>NW_027206535.1:0-600000 GCF_024711535.1 Dipodomys merriami | reverse complement strand
TGTGTTATCTTGGTTAAGGGAAGCATGACTTTTTTGGGGGGGGAGGGTGTCTGGTCGTGGGGCCTGAACTCTGGGCCTGGGCGCTGTCCCTCAGCTCTTCAGCTCAAGGCTAGCGCTCTACCGCTTGAGCCACAGCGCCACTTCCAGCTTTTTTCTTTTTTCCTTATGTGGTACTGAGGAATCGAACCCAGGACCTGTGGCATGCAAAGCAAGCACTCTACCACTGAGTCACCTTCCCAGCCCCGGAAGCATGACTTTTAAAAGCTGAGGGCTAGGAATTTGTCTCCTGGCAGATTTAGCGAACACCTTAGAATTCAGGATATTTTTCTTGGCAAGATGATGGCTACTACTGGAGTTTGCCAGATAGGTGCTCTACCCTTTGAGCTAAGACCACATTCCTTTTTGCTTTAGTTACTTCTCAGGTAGGGCCTCATGTTTTGCGCTGGCCTTGGACAGAGATCCTAGTTAACCTTCCTGCCTTCTTCACAACTGGGATGGCAGATGTGCCGTCACACTCAGCCTATTGGTTGAGATTGGGTCTAAAGACCTTTTTGCTTGGTCTGTCCTCAGCCATGTGTCTTCCTGAATACCACTGTGAGCCACTGTACCCAGCATTCCACCCCCCACACCTTCTCCATTTTGTTTCATTGTGTTGCCCAGATTCCAATTCCTGCACTCTAGCTGAGACTGCAGGCATGTCTTACAGTGCTAGTCTAGAATTCTTTTTTTATTTGGAAGAGAAGTGCCAGGGTAGTATTCAGGGTGTTGCACATACTAGGTAGATAGTCTTATCACTTGACTCTCACCTCCAGCCCAGAGAATTACTTACTGGTAATTTTTATGCTGTTTATAAAAAGGAATATGGGCACCCATGGCCTCCGTCATACAATCCTAGCTACTCTGTAGAGGCTGAGATCCAGCCTTTGTCATATAGACAAATCTGAGAGGTTCTTTATCTCCAATTTAACTATTCAAACAATGGGAAGCTCAAGTGGTAGAGAACCAGCTGGGAGAGGAAAAGGCTGAAGAAGAGCTAGAAGCCCTGATTTCTAGCTCCAGTTCTGGCGCAAAGAAAAATTGCATCAAGTTTTACCATATTTTAGATACACATATGTTGTGTTTTTCTTAGAATAGCCTCTCTTTCCCCAACCCCACCGAAGAAACCTCAAGAAAAAAAGAAGGAATAAGCTGGGTGCTGGTGGCTCACGCCTGTAATCCTAGCTACTCAGGAGGCTAAGATCAGAGGATCATGGTTCAAAGCCAGCCCCGGCAGGGAAGTCCATGACACACTTATCTCCAATAAACCACTCAGAAAACCGGAAGTGGAGCTGTAGCTCAAGTGGTAGAGCACTTGCCTTGAGCTGAAGAGCTGAAGGACAGTGCCCAAGTCCAGAGTTCAAGCCCCATGACTGACCAAAAAAAAAAAAAAAAGGAATAGAACAAATCAAGGCATGAACTTCCAAAGTAGAGAACTGACAGGTATAATAGTACACTCCTTATAAACACAGCTACTCAGGAAGCTAAGGAAGCATTGTGAGATTGAAGTCAGTTGGGATACATGACAGAGACCTTGTCTCAAAAAAAAAAAAAAAAGCTGGGTGCTGGTGGCTCACGCCTGTAATCCTAGCTACTCAGGAGGCTGAGATCTGAGGATCACGGTTCAAAGCCAGCTTGAGCAGGAAAGTCTGTGAAACTCTTGCCTCCAGTAGAAACCACCAGAAAACCGGAAGTGGCGCTGTAGCTCAAGTGGTAAAGCGCTAGTCTTGAGCTGAAGAGCTGAGGGACAGTGCCCAGGCCCAGAGTTAAAGCCCCATGACCGACCCAAAAAAAAAACAACCAAAACTGTGCTCCAGTCTGTCACACCTAGAATCCTAGCTATTCAGGAGGCTGAGAATCCTAGTTCAAAGCTACCCTGGGCAGAAGTTTGTGAGACACTTTTCTCCAATAAATTACAAAAAAAGCTGGGAGTAGACCTGTGGCTCAAATGGTTAGAGAAAAAAATCTAAGTTATAGTGCACACACACACACATACACACACACACACACACGCACACACACACACATTTGGAGTCTGGACCCTAGAGGAAATGGCATGCAATGAGGCATAGTTAGTGAAAGAACCTTGGAGTATTTTGGTGGGGGTTGGGGTGGGGGGAGGGTGTTGGTAGTTTAATGTCATCCCTGCATTTCTCCTGGCTATACTTGGTGATTGTGGTGTATCTTCAAACTCTCATTTGGGGGCATTATATATGATAAAGGAAACACTGGTAGGGAAAAGTATCTCTGGTCTAAATAGAACTTTAAATAGGGTATAAATGACATAGGATTGAATAGACTACATTTAGTAAGTAAAATATGGTTTCTTCTACTGTGTAAAGTGGTGAGCCTAAACACAATCAGCACCATAACCATCTTCGCAGCTAGGCTGGAGGAGTTGGTGCTGCAAACTGATTTGAGGTTACCCTTGCTTTTTTTTGGGGGGGGGGAGGGTCCAGTTGTGGGGCCTGAACTCTGGGCCTGGGCGCTGTCCCTCAGCTCTTCAGCTCAAGGCTAGCGCTCTACCACTAGAGCCACAGTGCCACTTCCGGCTTTTTTCTTTTTTCTTATGTGGTGCTGAGGAATAGAACCCAAGGGCCTCAGGCATGCAAGGCAAGCGCTCTACCACTGAGCCACCTTCCCAGCCCAAGCCCTTGCTTTTTATTTGTGCCAGCCTTGAGGTTTGAACTTAAGGCCTGTCCCTGAGCTTTTGTGCTCAAGGCTAGCACTATACAACTTTGAGCTGTAGCTCCACTTCTGGCTTTTTGGTGGTTAATTGGAAATAAGAGTCTCATGCACTTTCCTGCCCTGGCTGGCTTTGAATCATGATTCTCAGATCTCAGTCTCCTGAGTAGCTAGGATTACAGGCGTGAGCCACAGCGCCCAGCTTGAAGTTGCCCTTGTTGGTGTTAGAGCAGCACCTGTTAGGCTAGCTCACTTATGCCTCACTAATTTTCTGATTCTTTACCTTCTGATCATAGAACCAAGCAAAGGAAATAAATTTTAGGTATAGGGCCGAGAACAGTGTGTTTTCTGCAGAACAGAATTTCATTTATTTATAGCCTGAGAGTTACTTAGCTGGACCCCAAAATGCTGAATGGTGTCTCCCGCTGTCCCTAATCTTATTCCCGTGGGAGTCTCAATTACTGCTATTCACATCCTGATTCAAAAAAAAAAAAAAAAAAACCAGTTTGCTCTGGCTGGCCAGACTTCCCCACAGGCTGCATTCTTACCCATGAGCTCATTGTTTTGGCTTGTTTGCTGGTATAAATCCAAAGCCTGTGCCAGAGGTCTCAGCTCAGCCCCCTAACTGGCTGGGACTGCATTCCATTCAGAATTTCACCACCCCCACTTGGTGTTCTTCCCGCCCTCCTGTGGTCACATGTGTGTGTGTGTTTATTCTAGTGAGTCTGGGACAAGGTGAGCTGGGAAAGAACCACTGAAGCTGGCAAGGAAAAAAAATATTTGTTAGGTTGAACTTTATACATTCTGGGGGCAGGTGATCACAGCAATGCACACCACTGCAGTGGAGTCTTGCAGTTTGGAAGAGATTAATCTTAACTTCCCCATTTATATACCGACGTTTAGTTAGTTTGGTAACTGGGTGTCACTGTTGCCCAAGCTGGCCTCAAACTGAGCTCAAGTGATCCTCTTACCTCAGTTGTTCCAAATAGTATCTGTGACTATAGGCTTACAACTGTTGTACCTGGTTTTTGCCCCACTTTATTTTAATTAAGAAATGCCCTAAAAAGCCGGGTGTAGCGGTTTAAGTCTGTAATCCTAGCAAATTGGAAGGTAAAGATTAGGGGATTCTGGTTTGAGGCAAGTCTGGGCATAAAAGTTCAAGAGACTCCATCTCAACCAATGGCAGGGTATGGTGTCATGCATACCATCCCAGTGAAAAACTGAAGCACAAACAGGACTGCACTCCAGGCTAGCTTGAGCATAAAGTAAGACCCTGTCTTGAAAATAACCAATCCAAAAAGGGATTGGAGGGCTGGGAATGTGGCTCAGTGGTAGAGTGCTTGCCTTGTATGCATGAGGCCCTGGGTTTGATTCCTCAGCACCACATAAGCAGAAAAAGCCAGAAGTGGCTCTGTGGCTGAAGTGGTAGAGCACTAGCCTTGAGCTGAAGAGCTGAGGGACAGCGCCCAGGCCCAGAGTTCAGGCACCAGAACTGACCACCACCCCCCTCAAAAAAAAAAAAAAAGATTCAAGATGTGGTTCAAGCAGATCCTCAGTTCAAAGTTCAGTATTATCAAAACCATCAAAGGCCAGGCATCTGTAGTGTATGCCTTTTAATACTCAGGAGGTTGAGATCCAGAGGATCAAGGTTCAAAGCCAGCCCAGACAGGAAAAAAAAAAGTCCAAAGATTTGTCTCACCAGGTGCCAGTGGCTCACTAGCTACTTAGGAGGCTGAGATCTGAGGATTGCTGTTCAACAAAGCCAGCACATGCAGGAAAGTCCGTGAGGGGCTGGGAATGTGGCTCAGTGATAGAGTGCTTGCTTGTCTTGCATGCATGATGCCCTGCGTTTAATTCCTTAGCACCACATAAGCAGAAAAAGCCAGAAGTGGTGTCTGGCTCAAGTGGTAGAATGCTAATTTTGAGCTGAAGAGCTGAGGGATAGCACCCAGGCCCAGAGTTCAGGCCCCACGACCAACAAAAAGAAAAAAAGAAAAGAAAGAAAGGAAAGTCTGTGAAACTCTTATCTCCAATAAACTACTAGAAAACCCGAAGCGGTGCTGTGGCTCAAGTGGTAGAGCACTCGCCTTGAGCTGAAGAGCTGAGGGACAGGGCTCAGGCCCAGAGTTCAAGCCCCACTACCAACCAAAAAAAAAAAAAAAAAAAAGATTTGTCTCCAAAATAGATAGCAAAAACCAGGATGGGGACATTGCTCAAGTAGTAAGGTGCCAGGCCCCAAATTCAAATCCCAGTACCAGGGGGGAAAATGCCCTGTAGTTTTTTCCTGTTTAGTAGGAAGATTTTGTCAAGAATTTTGTAATCTCCACTAATAAGCTTAAATGTTCAGATGTAGGGACAGAAAAGGGCATTCCCTGGAAAATCCTGACTTCCTATGCATCTTATTCCTGAATCTCTATCATGCATTCCTTCTTCAGATCACACCTCCACTCCTTAGGGTGCCAAGAGCAATTTCCACCCATTTGTATCCTTGGTATAAATGGGGGATAGCTACTGCTAAGAAAACAGCTGTTAGATTTCCTGCTCTGTTACTGTTTGTTACCAAGATTTCCTGAAGGGAAGATGTCTTTATTTCCTTTTGACCCTGGGAGCCCAAATTTAAGGAAAAGTGCAGACCTTAGGTAAAGGGCTATGGAAATCGTGATTCTGTCAACTTTCAAAGCTTTAGAGTAATACTGTCTGCTTCAGCAAGATGCTTCTTTCGGCTCCCCCCTCCTTTGCATCTTAAAAAAAAAAACAAGACACTGTAGACAGGCTCATTTCTCAGAAATCCCTCATGAGCAGGGAAACAACCTTGTGTTGAAATGAGGTTTTGTATGTGTTGTGTGGGGGTGGGGGAAAGAGACTGTTTTGAAATGACGTGGCTTTTATTTTCAGTTTGTTTTTTTTTTTTGTTGCTGTTGGGTTTTTTTTTTTTTTTTTTTTTTTTTTGTATTAGGGATCAAACCCAGGGTCTGGTACATGCTAAACATAAGTTTTCCCACTGAGCTATACGACAAGGCCTTGTTTTCAATTTTAAAGAACAACAGCTACCAAGGAGCCTTTGGCTGCCTCTTTGACATTCAAGTTTAAATTTTGGTACTTGGGATCTGGGCAGAGACAGGATGAAAGGCTCTGTTTTCTTTTTCCCTTTGAAAGGAGTATATAGCTATGATGGATATGTATCAGTGTTATTGGATGGAAGATAGATTTGGGCCTACAGCTGATGACTCGTGCCTGTAATCCTAGGGTTATGGTTCAAAGCCAGCCTGGGCAGAAAAGTCTGCAGAGACTTTCCACTTAACCAGAAAAAGTCAGCCTGAAGTTGTTGCACAAGTGGTAGAGAACCAGCTGTGAACAAGCAAGCCCAACAAGAACATGAGTGAATTCAAGCCCTGGAACCATCAAAATAAAAAGGATTTGGTAAGAAGTCACAGTTAGATTGTTTTCAAGGGAAAAAATGCAGTCACATGGCTTACAGATCATAACACACAACTTTGCCCTAGGGGGGGCCGGGGAGGGGAATCTGAGGGCTGGGAAGGTGGTTCAGTGGTAGAGCGCTTGCCTTGCATGCATGAGGCCCTGGGTTCGATTCCCCAGCACCACATAAACAAAAAGAAAAACAGCAGAAGTGGTGCTGTGGCTCCAGTGGTAGAGCGCTAGCCTTGAGCTGAAGAGCTGAGGGACAGCACCCAGGCCCAGAGTTCAGGCCCCACAACCGACAAAAAAAAAGAAAAAAGAAAAAAGAAAAAAATCTGCCACTCAATTAGTAATTCTTATTGCTTCTAATTCTATATATATAAGCCTATGTTTGCTTGATGGTGTGCCTTAAACAAAGACCATGCATACTAAAATTATTCACTGAACCCAAATATTTAATGTAATTGAAAAGAGTTCTAATTTCTTTCTTTTTCTTTTTTTGTCAGTCCTGGGGCTTGAAATCAGGGCCTGGGTGCTGTCCCTGAACTTTTTTGCTAGTGCTCTATCACTTTGAGCCACAGGACCACTTTTTTTGGAGGGGAGAGGGGGCATTGGAGGGGGTTGCTAGTCCTAGAGCTTTTTTTTTCTTTTTGGTCAGTTTTGGGGCTTGAACTCTGGGCCTGGGCGCTGTCCCTGTGCTCTTCAGCTCAAGGTGAGCACTCTACCTACTGCTTGAGCCACAGCACCACTTGCGCCACTTGCGGTTTTCTAGTGGTTTATTGGAGATAAGAGTCTCACGGAGGGCTGGGAAGTTGGCTCAGTGGTAGAGTGCTTGCCTTGCATGCATGAGGCCCTGGGTTCGATTCCTCAGCACCACATAAGCAAAAAGAAAAAACCCGGAAGTGGCTCTGTGACTCAAGTGGTAGAGTGCTAGCCTTGAGCTGAAGAGCTGAAGGACAGTGCCTAGGCCCAGAGTTCAGGCCCCACGACCGGACCCAAATAAAAAAAAAAAAAAAAAAGAGTCTCACGGACTTTCCTGCCCAGGCTGGCTTTGAACCTCGATCCTCAGATCTCAGCCTCCTGAGTAGCTAGGATTACAGGTGTGAACCACTGGCGCCTGCTGCCAGTCCTAGAGCTTTAACTCAGGGCCAGGACACTGTCCCTGAACTGCTGCTGCTTTTTCTTTTCTTTCTTTTTTTCTTTTCTTTTCTTTTTTTTTTTTTTGGTAGGTCTTGGGGCCTGAACTCTAGGCCTGGGCGCTGTCCCTCAGCTCTTCAGCTCAAGGCTAGCACTCTACCACTTGAGCCACAGGGCCACTTCCGGCTTTTTCTCTGTATGTGGTACTGAGGAATCAAACCCAGGGCTTTATTCATGCTAGACAAGCACTCTACCACTAAGCCACATTCCCAGCCCACCAGTTTTCTTGTGGTTATTTGGAGATAAAGAGTCTCAAGGACTTTCCTAGGCAGGCTTTGAGCCTCAGATCTCAGCCTCCTGAAATCTGGGGTTGGAAGCTAGCTGGGCCAGGAAAGGCTGTGAGACTCCAATAAACTACTCAAAAAAGCTAGAAGTGGCACTGTGGCTCAAGTGGTAGAGTGCCAGCCTTGAGCAAAAAGAAGCGTAGGGACAATGCCCAGGTCTTGAGTTCAGACCCTAGGAAAAAAAGTCCCAGTTTGAAAATTTTATTTTATTTTATTTTATTATGTGTGGGGTGGGGGGGGTGGGGGGGTGTATACTGGGTTTGAACTCAGGGCCTGTGAATTGTCCCTTAGATTTTTCACTCAAGGCTGGTGTTCTACAATTGAACCACAGCTCTATTTCCAGCTTTTTGGAGGTTAATTAGAGTTAAGAGTCTCATGGAATTCCCTGGTCAAATTGGTTTCAAATTGTGATCCTCAGATTTCAGCCTCTTAAGTAGGATTGTAGACAGGCATAAGCTACTGGCATCTGGCTGCCTTTATTGTGGTTTTTAAGAAAGAATATAGACACAATTTTTTTTTTGGGGGGGGGTCCGGTCGTGGGGCCTGAACTCTGGGCCTGGGCGCTGTTCCTCAGCTCTTCAGCTCAAGGCTAGCACTCTACCACTTGAGCCACAGAGCCACTTCCGGCTTTTTTTCTTTTTGCTTATGTGGTACTGAGGAATCGAACCCAGGGCCTCATGCATGCAAGGCAAGCGCTCTACCACTGAGCCACCTTCCCAGCCCCTCGACACAATTTTTTTTAAGCATTATAAAAATATAAGGAATCTTATTTTATTTATATTTTTATTTTTTTTTGTCAGTCGTGGGGCTTGAACTGAATCTTATTTTATTTATATTTTTATTTTTTTTGTCAGTCGTGGGGCTTGAACTCTGTGCCTGAGCGCTGTCCCTCAGCTCTTCAGCTCAAGGCTCGCACTCTACCACTTGAGCTACAGAGCCACTTCTGGTTTTCTGGTGGTTTATTGGAGATAAGAGTTTCACAGACTTTCCTGCCCAGGCTGGCTTTGAACCGAGATCCTCAGATCTCAGCCTCCTGAGTAGCTAGGATTATAGGTATGAGCCACCAGGGCCCGGCAATATAAGAAATTTTAGAAAGATCCCATTAGAGTTTACCCTGTTGATTATATATAAGATACTAAATTCCCTGGGAAAAGCAAGTAGGAATTGGCCTCTGGAGTTGGGGATGTAATTCAATGATATAATACCTTAGCATATGCACAAAATCCTGGACTTGATCCCCCCAAAGAAAATCACAAAACAAGGAATTATCAATAGAGTATGTTGACGTCTAAGGTTCTCCAGCTGCACTTAGAGGCTTGCAGGGAACACAAACACCACCTTCTCCTTGAGTTGAGTAGGAGCGCAGTCAGATGGGAAAACTCCCAGAGGTCAGGAGCTACCTACCTGCCAAGTCTGCCCTGCCCCCTATTTTTGTATAACTTGCAAAGCTAAGCATGTTGTTTGTTTGGTGGTAGTGGTGGTGGGTTTTGTGGTTTGTTTTCATTTTTCAACTAACTGATAAAAATCTAAATATTTTGTGACATGTTGATATGATAGAAAATAAAAATTTCAGTGTCATAAATAAAGTTTGTTTGGAACATAGCCAGGGCCTTCTGTTTACTTATTGTCCACCTGTGGTGCTTTTGTGCTTGCAATGTACAGAGGTGAGTATTGTAACAAATCCAACCTGCTGAGATATTTACCATCTACTTCTGTAGAGTTTGGTTGCTCAACCCTGCACTAATGTTAAGAGTGTGATGAAAGAGGTTGAAACCAATGGTCAACTGTAGGGAGAGGAGGGGAGGCAGGGATAGAAGAGAAAGGCTGACTTTGCAGATGGACTTTGCACCTCCCCTCACGGGACCAGTCTATGCTATTTGCCCTTTACCTAGGGATATTTAATCTCCCTTTTATGAGTCACCTACTGGCCTCTTCAAAGATTCGTTCAGGGTTCAGGAGAATACAACCTGGGACCTTGCTCTTCTAACTATTGGGTTCTTCCTCAGGAAAGTTCTCTGGGGCTCACAGAGGAAATGCAGTGGTCTGTCTTATTTCTGCCTTCCCTGGACCTCTCCTTCAGTTCCTAAGAGCTGATGGCCAAGTCTCATGTTTTGGACTGGCCTCAGACATACTCGTACTAAATCTTACCCATTCAGATCACAGCCCTGAGACACCCTCCTCACAACGTTTCCCCCCAAATCAGATTGGTGATTGATGTTAGCTACGTTGAGGTTAACCCAACCTGTTTATTTCTGTTGTTGACAGATTTAGGCTTAGGTACTTTTCTGAGACATTCTACTTCCTGTATAAAGAAGGTACCTCTTTTGACTCTTTATCACCTGCCAGTGACAGATAAATCTCCTCTGCTGTGAACATTCCCCCCCTCCCCCAACTGCCTTCCAGTACTGTAGATGGTGAACTTGAGGAATGCTAAAAGGAGAGGATGAGAACCCTACCCTTACCTTTCCCTAACCATAATCTATCCTAGCAAGATGCTGTGTGATCCTACAAGAGAGGAGAGCCTGGCTACTGCTCCAGCCGGGGTGGATGTGAAGTCAGAATGAAGTCTGTAAAGCAGAAGAGGAGAGCATGAAGTCAAAGGATCTGGAGGACAGTAGCTCCAAGCACTTTGGTCCGATCCCACCCTCCTTCACGTCAAGGTTCCCCAGAGAAAGTGGCTTAAAGTTGAGACACCTAGATGCCCTTGGCCTAGTTCCCCGTATTTGAATCTGGAGGAGTGGAAGGGAAGGCCCACCCCTGCAGCTGTGAACACCTGCTGACATGGTGGCCTAGGGGTTGGGGAAGTCTTGGAGCTAAATTTAGTCCAAAGACTGCAGCTTAAATTGGGTGGGGATTTACCCCCAGGGAGGGGTGGGGAAGGATTCCACCCAGTTGAACATTTAAAAAAAAAAAAAGTTTCTGGGGACTGAACCTGTAGTGTCAAGCAAGCTAAGTGATCTATAGCCCAGTCCCTGGTGAACTCACAGTGAGACCTCACAGTTCACTCCTAAGTGTACTTACACATAGAACTACAAACCTACCCCAGCAAACACTCACACATGAAGAGTTCTTGGCAACCAGATGTGCCGGCCTCCTGCAAAGTTTGATCTTTCTTGTGTACTCTTTCCCCCCACTCCCATCTATTCTCAGGGGTCCAGTTCCTCTGAGTCCTTCCCTAAGTTTCTCCCAAGTGCGTCCAATCTAGGGGCTCCGCCACCACATCTCTCAGACCTTTAAGTTGCAGCTTCCTCTCCTAGCCCCTCCAGAGGTCAGCAATGAGTATCTGGTCACACCCTCTAGGGGACCAGGAAGTAGGGGTGCTTTGGGGTCAGGTTCTCTTTCCTATTTTTTTGTCGGGTTTTTTTTTGTGGTTTTTAAGAAAGAATATAGACATAATTTTTTATTTTTTTTATTTTTTTAAATTAATTAATTTATTTTTTTTGTCGGTCGTGGGGCCTGAACTCTGGGCCTGGGCACTATCCCTCAGCTCTTCAGCTCAAGGCTAGCACTCTACCACCTGAGCCACAGTGCCACTTCCGGCTTTTTTTCTTTTTGCTTATGTGGTGCTGAGGAATTGAACCCAGGGCCTCAGGCATGCAAGGCAAGCGCTCTACCACTGAGCCACCTTCCCAGCCCTAGACATAATTTTTTAAAGCATTATAAAAATATAAGGAATTTTATTTGTCGGTTGTGGGGCTTGAACTCTGGGCCTGAGCACTATCCCTCAGCTCTTCAGCTCAAGGAGAGCTCGCTGCTGCTAGAGCCACAGCACCACTTCCGGCTTTCTAGTGGTTTATTGGAGATAAGAGTCTCATGGACTTTGCTGCCCAGGCTGGCTTTGAACCGTTATCCTCAGATCTCAGCCTCCTGAGTAGCTAGATTACAAGTGTGAGCCACTGGCACACAGCTATTTTTCTTTTTCTTCTTTTTTTTTTTGTGCCAGTTCTGGGGCTTGAACTCAGAGCTTCTTTTGCACAAGGCTAGCACTCTACTACTTAAGCCACAGTGCCACTTCCGGCCTTTTCTGTTTATGTGGTGCTGAGCAATAACCCAAGGCTTCATGCATGCCAGGCAACCATAAGCCACTTTCCCAGCCTTCCTGAATACTTTACAAGAACACTGTAGGGACCTCAGTAACCAGAAGACTGAATTATGAAAGGCAATGAAATGAGGGTTTCAAAAAGAGGAAAGAGAGGGTGCCCCCTCACCCCCTTCCCACCAGCTGACAGCCCACATGGGCAGTTAGAAGTTGGAGGCCGAGAGGGAGCTCAGGGGTGCTCAGAGATGGGAGGCTGGAGACCCCCACCCCCCATATGGCTGCATTCTTCACCTGTGATTGGCTCGCAGGCTCAGGCAAACTCCAAACCTGCCCAGCAACAGCCTTGAGCACTAAGAGGCCAGAAGAAGAAGGGGAAGGGCCAGGAAAGTCAGCTGAGTGGGGCCTCCGCCCAGCCCAGCCCAGCCCAGCCCAGCTTCCAGGAATCACTGGGAGGGCCTCGGCCCACAGCCCCTCCTCCTCCTACCTAGGCCTGCCTTCAGCCTCCTGTTTCTACTTCCTGGCTCAGGCCCCATTTCTCTCATTTCCCCACCACTCTCTTTACCAGGTCATTAGAGAGGGGAACTTCTCTGATAGCTCCTTCGTCCCCCATCAGTTTCATTTTCTTCTCCCCGTGTTTCCTTTTACCGCCTCCCAGAAGTCTGTCCATTCTCAGCCACTTCCAGCCAGAGAGACCCTGAGTCCTTCACAAGGTCCAAGTATGCTCAGAAAATAGTACGCGAGCTAAACTGTTTCTGCTGGTCATTATTAATGGCCCAGCCCATCTAGCCTAGAGGAGAGGGAGCCACGGGGCGCGGCTGTCTCCTGTGTGTTGGGGTGGGGGTGGGGTGTCTGCTTCTGTTGCCCTGTTGTCCATCCTGAACTGAGAGACTCAGCCCTCAGAGCTGTAGGGGTCAGGGAGAAGCTGTTCCCTCTTAAACCGCCTCTCTAGCAAGTTATTTACCTTAAGTGAAGAAGCGATGGGGGAGGGAGAGGAAGGAGGAGACTAGGGGTGAGACATCCCAGAAGAATGTATCTTTGGCAGAACATCCAGTACTGTGTTGGCCCCGCCCTTACCCGGTCCCAAGTCCCGTACAGCCAGGCCTGGCTCCTCCTTCCCCAAGCCTTTTCCTTGAAGCAAGGGGGGTAGGGGGGAGGAGGAGAAGTGACTTCCCCTCCCCCCCCCCCAGGAAAAGGTTAACAGGGAAATGGGTAATAGCACAAAACAGAGGAGAGGCTGAAGCTCAGAGCCAAAGAAGGAGAATAGGAAAAGGGACTCCTCAAAAAGCCAGCTGCTAGCAACTCAGTCTGGAATTGGAAAGTACTACTAGATTCAAACACTTGACAGAAAACCCCCCAGAAACCCACCACCGGCCACTTCCCCAACTGGAAGCTTCCCCAAGCTTCCAACTCCATACCTTGAATTGGGAGAAGCAGTGACCCCTCGTGGTCAACGAGCAACCTGCAGGGCTGGGGCTGGCCTGGATCCTGTGATTGGTGCCGGCTACCTCAGGTAGCCTGGACTCACTGCCCTTCTCCCCCACACTCCTCCCAGGCCTAGATGATCCCCCTCCACCCTACATGCTGATCCCACATTGCTTAGGTAGTTTGGATGTCTGGGTTCTCATGAAGACAATGAGCATGTTTCTCATTTGTCACAATCAACTTTAATAAAAAATAAATTACTTCTGGGTTGGGAACCATTTTAGGAAGTGGGAGGAGCAGGGTTGAGCGAGGGTGTCTATGCAACCTCTGCCCAGCTGGTCCCTGCTCTAAGTAAGGTAGGACTGGAAGTGGCCAGCTCCCATCCCTGGCTAATATTCCCTAGAGAAACTAGGGAGGGGGATATGGGGATAAGAGACAAAAGGTCAGCTTCAAAAACGTAGGGCCTGGAGACAAGAAATGAGGTTTAGGGCACAAAATTGGAAAGGATGGGGAGAACACATTCGAAGGATCTTGGATTGGAAAGGAGCTACAACCTTGCTTCACGAACAGCTTTGCAGACTCATTTCCCTACTTTAGGGAAAGTGATACACATAAATGGGGGCATACACCCATGCAGGCCAGTCACTTGGAGGGCATATGTGCACACACATCACCGCACCATAACCACGCTGTCAACCATGCTGTGGCCTCCAGGCTACTCTCAAGTCACCTTGGAGGACATCCCCGGTGAGACTGGGACAGGCCAGAGAGCCAGGGGGTACAGAGTGGGCTGATGGATGGTTGACCAATGCTGGCATGAGAAACCACAAGGAGAGGGCCCCATGTCCCATTTCAGGCAGGCTCCAAGGAAGACCTCTCCAGGACATGGGCACAAGAACGGCAGCAGGTGGCTGTGTAGTAGGGGTAGACGCAGAGCCGAGCCTGTACCACCAGGGGGCAGTGTGGAGAACTGTCCTTGCATTGATCATCTGGGGACAGAGGAAACCAGTGAGCGCAAGACAATTACAAGCCTCCCTCTGCAGGTGCTGCTGCCCGCTCCCACAGATCCTTACACGTTTCTGCCCATACTTCAGCTATTTGGGGTTGGGGAGAGGGACTCTTTACCAGGGCGTTGGCTGCAGGGTTGGCTATTACAGGGTCGTTTCTTGGCAGGTCGTAAGTGAAGAGGGCATCGGACACTGAGAGTCTGGTTTGTGCTCAAGCACTGGACCTCCCTTGTCTGCACACCTCCCTGGCAGGAGCGAGAGCACTGTGGAGACATTGATCATATCAGCCTTTGATGGACCTGGGGCTCCTTTCCAGGCCACCACTTCCCTCTCTGAAAAGTAGTTGTAGGCTATTATCCAGGAACGATGTGAGCCTCCCAAAGGAGAGAGTCCACCAGTGGTCCCAAGTCCACAGGAAGTGGGACAATGATCCCTCAGGTCGGCTTGTCCTGGGGTTCACAAAGGCTTGGAGGAGTGCAGTGAGAGAAGCTCTCCACCCCACCCCCTTCCCCGCTTCCTGGAGGCCCAGGCTGAGCAGAGCAGGCAAGTCAGGCACTCACTGGACTCCAGGGTGTAGAAAACCATCGGTCTTGGCAGGCCTGGCCTTGACAGGACTGCAGGGCAGGGGGCCTGGGAAGGTGGGAACAGTTGCTAGGAGACGTCACATTGAACTCAGCCCCCAGTTTGGACACACAGATGACATCTCGACGCTGAGTGCCAGAGCCACATTCTGAGGAGCACTATGTAGGGAAGGGGAGAAGAGCAATCACACCCCCAATCACTGATGTGGAATCCCCCTCCCATCCCCCTCCCAGATCCTTAGCTCACCTCACCCCAGGGCCCAGTGTACCAGCGCCGGGTCATTTCACACGGGCCTAAGCTGCAGGCGCGCATGTCAGGGGGGCGGCTTCCTGGAGGACAGCTCTGCTCGCTGGCTCCCACTCCGGCTTCACCCTGGCCCTCCTTCACGCTGTCTCCACTCCCGAGGCAGACCACAGACCGGCGCTGGATCCCCGTTCCACACTCGGCTGAGCACTGTTGAAAAGTAGAGCTGCCTGTGAGAAGGGAAGCTGCTGGTGACCAGACAGGATGGCAGGCGAGGGGCTGCAGGGTCCCAGGTCCCAGAAGGAGTGGAGGAATGCCCCCAGGGGAAACACAGCTTGGTGTCCAGGCCCAGGAAGGTATCCTGGAGTTCCCAGTGTCAAGCACACTATGGGTACTCACTTATACACGTTGATTGAGCTGTGGCCAAAAGCCTGTAACAGGGCACCTTGGGTGTGAGACTCGGCTAAGGGTGTGTGGGACCCACCTTGGCGCTCCAGTCGCTGTGGAACCACGCTGTGGCGCAGGGCCCCATGTCGCAGGCCTCTCTGCTGGGGGGCTGGGGCGGGCCTGACGCACACTCCTGCTCGCTCACTTCATCCCCGTTGTTTCCAACACAGCGGACCTGCCGGCTCCTCTGGCCTCGACCACATCGAACAGAGCACTGAGGGGAAAGGGGGACCTGTCTCCATCGAGCCTTTGGTCCCAGTGGCTTTATGAAGAAGCAGCTGAGCACAAAACTCCAGCCCCCCAGTCCCTGGTTCAGTCTTTTATCTGACATGTATGGGGTGCCATATGAGATGTTGTTTAAAAAAAAAGGGGGGGGCTGGGAAGGTGGCTCAGTGGTAGAGTGCTTGCCTTGCATGCATGAGGCCCTGGGTTTGATTCCTCAGCACCACATAAGCAGAAAAAGTCAGAAGTGGTGCTGTGGCTCAAGTGGTAGAGTACTAGCCTTGAGTAAAAGAGCTCAGGGACAGCATCTAGGCCCAGAGTTCAAGCCCCACAACTGACAAAAAAAAAAAAAAAAGTTTCAGGGCTGGAAAGGTGGCTCAGTGGTAGAGTGCTTGCTTAGCATACATGAAGCCCTGGGTTCGATTCCTCAGTACCACATAAACAGAAAAAGCCAGAAGAGGCACTGTGACTCAAGTGGTAGAGTGCTAGCCTTGAGCAAAAGAAGCTCACCGACAGTACCCAGGATCTGAGCTCAAGGCCCAGGACTTGCAAAAAAAAAAAAAAAAGTTTCCACTGGTGGCTCACGCCTGTAATCCTAGCTACCCAGGAGGTTGAGATCTGAGGATCTCAGTTCAAAGCCAGCCCAGCAGGAAAGGCTGTGAAACTCCTATCTCCAATAAACCACCAGAAAACCGGACGTGGTAATGTGGCTCAAGTGGTAGAGCGCTAGTCTTGAGCTGAAGAGCTGAGGGACAGCGCCCAGGCCCAGAGTTCAAGCCCCACGACCGACAAAAAAAAAAAAAAAAAGTAATCTGGAAGGTGGAAAACCACTGCTCTTTGCTGTTCTTTCCTCCTACTGGTACTGGGGCTTCAACTTAGGGTCTGGACACCCTAAGCCCCTTAGCTTTTGCACTCAAGGCTAGCACTTTACCATTTGAACCATACCTCCACTTCTGTTTTTGTTTGTTTGTTTGTTTGCTGGAGATAAGAGTTTCACAAGCTGGGCGCTGGTGGTTCACATCTGTAATCCTAGCTACTCAGGAGCCTGAGATCTGAGGATCATGCTTTAAAGCCAGCCTTGGCAGCAAAGTCCATGAGACTTTTTTTTTTTTTTTGGCCAGTCCTGGAGCTTGGACTCAGGGCCTGGGCACTGAGCTTCTTTTGCTCAAGCCTAGCACTCTACCACTTGAGCCACAGTGCTACCCCTGGCTTTTTCTGTTTATGTGGTACTGAGGAATTGAACTCAGGGTTTCATGCATGCTAGGCAAGCACTCTACCATCAAGCCATATCCTCAGCCCTCTATGAAACTCTTACCTCCAATTTACCAGAAAACTGACAGTAGCCTAATCAAAAGAGCTCAGGGACAGTACCTAGGCCCTGAGTTCAAGTCCCACAACCAATAACAAAAAGACTCATAGGCTTTCCTGCCAGACCAGCCTAAAACCTTACTTCTCAGATCTCAGCCTCCTGCCTGAGTAGCTAGGATTATAAGTCTGAATCACTGGTGCCAGGCTTTGCTGCTGCTCACTTCTTTGTGTGCACGTGTGTGTGTGTGTGTGTGTGTGTGTGTGTGTGTGTGTGTGTGTCTGTGTGTGCTAGTCCTAGGACTTGACCTCAGGGCCTGAGCACTGAGCTTTATTTATTTATTTTTTGTCGGTCATGGGGCTTAAACTGTGGGCCTGGACGCTGTCCCTCAGCCCTTCAGCTCAAGTGGAATACTCTACCACTTAAGCCACAGTGTCACTTCTGGGTTTTGGTGGTTAACTGGAGATAAGAGTCTCATGGACTTTCTTGTTTGAGCTGGCTTTGAACCGTGATCCTTAGCCTCCTGAGTAACTAGGATTATAGGTGTGAGCCACCAGCACCTGGCTTGAGCTTTTTTTTTTTTTTTGCCAGAGCCTGAACTCTGGGCCTGGGTGCTGTCCCTCAGCTCTTCAGCTCAAGGCTAGCGTTCTACCACTTGAGCCACACCACTGCTTCCGGCTTTTTCTGCTTATGTGGTGCTGAGGAATCAAACTCAGGGCCTCATGCATGCAAGGCAATCACTCTACCGCTGAGCCACCTTCCCAGTCCTTGAGCTTTTTTGCTTAAGGCTAATACACTACAAATTTGAGCCATAGCTTTACTTCCAGGGTTTTTGTTTTGTTTTGGTGGTTAATTGGACTCTCACAGGCTTTTCCAGTCCAGACTAGCTTTGAGCCACAATCCTCAGATTTCATCCTCCTGGGTAGCTAGGATGACAGGTGTTAGCCACCAGTGTCGGGCACTGCCCATATTAAGGGTCTTCCTCACCAGCATGCTACTCACCTGGCTCCAGGGGGAGCCAACCTCCCAGTGGCCACAAAGGCGTAGCTGGCAAGCCTGGGTGATGTTGGGCCGGGGGAGATGTGCACAGCGCTCAGGAGGCACCGAGGAGCCACCGCCCCCAAACTCCTGCCGGCAGTGCAGCTGGCGGTGCTGGGTGCCGGGGCCACAGGAGCGGCTACAGGAGGTCCACTCGCCAGCCTCCCAGCTGTGGGTGTGGGAAAAGCAGGGGAAAGGGAGAAGAGGGAGAGGGCATGTCTCAAAGTGCGGGGCTGCTACATAGGGTGAAAGGAAAGTACACTGGGCTGAGGATCTTTTAGCATTTGTGGGGAACAAGATTTCCTTCCTGTCTATGCCATGCACATCAACCTTTCCAATCTAATGTTGTCTCTCTGCAGCCCAGAGACGTGGGGCTGGATGCCGAGTCCAGGTAAGAGCCTGTGGTCAGGGAGCAAGTCCAGCGACAATTTTATGTTCCTAGTTTTCTAACCCTCTCTGTGAGCTATACTCACTATGGAGGGCATGGGGGGCCATGGCAGGGTTCAAATGAGGCGGGGGGCCTGGCACCCACAGCACAGCTGTGTTCATCCAGTTCTTGTCCTGACTCACGGGAAACGCAGAGGTAAATGGCGCGCCAGACACCTGAAGAGAATGAGAGAGAATCCAGGGAAAGGCAGGGCGGCTCAGAATCGAGTTTCTGTGGGGTCCTAGATACAGCGACAAGGTGTCGTCCCCGATCCAGGATGTGGACTGTGCAGAGTCAAGCTGAATGCATGAGTGTGAGATCTCACCTTTGCCACAGGACACAGAGCACTCAGAGCGTCCTACTCGTTTCCAGTACCCGGCTGGAGACCCCGGGGCTGTCCTGAGATCAGGCGGGGCGGGCATCTGGGGAATCCGCACCTGCCGCTGAAGGGTACCTGGGCTCCGGGCTGGGCGGGGTGCTGATGCAGGGGGGGGCTCTTCCCTTAGCATCTCTGGGCAGGGGCATGGAGGGGGCAGCTCAGACACCGTTCCACCACCTTGGAGCCAGCTTCCGCCTCCCTTTCCTGGGATCAGCCTTACCAAGCTGAAGGTGGGGGATGGGGGGCTCTGTGGTGGGGCTCTGGAGGACTGGAGGAGGTGCAGAAATGACATACTGATAAGAAACACCTGGATTGTCCTCCTGAAAGATCATCTGGAGAGAAGAGACGGGAAGGAGTGGGGGAGGGGGAGGGGGAGAGAACGATCCTAACACCTGCACTCTCTCCCATTGACCCCCAAGCTTCGCTTTGAGTGGGAGAAGTCCCCTGAGCAGCCAGCTTCCTGCAAGGGGCGGGGGGGGGGGAGCAGGCGTACATAGACATCCACGGGCTGGGTGGTGGGGCCTTCAGCTGACAGACTCTCCGCCTTGCCCTCCTCCCGAGGAGGCCGGTTATAGTGGAACACAGTCCCTCCAGCCGAGTAGGACCCTGGGGGATCCACAGCCCAGTTCCCATTGATGATGGAGCGGCCCCCAGGGCCGCGAAGTGCTGGGAGGAGAGATCCAGAGATCCAGTGTTAGCCATTCTGTCTTCCTTCCCATCACCTCCTGAACAGAACCTAAGATAACCCTAAGCCACCTCATTTTCCTCACCCTCTCCACAAGCCAGGGAGAAGGCCATCTACTTTGCCCTGTCTGAGTTTTTGGATATGCGGAATAAGGAGTGAGGAAGACAGAACCAAGAGACCCAGCGAGGAGCCATAGCGAGGGCTGGGGAATGCACGACTCACCAAGGTAGTTGGAGCTGGGCCGGAGCTGGGCGATTTGGAGTTGGGAGGCTCCAGCTGGAATCCACAGGATCTTCTGATAGCCCAGTGGGCCTCCCCGGTCAGTGAGGTTCCCCGAAATGAGGCGGCAAGTAGAATCGTCACCCCCACAGACTCCACAGCTATCCGGACGCCTGCCAGAGCCGAGGATCCCATCACAGCCAGGGCGCTGGGGAGAGGGAGTGAGGCTAAATACCACCTCACCCCCCCCCCATCCACTCCGGAGCTGAGGAGCTCACCGCCCATCTTGCCCTGTGTGCTACGAGAGCCGCGCCATTCCCAGCCAGGCTCAAGAAAGCATACATGCACTTGGCAGGACTCCATTGCAGGCCACTCTCCCATCTGCCCAGCTTGGCTTGGCTTCCCCTTGGCTAGCTCAGTCTGTTGGGTGTTTCGTTGTTGGAATGATGAGTTAGACTGTGTGTGTGTGTGTGCATGAACTCCCCGTCCTCCCTCACCAGACAGCGTCCGCCCACACAGATGTCAGGGGCTCCCGGCTGACACAGGGTCCCATCCTGGACCTTTTCGGTGTGACGCACGTAGAAGCGGAAGCCACGGGGGCGGCAGTTCAGCTCACAGCGTTGGGAACCTTGAACTGAGGGGCAAAGGAGAAGGTGGTTATCTGGGGCTCCTGCAGTGTGTGTGTGGGGGGTCTACGACTCTAGGAAAAGCCCCAGGGATTGACAGCAGCTCTGCCTGTTTTATTTGTTGTTGTTGGTCGTGGGGCTTGAACTCTGGGCCTGGGAGCTGTCCCTTAGCTCTTCAGCTCAAGGCTAGTGCTCTACCACTTGAGCCACAATGTCACTTCTGGTGTTCTGGTAGTTAACTGGAGATAAGAGTCTCATGGGGCTGGGAAGTTGGCTCAGTGGTAGAATGCTTGCTTTGTATGCATGAGGCCCTGGGTTCGATTCCTCAGCACCACATAAGCAGAAAAGGCCGAAGTGGCACTGTGGCTCAAGTGGTAGAGCACTAGCCTTGAGCTGAAGAGCTGAGGGACAGCGCCCAGGCCCAGAGGTCAGGCCCCACGACTGACAAAAAAAGAGTCTCATGGATTTCATGTGCAGACTGGCTTCAAACCACAATCCTCAGATCTTAGCTTCCTGAGTAGCTAGAATTATAGGCGTGAGCCACCCATGCACTGACCAAGATTTTGTTTTTTTTTCTGTTGGGCTTGTTGTTACTGTTTTGAGACACAGACTGACTATATAGCTCAGGCCAGTGCTTCCTAGACATCTTCCCAGAGGAATTCTACCAGAAAGCATCTCTGGACAGCTCCTCCCCAACATGACCTCTGTGCTGACTTGTCTATCACTATCTGACAGCTCAAAGGCCCAGGCGGAGACCTCTACCCCCCTTTTCAGGCCTGTGCTAATTCTGGCCCAGACTAGGGAATAAGAAACAAAGTATGAGCCAGGCACTACTTGCTCACTCCTGTAATCCTCTCTACTCAGGAGGCTGAGATTTGAGAATTGAGGTTCAAAGCCAGCCTGGGCAGGAAAGTCCAGGAGACTCTTATCTCTAATTAATCTGCAAAAAGCTGGAACTGGAAGTGTGGTTCAAATTGTAAGTGCCAGCCTTGAGTTCCATCCTCAGTACTGGCAAAAAGAGAAAGAAAGGAAGAAAGAAAAAAGGGGGGGGGGAAGGAAGGAAGGAAGGAAGGAAGGAAGGAAGGAAGGGAAAAAAGAGAAATAGAAGGGGTATAATGGGAAAAAACTGGAAACTTCCAGGACTGAGAATGAGCAAGTGTCTTCCTCACTTCTCCATGGTGCCCAATCCCGAGCCACCCCTGCAGGGAAGAGCGAGGGGCTAGAAACCTCACCTTCAGTGAAGGGCTCCCATTGGTACAGCTGGCCCATGAATTCCTGGGAGTCAAAGGCTGCACACTGTAGAGCCCGGGGGTCTGGCTGGTCAGGCGGGCAGAGCTGAAGAAGGGGATAGACAACAGAGGAGTCAGAGCGAGGGAGGAAAGTTAGAGTATAGGCCAGGACTAGGTTAAGGGGAGAGTTAGCTCCACAGAAGAGCTCTGAGATCCTCTGATGCCAGGACCCTGCTCCCTCAGGTCCTGGTCAGATAAAAATGCAGCTGGGGCAGGGAGCAGGGCTGAAGTGTAGGCTTGGGAGAGGAGGCCCAGGGAAGAACTCACCGCTTGGCTGCAGGCTCTCAGCTGCTCGCTCTCCCCAGAGCATCTCGGGACAGGGCTACTGGGAGCAAAGAGGCTCCAGAGGGAGCTGGAGTCGGGGCCAGAACTCAGCAGAGGCAACCACCCATGTGGGTGGCGAGGGGCAGGCTCCACCACAGACCCCCGAGGATGACCACCTGGTCTCCAGGGCCCTTGGCCCTGCTGGCCTTGGCTCCGAGGGACAGAGCGAAAAGGGTCAGTGCGTGTCCTTACTACCTGCGGACTGGCCCTGCCCCGGGAACTTGGCACTCTTGGCTGAAGGGAGCTACTTTCTCCAGAGGAAGAGTTAGGCAAGGGCAGGCCCGTGCTGAAGGCCTGGGCTTTGGGCTGGGGCTGTGTGGGGACAGGGCTGGACCTGGGCGGCACCTGGGTGACAATCATTTCAGGCTGTGGGGGCTCTGCTGGGGGGTATGTAGGAGGGAGCTGGGTTTGGGGGTGGGGGCTTGTAGAGGACAGGTGTTCTTCTGGAGTCCGGGATGGTAGGGTCCCTGGGCCTCTGGAGGAGGACTCGGGGGGCGCAAGCCGGGGGGGCCTCTGAGGGTGCCTGCGGCTTCGATGCAGTGGCAAGGCAAAGGGCACTTTCCCATAACCAAACATTCCTGGCTTGATGGGATCTCGAACTCGGGACCTGAGAAGGTGTGGCAGACATGGGGAAGGGGTCACGGTTCTGGCCACCTCTGACCCTGTCTCTCCAGTCAACTTCCGGGCACCAAAGATCATCACCCTCCCCTCCCAGCCTCACCTCCGGCTTCCTTGTATCTCCTGGGTCTCCTCTCTCCCTGGCTGGGAAGCAGGACCTCGAAGTGGGCCACCCCTTCCCCGGGGCTGTGGCCTATAAAGGGGGTGGCTTTCTCTGAAAGCCTGGGCTCCGGGACTCTGACCCCGTGGGCGGAGGGCTTCTGGATGTCTTGGAGGTCGGGGAGGTAAAGGCAGGCCTGGGCGAAGTTGACATGTCCGGCTTCTGCGTTGTACCCCTAACCCACAGGGCTGGGAGCAAGAGGCCCACTGGTCCCAGGGCCCCCAGACCCCTTCAGGGACCCGGCCCTCCTCTGGAGGAGTCTGAACAGAGTGTCCAGACAACACCTACCGAGAGACAAAGGCCAGAGAATTACAGTGATATGGGGGCCGGGGTGGGGCACCATACAGAGGCTCTGTCTAGTCCATGGCTCAGAGTTTTTCCTGGCTCAAGGTCACATTTGGTAGCAGAGGGAGGACTCAGAACTTGGTCTCTTTTCTTGTTTGGTACCAGTCCTGGGGCTTGAACTCAGGGTCTGGGTGCTGTCTCTGAGTTTTTTGTGCTCAGGGCTAGCACTCTACCACTTTGAACCACAGCTCTACTCCTAGCTTTTTTGGTGATTTATTAGAGATAAGAGTCTCATAGACTTTCCTGCCCAGGCTGGCTTTGAACTGAGATCCTCTGATCTCAGCCTCCTGAATAGCTAGGATTACAGGCATGAGCCACCAGCACCTGGCAAAGCCTTCTTGGTGAGCTGGCAGAGGCTGGGTGAGCCCAATGTGAGTAGATGGGGCCACAGCTCTGCAGCTGTGAGAAATGGGGGAGGGGGGATCTGAGGATGCCAACTGGAGGTTGGGGGAGGGGGCCGAGGATGCCAGCAGGTCGGCAGCTGCTCCCTTGGCCTGTGCTCACCTCCTGATCCAGGCAGAGCTGAGGGAGGCACAGAAGCAGCATCACACACAGCCTGGGGCTGCAAACCAAAGCCAGAAGTGAGTGGACACCCTGCCCCGCCCCCAGCTGCTCCCCACATCCTGGCTGCCAACTTCTCAGAAAGCAGAAGTTCCTTGCCAGGCCCCGCCCACCAGAGACAGAACCATCCCTCTACCCTTGCAGCCCCCGTCTTACCTGCCCCCCACCTCCATCGCTCTGCCCTCGATTGCCTCCCCTGGCCAGCAAGGCACTAATCAAGCATCTGGATGAGAAGGCTGCTCCTGCAGGGACAGAGCCTGGTGGTTACCTTCGGGGAAAATGGGGTGACTGAGAGAGGCTTCCTCACAAAAACAGCTCTGCCAGGGGCGGGGAGGAATGCTGCTTTTGTCATCTGCTGAGGCTGGAGGGTGGGGGTCTGACCTCAGCCTCCCAATGCACAGCTCGGTCCCCTCCCCTTGGCCTGCTAGGGACTTCATAGCAACTTGCTCAGTCTCAAGGAGGGGCTGTTTGCAGGCCAGGTCAGGAATGCAAGCAGGTGCTTTCTTGAGGTTTTCATCTGGTTCCGATTCCTACCCTCTCAGAACACCCTGAAAAGCTGGAGAGGAGTGAGGAGATGCCAAACACCCTCTCTGGGGAGCCAACAAGAAGCCCTGGGGCTTTTTTGAAGTAGGCTGTTTCCCCATCCACCATTTCCTCCTTCCCTCCTGACCCTTTCTCCCTTCTTAGGTATGCTCCTTGGGAACCAGCAAGCCGGCACATCTTGGCCTGACATGGCCTTGGATGCTTTTTGGCCTAGAGATAAACTGAGTAAGTTGATGGCTCCATCTCTCAGAGGACAAGAGTGATGGGGGCTGGGAAAGTGGCTCAGAGGTAGAGTGCTTGCCTCACATGCATGAGGCCCTGGGTTCGATTCCTCAGCACCACATAAACAGAAAAGGCATAAGTGGCACTCAGTGGCTCAAGTGGTAGAGTGCTAGCCTTGAACTAAAGAGCTGAGGGACAGCACCCAGGCCTAGAGTTCAAGCCCCCTGACCGACAACAAGGAAAAAAAGACAAGGGTGATTCACTGTCCCCCTGGGTGCCAGCACCCATCAAGAACTGGCTCAATGGGTGCCTATTTCATGCACAACTATTTACAGCTATTTTTTCGCTTCATTCTTTTCCTTTCTCCCTTCCATCTTCCCTCCCTTCCTTCCTTCTTTCCTTCTTCCTTTCCTCCCTCTTTCTCTCTCTCCTTCCTTCTGTTCTTTCCTCTTCTTTCTTTCCCCCTGATTGGAGAAACCTCAGGAGGAGAGCAACTCCTAGCTTCTGGGGCCATTCCTTGTCTTGTCCCGTGCTGGAGCATAATGGGAAGTCCATCCTGGAGTCTAGCTTTGAACACTAGGGAGGTGGGACTTGGAACCCTCACCCAGGCTCACCATCTGACTCTCAGCAGCCCCTCTTCTCCAGCCCCTCCTTCTTAGTTCTTTCATCCTTCTCTTTGAGCCCTCCCCACCCCCACTCCTCATCCAGGCTTAGTTCTGCTTTCCAGGAAAAAAAAAAAAAAGCCCTGTTTCTGTTGGATCTGAGTGGTACCGCGGCCAGGAGAGGAATCCAGGGAGTGCTGGCTAGGTGGCGGCTCTAGGGCAGGAAGCAGCAGAGGGAAGGCTAGGAACGCGAGTGGCAACTCACTGCCCACCCCGCGCCCCAGGACCCCAGGACTTTGGAATTTGAGAGAGGGATCAAAGCAATTGGGTAGTATCATCTCAGCTGCTTGGGGTTGGGAAGGGAGTTACGGATGGCCTCTCCTTTCCAGGGGTCATTGAGGTCAGCAACCCCACCCTGATAGAAGGGGGTGAAGCTGAGGGGAGGACCCACATTCTACCCCAGCCTTCAGCCCTCTGCCCGACTGGAGGCTGGAGGGAAGGAGAGCTTGTTCTTTCTCGGATTGGGCTCTGTCTCTACCCCTTGCTTCTCTCTGCCACCCCAGGTCGAGTCCTGCGGCCTGCCCGGGGTCTACCCAGTACATCTAATCCTGTCCTGAGCTGGGTTTGGCTTTGGCAGATCCCTGGAGAAGTGAGGGGTGGGGGTGACGTGAGCTCCCGGGGCCCCGGCCAGGCCTGGCGCCCTCTCTGGAAAAGTCCCACCCTATCCTCCCCTGCACAGCTGGGCAGGGGGCCGATACCCCTCTCTGTGGAGACAGACACAGATCTGTACTCTCTCCCGTCCTGTACCCCTCATCTGGTGTCTTTTGGTGCCCAGGGTGAGGAAAAGAGAGGTCAGAAAGGATCGCTCCGTTATCGGCTGCACCCGGCCACACCTCCCCAGCCCGGAGAGCGATCACCGATCACCAGAGGGACCTGGGCACAGTCCCCCCCCCCCCCGCCCTGTCCCTTCCCCAGGGACTCACCTCTAGGAAATGGGTCGCTGCAGGGCAGGGGAGGGGAGGGAGGGCTGGGGGTGGAGTCCCCGTCCTGGGAGACTCGTTGGTGTACACGGAGCTCTCCGCTTCAGGGTCCTGGAGGACATCTAACAGGTGTCTCTCTTTTTCGTTAATCTACCCCCCATCACCCCCCCCCCCCGGCCATCGGGCCGAGCTGTAGCGAGGACACTCACCCGCATCCCTGCCGGCCACCCCGCTCTCAGTTCCAGGGGGGCCGGGGCCGGAGGGCGGGAGGCGCCGGCGCGTGCGGGGTGGTCTTGGTTATGTTACCCAACTTTATTATGTGACTTAGCAGGAATTCCTGGCTCATTCCCCGCCCGGGTGAGGGGACCAGAGTTCCAGGGGATCCGACCCCCCCCCTTTCCCAGGAATTCAAACCCCGGGGCTGGATGTTCTTAGGAGATCATCAGCGCAGGGGCCGGGGTCGAATCCGGGGCGCGGGCGGGGCGCGCGGACCAGGGGCGGGCAGGGGCGGCGGGCGGGGGTCGGGGCGGGGGTCGTCTACCTGCAGTGCGCGCCCCCGGCGGCCCGCGGACCGGTCTGCGCCCGGGCGCTCTCTCCAGGCAGGCTGGCTCGGCGGCGGCCACTCGGGGCCCGGAGCCCCGCTCGGGACGCGGCCACCTCCGGCCGCGGCTCCGCCCCGGCGCCCGCCTCCAGCCCCGCCCGCCGCCCGCCACGCGCCCCGGGGCCCGGACTCCACAGCCCCCGCCCACCAGGCCACCCATCCCGGGGCTGCGGGAGGCGGACATCCCCTCCCCCCCCCAACCGACAGCTACGGGCCCCGACCGCCTGGGACAGTCGTCGTGCGCCAGGCACTGTCCCTGCGCCCAGGCTGGGCCGCCTGGGACTCCGGATTGAAGCTGGCGGCGCCTGCGCCTGAGGGACCTGGGCGATCCCTGGACCCCAGAGCGGGGTTCGCCTCTCTGGATGGAGTTGACCCCAGGTGACCGCAGATCCCGGTCCTCCACGCAGCCTCCCCTGCTCCCCGGTTCACCTCTGCTTCTCCTAGGTCGGGCGGCGAGCCGCGGACCTCCGTGCGCCTCGGGCTGTGCATCGTACGGCGGCACTCTCGGAAGGCTGTGGACCGAGCGCGCGGCGGATGAGGAATGTAAATGGTGTAAAATTCGTAAATATAAGGTAATGTGAGGTGGCGGAAGGAACGCGCGCCGATCTGAATTTCAGCTCCAGCAGTGGCTCGGCTCTGTGGTCTTGCAGTAGGATCCCCTCCATCTCTGTGGGCTGCAGTGGCCCCTGGGGGTGAAGTGAGAGCTGGGCGCCGTGGCTCCCGCCTGTAATACTAGCCACTCCATCACAGCCCATGGCTGCGCGCAGTGGGGAGCCCTGTCGTTCTAAGCGACTACAGGAAGCAAGAATAGGAGGATCACAGCCCAGTCCGGCCAGGAATAAAGCAAGACCCTACCTGCAAGGTGGCTGGGAAGGTGGCTTAGTGGTAGAGTACTTGCCTCGCAGGCATGAAGCTCTGAGTTCGATTGCTCAGTACCACAGACACAGAAAAAGCTGGAAGTGGTGCTGTGGCTCGCCTGGTAGAGTGCTAGCCTTGAGTAAAAAGAAGCTCAGGGACAGTGCCCAGGCCCTGAGTTCAAGCGCCAGGACTGGCCAAAACAAAAAACAAAAACAGCACCAAAAAACCCAAAGAGGTGGGATGTAATCTTATGTGGATGACACAGTTAGCTATGTCTAGCCATTTATATTTGGAAGAATACACCCCCATACTCTGTAGTGAAGGCTGAAAGAAGGATTTTAAAGTTTTTTTTCTTTTCATTTGTTATGTTTATACATTGTTTGACTTGTCTGACTGGGGTTGTCTGCTACTCCATAACCACAGGATCCAAGGGATCATCCCCACAGCCTCAGCTTCAGCTGTTGTAGAGTTATTATTGTTATTATTTAGAGAATTGAACTCAGGGCCTCAAAGGTGCTCTACCACTTGAACCATGCCCCCAGTACCTGTTGTTTGAATTTTTAAACCACAAAGCATGATCAGTGTACTAGCTATGTTAAAAATAAATACATGAGGTGAATTTGACCAAAGTGCATTAAATTCATGTATGGTATGTTCAAAATAAACCCTTTGTAAAACTGATACATGATAAAATATAACAATATATGGCTGGCATAGAGGAGACAATAAATGGTCACGATAGTGACCACTGTTGGGTGTAATTAGCGTTTTTTGTTTTGTTGCTTGTGGGCACTGTTCCTGAGCTCTTTTTGTTCAAGGCTAGCACTCTACCACTTTGAGCCACAGTGCCATTTCTGATTTTCTGGTGGTTAGTTGGAGATAAGAGTCTCACTTGCTTTCCTGCCCCGGCTGGCTTTAACCATGATCTTAGCTTCCTAAGTAGCTAGGATTACAAGCATGAGCTTGTGGCATCTGGCATATAATTAGTGTTTTTTGTTGTTGTTGTTGTTTGTTTTTTTTTTTACCAGTTCTGGGGCTTGAACTCAGGACCTAGACACTATTCCTGAGCTTCCTTTGCTCAAGGCTAGCACTCTATCACTTGAGCTACAGCGCCACTTCTGGCTTTTTCGGTGTATGTGATACTGAGAAATCGAACCCAGGGCTTCAGGAATGCTAGCAAGCACTCTACCACTAAGCCACATTCCCAGACCATAATTAGTGTTTTAACTGACTTTTGGTTTAGGGTCTTTGATTCCCACCCTCCTCTCTTTCTTTCTTTTTGGTCGGTCTTGGGGCTTGAACTCTGGGACTGGGCACAGTCCTTGAGCTCTTCAGTTCAAGGCTAGTGCTCTACCACTTGAGCTACAGGGTCATTTCCCATTTTCTGGTGGTTTATTGGAGACTTCCTTGCCCAGGCTGGCTTTGAACTGTGATCCTAGATCTCAGCCTCCTGAGTAGGTAGGATTACAGGCATGAGCCACAGGCACCCAGCTTTCTTTCCTTTTCTTGTGCTTGTTTTAGGACTTGAATTCACAGCCTCGTGTTCTTACTTAGCTTTTTTTACCCTAAGTTTGGTGCTCTGCCACTTGAACTACACCTCTGTTTCTGGCTTTTTGCTGGATAATTGGAGATAACAGTCTCTCAGATTTGTTTGCCCAGGCTGGCTGCAAACCACAATCCTCAAATCACTGCCTCCTGAGTAGGTAGGATTACAGGGGTGAGCCACCAGCACCCAGCTTTTAAAAAATTTATTTTTCTTTCTTTTATTTCTTTCTGGTACTTGGGTATGAACTTGGCCCTGTACAGCTTTCAGCTAGTACTCTACCACTTGAGTCACACTCTAGTCCTGTTCTTTATACTGGTTGTTTTGCGATGGAATATTGTAGCCTTTCCTGCTTAAATTAGCATTGAACCATAATCCTCCATGCCTCAGCCTCCTGAGTTGCTAGGATTACAGGTATGAGCCACTGGTGCTCTGCTATAACTCCTATTAACAAACAAAAACAAAAAATAAAAGCTCTAGGTATATTTATTGTGCAGCTCTACAAAATAACAAAGGTCCTTGGTGCCCTATACATTTTTTGGGGGTGGGGAGAGGTCTGGTTATGGGGCCTGAACTCAGCCTGGGTGCTGTCCCTCAGCTCTTCAGCTCAAGGCTAGCGCTCTACCACTTGAGCCACAGCGCCACCTCTGGCTTTTTTCTTTTTGCTTATGTGGTGCTGAGGAATCGAATCCAGGGCCTCATGCGCTCTACCACTGAGCCACCTCCCCAGCCCCCCTATACATTTTTTTGTTTGTTTTGTTGGTCTTGGGACTTGAACTCAGGACCTAGATGCTGTCTCTCAGCTTTTCCATTCAAGGCTAGCACGCTGCACTACAACACCACTTCCTGTTTTCTGGTGATTAATTAGAGATAAGAGTCTCTCAGGCTGGCTTTGAACTGTGTTCCTCAGAGCTCAGCCTCCTGAGTAGCTAGGATTACAGGTGTGAAACACCAGCACCCAGCTTAGCTGAAATATTTCCCCAGGAATAAAGGCATTGGAAGGTTCATTAATACTGGGTTCAGAGAAGCAGGTGATACCACTAAGAAGATGATGAATACGAGACTATAAAGTTTTTGAGCTGGAGATGATGCTTAGTGGTAGAACTAGAGCTTTTGCCCTAGGTTTGGTTCTGGAAGGGAAGGGGAGGGGAGGGAGAAGAAATTTGTTTCCTTCCCCTTTTAGTGGTTCTTCTTCTCCTCCTCTTCCTTTCCTCTTCCCAGTCCCCCCCTTTTTTTTGGGGGGGTCCAGTCGTGGGACCTGAACTCTGGGCCTGGGCACTGTCCCTGAGCTCTTCAGCTCAAGGCTAGCGCTCTACCACTTTGAACCACAGGGCCACTTCCGGTTTTTTCTGTTTATGTGGTACTAAGGAATCGAACCTAGGGCTTCATGTATGCTAGGCAAGCACTCTACACTAAGCCACATTCCCAGCCTCCCCCCCACCGCACCCCATATACTTCTTTGTATATTGGTTTTCTTTTCATGGCTGTAGTTGTGCTTTGGTTTTTGTATTCGTAGGGTTGCAGGAAGTATTTAAGTTAGAAGTGGGCATGGTGCTTCACAGTGGAATCCTAGTATTCAGGAGATTGAAGCAGCTGATGGGTTAGGCCAAGCTGAGCTACACAGTGTTTTTCTTTTTCCTTCTTTTCTCTTTCTTCTTCTTCTTCTTCTTCTTTTTTTTTTTTTTAAGATGGGAAGTGGGGGAAGGGAGGGAAGAGGAGGGAGGTAGGGAGGGAGGTTTGAATTGTGATGTTATAAAACAGGTAAATGGCCAGGTGCTGGTTGCTTACACCTGTGACCCTAGCTACTTAGGAGGCAAAGATCTGAGGATTGCCATTCAAAGCCAGCCTGGGCATGGAAAGTCCTTGAGACTCTTATCTCCAATTAACCACCAGAAAAACCGGAAGTGGTGCTCTGGCTTAAGTGTTAGAGCACTCACCTTGAGCTGAAAGCTCAGGAACAGCGCCCAGGCCTGGAGTTCAACCCCATGATGACAACAAACAAACAAATAAACAACAACAACAACAAAAAATAAACAGGCAAATGAGCCCCAGGTGCCCAGGCCTTCTCTTTGCTTTTTTACTGAGAGGCTTCTGTGGTTTTCTTTCTCAAGAAAAGTTGGGAAATACCCTGATGTCACAATTATTAAAGCTAATTTTAACATATTAACAAGTCAGTAGAAAAAGAAAATCAGAGCTGGGTGTCCCAGGCTCCCCAGGATGGGAGGCTGAAATCTGAGTATTGTAGTTTGAGGTCAGCCCTGGCACGAAAGATGGTGAGACTCGTCTCCAATCAACCATCAGAAAATCAGAAGTAGGTCTGGGAAGGTGGCTCAGGGGTAGAGTGCTTGCCTTGCATGCATGAGGCCCTGGGTTCGATTCCTTAGCACCACATAAGCAGAAAAAGCTGGAAGTGGCACTGTGGCTCAAGTGGTAGAGCGCTAGCCTTGAGCTGAAGAGCTGAGGGACAGCGCCCAGGCCCAGAGTTCAGGCCCCACAACCGACAAAAAAAAAAAAAAAAAAAAAAGAGCAGGAAGTGGTGCTGTGGCTCAAGGGATAAAGCACTAGCCTTGAGCTAAAGAGCTAAGGGACAACGCCCAGGCCCAGAGTTCAAGCCCCACGACCAAAAAACCAAACCAAACCAAACAACAACAACAACAACAACAACAACAAAAACCCCAAAAATTCAGGGACAACACCCAGGCCCAGAGATCAAGTCCTAGGACTACCACAGAAAGAAAAGAAGAAAAAAGAAGAACAGAGCACAAAACACAGCTGAGGGTCAGATTTATCTGGTAACCCTGGATCCCGAGTGCCTACAGAGCTTGGAAAGCCATAGGTCCATGCCCCCTCTCAGGAGAGCTGGTTTATCTGGAGATGGTTGGCGACACTCTCCTAACTACAAGCATATTTATAGTGCTGGACTGGAGGGAAGGGCCTTTGCTCAGCCCTAGAGCACAGCGCACAGGAGGAAGGGCGGGTGGAGGAAGGGCCGGTGGAGGAAGGGCCGGCAAGATATTTTGGGCCAGGTAACTCACACCCCGTCAGCATCCACTTATCCACCAGGAGACAAGCTGATGCAGGACAGGAAGACAGACCCGAGACAGGGAAGGGAGTCCGGGAGGAGGGAAAGAGTCTCTGGAAGTTTGTAATTGCAGAGAACTGAAGGTCAAAAATAGTCCTTTCCATTAAGAAATGGCTATGGACCAAAGAGCTCAGGAGATTCACCACAGCTGCTACCTCCCCTGGCTTTGTGTGGTCTGAACATGTTGCATTAAAAAATAAATAAATTTCACCTAGAAACAAAATTAAAAATAAATCCAAGTTAAAGACTAAAAAAAAACACAACGAAACAAAACACCAACAACTTTCTGTGTCTCAGCCACTTGTAAAATACCAAGTTAAACTTGTGACCCCTATCTCAAGTATAACAAGAAGTTTTTTGTTTTTTGTTTTTTTGGTTGATCATGGGGCCTGAATTCTGGGCCTGGGCGCTGTCCCTCAGCTCTTCAGCTCAAGACTGGCATTCTACCACTTGAGCCACAGCATCACTTCTGGCTTTTTCTGCTTATGTGGTGCTGAGGAGTCAAACCCAGGGCCATCATGCATGTTAGGCAAGTACTCTACCACTAAGCCACCTTCCTAGCTCAATGTTTTTTTGTTTTGTTTTGTTTTGTTTTTGTTGTTGTTTTGTTGGTCATGGGGCTTGAACTCTGGGCCTGGGTGCTATCCCTGAGCTCTTCAGCTCAAGGCAAGTGCTCTAACACTTGAGTCACAGCACTACTTCTGGTTTTCTGAGTGGTTTATTGAAGATAAGAGTCTCATGGACTTTTCTGCCTGGGCTGACTTTGAACCAAGATCCTCAGATCTCAGCCTCCTCAGTAGCTAGGATTACAGATGTGAGCCACCAGCACCTGGCTAAGAAGTTTTTGAAAGCATCTACTTCTGTTTGTTTGTTTATTGTTTTAATTAGCTTACATAAGTTACTAAATATCTACTCCTGGAACTCAGGGCCTTGGCACTGTCCCTGAACTTCTTTTGCTCAAGGCTAGCACTCTACTACTTGAGCCACAGCTCTACTTCTGGCTTTTTCTGTGTATGTGGTACTGAGGAGCTGAACCCAGGACTTCTTGCATGTGAGGCAAGCACTCTACCACTAAGTTACATTCCTAGCCCACATCTATTTCTTAAAGTAGAAGCATCCAAGGTAGGTGCTGGTGACTCATGTTTATAATCCTAGCAATTCAGGAGGCTGAGATCTGAGGATCTCAATTTGAGGCCAGCCCAAGCAAGAAAATCCATGAGATTCTTATCTCAAACTACTTAGAAAAAGCCAGAAGTGGCACTGTGACTCAAGTAGTAGCTCGCTAGCCTTGAGTACAAAGAGGCTTAAGGGCAGTGCCCAGGCCCTGAGCTCAGGCCTCAAGACGGGCAAAAAACTTAAAAAATAAAAAATAATAATAACATAGCTACTTGGAGGTATTCCTCAGTGGAAGAGTATATGTTTAGCCTTTATGAAGTCCTAGGTTTATCCTCAGCAACAAAATAATAATAGTACTATAACAACAACAACAATATGGCTAATATTAATATAATATAGCATTTACATAGCACTTACTCTGTGCACGGAATACATATAAGATGTGTATAAGAACTTTTCACAAGCTGGGAAGGTGGCTCAGTGGTAGAGCGCTTGCCTTGCATGCCTGAGGCCCTGGGTTTGATTCCTCAGCACCACATAAGCAGAAAAAAAAAAGCCGGAAGTGGCGCTATAGCTCAAGTGGTAGAGCGCTAGCCTTGAGCTGAAGAGCTGAGGGACAGCGCCCAGGCCCAGAGTTCAGGCCCTATGACTGGACCCAAAAAAACCCAAAAACAACAACAACAAAAACACAACAAGAGACAGACCAGAAAAATCAGTTGTTGTTTTTTTGGTGCGGGTGGGGTGGGGGAGGCTTTAAGTCAGAGGCGTATGCTGAGCAGGCAGTCTGCCCCTTGAGACACACCTCTAGCCTAAAAAACAAACCCCAAAACCCTGACCATTTACCCCAAGCTTCATGGCCAGAAAGGGAAGGGCCAGTTTGCTAATCAGGCACTATTAATTGAATAAGTTGTGTAAAGTACAAATTTAGGGGAAAGGTCATCAGAATGTACTTGATGACTGTTGGTCAATGCCTGGCTCAAGTGGTAGAGCGCTAGCCTTGAGCTGAAGAGCTGAGGGACAGCGCCCAGGCCCAGACATAGACGCAGAGCTGGGCTTCAAGCAGTGGAGTACTAGTCTTGAGAGAAAAAGCTAAGGGAGAGAACCAACGACCCTGAGTTCAAGCGCCAGTACTGACACACACACACACACACACACACACACACTGCTACTTGTATTGAAGTAAGCAACATGGTAAATTAAATATTCCTGTGAAACGCTCACCCCACCCCTAGGTCACTGTTCGTGCCAATATACACAGATGGGCCCAGAAACGGACATGAAAGGGTTGTCTTTCCCCACAGCTGTCACAGGAGCGACTTGACCTGTCACCACCATTTTCTTCAGGAATCTGAGGGCGAGGACCCCCCCCATATTTACCTTCTCATCCGTCACCTCCCCTTGTATACAGTAGGTATTTAATAAGTGCCTGTGGCGTGAGCACTGGAGTGAGTTGGTGAGCCCTGCCTTAGTGCTGGCCACGTTCCAGCCCTTGCTGCGTGCTGTCTCACCCCGTCATGGCTGAGCTGGCATTTAGGTGATGAAACAACGAAGAAACAGGATGTGGCCCATTGGGTCTGACGCCTGCGACATGGCTGCGCACTCCGGTCCTCTAGTCACTGCTCTGCAGACTGGGAATCCCGTCGGGAAATCTCAGAGCTAGAATTCTCCTTGCTTTGCTTACTATAGTTCAGCTAACTAGTACCTCTCAGACAGGCCCAGGGTCCCTGAGATACACTTGGCCTCTGTGCCACCCCGAGCTGTGTGTCTGCCTGTGGATAGGTGTTCTCAGAACGGGAAGTGCTGGGTAAATGTTTACGGAATTGAATGAATTGACTGGACGTGACCTTGCCGGTCATTAGGCTTACAAAACGATCAGTACTTCAACAGCCATGGTAAGTGCTTGGAGCCCCTGTCCTCTGTTTGTGCTTGGGACACAAAGTAGAGTTCCTGGATTAGGCCTCCGGCCTCCAAATATTTGGAAAATATTGCTCACCTGCTGATTGGGAAGGTTTCTCAGATGACAGCTTTGGTTGGATATCGTCTTCCCATAACTGTTTTATAGATTTCTTTCTTTCGTCAGTTGTGGGGCTTGAACTCAGGGCCTGGGTGCTGTCCTGGAGCTCTTTTGCTCAAGGCTAGTGCTCTACCACTTTGAGCCACAGACCACTCAGGGTTTTCTGGTGGTTTATTGGAGATAAAAGTCTCACAGGCTTTCCTGCCAAGGCTGGCTTTCATCCACAGTCCTCAGATCTCAGTCTCCTGAGTAGCTAGGATTACAGGCGTGTGCCACCAGTGCCCAGCTTGTTTTATAGATTTGATAAAATGGAACCTGGGAACAGTTAACCAGGATCCCTCCCTCTCACATAAACCACCACTCAGCCCTATTAAGATGGCTATACTAGCTGGGCTCTGGTGGCTCAGGTCTATAATCTGTAGCTACTCAGGAGGCTGAGATCTGAAGATCACAGTTCAAAGCCAGCCCAGGCAGGAAAGTTCCTGAGACTCTTATCTCCAATTAACTGCCCCAAAAAGCTGGAAATGGAGTTGTGGCTCAAGGAGGAGAGCACTAGCCTTGAGCACAAAAGCTCAGGGACAGCACCCAGCTTCTCAGTTCAAATCCTAGGACTGGTGCACGCTCGCATGCACACACACACACACACACAGATTGCCACACTTAGTGCTGGGCCTGAACAGACAGTGAGGGAGAACAGCGCTGAGCCATTTGCAGACCCCAGTGCCTTCTGGGAGCTATGTGCTCTGGAGCACACTAAGCTTTGGCTTTTCCATCAGTAAAGTTGGACTAATAGTGGTTCCCAGCTTATCTACTTCATAGCTATGTAAAACAAAATAAAAGGAACAGACTGTGTATAAAGCTGTAGTCATGTACAAAAATAATAGTTCTATTTTTGGCAGTGCTGGGGATTGAACTCAGGGCTTTGTGTTTGCTAGGCTGGCACTCTACCACTTGAACCCTCCCCCACCTCTACATTTGGTTTGGCTAGTTATTTTAGAAATAAAGTCTAGTGAACTTTTCTGACTAAGCTGAACTTTTGTCTGGGCTGGCCTCAGATCTTCATCCTCCTGCCTACACTTCCTGAGAAACTGGGACTATAGGCACGTCTCCCCTCCCCTCCACTTACTTAGCAACAGTGTTGTTGATGATGTTTAATGATGATGATAAAGTTTATTTTAGCAGCCGGGCACTGGTGGCTCACACCTGTAATCCTAGCTACTCAGGAGGCTGAGATCTGAGGACAGCAGTTCAAAGCCAGCCCAGGCAGGAAACTCAGTGAGACTCTTCAATTGACCACCAGAAAACTGAAAGTGATGCTGTGGCTCAAGTGTTAGAGCACTAGCTTTGTCCTTCAGGACAGCGCCCAGGCCCAGAGTTCAAGACCCATAACTGACAAAAAAAAAAAAGTTTATTTTAGCCAGGTGCCAGTGGCTCACACCTGTAATACTAGCTACTCAGAAGGCTGAGATCTGAGGATCATGGTTCAAAGTCAGCTTGGGCAGAAAAGTCCTTGTGAGACTCTCCAAAGTACCACTCAAAAACCAGAAGTGGAGCTATGGTTCAAACTGGTAGAGTGCTAGCCCCCCCCCCCAACACACACACACAGAGTTTATTTTAGTTGATGTGCTGCACAGATCAAGACTCTGGATTTAGTGAAAACTTAACACTGTCTATTCCACTGCCCAGACTTCCTTGATGAGGATACTCTGAGTCCAGCAGGACTTTGAGCAAGAGATGCCAGAGACAGCCATACTCTTCACATGCTTTCACAGAAGGTAGTGATCCTGGCCAAGCCTCTGTGCCAGAGACTGGGGGGAAACTGATGTGGCTGGCTGGCGATCTGGGCAGAGCCATCCTCTTTGCTAAGAAGCCTGGCAGCAGATGTGGCACGGGGGGCTGAGCTCTGTGATCTCTTCATCATGTGGCAGGCTCTTCGGGAGGGCTACAGTGGCCGCTTCCCTGAGGGGCGATCACAGAGAAGAGTAAGCCAGGCCTGAGATCGCCACACATGTTGAGAAAACCCAGCAAACCTTTTGTTTGCTTCTCCAACTTGGAATTACACTTCATATACTGGCCACGACACAGCACTGTGACCAATTCCCAGATCAGTTGCAGATGCTGTGCTCAGGGCAAGAAAGAGTGCATTTTGTCTTCAGGGAAAAAGGTAACAGACGCTCATCTTCCCTCCCCGAAATGATTAGAATGAATTCTGTGATAACTGACGTCCCGCCTGGGAGCTCATTCTAGAAGTGACTGGGGAGTTCCCAGTTCCCTGCGGAGGAGACACGGCCCTAGCTTGTGGACATCTCTTTCTGAGCTAGGGAGCAGAGCAGAGAGATCCGGAGGGGAAAAAAAGTAAGCAAGATTTCCCCCACCACCTGAGCTGAAAACATGCTCAGGGCCTCTCCTGGCTGGCGTGGCCACTGGTGATTTTGCCCACATGCCAAGTGCTTCCTCGCATTTGCAGAGCAAGCCAGTTTGGTGTCAAATTCATCTCGACACATTGTGCTGAAGGCCTGAGAAAGGCAGACATAAAAGGGTAGGAACGAGGGTACAGAGCTGGAGACTGAAGCCGGAGAGGCGGGCAGGGCGGCCGGAGGAGAGGCAGGGATTTCACACATACCAAGCTCTTGAAGTCAGCAGCAGGAGAGTCAGGGCCCGCTGTGAGGGAAACACAAGTCGAGGCAGGAGGGAATGCGCTCAGCCTCTGACCACAGGCCCAGGCCCGTCCCGGTGGACGAAGGGTGGACATGTCTGTTCCTAGTGCTCCAAAGATCCTCCTTCATGCAGCTTCTTCACCCTCACGCCCTCTGGACCCAGCCCAGCGCTTAGCTCAGCATGCAGACTCTGCCCTCTGGCCTCCCGCCTGTATCTCCAGCTCTTGCCACCCCCAAACAAGCTGCCCACCCCCAGCCAGGACCTGGGTGTCTCCTCGCCCCCTCATGCAGGGCGGGGTGCTGGAGGCAGTTTTGGAGGGAGCAGTGGCCTCCTGGGATGGCCACCATCCCACGGAGTCCTTCACCTCGACTAGCCTGCCAAGTGATTGCCAAGTAAAGGGGCCAGCCCTCACCTCCAGGTCTTCTTGCCCATGAGCACCACCGGTGCCCTTCACGCCTCCAACAGGGAGTCTCCCTACTCTGACCAAGTTTGCTGTGACCAAGAAATTCAGCTTCTCAGTAACCTAAATTCCCTGCAAGCCCCTGCCGCACTCAGTGCCCTGTCAGAGGCGGGGAAGGGGGGGGGGTTCCTTGGGAGGGAAAAGCATACAACCCTCCAGCTGCAGAAGGGGCTCCATTACTTCAACCTTGACATAGGCAAGGTGAAGATCTTGGGGATACTAGAAACAGCAAGGGGCCCTGGGCTAAGAATGTATCTGTATGAGCCAGGCACCAGTAGCTCACACCTGTAATCCTGGCTAGTCAGGAGATTAAGATCTGAGGATCTCAGTTGGAAGCCAGCCTGGGCAAGAAAATCTGTCTCCAATTAGCCACCAGAAAACTGGGAGTGGTAGAGCACTAGCTCGGAGTGGAAAGGCTCAGGAGAGCGCCTAGATGCATCTGTGTGTGATGGTGGCAACCAGAACGCAGGTAGGGAAGGGCATGGAGAGGTCCATGTGGTTCATCTAAAACCAAAGTCTCCCCGCCTCCCTCCTTTCTTTTTTTGCTGGTCCTGAGACTTGAACTCAGGGCCTGGGCGTGGTCCCTGACTTTTTTTTTTTTGGGGGGGGGTCCAGTCATGGGGCCTGAACTCTGGGCCTGGGCGCTGTCCCTCAGCTCCTCAGCTCAAGGCTAGCGCTCTACCACTTGAGCCACAGCGCCACTTCTGGCTTTTTTTCTTTCTGCTTATGTGGTCCTGGTAATCAAACCCAGGGCCTCATGCATGCAAGGCAAGCGCTCTACCACTGAGCCACCTTCCCAGCCCGACTTTTTTTTTTTTTTTGTATTTAAGGCTAGTGCTCTACCAGTTGAGCCACAATACCACTTCTGGCTTTTTCTAAGTAGTTTATTAGAGGTGAGAGTCTCATGGACTTTTCTTCCCCGGGCTGACTTTGAACAGCAGTCCTCAGATCTCAGCCTCCTGAGTAGCTAGGATTACAGGAATGAGCCACCAGCGCCATACTAAAACCAGTCTCCTCAAACCTGCTATCATTTCTGGGCTTCTCATTTTGCTTGGTCAGGAGTGTTCCTCAAATCCTCAAATCATCTTTGCTCCTTCCCAGGATTTTTCTTGAGCATAAGGAACTTTAGATGTCCTCTTGACCAGTCCCTTCACTTTACAGCAAGGAATCGAGGCTCAGGAAGGACTGGGGCTCACCGCGGGTTGAAAGGTAAACATAGACTCTAGACCACCATGGATGTGAAGGCCTGGCCCTTGACCCCCACTTTCTCCCATATGTTTATGTGTTCCCCCCATCTTGTGGCTCCACCTGGCTGAGCTCTCCTTACTTCCTGTGTGAACGACGGTGACAGCGTGAACGACGGTGACAACAGCAATCTTGCAAAAGCAACCGGTTGCTGTGACAGCAATGGATACCCTGCCCTTCCAATTCCCTTACTTCCTGCTCTGTGTGTGTGTGTGTGTTCCTTTCCCAGGGCTTGAACTCAGGGCCTGGAGATTGTCCCTGAGCTTTTGTGTACAAGGCTAGTATTCTACCACTTGAGCCACAGCGCCACAGCTCCACTTCCAGGTTTTTGGTGGTTAATTGGCCATGGTCTACCCAGGCTGACTTTCAACTGGGATCCTCAGATCTCAGCCTCCTGAGCAGCTAGGATTACAGGCGTGAGCAGCTGTGCCCAGCCTGCTCATTCTTTGTTGCCACTTTTTCGGAGAAGCCATCGCTGGCCAGGAATGAGCTCTCCTCTCCGGTGTCTGCGGCTGCGCGAATCCACACTGCGTGGGCCGTGGTGTGACTGCAGACAGACGAGCCTCACCTTCTCAGCTTTCCAATAGCTGGATTATAAATTCCAAAGAGTAAGGGCCTTGCTTCACGTGTCTTGGTTTTCCCTGGCAGGGCCTGACATTCAAGAGAAAGTGATCAAATCTGAGTCACTGTTTATGAGGCAATGCTAAGAAATCTTCGAAAAATGATCAGAAACATCCTCAGGGATACTGGACATCAGCTGAAACCAAAACATCTAATTTAAAAGGTCAGGAAGGTTGAGTGCTGGTGGTTCACGCCTGCAATCCTAGTGACTCAGGAGGCTGAGATCTGAGGATCGAGGTTCAAAGCCAGACCCAACAGGAAAGTTCATGAGACTCTCGTGTCCTCTTAACCACCAAAATGCCAGAAGTGGAGGTGTGACACAAGGGGTAGGGTGGTAGCATTGAGTGGAAAAAGCTAAGGGACAGCATCCAGGCTGTTCAAAAGTGCCAGCACAAACAAACAAACAACAAGGAAAACACAAAAGGGGCTGGGTGACAGTGGCTCACGCCTGTAATCCTAGCTACTCAGGAGGCTGAGATCTGAGGATAGCGATTCAAAGCCAGCCTGGACAAGGAAAATCTGTGAGACTCTTATCTTCAATGAATGGCCAGAAAACTGGAAGTGGTGCTGTGGCTCAAGTGGTAGAGCGCTTGCTTTGAGCTGAAGAGATGAGGGACAGCGCCAGGCCCAGAGTTCAAACCCCATGACGGACAAAAAAAAAAAAAAAGGAAAGAAAGAAAGATACCCCCCCCCCAAAAAAATCCCAAAGTGCAAGGAAGTTCCTGGAGGAGCCAAAGGTAAGAGAAAGAGCTGGTGCCGAGCAAGTCCAGAACAAGAGGGAAGATGCAAGGCCCTGAGGTCAGAAAGGAGCGGGGTGATACCAGAGGGGAGCCGCCTGGGCTCTTCTGTTCGTGGGCAGCTGGGCGGTGGCTGCTGACATTGCCCTTAAACAGAATGATAAGGTCGCCCCTGCTTTTCTGGGGCTGAGAAGTGGTCCCTGCCCAGCTTCCTTTGCTGGCCCCGGTCACCTCAGGCTCGGGCTGGCTTCCGCCGGGCTCTCTCTCCAGCTTGCCTTTCCAGCCTAGCCACCTTGTGCATTTGATTTTCTTCGAAGCCACAGTTCCCAGGGGCCTGACGGCTCTGCCTTGCTCCAGGGAACCGCAGCTCTGCCGCCTGGGCCCCGCATCGGGCATATAGCAGGTTCTCAGTCTGTGTTCAACCATGCCTGTTCCCAAGGCTTCTTTGGTTTCTTTGATGTCCGGATGAGCCAGCTCTGGCCACTGTGGGAAGATAAAGCCCTTCTTCTGCCCTCCTGCCCTCCCTGTCTGCATGTTCCAACCCAGCCCTTCCCCTTCCTCTCCCCCCACCCACCTTCCCCCCAGGGTTTCAGGCCTCTCCCCTCCCACTTCTGGGAGAGTCAGCACCAATTCCACAGAACAGGGGGTGTGGACAGAAATTGATTATTGTCTTGGAAGCTTGAGGAACACTTAGACCCTCACTTCAGGACCAGCTATATGAAACTCCTGTCAGTGGAGAGTCCAAGAAAGGCCATAACCCGAATCTCTTAGGAGCACAGCACCTCATGCCCTTTTCTTTTTGGTTTTGTTGTTTGGATGGAAATAAGGGCCTTGCATTTGTCCCGCCAAGACCTCCAAAGAAAGGCTTTTTAGATTCCTCATGTCATTTGATTATCCCGAAAGCTCTATGAAATGATGTGTGTGTGTGTGTGTGTGTGTGTGTGTGTGTGTGTGTGTGTGTGTGTGTGTGTGTGTGTGTGTGTGGTGTGTGTGGGAAACCAGGGAAATTGGGGCTGGAAAGGTCAATGCTTGAACTTTGGGAAGCAGAACTGGATCCAGAGCCTGAGTGCCTGGACTCTCCAGCAGTGTACCTGGCTGAAGTGGGAGAGGCCTAGAGGCTCAGCCTGGGATGCCAGCAGGAGAGAGTTCACTTTTGGTTGTTTATGATCTGCAGATTGCCAGTAAGGGAAGGGGGGAGTGCAGGCCACGCCCAGGGGGCCTGGAGCTGCCCCGGCCCACAGGAGCAGTGAGTGATCATGAGGAGGACCCAAGCCTTCTGGCTTCTACTTCTCTGTTGTCTGTGTGCAGAACAAATGGTCAGCGTGGAGGTCTTTGTGCTTCAGTTGCTAGGCACAGATTGGATCCATTCAGCAAGGCTGGGACCTGGTGTGAGCCACTTTGTCTTTATTTGTGAGCAGCCTCAGGCACGGCTTACACACTGCTCAGCTCCCAGTCAACTGTGCGAAGGGAGAGGTACCAGAGTTCTATGGGGCTTAAATGAGAGGACGCCCTGATGCTCTCACATCAACAGCCACTTCCCAACAAATAGTGGCTGATGTTATTTAACTCAGAGTTTAAATGTTTGGCATTAAAATGTATTGGACAGGTGACAGTGGCTCACACCAGTAATCTGAGCTACCCAAAGGCTGAGATCTGAGGATATTGGTTCAAAGCCAACCTGGGCAGACAAATCTGAGAGATTCTTTTTTTTTCTTTTTGTTGGTCATAGGGCTTGAACTCAGGGCCTAGGTGCTGTCCCTGAGCACTTTTGTTTAAGGCTAGTGCTCTACCACTTGAGCCATAGCACCACGTCTGGTTTTTGAGTGGTTAATTGGAGTTAAGAGTCTCACAGAGACTTTTCTGCCTGGGCTGGCTTCAAACCATGATTCTTCAATAAAAGCAAAAGGCCAGAAGTGGAGTTGTGGCTCAAGTGGTAGAACATCAGCCTGGAGTAGGAAAAAGCTAAGCAAAGTTGGAAGGTCACTTTCAGCTCAAAAAAGAAAAACAAACAAGCAACCACAAATAAAGAAAAACCCAAAATCAAGGAAAACCCTCAAAATTTGTTGTTTAGCTGAGAGTGTGGCTCAAATGGTAGAGACCCTGCCAAGCAAGCCTAGAACCTTGAGTTTGAACCCCCGTACCACCAAAAACAAACCAAAAAACACCAAAGCAAAGCAAAACAAAACACCCAACATTGTCTACACAAATATGAGGGGCTATGTGCCAGCCCTTGCAGGAGGCCACTCTGAAGACCTCAGGTAGAAGCCAGAGAAAGCAGCTCTTTGGTTTAATTGACCTTGAACCACCTTGGTCTAGTTCCCAAATATGGGGCCAAACCATCATCTGCTTTGCGTCTTGCCAGAGACCTGTCATAGAGTGGCTGACTCTATTCCCTGGATTGCAGCCCAGATTATTAGGGATCTGTACACTGGGCGGGGGATAGGGGTGCGGGGGGGGGGGGTTGCTGTCTGGCTGATGGCTGAGAACAGGTGGGTCCTTGGGCTGGACCAGAGCGTATTTGTGAGGAGGCCAAGCAAATCCATGCCAAGATTCTGGAGAGATTAGGGAGAAGGTTCCATCCCAGCCTCCATCTGCTGGAGAGGGCTGGGTGTGGATACCAGGCAGAGCCTTTGCTGAAAACAAAGTGCGATGTGACCCTTCAGAAAAGCAGCTGAGATGTGTGCAGATCGGAGCCAAGAGTTGCTGGCAGGGCCCATAGGAAGCTGGGCTGGGGAGGCCGCACTTCTCTCCATGAAGGTGCTGGCCTCAGAGGAGGGGCGGGGCAGAGGAGGACGGTGGCTGCAGTGACCTGAGCAATCAGCGGGCAATGCGCACCTGGGCGTGGGCAGCCAGGTTCTCTGGAAGCTGAGGCTGAAGTGCGGAGTTCTGCAAGTGCCTTGGAGTTGAAGTGAAGGAGCACAGACTAGAGGAGGGGTCACCCAAGTTAGGACCTGGGGGGGGGTGTACCACTGTCCCTTCCCTGATCAACAAAGTAAGGAAGGCCGGGTGCCAGTGGCTCAATGTAAACCTACCTACTCAGGAGGCTGAGATCTGAGGATCGTGGTTCAAAGCCAGTCCGGACAGGAAGTCTGTGAGACTCTTATTGAAGGACTTGCCTCTAGGCCCATTCTTTCTATGTATCCAAAGATGGAATATGAAGGATTGACACCCTCCGTGTTTGCCCAGATGTGAAAAGGTACCAGGCAGCCCACCCAAAATGAGGGCAGACTGCCCGACTCCAGCAGGGCATCGATCTGAGCTGTAAACATTCCATCTTTGGATACATAGAAAGAATGGGCCTAGGTGCTGGGAAGGTGGCTCAGTGGTAGAGTGCTTGTCTTGCATGCATGAGGCCCTGGGTTCGATTCCTCAGCACCACATAAGCAGAAAAAGCTGGAAGTGCTTCTGTGGCTCAAGTGGTAGAGTGCTAGCCTTGAGCTGAAGAGCTGAGGGACAGCACCCAGGCCCAGAGTTCAGGCCCCATGACTGGCAAGAAAGGAAGAAAGAAAGAAAGAAAGAAAGAAAGAAAGAAAGAAAGAAAGAAAGAAAGAAAGAAAGAAAGAAAGAAGGTAGAGGGGCTGGGAAGGTGGCTCAGTGGTAGAGCGCTTGCCTTGCATGCATGAGGCCCTGGGTTCCATTCCTCAGCACCACATAAGCAAAAAGAAAAAAGCCGGAAGTGGCGCTGTGGCTCAAGTGGTAGAGCGCTAGCCTTGAGCTGAAGAGCTGAGGGACAGCGCCCAGGCCCACAGTTCAGGCCCCACGACCGGACCCAAAAAAAAAAAAAGAAAGAAAGAAAGAAGGAAGGAAAGAAAGAAAGAAAGAAGGAAGGAAGGAAAGACAGAAAGAGAGAGAGAAAGAAAAAGAAAGTTGGGTAAGCACGCTCTGGTGTCTCATGTCTGTAATCCTAGCTACTCAGGAGGCTGAGATCTGAGGACTTCGGTTCCAAGCCAGCCCGGGCAGGAAAGTCTGTGTAAGAGTCTTATTTCCAATTAACCATCAGAAAATGGGAAATTGAGCTATGGTTCAAAGTGATAGAACACTAGCCTTGAGCAAAAGAGCTCAAGGACAGCACCCAGGCCCTGAGTTCAAGCCCCACAACTGACAAGAAAAAAAAAGGAGGATTCAAATTAGGCAAGGATTCCCCATCCCCAAAACCTTCCATGCCAGGACTCTAGCACCCTCTTCCACCCATACACCCTTCCCCAGCCAGTCTTTTACACTGAAGGGTGTGTGTGTGTGTGTGTGTGTGTGTGTGTGTGTGTGTGTGTGTGTGTGTGTGTGTGTGTGTGTGTGTGTGTGTGTGTGTGTGTGTGTGTGTGTGTGTGTGTGTGAGCTAATATTGGGGCACAATACTACTACCAACAACTACACAATACTATTGCCAACTCAGAGCCTGGACACTGTTCTTTAGTTTTTTGACTCTACCACTTGAGCCACATCTCTAATTCTGCTTTTGGGTGGTTAATTGGAGATAAGAGTCTCACAGACTTTCCTGCCTGGGCTGCCTTCAAACCTCCATTCTCAGATCTCAGCCTGATGAGTAGCCAGGATTACAGGAGAAGCAGTTTCCTCCAGAGTCAGTCACGTGCAATCTCCTGACCATTCCTCTGGGAGCAGTCCCCACCCACCCTCTGTAAGGCTGGTGTCCACCCCAGCACTCCAAGCTTCCCGCATAGCTTCTCATTTAAATGTGCTGTTTCCCCTTTCTCTCTCAGGGTACTTACTTCTAAAATCATCTCTTTTTCTTTCTTTCTGTTTTGTTTTAGTCAGTTATTGTTAGGCTTGTGTGCAGCCAGAGACCTTGCCTTTGGTACCTCTTAACACCTGAAGCTGGTGTGGTGCACAGGATGACCAGCAGAGACCCACGGCCCGGTTGCACAGATACAGGACGCAAGAGATGGTTACCCACAATCCCAATTCTTCCACCCTCCAGGCACACGCAGCAGTTCTAGGCTGCAGTTAGGCAGAGGTCTGGCCTTGTCCTCATTTCAGGATGGCCGCCTGGCAGCCTTTTTCCCTCATCTTCTGGAGTCACTCCCTCCCAATCAGCATCTAACAAAAACTCTTTTGTGATTTTATGCCTGGGGGATTTCATCTGAGTCAACTGGCTTTTGCAGCTCCAGCCTGGCTGAGTCCAAAGGTCTGCTCAGCGTTTCCAGTCCCACAGCCAACACTCCTGTGGTCTGAGGGCTCAGAGCTCCACCCAGGGGAAGTGAGGGTACTGACCAAGGCCTCCAGCTTCTGCTCCAGCCGGTTCTAGCTGCAAATAAAGGGAGACAAACGAAAGAGAAAAGCAAAAGTGGTCAGGCTGGGTATATGGCTTAGTAATACAGTGCATGAAGCCCCAGGTTCGATTCCTCAGTGCCACATAAACAGAAAAGGCTGGAAGTGGTGTTGTGGCTCAAGTGGTAGAGCACTAGTTGAGCAAAAGAAGTTCAGGGACAGTGCCCAAGCCCTGAGTTCAAGCCCCAAGGCTGCCCCCTGCTAGGATTGTAGGTGACCCGCCTAAAGCTGGGCATCTTGTCTGATTAGCTAAGGATTGCACATCTGTCTTTCTCTGGTGGGCTCAATATTGCAACTAAGGAGCCAAGTTAAGAGAGGCTGTCCATCAGTGACCGAGTTCCGGCTATTTGGAGCCCATTGCTCTAGGAGTTATTGTTTATGATCCTGGCTTGTCCCAAGAGATGCGACAGGTTGGGAGTTCGGTGTCATGTTTCATTGTTTTGGGTGCTGGACATAGTTTTGGTGGTGTAGTACTGAGCTACACCCTACTCTGTGTGTGTGTTGGGGGGGGGTTGTACTAGTACTTGAACTCAGTGCCTTGTGCTCTCACTTAGTTTTAGGTATTTTTTTCCTCACAACTGGCACTCTATCACTTGAGGTATGCCTCTAGTCCTAGCTTTTCAGTGGTGAGCTGGAGATAAGGATTTGTCTGCCCAAACCAGCTCTGAACCATGATTCTCAGCCTGCTGAATAGCCAGGATGATGGGTGTGAGCCTGCAGTGCCTTGTTAATGGCAGTACTGGAGTTTGAATTCAGAGTCTTGCCCTTGTTAGGCAGATGCTCTACCTCTACCACCGGAGCCTTGTCTTCAGCTCTTTTTGCTTTAGTTATTTTTCAGACAGTGTCTCATGTATTTTGTTCAGAGCAACTTAAAGTGAGATCCTCCTGCTCTCCTTCATCTGCGTGGCTAGAATTATAATGTGAGTCATCAGGCCTGAGACTTTGATTTTTATATATGATCTAGCCATTGTCCATTTGTTCTTTTTTTTTTTCTCTCTCTCTCTCTTTCTCCCCTCCCCAACCCCATACTGGGGCCTTAAACTTCGAGAGTCTGGGCATTGTCCCTTAACTTTATTACCAAAAGCTAATACTCTATCACTTGAGTCACAGCTCAACTTCTGGCTCTTTCGTAGTTTATTAGAGGTAAATGTCTCTAGGAGAGATACAAGTCTCATGGATTTTCCTGCCTAGACTGGCTTTGAATTTCAGAACTTAGATCTCAACCTACTGAGTTGTTAAGGTTATAGGTATGAGCCACCAGTCCTGCCTCCTTCTTTTTTCCGTGTGTGTGTGTATGTGTGTGTGTGTGTACGTGCGTGCACATAGGTGTGCACGTGTGTGCTGCTCCTGCACAAAAACTTAGGGCCTGGGGCTTGTCCTTGAGCTTACTTTTACTCAAAGCTAGTACTCTAGTTGAGTCATAGCTCCACTTCTGGCTATTTCATGGTTAGTTATCGTAAGAGACTCATGGACTTTCCTGCCCAGACTTTCAGCTAGAATCTTCAGATCTCAGCCTCTTGAGTATCTATGACTACGAGTGTGAGTCACTGGTACCCAACTTTCTTTCTTTCTTTCTTTCTTTCTTTCTTTCTTTCTTTCTTTCTTTCTTTCTTTCTTTCTTTCTTTCTTTCTTTCTTTCTTTTTTTGTCAGTCATGGGCCTGAACTCTGGGCCTGGGCGCTGTCCCTCAGCTCTTCAGCTCAAGCATAGCACTCTACCACCTGAGCTACAGCACCACTTCCAGCTTTTTCTGCTTATGTGGTGCTGAGGAATTGAACCCAGGGCTTCATGCATGCAAGGCAAGCACTCTACCACTGAGCCACCTTCCCAGCCCCTCTTTTTCTTTTTAGTGCTGAGGATTGAACCCAGGGTCTCACAACTGCTAGGCCAGTGTTGTATTTCTGAGCCGCATCCTCAGCCCTATAGGTATTCTTCTTCCCTTCTACATTGAAGGCCTTGGAATAGCAGATTCACTGAGTATTTCCTTTCCTTCCTCCAGCAGCTCTGTCAAAGGCATTCTCTGCATGCTCTCTTCAAAAGCACTTGTGCTAAAATTTGGAATGGTGAAGAGCTGGCCCTTGGGCTGCGCTAATTGGTTCACAGAGCCACAGTCCTGGTGCTGCAATGGGAATTCTCATTTGGAGGATCCGTGTGAACCTGGAGGATGAGAGCATATTTCTGAGGAATAAATACTAGGCAGAGGATGCCGGCGGGATCCTGGGTTAGTCACATCTGCCCTGGGTCTCAGGTCTTCGTCGAAGCTGCTGTGAAACAGACAGGAAGTGAAGGGGCTTTGTGCATTGGGAAGCTTCCGAGGCTAGGGAGGCCGTGGGAACCCAAAAGAACAGGCCAGTTCATTAAGATGAGCCTGAATATCAGCCACAGGCAGTGACAGAAACACAGCAGCATTTAGTGTACATGAGTCACTGCCTGAGCCTGACAGACCCCCACGACAATCCCATAACGCGGTGGCTATGACTCTGTATTTTAAAAGGAGGAAACTGGGGCAGAGACTGATGAAGGATCCTATAGTAAGTATTAGAGAGGAGAGAATGGTTAGATTTTTGTGTTTGCCCCAAATTAGCTGTTGCTGTCCTCCCCAATGCTGTCTCCCCATTCAGAGTCTTTGCCCTGGGCTGAGTGGCAGCTAAGTGGTTGAGCACTGTCTAACCACGTGCCAGGGTCCACTGACTGAGACTTAGCTGGGCACATCTGTAGTTCTAGCTCCAGGAGGCTCGGGCTCGGAACTCACTTGAATTTAGAGCTTGGAGCCAGCTGGACCACATAGTGAGACCCTGTCTCTTCTAAAGTAAGTGTCTTTGTCCTTGAATATGTGTCCTGATACATTCCTATTAATCATAATAATATGCTTAGAACTGGCCTAAGCATCCACAGAGATTTCCAGCAGCTCCTGAAATAATTGATGATCATTCCCATTTTACGAAAGAAAAACTGAGGAACTAAGTAACTTCTGCACGATGGCCTTTGTGTCTGAGTTTGCATCTCCCTTCTGTGTCACATACCTGGTCAGTAAGCAAGCAGGGATGTGACCAGAAAGCAAGCAGGGATCAGACCTGATCCACAGAAGTGGAACCATGAAGTGGCTGCTGACTAGGCACCAGCATCCTTTCTGGATGTCAACTTCCCTGTGAGAACTGATGGAAGCCACAGACACTCACCTAGAGAATGTACACATGTGTGCACACGCATGTACACACACAGAGTGTGTGCGTGTGTGTTTCTGTGTGTGTACTGGACTTAAACTCAAGACTTAACCGTCTTGCTTAGCTGTTTCATTCAAGCTTGGTGCTCTACCACTTGAACCATACACACTACCACTTCTGACTCTGCTGGTTAATTGGAGATAGGATTTGTTTTACTGGGCTGCCTTCAAACCAAGATCCTCAGATCTTAGCCTCCAGAGTAGCTAAGATTATGGGTTAGACCACTGGTGCTGGGTTTCAGAGTGATTAAGGAACTTGTCCACAATCACACAGTAAGTAGCAGATCTGAGAGAGTGGTTAGAGTTTGTGGTTTGTGCACAAGTACGCATGTGTACACCCACCCTCATTCCCTCGGGCCTTTCCTTGCATTCCACTTGGGAAGACCTTAAGGTGCGTACCTCGGCCTACTGTATTCTCCAGTCTGGATCCCACAGGCTAGCAGTTCTAAAAGGTTTCCTTTCTTGAGGCAATGGAAACAAAATTCCACATTTACTTTATCTGAGAAAGAACAAAAAGCAGCCTGTCCAGCAAGCCCCCATCTTTGGATTAATCTTATTATCCAAGTTCTCTCCCACACCCAGACAAGTGAGTATTGTAGAGAAAAATCTCGTAATTCTGCCGACTTATGCCAATGCACATTTATGGTTTCTAATCCCAGCAGGGTCTTTAACACTACTTGGCAATCGGACTTGAGCTACATAAATGCGCACACCCAGTTCCCACAGTGGCCACTCCAAATCCTTCTTTAATGATTCATTAAGTTTGAACAGTTTTCATGTGATAGAAGGAACACAATTACATGAATTTTAATTCCTACCTTCCATGATTTTTTTTTTTTTTTTTGGTTGTGGGCTTAAACTCTGGGCCTGGGCACTGTCCCTCAGATCTTCAGCTCAAGGTGAGCGCTCTACCACTTGAGCCACAGCACCACTTCCGGTCATTAATTGGAGATAAGAGTCTCACAGACTTTGCCTGGGCTGGCTTTGAACCGCAATCCTCAGATCTCAGCCTCCCTAGTAGCTACGATTACAGGCCTGAGCCACTAGTGCCCAGCAGCTTCCATGATTTTTATTCCATATCACCCTCAACCTGGAGATCAACCTGCCTCAGCCTCCTGAATCCTGGATTACAGGCATGCACCACCACATCCGTCTTCCATCTCTTTTGAATATTTATTTAGAAGTTACCATACCTGGTACTGGGTTGGCTAAACTCTAGGATTTGATACTGTCTTCTCTCTCATAAAAATTATAATTATTCAATAAATAATTACCCTTATGATGAGGGGCACCTAAGGGAAGGTAGAGAGAGTTATAGAATGTATTGATCTGGGGTTTCAAGAATGTCTTCCAGAGGAAATGACATTTGAGGGACAATATGTCACTTAGAAATATTTTGAGCTACACATAACAAAAAACCCACTGGGAAGGTAGCTCAGTGGTAGAGCGCTTGCCTTGCATGCATGAGGCCCTGGGTTCGATTCCTCAGCACCATATAAGCAAAAAGAAAAAAGCCGGAAGTGGCACTGTGGCTCAAGTGGTAGAGCGCTAGCCTTGAGCTGAAGAGCTGAGGGACAGCGCCCAGGCCCAGAGTTCAGGCCCCACGACCGGACCCCCCCCCAAAAAAAAAACCAACAAAAAACCCAAGTTACAGTGATAATAAAAGGATTATTTATGTGTCTTAGTGGTAGAATGCTTGCTTAGCATGCATGAAATTTTGGTTTCGATTCCTTAGTACCACATGAACAGAAAAAGCTGGAAGTGGCACTCTGGTTCAAGTGGTAGAGCGCTAGCCTTGAGCAAAAGAAGCTCAGGGACAGTGCCAAGGCCCTGAGTTCAAGCCCCAGGACTGGCAAAAAACAAACAAACAAACACCAAAAGAACCAAAACAAAACAAAAAACATGTTATTTAGAGCTGGGCATCTCTAATGACGCACATCTGTAATCCTAGCTATTCAAAAGGCTGAGATATAAGGATGGAGGTTCTGTCTAGCCCAAGCAGGAAAGTCTGTGAGATTCAAATCAACTACCAAAAGACAAAAAAAAAACAGAAGTGGAGCTGTGGCTTAAGTGGTAGAGTGCTAGCCTTGTGTAAAAAAAGCTCAGGGACAATGTCCAGGCCTTTAGTTCAAGCCCCAGGACTGGCACATACACAAAAAATGATTGCTCATTGTTCCTCTCAAAGCCAAGAAGCAAAGGGTTCCAAGGTCTTCAAATGGTTCAACAACACGCAGTGCTACAGTCTGACAAATATAATATTCTTAGCTTTTTCTATTAAAAGTGTGACTTCAGCCGGGCACCAGTGGCTCACATGTACAATCCTACTCAGGAGGCTGAGATCTAAGGATTATAGTTCAAAGCCAGCCTGGGCAGAAAAGTCCATGAGACTCTTTAATGAACTACTCAGAAAAAGCTGCAAGTGGCCCTGTGACTTAAGTAGTAGAGAGCTAACCTTGAGCACAAAGAGGCTTAGGGATAGTGCCCAGGCCTGAATTCAAGTCCCAAAACAGGCCAAAAAAAAGAAGGCCTAAGCACTGTCCCTGAGCTTTTTTAAAAAAAATTCTTCTTTTGCTCAGGCTAGCATTCTACCACTAGAGCTACAGCTTCACTTTCTGTTCTTTTAGTGGGTTAATTGGAGATAAGAGTCTCATGAACTTTGGTGTCCAGGCTGGCTTCAAACATGGATCCTCAGATCTCAGCCTCCTGAGTAGCTAGGATTACAGGAGTGAGCCACCAGCACCTGGCATAAACACTTTCTAAGAATCTGAAGGCATGGCTCAAGTGTAGAGTACCTGCTTAGCAAGTACAAGACCCTGAGTTCTAACCCTACTACCACCAACTACCCCCCCAAAAAAAACCCCAACAACTTGCAAACTGACCTTAAAAGCAGCAGAGAGCTGGGAGTTGGTGGCTCATGCCTGTAATTCTAGCTGCTCAGGAGGATACGATCTGAGGATTGCAGTTCAAAGACAGCCCAAGCAGGAAAGTCCATGAGACTCTTATCTCCAATTAAACACAGAAAAAGCCAGAAGTGGTGCTATGGCTTAAGTGTTAGAGTGCTAGCCTTGAGCAAAGGGAACTCAGGGACAGCGCCCAAGTTCTGAGTTCAAGCTCTAGGAGCAGGGGGGAAAAAAGGCAGCAGAGGAAAGCCAGACTATAATCTCAACACTTGGAGGGTTGAGACTGGAGGATAGCAACCTGAGCTATTTAGCAATATCTCTGTCTCAAAGAATCATGAACATGTACATATGTGAATATACACATATACGTATACCCATATCTACCCATAAATTTACACACATACATATAACAATTCTAATTATGGAACTAGTAGGAAGATGAGGGGGCAGAGAGAAGAGGAAAAAGAAAGATGGAGGACAAGTAGTTGTGAAATATATGACAATTATGTAAGAAGATGGCATAAGGAATCATAATAAAAGCTGTGGCTCAACAGGGGCTTGGAAGGTCAGGGAAAGAGAATAAATGACATAAACTTTTAGAGCTTGACGGTTGGGGAGGTATGAGTGGGAGGATGCAGGGTTAAGGAGGAGCTTGGATGAGGCTCAACATGGTCTACTCTGTTTACATGTATAAAACTAGAACAATAACAGCAGTTGAAATTCTTTCAGAAGGGGGGTTGGGATGAGGGAGGGGGTGAGGGGTGACTTTGATGGGATAGATGTGTGGAAAGGTTACAATGAAAACTCTTTTGCTGGTTCTGGTGGCTCCTGCCTGTAATCCTAGCTACTCAGGAGACTGAGATCTGAGAATCACGGTTTGAAACCAGCCCAGGAAAAGTCCATGAGACTCTTATCTCCAATTAACCACCAAAAAGCTGAACATGGAGCTGGTTCAAACTAGCAGAGTGCCAGTCTTGAGCAGAAAAAGCCAAGAGAGAGTAAAAGGACCCGAATTCAAGCCCAAGAAAAAGAAAAAACCCTTTCGTATGACTAATACATGCTAAAAATAAAAATAAAGGAGAAAGGAAGGGCGTGGGAGATGGGAAGGGATGCGAAGGGGAAACAAAGGAGGAGGCAACAATGCTTGATGAGAAATGTACTAATTATCTTGCCCATGTAATTGTAACCCCTCTGTACAGTATTTTCACAATTTAAAAAAATGAAAAAAAAAGGAAGAAAGGAAAAATGGCAAGTACGAAAGACCATAGAAATACTTACAAGGTCTCCAGATATTGAAGTGATCAGCAGGGATTACTAAATAATTATAACTATTATATTGAAAGAATAAGGCCAAGATTAGAACGAGGGCAGGATTTAAAAAATGTATTGTTGTTATAGAGGTGATGTACAGAGGGATTTCCTTTTTTTTTTTTGTCTGCATGGGGCCTGACCTCTGGGCCTGGGCGCTGTCCCTCAGCTCTTCAGCTCAAGGCTAGCACACTACCACTTGAGCCACAGTGCCACTTCTGGCTTTTTTTTTTTTTTTTTTTTTATGCTTATGTGGTGCTAAGGAATCGAACCCAGACCTCAGGCATGCAAGGCAAGTGCTCTACCACTGAGCCACCTTCCCAGCCCTACATTTCCTTTCTTACAGCGTCTTCTGTTCCCTCATTCTCTCTCAGTCCCTCCTTCCTGTCTCCCCTCAGGAGTTGTATAGTTCACTTTTTTTTTTTTTTTTTTTTTTTTGGGTCCGGTTGTGGGGCCTGAACTCTGGGCCTGGGCGCTGTCCCTCAGCTCTTCAGCTCAAGGCTAACACTCTACCACTTGAGCCACAGTGCCACTTCTGGCTTTTTTTCTTTTTTGCTTATGTGGTGCTGGGGAATCGAACCCAGGGCCTCATGCATGCAAGGCAAGCGCTCTACCACTGAGCCACCTTCCCAGCCCTGCATAGTTCACTTTGATCAATGTCCAGTAAGCTCCATTGCTGCACTTTTCTTTCTTTTCTTCTTTTTTTTTTTTTTTTTGCCAGTCCTGGGGCTTGAACTCAGGGCCTGCACTCTGTCTCTGAGCTTCTTTTGCTCAACACTAGTACTCTACCACCTGAGCCACAGGGCCACGTGCAGCTTTTTCTGTTTATATTTGTATGGTACTGAGGAACCAAACCCAGGGCTTCATGCCTGCTAGGAAACACTCTATCACTAAGCCACATTCCCAGCCCTGTTATGCTTTTTCATAGGGCAGGATTTTCATGATGCCAGAAATCTGTGCCTCAGGAACCCTTGGACTCTGCCACATTATGAGAAAAAAACATCAGGGAAAATGGTTGACTATAAATTTGATGTCTCACACCTGTTTTCTCAGGTCTGAAGCAGTATGGCGGGCCAAGGCAGACAAATAAGAGTTGTAAGTACGTCGGTGCTTCAGCAATGAAGCAGCAGAGTGGCAGCCCTGAACCACTGCTGTGGAGTTTTCCTGAGCACAGGCAAATGGAGAATATGTTAGCTGACTTCTTCAGTGCACACAGAGGTCTTGGTATAAGTTCTCCAGGGGGGCTCTGGAGGTCATCAGCATTGGTTAATGGTCACTAGACCTGTGTACACAGGTCACTTCCTGAGTACACACTATCACCTCTGACAGACAGAATTATATGAAGGGAACCTACAGAAATTCCCAAAGAACTGTGCACAATGAAACAGGCATAAATATTTTCTGGCCCATGTGTGGAGGTATTTGACATTCAGGTATCTTCAGGTATTGCTTCAGAAATGAAGCAATCACCTACGTTTATCCCCGCTAAGCTGGTGCACTACCACTTAGGCCACACCTCTAGCCCAGCATTTTGCTGGTTTTTCTGGAGATGGAGTCTATTGAACTTTTCTGCCCTAGTTGGCCTTGAATGGAAAGCCTCTAGATTTCAGCCTTCTAAGTAGCTAGGATTACAGCTGTGCTATGTTTTTGTTTTTGTTTTTTTGGGGGTCCGGTCGTGGGGCCTGAACTCTGGGTCTGGGCGCTGTCCCTCAGCTCTTCAGCTCAAGGCTAGTGCTCTACCACTTGAGCCACAGCGCCACTTCCAGCTTTTTGCTTATGTGGTGCTGAGGAATCGAACCCAGGGCCTGGAGCATGCAAGGCAAGTGCTCTACCACTGAGCCACCTTCCCAGACCCTGTGCTATGTTTTTCAGACATATCACACCTTCTGTATTATTACCTCCTCCAGAAAATTTTTCTTCAATCAATGAACATTCAAGTCTCCACTGCTGCTAATATCCTTGAGATGTTGTTTTAATGCTTGTGGGTTTTTTTGTTTTTTTGTTTTTTGTTTTTGCTAGTTCAGGAGCTTGAACCCAGGGCTTGGACACTGTCCCTAAGCTTTTTTTGCACAAGCCTAGTGCTCTACCACGGCACTAGCCAGAGCTCCACTTCTGTACTTAATGCTGGTGCATTGGAGATAAAGAGTCTCCTGGGCTTTCCTAGCCCACCTGGCTTCAAGCCATAACCCTTGTATCTTAACCTCCTGAGTAGCTAGGATTACAAGTGTGAGCTACTGGTGCCTGGCTTAGGCTTCTTTATTTCCAGAATACTTAGCACGTGAACAAAAAGGGCTGTTTGTGTACGTTGGTTAAACTTTGCATGTATCTAATGCTTTGTATATCCTTTCCTTTCCAACAAAAATTTTAACTCAAGCTTGACTTCCAAGTAGGAGTTTAGAGTCTCATATCTACCGCTCCTAAACTTAACTAATTCGTTTATTTTGAGCCTGTTAGGAAAATGGAGAATGAAAAAGGACTAGGCCTGGCTCTCGCCAACAGGCTAGGACTGTTTATTGCCAGCAAGGGGCATGGACCTTCCCATGGGTTTGAAGGTTGTACAAGGGATTGGATTTGGGGACCAGGTTTACATAGGTCTTAACATGTTAACAAAGAAGAAAAATCAGGCTGTAGGGGCTGGGAAGGTGAACTCTGGGTTCAATTCCTCAGCACCACATAAACAGAAAAGGCCAGACGTGGCACTGTGGCTCTAGTGGTAGAGCGCTAGCCTTGAGCTGAAGAGCTGAGGGACAGCGCCCAGGCCCAGAGTTCAGGCCCCACAACCTATCCAAAAATAAAAAAAATCAGGCTGTAATTACTGGGGGGTCAGGGATGGGCACTTGCAGTTAGGTCAAGAATGGAATGTCCCGCTTGGGATGACGGGGACTTTCAGTCAGGCCTAGGTTGCAATAACCTGCCTGCAGACAGGAGTGGCCAAGCCTGTTCCTGCGCCTGGTGTCTTGCTTGACCTGGGGGAATAAGGCAGGAATCAACCCTTCATATTCCATCTTTTCTTGACAGTCCTGGTGCTTGAACTCAGGGATTGGGCGCTGTCCCTGAGCTTCTTTTGCTCAAGGCTAGCACTCTACCACTTGAGCTACAGTGTCTTTTCTGCTTATGTGGTGCTGAGGAATCAAACCCAGGGCCTCATGCATGCAAGGCAAGTGCTCCACTACTTAGCTCCATCCCCAGCCCATATTCCATCTTTTTTTTTTGGTTATGGGGTTTGAACTCTGGGCCTGGGTGCTGTCCCTCAGCAGTTTAGCTCAAAGCGAGTGCTCTACCACTTGAGCCACAGTACTACTTCTAGTTTTCTGGTGGTTAATTGGAGATAAGAGTCTCACAGACTTTCCTGCCCGGGCTGGCTTCGAACTGCAATCCTCAGATCTCAGCCTCCTGAGTAGCTTGGATTCCACGCGTGAGCTACTGGTGCCCAGCCCATATTCCATCTTTAGACACACAAAAAGATTGGGCTGAGAGGGGAGCAACATTGAGTTATGAGAACAAAGCAGATTCCCATCATTTGAACTCTTGAAGTATGAAAGGTGGAGGAACATTGTGGTCTTTTCTGGCTACTTCCTCCTGGCATGAGGCTGTTGAAGAGTCACTGGGCAGGGCAGTGTGGTGTAAGCAAAGCCTGCAGTAATAGCATGGCCTTGACATGCTCCCAGGTGGTATTCTGAGTGAGGGCTCTTATCTTGTTAAGAAGAAACTAGCACTCTACCACTTGAGCCACAGCACCACTTCTGGTTTTCTGGTGGTTAATTGGAGATAAGAGCCTCATGGCCTTGGGCTGGGAAGGTGGCTTAGTGGTAGAGTGCTAGCCTTGAGCTGAAGAGCTGAGGGACAGCAGCCAGGCTCAGAGTTCAAGCCCCACAACCGACAAAAAAAAAGAAAAGAAAAGAAAAGAAAAAGAGTCTCATCGCCTTTCCTGCCTGGGCTGGTTTTAAACCGTGATCCCCAGATCTCAGCCTCTTGAGTAGCTAGGATTCCAGGTGTGAGCCACTGGTACCCAGCTTGGATTAACTCTTAAACAAAACTTTTGAAGTTAAATAACATTTTTAGTATAATGTCAATATTCTTAGACACATTTATTTGCACCCAAATCTAATGAACTTCTTTGCCCTACTTAAAGATCTTTCCTTTTAACAAGTATCATAGTTGATAGTTAACTTCTTTAACACAAGGGTTACATTAGTTACAATTGCAGTAAGAAAGTAAATAATTTGGGCTGGGAAGGTGGCTCAGTGGTATAGTGCTTGCCTTGCATGCATGAGGCCCTGGGTTCGATTCTTCAGCATCAGATAAGCAGAAAAAGCTGGAAGTGGCGCTGTGGCTCAAGTGGTAGAAGGCTAGCCTTGAGCTGAAGAGCTGAGGGACAGTGCCCAGAGTTCAGGCCCACAACCGACAAAAAAAAAAAAAAAAAAGTAAATAATTTTATTTTATGTTTTGCCAGGCCTGAGGCTTCAATTCTGGGCCTAGGCACTGTCCCTGAGCTTCTTTTGCACAAGGCTAGGACTCTACCACTTGAGACAGTACCACTTCCAGCTTTTTATGGTACTGAGTGTTTATGGTACTGAGGAGTTGAACCCAGGGCTTCATGTACATGAGGCAAGCACTCTACCACCAAGAAACATTCCCAGCCCCAGCAAATAATGTTTACACCATGGTGACAATTTTTATGTATTATAATGAGATTACTTTGAACATGTTCACACATACGCACTTGTGCATAAAAGTTTTCAGGCATGCTTAGGTTTTTAAAAAAATGAAAATCCGGCTATAAGTTTAGAACCACATGGTCAATGCTAGAAACACCAAATAAAATAACCAGAATAGAAAAGCCTTTAAGACAATTTTGGTAAACCTTGGAAGGAGAGTGGAGATCACAGGAAATCTCTTCCTAGGTGGGGTCCATCTCCAGAGCCTGCTGAGAACTGGGGAAGGAGGGGTTCTTCCAGGGGCCGACAGCAACGTCACAGAGGTGTTTTGCCTTAAGGAAGAAATTAAGAATCTAGATTTTGAAGTGAGTAGACTCAGGAAAGAGAAAAGTAATGGATTAGTGTCCTGAGTCCTGAAGGGAAAAAGATCAGGTTTGTTGTGGATATGTTATCTGTCTAACCACTTCCATGCTTGGAGCAGACAATTTTCACGTAGAGGATCTAGACCAGCTGCAGAGAGGAAGAATGTAGTTATAATGGCAAGGATGGGGAAAAGACTTACACTTATGGAACCACTGATCCAGGACAGCTAGCCTTTAAGAGGAAACCTAGAAGGGGGGCCTGGGACCCTGCCTGCATCTCACGTTCAAGGGCACATGTCAAAGTACTGTCAGTGGGAATGGAGGCAATGCAAATGATCTCTAGTCTGAAGTTGTAAGAGAGAAAAAGAGACCAAGAGAGAGAGACAGACAGACAGATAGAGAGAGAGACAGAAAGACAGAGACAGAGAGAAAGGAGGGGAACAGAGCTTGCTACAAGACAAGGAAAGTTGGGGCTGGGAAGGTGGTAGAGTGGTAGAGTGCTTGCCTTGCATGCATGAGGCCCTGGGTTCGATTCCTCAGCACCACATAAGCAAAAAGAAAAAAGCCGGAAGTGGCACTGTGGCTCAAGTGGTAGAGTGCTAGCCTTGAGCTGAAGAGCTGAGGGACAGCGCCTAGGCCCAGACTTCAGGCCCCATGACTGCCCACCCCCCCCCGCAAAAAAAAAAAAAGACAAGGAAAGTTACCTTTCTAGAGGAGATGGCGGGGGGGGGGGGGGCTTATGACAGAGAAGGCCTTGGTAGAGCAGGGGATGGCCTTGGAGTGGAGGTGGATGAGGATTTGTGTGTAAGGGACCTTGGACTCCTCATCGTGTTGTTGGAGAATGGTTTAAATCAGTAAAAGTAAAATCCAAGGTTCTGAATTCAGAGTCTGGGTCGGGGCGCCTGCACCACGGACCATGGCTGGTTACCTTGTCCTGAAGACCTTTAGCTGGTGAGTGGAATCGGTCACCAAGTGGCAAAGAGCCTCCCACCTGGAAATCAAGAGTCCCAGGATAGGGTAAGGGGAGAGAGAAGATAGGGAGAGATCAGGACTTCTCTGGGTTTACATAGGGGGCCAATAATACCTCAGGCCATGCGGGGTGGCCATCCACGAGGCATGCTCAGCTTAGGTAGGCAAAGGCCACGTGGTCTTTCAGGTGGCTGTTTAGCCCAAAGTAAGCTCAGAGGGCTCTGCGCTCTGATGGAGAAAGTCCTCAGAAAGAGAAGGTAGAAGGCTGGTGAGAGGAGTCCAGGAGGCAGGTGGAGGGGGCCCAGTTACTCCTCTCCCAGATCTTTGGCAACATGTGTTAGGAGGAGAATAGAAAAGAGAAGGCCAGACTCAATTGTCAACAGGCTAGGACTGTGTATTGCCAGTGAGGGGCACAGACCTTCCTGCGGGTTTGGAGGTGGTGCATAGGACTGGATTTTGGAGCCGGGTTTATATGGGTCTTAACAAGGAAACAAAGAAGTAAAAATCAGGCTGTAATTCCTAGGCGGGTGTGAGGGGGTGGGGGGGTGGGAAGGGGTGAGGGGTGGGGGGGTAGGAGGATGGGCTAGGGCTGGGCACTTTTGTTAAGGTCCAGAATGGAATGTCCCACCTGGAATGATGGGGACTTTCAGCCAAGCCTAGGTTGAAAACAACCTGCATGTGCACAGACATACGGCCACGCCTATGCATGCGCACCTGGCGTCTTGCTTGATCTGGGTGAATGAGGCAGGAATCAATCCTTCTCTCTTCTTGAAACAACTTGTGTCAGACACATCTGAGAAGACCACCAACTGTAAAGTCCTTTCAGCCTTGGTGCTGGTCTATAAAGCCACTTTTCTGCCTGTTATTGCCACTGCCCCTGGAACTTTCTATTCCTCCAACCTTGCTACCTAGAAAGGCCATCCTCAATGCACTGAAGCTGCTCCCAAAAGAGCACACTGGTATCCTCAACAGCCTTATATCACATGGACTGAATAACTTCTGGGTAGGGGCTGTGTGTGTGTGTTTACTGGTACTGGTACTTGAACTCAGCCTGGGTGCTGTCCTTTAGGTGTTTCACTCAAGGTTGGCATTCTACCACTTGAGCCACAGCTCCACTTCCAGCTTTTTGGTGGTTAATTGGAGATAAGTATCTTAGGGATTTTCCTGCCTGGGCTGACTTCAAACCATGATCCTCAGATCACGGCCTCCTGAATAGGTAAGATTACAGGCATGAGCCACCAGTGCCTGGCTGGCTGTGGGTTTTTTGTTTTTGTTTTGCCAGTCTTGGGGCTTGAACTCAGGGTCTGGGCACTGTCCATAAGCCTATCACTGCTCAAGGCTAGTGTTCTACCACTTGAGCCACAGTGCCACTTCTGGCTTTTTCTGCTTATGTGGTACTGAGGAATCAAACCCAGGGCTTCATGCATGCTATGTAAGCACTCTACCACTGAGCCACATTCCCAGCCTTGGCTGTGAATTTTTAAAAAATGTATTCTCCAATCTTGTACAGTACATATTGAGTTCAATCTATGAATACTAGAAAGCTGTGGTAGGAACATTGTCTAAACCTGGAATAGATAGTGAGACCTCAAAAAAATAGATGGGCTGGGAAGGTGGCTCAGTGGTAGAGCGCTTGCCTTGCATGCCCGAGGCCCTGGGTTCGATTCCTCAGCACCACATAAGCAAAAAGAAAAAAGCCGGAAGTGGCGCTGTGGCTCAAGTGGTAGAATGCTAGCCTTGAGCTGAAGAGCTGAGGGACAGCGCCCAGGCCCAGAGTTCAGGCCCCATGACTGGACCCCCCCCCCAAAAAAATAGAAAAAACAGTTGTACATTGTTTGTCTGAGGAAACTGAGATCTGAGGGTTGCAGTTTGAAGCTGGTTTGGTCAGAAAAGTCCATGAGATACCTATCTCCAACTAACCAGTAAAATGCTATACAAGTAGAGCTGTGGCTTATGTGGTAGAATGCTGTCTTGAGTAAAAAAGCTAAGGGGGAACTTTGAGGCTCTTAATTAAAGCCCCAGTACACACACACACACACACGCACGCACGCACGCACGCACGCACACACACACACACCTATAAAATGAATACTAGAGTCAACACATGATCCTCCAAGGGTCAAAGTGAAGATTTTAAAATGTTAGGCTGGGCTGGGATGTTATTCAGTGGTAGGGGCATGTACTTATCATTCCCAAAGCCCCAGATTTGAACCCCAGCATTGCAAAAGAAAATACCAGGCTGGGCCAGGTGCCAATGGCTCATACCTGAAATCCCAGCTATTCAGGAGGCTGAGATCTGAGGATCACAGATTAAAGCCAGCCTGGGCAGAAAAGTCTGTGAGACTCTTTTTTTTTTGTATTTTTTTTTTTTATTGTAAAAATGTTGTACAGAGGGGTTACAGTTACATGAGCAAGGTAATGAGTACATTTCCTATTGAGCATTGTTGCCTCCTGTTTTGTTTTCCCCCTACCATCCCTTCCCTCCCACCTCCACAACTACCCTCCCCCTCCTCTGTGAGACTCTTATCCAATTAGCTAGTATAAAAAGCCAGAGGTGGAGCTAGAGCTCAAGGTATAAAGCACTACCATTGAGAAGAGAAAAAAAAAAGGGCTAAGTGAGTGCTAGAGTCTGAGTTCTAGCCCCAGTGCTGGAACAAAAGAACATAAAAAATAAAATAAAAATATCATGTTGGGATGTGGCACTGGGAATTATCAGGGACATGAACTATATCTTTGACAGCTGGTTAACAAAGTGGTATCCTTTTCAAATACATAAGGTCAAGATGACAAGTGGTAAAGATAAGCCAGTTAGCATTGGTCCTACCCCAGCCTGTGGAACGTCTTCTGCTCAGTCAGTAGGGGCAAGGTAGTGGATCAGTCATTGAAGGAAATCCAAGCAGGCTTAGGAGGGTGTGTTTGTATGTTACAGACAATGAAGACGCCAAATCCAAGAGGTGTTTATTGTAATGAGTGTTCAGGGAGGGTGGAGCGGGGTGGGGTTCCCCCCCATCTGATCCTCCAAGGCTCTGAGCTGACTCATTCTTCCTTGGACCCAGGGGTGGGGCTGCTATTTGTTCCCCGAGTTGGGCTCTGCTCCCCCTGGTGTGCGGCATCCCCACTGTCCCCAGCCACTAGAGCCACATTCCTCAGATAATTGATGTTGAAGCAGTTGGTCTGTTCATCCCCAGGAGTCAGGTCACAGCAAAGGGCAGTATCTTTCCAGAAGTTCCGTCGGGGACCACACAGATCATCGACAAAGGCAAATTTCTGAAGAGAAGAGTAAGGATCAGGAATGATGATAAGGTACAGGGGAGGTGGGATGCTCAGAGTCATTCTTCTGTCAGCTACTGCTCTCCTCTGGGATCTCTTCCTGGGGCCCAGAGATAGTGCAAGGCTGCTTCACATAGCTAGATTCCTTGTGACTGACAGATGTGCACATCTGGAGATGCCAGATGTCTGAGGCCTAGAGAAGCTATAATAGGAGCTTAGGAATGGGGAACAGGCCAGGTCAGGAAGCAAGACTTCAGGAACCAAGAAGAAGATCTCTCCCACTAGTCCTCCTTACTAGTGGGCTGCTTTGAGATAGTAAAGAGAAGAGGCAGGCTGGGTATTGGCAGCGCATGTCTGTAATCCTAGCTACTTGAGGCTGAGAGCTGAGGATCGCAGTTCAAAGCAAACCCAGGCAGGAAAGTCTGTGAGACTCTTATCTCCAATTAACCATCCAACTGCTGGAAGTAGAGCTCTGGCTCAAATGGTCAAAAGGTAGAGTGTTAGCCTTGAGCAAAAAAGTTCAGGGACAGCACCCTGGGTTCAAGCTCCAGGACTCTCTCTCTCTCTCTCTCTCACACACACACACACACACACACACACACACTGATAGCCTTCACTTCTAGCTTTCTCTCTCTGCTTCCTTGCATCCCCCTTCCCCACACACCTCTTCCTCAGCACAGCAGGCCTGTTCTGGAAACGGCAGGTCACAGCAGCGGGCAGTCATGTTCTGGATCAGCCCAGGAATCTGTTTGCTATGGTTGATGAGAGAAAGGTAGAGGTCAGGGTCTTTACAGCCATGGCATTTAACTGGTACTGCAAGACCCACTTATGGTCTGTATGCGCTCTGTCCAAGGGCACCCAGGAGGGACACTTCTGGGAGGCAAGAGGGCGGGAAGATCGGGGCAAGAGGGCGGGAAGATCGGGGCAAGACTCACTGTTTGCTGATAGCTCTTTGGTTTCCACAGAGATGGCCCATGAGGTTGGGGGTAACTCGGCTAAGGTCAAGGGTCAAGATGTCCCGGTCATAGTTGGGGTAGGGAGCCCGACGGGCAAAACACTCATCACGGGCAGGGCTAGGAGGGTAGTGGCAACACGAGTGGGGATGGGTCTTTATAGCCTGCTCCTGGTCACAGTACTTATCCAGAGTGTCTTCCCACTGTGGGGGAGCAGGGAGACAGACAGACAGACAGACAGAGGGAGAGAGAGAGAGAGAGAGAGAGAGAGAGAGAGAGAGAGAGAGAGTCAGAAACCTAGCTACTTGTCTCCTTCTCTCCTCACCATCTACTTTCTTATCACCCCCAGCTATGAAATGAGGGTCTTAAGCCCCAGGGGCTCATATGGGAGGAAGAAGACCTAGAGGGCAGGGAGGCAGCAATGGACACGTGGGAAGCCTCAGGGGAGGGAGCACAGAGGAGGCGCCCTGTCGCTCATGGGAGAGGAGCTGGCCCAGCAGGAGGAGAGGCGGAGATGAGGGGCCAGAGCTGGCTGGCTGGTAGCCGGGGGTGCGCGTGTGGGGGTCACAGGTGGACGAAGCCAGGACTGTAGCATGAAGGCTCGAGACGGAACAGATTCGGATGACAGATGGACACAACGGGTGGACGGACAATCACAAGCAGACGAACATGCTCCGGGTGGGAAGCGCACGGGTGGCCGGGCTGGCACGGTGGGCTGGAGCCGGGCAGCAGGCGGGCGGGCCGGTGGGGTGGGCGGCGTGGCCACTTACAGCCTTCCACACACAGGTGTGGTTGCTGCCCCGGCGGCAGCAGCGCTGGAAGTCGCCCTCGAGCCGCAGCAGCGCCTGCAGCTGTCTGTGGAGGCGGTCGGTGGCCGGCAGGTGGCGGGGCAGGGCGCGGAAGCGTCTCAGGTGGCAGATGTTCTTGAGGTTATCCAGGGTGGGCATCGCGGGGGGGAACGGCACCTCGGGGCCCGAGGCCATGCCGGGCTGCTGGCTGGGGCAGGCCCGGGGCTGGTAGTGCGGCCGAGGCGCCTCCTCCTGGAAGCAGGAGAAGCGCGCCTCCCCCTGCTTTTTGCAGCACCCGTGGGGTCGCGTCTTGACCGAGAACTCGGCCTCACAGAATCGGGTCATTGTGTCCTCCCACTAGAGCGAGAGGGGGTGCGGGTCAGCCAGCAAGCCCCGGGGTCCCCGCTCCCCCCACCCCCCAGGGTCGCTTGGATGGCAGGGAGCAAACGCCAGTGCTGTTCTCTACGCTTTGGGCAGCCTGGGGAGGCTGGCGGTAGGCCCGGGGTTCAAGGCCCCGCCGGCCTCACGCCTAACCCTTACCACGAGCTGCGCACAGTCCAGGCGGTTTCCGCGGCTGCGGCAGCGGCAGCAGCGGGCATAGCCGGTCTCCAGCAGGTTGAGGGCCTGGCCCTGGCGACTGAGGTGGGAGAAGCCGGTCTGCGGCAGGTTCCAGGGCCCGTACACCACGTGCTGGCGCTCGGGAAGGCAGATCTGCTTCAGATTGTCGGAGGAAGGCCGCCCCGGCGGGAAGCCGTCCAGCCGGTGGGCCCAGCCGCCCCGAGAGCGAGCCGGCGGCGGGCAGTGCTCCGCCGGATTCCAGGATGGAGATTCTTCCGGAGGGCTCTGGCTCATGAGGGGAGCTGGCCTTTCTAGAATGAGGAACACAGAATGGGAGGGAGGGACAGACAAAGGCTAGCCAAGAGAGCGGGCATGATTGGAAGAATTTGAGGCGAAAGGATTGGGAGGACATCAGGGAATTGGGGAAGAAAGGAATCTGTGCTTATTTTTGGAATAACTGACTAAAAGGAAGAAAATGGAAGCCTGAAAGGTTTTACCCCTACAACCATCCTTCCTCTCAAATCTTTGCTCCCTGAGCTACGTCCCAAGGCTCCTGCCTTCAGGGTCCTAGATGCTCATGCAGGGGGAGGGACATCAATGTGCCACTCACCGTGTCTCTGTTTGGATTGGGAGATCTCCTGAGGTGGGGGAGGTGGGTCTACTGGGGTAGAAATGTGTGAGCAAAACTCACTTTAGGATTGGCATCTCTAGAAAATAGGAATCAGCCAGGCGTGGTTGTGCAAGCCTATGATCTCAGCCCCAGGGAGGCTGAGGCAGGAGGATCAAAAGTTTGAGAGCAGCCTGGGCTATGTCTGGTGTCAAAAACAAAGCAAAACAAGACAAAGGAAACAGGAACCTGACTGGTTGCCATCCACAAAGAGGAACTCAGCAGGGGGTTATTATATGTCATTCAATCACATCATTTATCCAGCAGGCTCTGTTTTCTCAGTTGTATGCATGAAGAGAGTAAACAACTCCTTTACTCTTACACGACTAAGTGACCGAACCTACCATCTTGTTTGCTTCCAAAGCCAGCTCTGGGGTGAGTCTGTGGAGTAAGGGGCCGGGGGTAGGGGGGTAGTTACTTACTTTCCTTCTGTTCAGTAGAGCTTTGGGGAGGGGGCAGCTCTTCTTGGGGGGAAATTGCTTCCTGAGAGAAACGGGAGCCTGCTGCAAGACAGACGTGAGCACACACAGGAGTGAAGATCAAGACCGGCATCAACACGGCCCCGAGGGATGGAGGCCGGGAGTGGCTCAAGCTCACCTTTCTTTTCAACAGGGATTTGGGGCGGGGCCAGCACTTCCTTCTGCACAGGGATGGCTTTTGGCGAGAGAAGGGGCTGTACTATAGAAGGAGGAGAGTGTGAGCAGCCAGGCTATAGGAGAGGTGAGGCTTCCTCTCTCCTCTCTAGGAGAAGAGCAGGAAGCAGAGTGGTTAGAGACCTGGAGGGGGGGCTGAGCAGGGCTGGTGGGGGCCTTACCTTCATGCTGTTCCTCAAAGGGAAGGTCATACTCAATGGTGTCAGGTTGATACACAGAGAAGCTTCGGGTCCGGGGTGGGGAAGGGGGTGCTGCATAGCCAACTAGAAGCAAGTGGGGGGGGGTAGAGTCAGAGCCCACAGCTCCTCCTCTTTGACTCCCTATTCCTTGATTGCTCCCCCAAACTCTTACCTTCTTGAAGGTTGTGAGTGAGGCGCTCTGGTCTCACCTCCTGCTTTTCTGGAGTCCTAAGGCCTGGAGGGAAGACACGCAGGTGAGAGGCAGGGTTTTTGTTGTGGTTTGGTCCCAGTTCTAGGACTTGAACTCAGGGCCTGGGTGGTGTCCTTTAGGTGTTTCACTCAAGGTTGGCATTCAAGTGGTCTTGAGCCACAGTTCCACTTCCAGCTTTTTGATGGTTAATTGGAGATAAGAGTTTCATAGACTTTCCTGCCCAGGCTGACTTTGAACTGGGATCCTCAGATCTCAGCTTCCTGTATAGCTAGGATTACAGGCTTGAGACTCCTAGCTGTCAGGGGCAATTTTGAACAAGGGACTAAGTGTGGAAAGAAGATTAAGACATGCAAGCCACTTAAGTATGGCACCTTCCCTGCATCCAATAATCTCCTCCACAAACACACCTACACTGACTGGGTCCTGAGAAAATCTGTGATATTTTGATGGCCTCACCTCTACCTGGCTCAGAGGTTGAGCCTAAAAGGAATATGACAAGTAAGACTTGAGAAGGGAGTCCCTAATTTTCTCTTTCAGTGTCTCTCCCTCAGGGCTTATGGCTGTGCTCCACCTAGGGCTCACTGTGGTGCTTGTCTATCTTTTGGAGGAAGTCTGACTTGGAACAGGTAGTGGGGAGCTCACCTATGCACATCCTCTTCCCTACCTAGCCTTCTAGGCCTTTATACATCATTAGATCTTCTGGGGAGGGGCCCAGGCAGCTTAAGCACTTCCCTGTAGTCTTAGCTCTTCCTTGGTTTGGGTCTCAACTTAGGACTTGAGGGACTGAGTCAGACAGGAATCAATTACAGCTGATCCACAGGCCCAAGACTAAGAACTGGGAGGGACAACGACAGAATTCCACCAGAAATGGATTTGATCTATTTACATCTTTTAACAATCCTCTCTGCTGGAATTCCATTTGGTTAGGGATCAAAGCAGGTAGTATGTAAGTGCCAGGTAGAAAAGTCTGCGGGTGGATTTACCCTGACTCTTCCTCTAACCAAGGAGTCAGTTACGGATCCCTGGGTCAGCAGCTCAGTTTAGTGTCCTGTGTAGATCCTTTCTCCCTTCTTACCTGCTTCATAGCCCCCGCCATATAGATTTGCTCAGGCACTGACCCTTACTCTGATTTCACCTACCCTCTGTTGTCTACCTGACTCTGACGTTGTGTTCCTTTACTAGCAATCTCCAGGAGCCCCTCTCCTGCTTCTGCCTCCCTGGTTAAAGGCAGCAGTGCCCCAAGCATACCATGGACTGCTCAGAAAAGGAAGGGCAAACCACCCTGCTGCGGATGAGCTGTCCAGAGCCAGGTCCCTTCCCCAGGGCCGACCCCACCCCTACTCACCTCCTTCAGAGGTGGCAGAAGAAAGAGCCAAGCAGGCAAAAACCAAGGCTGCTCTGGATATGGTCCCCATCCTGGGGTAGGAACTGGTCGCCGCCACCCAGAAGCCGGGTTGTCTCAGGCAGATCTGGATTTGAAGGTCTGGGCTGCTGGAAGCCTGTTCCTCTGGTTACTGCTACTGCTGTTGGAATTTTCTGGGCAGCTGTCTCCCTTTATAAGCTGTCTGGTGTTATCTCCCGCCCTCCTCAGCTTCCTGCCGTGACTCAGTCCCAGCTGCTCCTCCTCTGGCAGCCACTCCTCCCAAACTCATCCTGAAGCCTGCTCAGAGGCTTGAGAAGAATGGAGGTGATGGGAGGGGAGCACTCACATAACCCAGGGGAAACTGATTCAGAGATTCATGGAGCATGGGACACTTGAGCCCTAAGTTTGGCCTTAGTTTCTCGACTTACATGCTGCCTTTGTGGAGAAGGGATCTTAGAAGCAACTGAATTGGGGGTGGAGAAAAAGGACAGCTGCCTGAAGTGCCCCCCCCCAACTAGTAAAAGGACTGCTGTCCCTTTCCCCCAACTCTGGGACAAAAGAGGAAGACAAGGGGCTGGGAAGGTGGCTCAGCGGTAGAGTGCATGCCTTGCAAGCATGAGGCCCTGGGTTTGATTCCTCAGCACCACATAAACAGAAAAAGCTGGAAGTGGCGCTGTGGCTCCAGTGGTAGAGCGCTCGCCTTGAGCTGAAGAGCTGAGGGACAGCGCCCAGACCCAGAGTTCAGGCCCCATGGCCGGCAAAAAAAAAAAAAAAAAAGAGGAAGACAAAGTGGAACTTTCTTTCACCCTTTTTTTTTTTTTTTTTTTTGGGTCTGATTGTGGGGCCTGATCTCTGGGCCTGGGCGCTATCCCTCAGCTCTTCAGCTCCAGGCTAGCGCTTTACCACTTGAGCCACAGCGCCACTTCCGGCTTTTTTCTTTTTGCTTATGTGGTGCTGAGGAATTGAACCCAGGGCCTCATGCATGCAAGGCAAGCGCTCTACCACTGAGCCACCTTCCCAGCCCCTCTTTTACCCTTCTCTAGAAGTCAGAAATGAAGACTCATATCCAGGAGCTCGAGTTGTGTTTATTTACAGCAGTACTGGGGTTTGAACTCAGGACTTCACACTTGTTAAGCAGGTGATCTACTCTGAGACACAACTCCAACTTCAAGTTTATTTTTTGCCTTCATTTCATTCTCCCCACATCCAAGTAGTATGGCTTCCCTCCCTCTGTGGAGCCCCTAACCAAGTCCATTATTCAAGGGAGCAGAGATTGGCAGTTGTAAGGAATCAGGATCTCCTGTGGGAGGGAAGCTAATGGGTTTCTGCTTCATCTGCATACAAAGGCTCAAAAAAGGTCTTCAGCATTAGGGACCCTTGTGTTCTGCAGCTCCAGCAACCTCTGCACAGCCTCAGTCAAGTCCCGCTCCCCGAGTCGCCTATTATCGCGAGTCCGTATGTTCACTGTTCTTTTACTCTGCTCTTTCTGGCCAACTACTGCAAGAAAGAGGAAGGAAGGTTTGGGAATGTCAAGACAAGTTCATCCACTGGGGATATTTCTTTTGCTTTGCAGGACCTTAGGGGACTTAAATCCCTAGGAAGGGTGGGAGAGAACATGATATGGTTTAACGAAGTATATATTTAGCTGTGCCTGCTTTGCAGTTCAGTTCACTGCCCATCCTGAGGAGATAAGGAATTGGCCCAGGCTCCCATCTCCGGCCTTATCACTTCTGGTCACAAGCCCAGGGGTCAGACACTAGGGTCATTTGGAGAAAAACAAACACATTTGGAAGACACAACGATAACTTGTACACATGAATGGGGTGGAGGGGTGGGTGGGATGTTGGAGGAAAGGGAAGAAAGTAGTGCCAGCCATGGCACCGAGGGGTAGCTTGCTAGAATCCTGGCAGTATGGGGGATATGCACTACTACAGAAGCAGGTAATTTGCTTGGGGTGTTTCTGCTCCTAGCCTTCAAGAACACTCAACTCTGGAGGGTGAAAAAAGCAGAAGAAAGGCAGTGCTAGTGCCTGTAATCCTAGCTACTCAGGAGGCTGAGATCTAAGGATCACGGTCCAAAGCCAGCCTGGGCAGGAATGTCTGTGAGACTCTTCTCTCCAATAAACTAGCAGAAAACCGGAAGTGGTGCTGTGGCTCAAGTGGTAGAGCACTAGCTGAGGAATAGCGCCCAGGCCAAGTTCAAGCCCCAAGACCGACAAAAAAAAGGCAGTGCTAGACTATTTTCCTTGTGGTCTTTCTCCTCATCTCTAGGGATGAAATAAACAAGGCTAAAATTAGGAAGGCCTTGTTATTTTTTCCACTTTTGTTTTGTTTGGAGCTATAGGCTAACCCAGGGCCTTGCACACACTAGTCGAGCATCTACTACTGAGCTATACACATCCCTAGCCCTTAGTTTTCTGAGACAGGGCTGCACTATAAAGCTCAGGCTGGCTTAGAACCTGTGCTTCTCCTGCTTCTACCTCCTGAGTGCTAGGATTAGAGATATGAGCTACAGGAGCTACCTGAGTTCGGTTAATGCCTGTTAACCCTTCTTGTCCCTTTCTCTCCAATGCTTGCTTGGGTAATCACCCTATCAGAACCACCTTAGAGTGGGGTTAATTAGAATAAAACTGTTCTGAGGGACCTAGTGGTTGTGTGAGGAGCAGTTTAAAGGAACTTAAGAGGGCAACTAAGTCAGGCTCCTACCCAGCTCAGGAAATGAGCCCCAATTAATCTACATAAACACATAAGCAAACTTAATAAACTTAATAGAAAGAAAAAAAAAACCCAAACAAACAAAAACACTAGATCCCAGGGCTCTGAAGTCCTGAGTTAACCCACTCTCTTACCAAACTGAAAATTGTAGTGAGTAAGCTGGGCCCGGCGGACCCGCCGGCTAAGGGTCATTCCACAGTCTGCGTCCAGATCACCGGCTAGTCCTGCGGCCTGAAGACTCTGCTGTACCTGGGACACGGGTTGGGTGACTAGGAAGTGACTCATGGAGGAATCGGGATCAATAGCACTCATCCTCAGCGCCCCCCCCCAGTGCTCTCAGGCTCTCACACACTCTCCTCCTCATCTATACACTGCGGCCACCTCCACACCACATCGACTTTGCCTGCCTCCATTCTTCTTTCGCTGGACATTGCCTGCACAACTCCACCCAACCAGCTGCTCCAGAAAAATAAACTAACATTCAGTCAAGCCCACTTTTTACCAAGGGCTCTGTTGGCAGTATTCACCGTGTCACACAGCTCTATCAGGCAGAGAGCAGTCGCAGATTTTTAAGCTCAAGCTCAGTCTTGAGGCTCCAAGGGCAATGCTCTTCCCACTGCCCTGTACAGCCTCTTCCTACGCAGAGCTGGGCTCCACACTTCCCACTGTGGAACAACAGGAAGCCCATCTGTCCCCAGCTCCTCACCTGTCTGGCATACGCCTCTTGCTCTGGCCCCACAGGGATGACCACCACTTGGAACGGGGACAGCCACAGTGGCCTGGTGAGAGTGAACAGTGTGGCAAATTATTCGTGCTGGCTCTCGCCAGATATGTGCCTAGAGGAAGCAGAACTGGGAAGAAAACAAGCTGGGATATGAAGAGGGACTGGACCTGGAGCGTGAACTACTTAGTTCCAGGGCCAGAACAGAAATCCAGTGTAAGAGGACTCACCATCTCCCCCCACAGCTTTCTGCCAGCACTCCCAACAGCCTTTCCACAGAACCAAGCACTGCCCGGTGGATGAGGACTGGACGCTCTGGGGCCCCTGCCTGCCTTGGGAGGAAACAGGTGGATGGAATGGAAGCGTCACAAACCCAAATCATCTTCCAGTTTTGAGGAAATACTCATTGTAAGCAGGGTATGCGTGTGGAGGATGTGGCTCTGGTTTTAGGATCAAAGGAAGGGGAGTCCTCCTATTCATGGGCTGTCAAGGGAAAGGGGGCCAGCGTAGGGCATGGTTTGGTACCCCTTGTACTGGAGGCCGAATCTCAGGGGTAGTTGGAAGTCGAGCTGGATGGTCCCACACTGATGGGGGCGACCGAGGGCATCGTGGAGGCGCACATCAATCTGGAGGGTAGAGATGGGGGCAATGAGAGAAACCAAGAACCAGCAGTTCCATCAGCTCCCTCAGCAAACGCTTCTACCCACGTGTGCGCCACGCTACGTGCAGTCATTCACCTTTCTACTCCAATCTGATTCATTCACTCTGGCACGGGGTCTCAGTGGCTCTCTCCACCTAACAACCATGTTAGATCAGGATGTTAGGGGATGGCATCCTTGCCTCAATTCCCTGAGCTCCTCATCTCAGATATCTTCACTCCTACTCACAATATGGCCATATCTTTTTTTCTTTTTTTTTGGTCAGTCGTGGGGCCTAAACGCTGGGCCTGGGCACTGTCGCTCAGCTCTTCAGCTCTAGGCTAGCGCTCTACCACTTGAGCCACAGTGCCACTTCCAGCTTCTTCTGCTTATGTGGTGCTGAGGAATTGAACCCAGGGCCTCATGCATGCAAGGCAAGCGCTCTACCACTGAGCTACCTTCCCAGCCCCTTGTACTGTCATCTTATCCATCAGTTCCACCTCTGACACAGTCATCAAACACCTAATGTGATTGTTGTCTCTTGTTCTTCCAGCTGACAATGACTCCTGCTAGGCACTGATGGCTCATGCCTGTAATCCTAGCTACTCAGGAGGCTGAGATATGAGTATCATGGTTTGAAGATAGCTTGGGCAGAAAAGTCCATGAGACTCATATCTCCAATAAAACACTAAAAGCTGGGCACCAAGACTCATGCCTGTAATCCTGGCTACTCAGGAAGCTAAGATCTGAGGATCACCATTCAAAGCCAACCAGGGCAGCAAAGTCCATGAGATTCTTATCTCCAATAAACCACTCAGAAAACTGGAAGTAGCGCTATGGCTCAAGAGGTAGAGCGGTAGCCTTGAGCTGAAGAGCTGAGGGACAGTGCCCAGGCCCAGAGTTCAGGCCCCACAACCAGCAAAAAACAAAAACAAAAAAGCAGAAGTAGAACTGTGGCTCAAAGTGGTAGAGTTCTAGCCTTGAGCAAAAGAGCTCAGGGATAGCACCCAGACCCTGAGTTCAAGCCAGTTCAAGCCCCAGTGACTGACTCCTATTACTGGTTCTTCAACTCAGTTTCCTTCTTTTTCCTTGTGACCCATAGGAACCTTTGCCTTGTATCTTTCCTACTCAGTTGTAACATTTTCTATTGTTTGTCTGTCACTGTCTTAAGGCTTAGCCCCACCCTGTAGGTACCACATCCTACTATCTCCTTGCCCTGTAGAAGAACTGCTCAGAGCTGCCCAACATGTCACATACCACATGGATGCAAAATCAGAGACTGATGTCACCATGGAAGTCACGGTTTCAAGATTCAATTGATCCTTTGCTGCTGCCAGCCATCCTTTGTCCTAGTCAGCTCTCTGACATACTCCTCAAGAATTTCCAAGCTTTTCCCTCTATCTTGCTTTTTTTTTTTCTGGTCCTAGGGCTTGAACTGAGTGTCATCACTGAGTTTTTTTTTTGTTTTTTTTTGTTTTTTTTTGTCGGTCGTGGGGCTTGAACTCTGGGCCTGGGCGCTGTCCCTCAGCTCTTCAGCTCAAGGCGAGCGCTCTACCACTTGAGCTACAGCGCCACTTCCGGTTTTCTGGTGGTTTTATTGGAGATAGGAGTCTCACGGTCTCTCCTGCCCGGGCTGGCTTTGAACCATGATCCTCAGATCTCAGCCTCCTAAGTAGCTAGGATTACAGGCGTGAGCCACCAGCGCCCGGCATCACTGAGTTTTTTTTTGCTCACAGTTATCTCACTACTACCAGGGCCACATCTCCACTTCTGGTATTTTGGCAGTTAACTGGAGATAAAAGTCTCATAGACTTTCCTACCTGGGCTGGCTTCAAATCATGATCCTCAGATCTCAGCCTCCTGAGTAGCCAGGATTACAGGTGTCAGACACTGGCACCTGATTCTATTTTGCTTTCTAAAAAACCATACCTCAGGGCTGGGAATGTAGCTTAGGGTTAGGAGTGCCTGCTTAACATCCATGAAACCCTGAGTTTGATTCTTCAGCACCACATAAACAGAAAAGGCCAGAGTGGTGCTGTGGCTCAAGTGGTAGAGTGTTAGCCCTGGGCAAAAGAAGCTCAGGGACAGTGCCCAGGCCCTGAGTTCAAGCCCCAGGACTGGCAAAAAAAAAAAAAAAACACAAACAAAAACACGGTATCTTAGTAAACTTTTTTTTTTTTTTTGTATTTGTATGGTAGTAGATACTGGGGCTTGAACTCTGGGCCTCATGTTCTCACTCAACGTTATTTCTGCTTAATGACTTATGTTCTACCACCTCTACAGTAGGTTCATTTGCTGGATATTTGGAAATAAGAGTCTCAGATTTGTCTGCCCAAACTGGCTTTGAGTTGCAAGCCTTAGATCTCAGACTCCTAAGTAGCTAGAATTGTAGGTGTGAGCCATTAGCCATTAGTGCTATCAGCAAACTATTTATTAGATTGATTTGTTTTTTTTGTTTGTTTGTTTTTTTGTGGGTCATGGGCTTGAACTCTGGGCCTGGGCACTGTTCCTAAGCTCTTCATCTCAAGCAAGGCTAGCACTCTACCACTTGAGCCACAGTGCCACTTCCGGCTTTTTCTGCTTATGTGGTGCTGAGGAATCGAACCGAGGGCCTCATGCATGCAAGGCAAGCATTCTACCACTGAGCCACCTTTCCAGCCCCTAAGATTGATTTAATGTAATACATACTTGAACACTGACTTGAACACATTGTTTAGCCTTTCTGAATTTTTTTGTCTTAGTAACATAAAAATATTTGCCTTGTACTATTGATGAAGTCAATAAGATACATTTTCCTTACTTTCCCCCTCTACCATCTTGTTATTAGGGTATTAAGCCCAAGGCCCTAATTATGCTAAGCAAGTGCTCTACCCCTGGGCTACATCCCAGTATATACACTCAGGCTGGGGCTCACACCTAGGGCCTTGCACATGCTATCATACACTCTATCACTAAGCTCTGTCCCAAGTCCTCCTTTGTTTGTGCCTGGCCTGGGCACTGTCACAGCTTCTACTTCTAGGTTTTTGCTGGTTAACTGGAAACAAGAGTGTTATATTTTTCCTACCCTAGCTGCCTTTGAATTGCGATCCTCAGAAATCAGCTTCCTGAGTATCCAAGATTACAGGCATGAGCCATTGGCTCCTGGCATGAAAATTTCTTGATGTCACTAAATGTTTAAGAAAACAAAACAAAATCTGTATCAACAAAACTCTAAGCAAAGAGGCTGGGAATGTGGCTTAGGGGTAGAGTGCCTACCTAGCATACATGAAGGCCTGGGTTCAATTTCTCAGTACCACATAACAGAAAAAGCTGGAAGTGACACTGTGGCTCAAGTGGTAGACTGCTAGCCTTGAGCAAAAGAAGCCCAGGGACAGTACCCACACCCCTGGACTGGCAAAACAAAATACAACTCTAAGCAAGGGGCTGGGAAGGTAGCTCAGTGGTAGAGTGCTTGCCTCACATGCATGAGGCCCTGGGTTTGATTCCTCAGCACCACATAAACAGAAAAAGCCAGAAGTGGCCTTGTGGCTCAAGTAGTAGAGCGCTAACCTTGAACTGAAGAGCTGAGGGACAGTGCCCAGGCCCAAAGTTCAAGCCCCACAACCGACAAAAAAAAACAACAACAAAACAACAACAACTAAAAACCCTCTAAGCAAGATCCCTAGAAGTTTACCTTAGGCCCATAGAAGGCACCATCTCCAGGGTTCAGGTCCCAGGGTTCTCCAAATTCCTCCAAGGCCCGCTGAAGGATCTGTAGAGGAAATGAACTCTCAGCACCCGAAAATTCACCAGTAAGACACCCCTCCAATCCCATAGGCCCGCCCCCCCCTCACCTTCCACTGGAGAGTAGTTTATGTGCCTCTGCTTCCTGACTCCTGCTCACCTGTTCAGCCTGCTCCCAAAGGCTGGGCTCCCCTAGGAAGCCAGATGGCCGGGTGGATAACGCCAGGCGGAAGGAGAAGCCAAGGACTTGATACACAGAACGGAGGAAATCAAGGCAGCCTTGGATTTCTGCTTCCAGCTAGAGGCAGGAAATAGGGGTAGAGGTAGGTTATGAGCTAGCCAGACACCTGAGGTAATGGTAGTTTGAGCAAGACAGGGCAAAATTAGAGAGGAAGCAGAAGAAAGTTGGGAGCAGAGAGTGGACACATTTGGTAGTAGACAGAAAGAAAATGAGTATCAGGGTAGTCCAAGGTACGCAGAGAGCATGACAAGTGTTCAAGACATGTTTTGGGGGAGCTGGGGAAGGGCAACCTGATCTGGTGCACAGAAGATATGCGCATCATCCTGCTGGAAGCGCCACAGCCGGGTCAGCCCTCCCAGGCTGCCAGAGGCTTCTGCTCGATGCAGGACTCCAAAGTCAGCCAGGCGAATGGGCAGCTCCCGCCAAGATCTGGGCCGGTGGGCGAACATCAGGCTGAGGTTGGGGTGGGGAAGGGTTAGGGCTACAGGGAGAACTAGCCCTAAAAAATGCTTCTCCCCCAAGTCTGGCTATTTCTCTGCACTGTCAGCTAGCACCCTTTCCATCTTAACATACACATATATGTCTTGTCATGCTCACCCATCACAGACTGATTGGTGTCTGGTCCAAAAGTCAATCTCTTAGTTATCCAGAAATAATTATCACTGCAGGGTGCCAGTGGCTCACACCTGTAATCCTAGCTACTCAGGAGGCTGAGATCTGCGGATCCCGGTTCAAAGCCAGCTCAGACAGAAAGTCCTTGAGAGTCTTATCTCCAAATAACCACCAGAAAACTGGAAGTGCTGTGGTTCAAGGGGTAGAGTGCTCACCATGAGCTGAAGAGCTGAGGGACAGCCCCTAGGCCCAGAGTTCAAGCCCCATAATCGATAAAAAAAAACAAAAAAACAAAAAAAACTAATTATCATTTACTGGCCTCTGTTTTATGATGGACACTGAGCCTTGATGTTACTTAAAAGGGGACAGAGAGCCAAGAGGTGGCATGATTTTACCAACGTTAGCGTCAAGGCAGATTCAAGGCTCACATTAGATGTCCTATTCTTTCTGTTATTTATTTATTTATTTTTAATCCGGTCGTGGGGCCTGAACTCTGGGCCTGGGCGCTGTCCCTCAGCTCTTCAGCTCAAGGCTAGCGCTATACCACTTGAGCCACAGCGCCACTTCCAGTTTTTCTTTTTGCTTATGTGGTGCTGAGGAATAGAACCCAGGGCCTCGAGCATGCAAGGCAAGTGCTCTACCACTGAGCCACCTTCCCAGCCCTCTTTCTGTTATTTTACGTTTAGCAACCCAAGTCCCAGGAAGACTCATCCAGGCCTCTTCGCTCCCAGCTCACCAGTGTGCAGGGCAGTTCATGGGCTTGAGTGCAAGTGTGTCTATGGGAGGCCTGGCAGAGTGGCCACTCTGGGCACTGGCAGCCTTGTTTGTGCTTGGGGGCTGCAGGGTGAACATGTCTTCCTTGTAATGCTCCCAGTGGCCTGATAGTTGCCAGAGTTTTGTAGAGAACAGTGTAGGAGTTCTCACTTCTGAGAACCCACGGCGGGCATATTCAGCCTGGTGAGGAGGATATAGAAGGGAGGTCAGTGAAACGCAAGGAGATGAAGCAGGGAAGCAGCTGGGTAATTTTCCTGGGGTCTCAGACTATACTGATAACCAACAAGCTATTATGTAGCAAGTCCCATTCTCTATAGTCTCCCCTAACTACAGAACACACAACTGTACTGCCTTACCAAAGTCAACAGCATTTTACAATGTTTATGGTTATACTCTTAATACTAAAACAGGGTTTCATTGTTGTAGCTCAGGCTGGCCTCAAATTCACACTCTTCCTGCCCTAGCTCACACAAGGCTAGGATTGCAGGCATGAATCACTATGTCTGGCTCAATCCTCTTTTTACCTCAAACTCCTTGGTTTAGCGTACCCCTAGTCTTCCCCCACGGACTTAGGTGCCTCTTACCCTAATAAAAGCCACTAGAGCATTATACACCCTTGTTCCTCTTGGCAGGAAGAAGCAGCTCCCAGGGCTCAGTTCATGGAAGAAGAAGAGCTCCTGCTCCTGGGAACAGAATGCCAACTATCACTCAAGGAGGAAAAGGCTTTAAAAGCAGAAGAAATGAATGACAGGGTTGTTCAATCTGTTTGACTAGATTGGCTCTAACTTCACAATCAGATTCCTTCCTCCCTCCACCACCTCTCTTTTCTCCATACCCGCCATGGTTCCCAAGTTCTGTACCTTGCTAATGCGCCTGTGGTCCCGCAACAATGCTTCTTCCTTTTGTGTTTCCCAGTCCCTTAGCAGCTCTGCTGTGGGAAAGGAAATGCCTGACACTCTCTGCAGTATCTCAGAAGCCCCTGAGGATCTCCACAAGGAGGCTGAGTTCTGTGACAGGACAGAGGGAACATGAGGAGGACTGAAAGTAGGTGACCTTTCTCTCTAGCCTTGTAGGTCTTTCTTGATGGAAGCCATCACAAGAATGTTCCTTGATGACAATCCCATCCTATCGCCTACCCGAGGCTGGCAGCTGCGTCTTCTGGATTGTCCTGGCCACATTTAGCCTTAGTTTTATCTGACTCAGGCCTAATCTTAACCAGTGATCTTTTTTTCTCCCCAGTCTCACTGTCGTATCAGCATCCCTATACTTTCTTCTATTACTGTCTAATCAATGACTGCTTAGAGGGGTAACTCAATTCTGGTCAAATGGCAGTCTATATATCTATCCCTTACCAAGGTCCCATAGAACTTCAGTAAGGACACCTTTCCACACCACATTCTGTTCATAGCCACATGAAACACAAAAGCTGTTATGCTTTTTTAAAACAACAATACTAGTACTGTATTTTTTAGTCCTATTCCTTAAATATTGCTACTACATTAGTTGGTTTCACTTTATAGGTGGAAAAATAGTCAAAGCCGGGCGCTGGTGGCTCACACCTATAATCCTAGCTACTCAGGAGGCTGAGATCTGAGGATCACAGTTCAAAGCCAGCCCGGGCAGGAAAGGCTGTGAGACTCCTATCTCCAATAAACCACCAGAAAACCGGAAGTGGCGCTATAGCTCAAGTGGTAGAGCGCTCGCCTTGAGCTGAAGAGCTGAGGGACAGCGCCCAGGCCCAGAGTTCAAGCCCCACAACCGACCAAAAAAAAAAAAAAGAAAGAAAAAGAAAAATAGTCAAGATTTACCCAAAGCCATGTAGCACATTAGTGGCAGAGTGGGTTAAGTAGATGGCCAGGTTTTCCATGGAGGGCTTTATGCTGTACATAAGCCATTGTCTACTGCTATTTTTTTTTGCTAGTCCTGGGGCTTGAACTCAGGGCCTGGGCATTGTCCCTGAGATTCTTCTTGCTCAAGGCTAGCACTCTACCACTTGAGCCACAGCACCATTCCCAGCCTTTTCTGTTTAGGTGGTGGTGAGGAATTGAAGCCAGGACTTCATGCATGCTAGGCAAGCACTCTCCCACTAAGCCACATTCCTAGTCTCTTTCTTCCTTCTTCTGTTCCTTCCTTCCTTCAAGCTTCCTTCCTTCTTTTCTTTTCTTTTTGTCCATGTGTAGCTTGAACTCAGGGCCTGGACATTGTCCTTGAGCTTTTTCACTCACAGCTAGCACTCTACCACTTCGAGCTACAGTGCCATTTCTGGTCTTCTGGTGGTTAATTGGAGACATCTCATGGACTTTTTTGCCCTGGCTAGCTTCGGACCACAATCCTCAGATGTCAGCCTCCTGAGTAGCTAGGATTACAGGCCTGAGCCAGCAGCACACAGCTTCATGATGTATTTTCTTTTTTTTTTTTATATTTTAATATTATTTTATTTTATTTGAGAACATACTGTACAGAGGGGCTACAATTACATGGGCAGGATAATGCATACATTTCTTACCAAGCATTGCAGCCTCCTCCTTTGTTTTCATGATGTATTTTCACTGAAGGCATGACTGTGTTTTAGAGTATTCTTCTGGTGCTGGTCAAGATGGTATTTATCTATCTTCTTGGACCATATTCCCTCTCTACAGATGCCGTCCCTATATGATCCTATCTAGCCTGTTCTATGTCATTTCCTGTATGATCCTAATTAGTCTGCTCCATCTTTCTTCCAAGACTCTATCTACTCTGATCATCTCCCTTAATAAAGATGTAAGACTAGGGAATTCAAATGGACTTCAGGGGGGCTGGGAAGGAGGCTCAGTGGTAGAGTGCTTGCCTCATATGCATGAGGCCCTGGGTTCGATTCCTTAGCACCACATAAGCAGAGAAGGCCTGAAGTGGTGCTGTGGCTCAAGTGGTAGAGTGCTAGCCTTGAGCTGAAGAGCTGAAGGACAGTGCCCATGCCCAGAGTTCAAGTCCCATGACCAACAACAAAAAAAAAAATGACTTCAGGGCTTTGGCAGGGTGTCCATTATCTGCTATCATACTAGGAGACTTTAGAATGTGGGGATAAGTCTCTATCCTTCTGGATTCTCTCCTTAGCCATGAGAGCAGAGAAGAGCTAGGAGAAAGAATCAGCTTCATACTCTCTTGCTTTCTCCTATGAAAACAGCAGCATCCATCTAACTTCACTCTCACAACTGACCGTTAGAAGCTTCAGCCCTCCGATCTGTCCAGTGTGCCGAAGGTGGGGGCCCCGGCAAAGATCAACCAACATGCCACACCTGGGAGAAAGAGGAAGTCAGTCAGCGATGTCCAGATTCTTGACTGTCTAGCTTTCCCCTTCACGGGTATTTAACTAACAGAAACAGGTAAAGATGAAGAAACTGTCCTACAGGCAGAGGGAGAAATAGCTAATCAAAATCAATTCCTTTTTTTTCCCTGGCTTTTTTTTCTCTGTGTCTCTGATTCTGTTTTCCTTAATCTTGACAGTTGCTCACCCATACACTGTTGCTGTCGGACCTGCTACTTTCTCCTGGATCAGGCGGAGCTTAAAGGGGTTATCCTGGAAGAAAACAGAACAGAAGAGTGAAGCTACAAAGATGTTCTAGAGAAAGTTATCCTTTCCCTAACACCTCCATCTTCCTCCTAAATTGATACTGTCAGCACACCTTGAAGAGCTGCTGAAGCTGATCCCGAGATACCTCCAGCCTCCGGAAGGGTTGCGAAGCAGCTGCAATCTCCCGGCAAATCTGCTCCAGAACAGACAACTCTGAGCCCTGGACTGTCCTGGAAAAGGGAGAATGTGCTTGATTTCTGCTAAGAGGCAACACAAGAGTAAAGTCCTGCCCTCCAAGAAAAAAAGACTAGAACTACTGGTAAAGACAGACAAACCCAGAGAAAAAAGATAAATTGGCAATCAGTTTTAGTTTTTCCTTCCTTTCCTTTCTCTCTCTCTTTTTGGTATAGTGCTGGAGATGAAACACAGGGTATATATATATATATATATATTTTTTTTTTTTTTTTAATTTTTTTTTGGGTCCGGTCATGGAGCCTGAACTCTGGGCCTGGGCGCTGTCCCTCAGCTCTTCAGCTCAAGACTAGCACTCTACTACTTGAGCCACAGCACCACTTCCGGCTTTTTTCTTATGTAGTGCTGAGGAATCGAACCCAGGGCCTCATGCATGCAAGGCAAGCGCTCTACCACTGAGCCACCTTCCTAGCCTCATCCATGGGATTCTTGTCTCCACTTAACCGCCATAAGTGCTAATCTTAGAGTGCTAACCTTTAGCAAAAAATTTCAGGATCTGGGCTGGGAAAGTGGCTCAGTGGTAGAGCACTTGCCTTGCATGCCTGAGGCCCTGGGTTCAATTCCTCAGCACCCCATAAGCAAAAAGAAAAAAGCCGGAAGTGGCACTGTGGCTCAAGTGGTAGAGCGCTAGCCTTGAGCTGAAGAGCTGAGGGACAGCGCCCAGGTCCAGAGTTCAGGCCCTACGACCAGACCAAAAAAAAAAAAAAATTTCAGGATCTGGGACTAATGGCTCATGCCTGTTATACTGACTACTCAGGAGGCTGAGATCTAAAGATTATGGTTTGAAGCCCAATTGGGTAGGGAAGTCTATCAGATGCTCGTCTACAATTAATGACCAAAAGGCCAAAAGTAAAGCTGTGACTCAAATTGTAGAACACTGCCTTGAGTGAAAAAGCTCAGGTACAGTGTCCAGGCCCTAAGTTCAAGTGTCAGAACTCACATAGACACACACGTGCACTCAAAGTTCAGCCCTGGCCCTGATTTCAAGCCCCAGGACCAACACACACACACAACGTAAACTGAGTGCATGGCCCACACCTTTCATTCCAGTATTTTGCACTTGGGACTTAAGGTGAGAGAATTAAAAGTTTGAAGCCATCTAGGGCTGAGTAGGAGAGTGCTTGCCTCCCATGCATGAGGCCCTGGATTCGATTCCTCAGCACCACATAAACAGAAAAAAAGGCCGGAAGTGGCACTATGGCTCAAGTGGTAGTGTGCTAGCCTTGAGCTGAAGAGCTCAGGGACAGTACCCAGGCCTAGAGTTCAAGCCCCATGACTGACCAAAAATAAATAAATAAATAATATTAGAAGAATGCATGATGACTAAATAAATTTCAAGCAGAGTTAGAAGAGGAACATGACCTAGTAAAGAAATTGGTACCAATGTTACAGTTGGGCCTTAAAGAGGTCTTACTGGGTACCAATGGCTCATGCCTGTAATCCTAATCAAGAGACAGAGATTAAAGGGTTGCAGTTCAAAGCTAGTTTGGGCAAGAAAGTCCACGAGCCTCTTATCTCCAATTAGCCACCAAAAAAGCCAGAAGTAGAGCTGGGTGCCCGTGGCTCACAGCTGTAATCCTAGCTACTCAGGAGGCTGAGATCTGAGGATCACGGTTCAAAGCCAGCCCAGGCAAAAAAGTCCGTGAGACTCTTATCTCCAAAAAAGCACCAGAAAACTGGAAGTGGTGCTGTGGCTCAAGGGGCAGAGCACTTGCCTTGAGCTGAAGAGCTAAGGGACAGCGCCCAGGCCCAGAGTTCAAGCCCCATGACTGACCAAAAAAAAAAAAAAAGATCCAGAAGTAGAGATGTGGCTCAAGTGATAGAGTGCTAGCCTTGAACAGTAAAAGCTCAGGGATAGAACCCAGGCCCTGAGTTCAAGTCCTAGGCCCACCATGCACACACATACGCGCACGCGCGCGCGCACACACACACACACACACACACAGAGAAAAACCCTCTGTAGCTTTCTCCTCCAAACTGAATATGCCCAAGGCCCAGAAAAGGGCTTCTGAAGACACCCCAGGATCACTCTCCTTCTTCCCTGTACTACTCACCGATCTTTTCCTAGGAAGAAATCATGGTAAAAACCATACTCTGTACTTGGACCTCGGCAGAGAATAGCACCCAGGAACTGCTCAGCTGCTGCTCCCAGAACATGGCTGCTAGAGTGCCAGAACACCTGGGTTCACAGAAGAGTTTGTGAGTTCAGGAACTTCTCCTTTAAGCCCTGAATCTCCACTCAGAGAATCTGAGGAAACCACAAGAATCTAATGAGCCAGTTCTAAGATTAAATGGAAAGCCTAGATTTCAAGGGTGACCACTAAGTTTTTTGTTTGTTTGTTTATCTTAGGCAGAGGGAAGAGGATAGAAAAGCAAACAGAAGCCAGATACCAGTGGCTTATGCCTAGAATCCTAGCTACTCAGGAGGCTGAGATCTGAGGATTGTAGTTCAAAGCCAGCCTGGGCAGAAAAGTCCTTGTGAAACTCTTATCTCCTATTAACCACCAGAAAACTGGAAGTGGCACTATAACTCAATGTATTGAGTGCTAGCCTTGAGTGAAAAAGATCAGGGACAGTGCCAGGCCATGAGTTCAAGCCCCACGAACAACAACAAAAGCAAGGAAGGAGAACACTAGTATCAGTCCTTGTTGCTTCCTACTTTTGAGCACAGAAGCAGGGGACTAGCTAGTCTTCTTTGGTTCTCCTATAACATTTTAGGGTTTCTTAGGATACTACTAGTGGTTCCTAGCCAAGGCATGGTGGTATGTACCTGAGCAGAAGGATTTTGAGTTTGAGGGCAGCTTGGGCTACATAGTGAGATGCTGTCTCAAACAACAGATCTTTAGAAATATGTTTGGTCCCTTTTTGTACTGGGGTTTAAAGTCAGGGCCTAAACATGCTTGGTTTACTTGCTCAACTGGTGCTCTACCAAATAAATTATGCCTCCAGCTCTGCTTTCTGTTGGCTATTTCTGGAGGTGGAGCCTAGTGGACCTCTCTGCCCAGACTAGCTTTGAAATGTGATTCTCTGGATCTCAACCTCCTGGGAATCCAGGATTACAGAAGAGAGCCATTAATGGTCAGCTTTATTTGTTCTTTTTATGGTGCTAGGGACTGAACCCAAGGCCTTGCACATGGCAGACAAGCACTCTTAACAATGAGCTATCCTCTAGTGTTGTTTGAACTTTTTTTTTTTTCTGGTCAGTCATGAGGCTTGAACTCTGGGCCTGGGCGCTGTTCCTCAGCTCTTTAGCTCAAGGCTAGCACTCTACCACTTGAGCCACAGCATCACTTCTGGCTTTTTCTGTTTATGTGGTGCTGAGGAATCGAACCCAGGGTCTTATGCATACGAGGCAAGCATTCTACCACTGAGCCACCTTCCCAGCCCATGTTTGAACTTTTTTCATAGCGGAGGAATCTAGTGTGACAGAGCTAATCTTCTAAGATTGGCTACTACCAATAGATGACAAAAGAACTCTATTTTTCTAAGATGCTAACAGACAAGGAATAAGTTACTCAAGCTAATAAGAAAAGGACAAAGAGTAGAGAGCACACTGTGTGCTCAGGTGTGGAAACTATGTTAAAACTGAATATAAATAAGCCATGGATGACTTATATTGTATGTGTTCAAGAATTGAAAAGGATGAATTGGTATATTATTCTACTTTTTTCAACTTCGTATCACTCCATTTCACTAGTACAAATAATGTTTGCTTAATAGACTAAGGCTAAGTAGAAACTTTTATCATGTTTACAGCTTAGCCAGGAAGAGTCAGATGGTCAATACAGTCTGCAAATGGAGGAAGTAATAAATGTTAGAATTTCCTGATTAAATATCTTAGTTTCTAGCCCTTGTACTCTCTGTACAGAGAAGCTTACCGCTTTCCCTTCTGGGGAGTCAAATGTCAGAAATCTGAGATCAGAATCTGTCTCCAAGGGCCGCTCCAGATCATAAGGTTCACCGTTCACTTGAGCAGCCACTGCAGTATCAGCCAGTGTTGAACTTCCGCAGCAGGGGGTGGAAATGAAGAAAAGTCAAGGTTACAACCCACAGGGGAGAGACCAGTATCCCAGCGAGTCTAAATCTTCAAAAGGAAAATGAGTTTCTAGAGTATTAAAACTTGGGCTGGGAAGGTGGCTCAGTGGTAGAGTATTAAAACTTATTTTTTCCCTTAATGTACAATACTACTCTGAAGCTGAAAATTTAAATAATTTAATATACATACATATCTCAAGGGGGAAACACACACAACACATACACGCCTTGATGGGGACAAAATACAATCAAGCAGACCAAATTTTCTTTCCCTAGTCAGGTGCAGTGGAACTCAAGGGACAGGGGGCCCGATACCTGATCTGCTGGGCTAGTTGATACGGGGTTGTATTCCAGGCCACAGCATCCACTTTCTGGCCTCCAGGAAGTGAAATCTTAATCGTCCGGGGCTCGTTCTGTGCCATATTTGCCAACCTCTTTACTTGAGCAGCCCATAGCTCCTCAAAAAGGCCAAATCGCTCGCTCAACCAATGTGGAGGGGAAGGCACAGATGCCTGAAGGGAAAGACACGTTAGGAAGTTTAACACATCCTACGGCTCCTCCGGATTGGGGGTGGATTTATGGTTAAGTGCCCTGAGCCACTAATCCCAGGACTTTTAGGAGGACTGGGTGATACAGGGTCTTAGGCCTGGGAGGGCCCTAGGAGAGGGCTAGGGTGGCCTCCTCCCGTGATCTGAGACCGCAGGCGCGAGGAGTATGACATTGGGACCAGGGCCTACACGCTGGGCTTTGGTTGGGTTCGATTTGGAACTTTCAGGTACCTCACGCACCGTGTGTAACTCGCAGGCTTGCGATCGCGGGAGCCGGAGCCAGATAGGCCGCCACCTCCGATACAACCCCATGTTCCTTCAAACCGGTGCCGGCGCCCTTAGATTAGCGGGGCTTCTCCTCAGCTAGATTCCTAATTGGCTCCCACATCAACAACATCCCCGCCTATTGGCCACAGAGATGCCACTCGAGTCTGGCACGCCCTCCGAGGAACTCCAAAAGGCACACCCTACACAACACAAGCAGCCTCGAGAATAGTTCCGGCTGCCCGGAAGATGGAAATTGTTACACACACCTGCAATTCCCCCAACCCGCCACATTTCAGCTGACAGCTCCAAGTAGCAGTAAGATGTCCTGCCGCTGAGTAAGTAGAATTCTTAATAAAGGGAGAGGAAACAGACCAGAAATGATAGTAATTTCCCTTTAGTCGTAATGTTTTTAATATATGATCCTTAGGACAAGCAGGCAGACAGGCAGGGGCAGGCAGGCAACAAGAGCAGAGATTTTTGAACCAGACTTATAAACAAATATAAACAAACCCTGAACCTGTCAAGAAGTAATTTTTGTAAATAATTTAATTTACCTGAATTTTGTTTTCCCATCTACAAAACAAGTATAAATGGATGCTTGGAATGTGGTTTAGTGATAGAGTGCTTGCTTAGCATGCATGAAACCCTGGGTTAGAATCCTCAGTACCACATAAACAGAAAAAGCTGGAAGTGGTGCTGTGGTTCAAGAGGAGGAGTACTAGCCTTGAATTAAACAACAACAACAACAACAAAAAACTCAGGGACAGTGCCCAGGCCCTGAGTTCAAGCCCCAGGACTGGCAATAAATAAAATAAATAAATAAATAAAGTAATTCAATTGTCTAAGTAAAATTTATGTAAATCGTCTAGCATAGTGCTTGGTATAAGATAATAGACATCATCAACAAGAAGCCATTGTAATAAATGGATATAACAATTTTAAGGCTGGAACAAAGAACCTAAACTGTTTTGGGTTTTTTTTGTCTGTTTTGTCCGTTGTGTGCGGCTTGACCTCAGGGCCTGCCCCTGAACTCTTCTTCTTAAGAGTGGAGGTGCTCTACCACTTTGAGCCACAGTACCATTTCCGGTGTTCTGGTGTTAATGAGGAATTGGAGATAAGAGTCTCACTTCCTGCCTGGGCTGGCTTCAATCTTCAGATCTCAGCCTACCCAGCAGCAAGGATTACAAGTGTGATCCACCAGCCTGGGGGTGAACAGGTCATTTCTTAGAATCCCTTCCTACTCTTGGTGCTTAAAGATTTTTTTTTTTTGCCAGTTCTGAGGCTTAAACTCTGAACCTGGGCTCTGTCTCTGAGCTCCTTTTGCTCAAGGCTAGCATTCTACCACTTGAGTCACAGAGCCACTTCCGCCTTTTTCTGTTGGGGATGAGATAGCTAGGATTACAGGCTTGAGTCATAGTCCTGCAGACCTATTAATCTCTTTTTTTTTTTTTGTCCATGGTGGGGCTTGAACTCTGGGCCTGGGTGCTGTCCTTCAGATCTTCAGCTCAAGGCAGCACTCTACCACTTGGGCCACAGTGCCACTTCTGGTCTTTTCTGTTTATGTGGTGCTGAGGAATAAAACCCAGGGCCTCATGCATGCAAGGCAAGCAATCTACCACTGAGTCACCTTTCCAGCCCCAAGACCTCTTAATCTTACCGATGTGGAATTTAAGGTCAGAGATGACAAATGACTTAAAGCTTACCAGCACAGGGCACTGTTGACTCATGCCTGTAATCCTACTAAGGAGACTGAGATCTGACAATCACAGTTCAATATCAACCCAGCAGGAAAAGTCCATGCAATTCTTTTTTTTTTTTTTTTTTTTTGGGGGGGGGGTCCGGTCGTGGGCCTGAACTCTGGGCCTGGGCGCTGTCCCTCAGCTCTTAAGCTCAAGGCTAGCACTCTACCACTTGAGCCACAGTGCCACTTCTGCCTTTTTTCTTATGTGGTGCTGAGGAATCGAACCCAGGGCCTCGAGCATGCAAGGCAAGTGCTCTACCACTGAGCCACCTTCCCAGCCCCATCCATGCAATTCTTATCTCCAATTATCCACCAAAAAGCTGTAAGTGGAGATGTGGTTCAAGTAGGAGAGCACCAACTTTGAGGAACAAAGCTAAGGGACAATATCCAGACCCTGAATTCAAGCCCCGGTACTGGTATAATAAAATAAAGCCAACCAGTAAGTGCCAATTCTGGCTTCTGAGTCCTAGGCATTCACTCTTCCAGCACACCATACTACCTCTAGTCATTGAGTTTGCTCCTCACTTACTCCACAGTCACCTGTGAGAGGTTCACAACAAATTTGCTACTCCTGTACATGAGCCATCTTTCTTTTTTTTTTTTGGTCAGTCATGGGGCTTGAACTCCGGGCCTGGGCACTGTCCCTCAGCTCTTCAGCTCAAGGCTAGCGCTCTATCACTTGAGCCACAGCACCACATCTGGCTTTTTCTGTTTATGTGGTGCTGAGGAATCGAACCCAGGGACTCATGCATGCAAGGCAAGCGCTCTACCACTGAGCCACCTTCCCAGCCTCCCTTCTTTCATTCTTATCCCAGCTTTCAACTTCCTTTATTCTCTCTCCCATCTTGTTCTATCTAGGATACAGGACTAGTTCTATTTAACTAATTTTACACAGTAAACACAGAAATGTCTAGATTTACAGTAAGGAAGGGAAATGAACTTGAGGGCAGCTATGAGGCCCACAGTAATACCCAATTAGTCCCCTCACCTGGGGCTAGGGATGGTTGGAGTTGGTTCTTAAGTTTCACTGGTGATGGAATCAAGGGTTGTGGTAGCAGAGTTGTCAGAGAAAGCTCTTTAATTATGTTTGCAGAGAGGTAGGAAGTTCTCTCTGGGGAGGGTAGTTGATGTGAGTCATAAGCTTCACTATGAGTCTTGGCTCCATCTTCTGGTATGTTAGACATCCTGAAATACAAAGAGAAAGAGACAAGACTGTGAGAGAGAAAAGTTAGCTGTATATACAATTGAAAGTAGCAGAATTTTAAAATAGCATTCAGAAGGGTCATAATGGCAGGCCAAATTTTTCTTGTGGTCTGTACCAAAAGGGGCTGGGGAATGTTACACTGTAGACAATAAAATGGTAGGTGCTCAATAATTATTAGGTGAAGCTTTACAGAATACAGACACTGATGCTAATCATTCCACTGGCCCTCTTTTATCCAGACTGTAGAGATGGCAGAATAAATAAGTAGCTGCCCTTAGATGGCAGCTCCCTTTATTCACCCCCTGGAACATTTACTGCTTACTGTATACAGTGTCTGAGTTGGATGATGGAGTGATGTCGATCAGTTACTACATCATCCCCTCTGTATACTGTGTTGCAGTGGAGGAAGGAAGCAATGCCAAGAGGTATTCATGCCACCTCTTATAACAAGTCAACCAATTAAATCCAATGGCTTTAATTAATGGTTTATTCTTCTTCTACAACTTTTGACTAGTATATGCTTTGACCTCAGGGAATTTCAACAATTAAGTCTTCCTGTAAGTTTTCTTCTTGCTCATTCCACTTCACCCCTTCCAGAAAACATTATACCTACTATGTGATGTTTGACTCTCTAGTTCCTAGAACTGTCAACTCTTATACTCTATTTCCTTCCCTCCTTTTCTTTCTTCCTTTCTGCCAGTCTTGGGGCTTGAACTCAGGGCCTAGGCACTGTACTGCTATTTTTGCCCCCTCAAAGCTAGTGCTCTACCCCACAGCTCCACAGCTTTTTGCTGTTAATTGCAAATAAAAGTCTCATGGGCTTTCCTGCTCAAGCTGGCTTTGAACTATGACCCTCAGGTTTCAGCTTCCTAAATAGCTAGGATTAGGGATGTGAGCCACTGGCTTAAGCTCCCTGCTAAACAGAGAAATGATCCTGAAAGTCATGCCTGGTCTATCTGAGTTGTTTTTGTTATGCCTTGTTGCTTCTCTGGAACCAGATTAGTCATAATGTATCACATTTGGCAATGTGGCTTCCTTTTCCTCTTGAGTAGCAACTCAGATTCTTGCTGCCAAAGAGGACTTTAATATATAGAGTGAAGAGGTGTTTCCTATACAAAGCCAAGAAAAAAAAGGTGTCTTCCAACTTTTTTCTACCAGATCAAAGAAAGGTATGAAGGAAAAACACCAAAAGATTTCCACAGAAGTTCAGGACAGAGGAATCCTCAGTAAAGGCTGTCCTACAAGCATAAGTCAAATTTTAGTAACTTCTCAGCTTTACTTCATTCTTAGCAGAGATATTCCAAGTTAGTTTATAAAGGATTAAAAAGTTTGGTTAAAGAACTTTTTTTTTTTTTTTTGAGACAAGTTTTGGCTTGGAACTCAAGATCCTTCTGTCTCAGCCTCTTAAGTACTGGGCTACAGTACCTGGTGAGTCTTTGTAGTATTAAAATATTTGTTAAGGAGGCTGGGAAGGTGGCTCAGTGGTAGAGCGCTTGCCTTGCATGCATGAGGCCCTGGGTTCGATTCCTCAGCACCACATAAGCAAAAAGAAAAAGCCAGAAGTGGCGCTGTGGCTCAAGTGGTAGAGCGCTAGCATTGAGCTGAAGAGCTGAGGGACAGCACCCAGGCCCAGAGTTCAGGCCCCACGACTGGACCCAAAAAATAAAAAATAAATAAAATATTTGTTAAGAATACTTTTTTTGTTGAAGATAAATTTTCTACTTAGTGGAATCAGCACATACCCCCAAACCTATATTAACTCTTAGAAGCAAATACCATTTTTCTGTACCAAAATGATATTAAGAAACTAATGGGTGAGGTACAATATAAAAAGATTCATGCTTTTATTATCTTTTTTGTGTGTAGTGCTAGACATAATACCTAGGGTGTAGGCAAGTGTTTTATCAATGAACTGTACCTCTAGCAAGTGCTTTTCAGGCCCAAAGTAGTGGTCACTTGCTAAAGGCACAGGGGAGAGTATAGAAGTTGGGCTTCATAGTGTCAGTGGAAGTTTGTTGGATGGGACCCAGCTTTTAATTAACTTCTACAGTGCTCAGCAATGGCTGACTACTCCAGTTGTAATCTAGAGGGGGATACTGGATGCTGACAATCTCTTTTCAACTGAAATGCCACATGCACCCAACCAAATGTAGGAAGTTGGAAGTCCTCTCTTTACCATAATCAGCAAAGGATTAAAAAACAAGCAGATGGGGTTGGGAAGGAGGCTCAGTGGTAGAGTGCTTGCCTTGCATGCATGAGGCCCTGGGTTTGATTCCTCAGGACCACATAAGCAGAAAAGGCTGGAAGTGGCGCTGTGACTCAAGTAGTAAGAGCACTAACCTTAAGCTGAAGAGCTGAGGGACAGCGCCCAGGCCCAGAGTTAAGGCCCCAAAACAGACCAAAAAACAAAACAAAACCACAAGGGGATACAATGGGGATAAAGTAGTAAATTTGCTGGAACCTTTGCTACAAACCTGAACAGGTACAGGGTAGACTGGTTTAGCCAACACCCTTTTGAGTAAAAACAGGTACAGTCTCTATTTGTTTCTGTTGGTCCTGCAGGGCTCACTAACCTCTCCACCCACTTTGTACTTTTTACTTTTGACTGTTGCCTAGGTGAGAACAAAGGGAAGACCCAATCATCTTAAAAAAAAAAAAAAACAAAAAAACAAAAAAACAAAAAAAGGGTTCTCATGAGGTTCAGTGGTAGAGCAAACTCAGTTCAATTCCTAGCACCCCCTCTCCCAATCATAGAATATGTGTCTGAATACATCCCAGCATTATATCCCCTTCTTAAACTTGCAGTTAAGCAAAGCTGTTTGCATGAGAGGTAATTTGGATATCTGGTTCTATGTTCCATTTGTTTCTTCCTATAATGCACATGTGCTTCTACATGGGAGAACAGGTTATTAAGAGCTCTCTCTTACGTGGTGGCCTTTAGTATCTTTTTCTATGCAGCCTTCATGACTTACTACTCAGCAATTGTGAACAGCCACTGACCAGACTTGTCTATAGTTACTCATAAGAATTAGAAATGCCCCAATACCCCGAACTCATTCTCATGGTGTTACTAGGTCTACACACAGGAGGAGCTAACTCATACCAGTTAGACATTAGCTTAAACAATTTAGGAGGAGGAAGTTAGCCATTTTCAATAACACATCCACAAAGGCCAAAGAGGAAGTCTGAAGCTGTTGCTTCCTTAGTAGAAATAGGAACCAGGTGACAAAACTAAAGTCCCAAGGGACAAGGGTGAGCCAGATTCCAAAGGCAGCCAGTTCCTGTGCGCCCTCACCTGCTGGGTGTGTCCCTAGGCTGCTATTTCTAAAGTGTCCTGTGACACACATATTCACGTAATCAAGAATGCTATTTTGAGCCTTCTACCCTGCCAGTGACCTGGCCTGCGCTATGTTGTGAATATCTTTTAACCCTTAATGCCAACATTCCATATATTAAGCCTCACTGGATTATGAAAAAAGGGAGCCAGGCACTGGTGACTCATGACTTTAATCTTAGCCATTCAGGATGCTGAGATCTGAGTATCATGGTTCAAAGCCAGCCTGGGCAGCAAAGTCCATGAGACTCTCATGTCCAATTACCACCAAAAAGCCAGAAGTGTAGCTGTGGTTCAACTGGTAGAATGCCTACCTTGAGCAAAAGTTAAGGTAGAATACCCAGGCCTTAATTTCAAGTCCCAGTACTGGTGCCCACGTGCATGCGTGCGCGCGCGCGCACACACACACACACACACAATGGGGTGAGAAAGAAGGGTAAAGTGTCACTCCTGATTGCCAAAGTGCAGTGAGAAGGTTAGATGTGGGGGTAGGACCCTTACCACACCACACCCTTCTTCAATCCTATGCTTCAATTCTGTTTTTATAATACTACTTGGCTCACAATTATACAACTTTTGGAAGACACAGAAATAATTATTCATACAATATATCCCATTACCAACCACTCCCTGAGCATCTTGGCCTCAACCCCACCCACTACACAATTATACAAAAGATCAAACAAAACCCACAAGTCCTGAAGATCTTACTGGCTCAGATGGCCTTCAATGCCATTAAAAGTCAAAGGGGCAGCTGGATAAGATCAAGGTCAGAGGTGAAAGTCAACCACACAACAAAGAAAACTATACTTTATTAATCTGGAAAACAAAACATTGAGGACAAAGAGTTTTTTTTAAAAAAAGGAATGGCAAGAAGTAAGTGCAAGCGGTCATGAGGAAGGGGATGAGTGCTCTATGACATCTTTCTGTGTGCCCGATAATTGCTCAGTACACACTATTCTCACTTCCCTTCCCCACATACCCTTACACCAAAAGCCAATACAATTGCATCTCCAGAGACATATCCGGGCTTTTCTTGATTTCACTCTCAGCCCTGGGCAGTCATGTTGGATCTTCGTTGGAGAAATTTTAGACTTTCCAACCACAGGTCTGAACCACAAAGCAGCAGTTTCCACTCCTGGAGAGCTGTCTCCTATTTGATTCGGTAGAGCAGCCAGGGGCCCTTGGTCAAAGCCCCAACCTCAAAGAAAAATGTCAAACCTTTAGAACTAGTTATTTTATTAAATGATATTAATACACATTTCAAAAGGATCTTGTTGTTGCCTCTAAAGCATGTAGTTGTTTTTGTTTTCCAAACTAAACACGTGAGAAATATCAATCCAACTTATCTAATTTATTAACAGGCACTCCACCAATTTTTTAAAAAAAGGGAGGAAGCAGTAATTTACAGCAGCTTCAAAATTGTAACAGCTGAAGCTTAATTCTGCATGAACAGGTAACTTCAGGACTGATAGTGATTATTCTGCAATTGTGGAAATTTAGCATATTCACAAGGTCTAGACAGAGAAAGGTTTGCTGTACTATGTATCACATTATATTCCTGGTGATAGGAGGATGAGTCCTATTCTGTTCATTTTACCCTCTCTAATTAAACCAACTTATGATTTACCTGGACTCTAGGGAGAACATAAGGGAGCAGGGAGAAAGCTCTCTCTTACTTAATCTAAGAGAAATCTCTTACAAAATACTTCAGGGACCTTATTTCTGATACCGTATCACTAAATTTTAAGCAGTACTAGTATTTTCACTAGAATTCTTTGTCTGTGATTTTATAGTGAGCACCAAGGACCTTAGGCAACTTCACATATGCTTTCATATGGAATCATGTCCTTGCTAAGACACGCTATATTAATACATTCTTTAAAAAATATGTTTATTTTTTTTTAAGTTGGATGAAATACAAAAGTCAGAGCATGGTCACAGAGTTTAAATCACAGACACAGAAAGAATAAAACCCTTTTGTTTCATGTTTTATGAATACCAGAATTCTTTTTGTTTCACTATATCACATATATACATTGTCGTCTTCTTTTACTGTTGTAGACAGACTTCCTTAATAGCCAGCAGTCTCATACAAATCCTCACTTCCATCCTGAAACAAATGTACTGAGGATCTTGTGGTAAAACTGAATTATCACACACACAAAACAAACACACACCTCTTAAAAGTCCATCTTTGACCTGTACAGTGTCTTCCTTTCATGTATCAGCCATCACACTTTTGAGGACAATTACCCTGTCCCAACATCCAGGAAGCTACTTTCCTGATATCCCCACATTTTCTGATAAAATCAAACGGTCAGTGAGCCTTTTCAAGTAAACACTACATTTAGCTTAAACAAGAGCAGCAGAAAGAATTCACATTCTTTTATTCTAGAATGAAAATCATCCCACTTAATTTCTACAAAAAAAGTCAACTTTGCAAGTAAAATAGAATACCTTACTCCCACCCCCACTTTCTTTTATGCTTTTTTTTTTTTGCTATACAAATGTCTTAATACTCAATATAACTCTACTTCTTTTGCTTTGCTATACTATGTACCCCATCCCACACACAAGGTCATGATATCATGCATTTTTGTGGGGAGAGCTACAGACAGGGCAGAGGCTTGAGAGGGTTAAAGTTAAGAACAGCTGGCTTAAGACCAGATAGGCATTAAGGAGATGAATGATCTGCCACATCCTAACCATAGAACACAAGGTGAACTAAAATAAATAACATGAAATACATAACACAAACTCCCAAGCTATAATGCACACCTGGTTTAGGCTGCTCCTTCTTTTAAAAGCAGATTTGAGATAAAGAATGGTCTTCTACTACATTGCTCACTTTCTTCCATCTTTTATTTCACAGAGAAATCCAAAAAATTCCTGTAGTACCCTATGGGTTAGTTCTATACTAACTTCAGAGAGAATACATGAATCTTGCTAGGATTCATTTAAAAACTGTTAGTACTGTTAGCTGGAGATTATCAGTGTATATCTTGGTGTAAAATACTAAATTAAAAAATTGTAATAAGCAGTATTTGCCTTTTAGTGTCCCTACATACAAAGATATAAACGCTCAAAGTACAGTGATTGTCTCTTTTCCCAAGTATTGGTTGTGGAATACAAACAAATCTTTTAAATCAGGGAGAAGGAAACACTTCTCATGTAAAATGACTAAGGGCACAAATGTTCTTTACTTCTTATTGGGGGGAGGGAGGTGGAGACTTAGCTAAGCTTGAGCCTTGAAATATATCAAGCTGCTAGCTGCAGAGAGGTGTCAATCTGGACTTATCAAGTCCTTCTATTTCTCTGTGAAAACCTGTAGAGTAATGCCCACCTGTTTCTAAGACACACTTGAAGAGGTATAATACAAAGATACTACCAAATCGCCTTTGAAATACCAAGAACAAGGGTGAATTGAGGACTGGGGAAAGGGAAAAGGAATACAAAGACAAAATATTTTCCTTTCTCTAACAGGTAAAGTTTACTGAAAACCACCGCTGAGCATCACATTAGGGAGACCAATGGTAAAATTAAGGTCTACTTATTGTTTAAAAATGCAGGGATATTTCAATTGCACCTTTGTGTCAACTGTCAACCATGGGAACTTTGTAGCCAAAACAGAAATGGTAACTGAGTAAGAAAAAGAAAGAAGCAGTAGGCAAGGGCTTATACAAGATGTGTGGGAACTACTGGAACATTTGCTAATCTTTCTTTTACAAAGATCAGATCACATCACACGAAAAAAACAAAAACAAAACACGGTTCCTTTCTTAGCTTTTTATACTGTAGTCACACTTTCAACTTTGAAATTCTATTCAGCTTCCTGAATTCCATTCAACGGACAAAAGGAAAACTTTCCACTTGAACAGTGAGATTTAGAGTACCTCAAAGTAACATGACAGCCTGATAGTACTTTAAAGGAAGAAGTTATTAAAAAATTAATTTTTTAGCAGGGCAAAGAACTCAATTTCAGTACCTTTAAAAACAAAACAAAACTGGACAGGCCCAAGGTCTCCCATATTTCCTTCCTCAAAAGTATCAGCTCTTGGCTATCAGCAGGACAGCAAGTACAAGAAAGGAAGGGGACAGGAACCCTGGAGTACTAAACAGGTCAAGCCCAAAGTAACACCCCAACATTGCACGTCATCACCTGTACTGAGGGAAGTTTTATTTCAATGTAGTAATATTTGATGGGACAGAACTTAGTTTTCCTCTCCACTCCCCAGAACCCTGGCCAAATGCAGTGGCTTTGGTTGTGTTTATTTCTTCTTTTTAAAAATACAAACAACTTGGGGAAGGAAGGTAGTAAGTGCAGTGGGAGAGAGGATAGATGGAATAGTAAAATATGTGGAGCTTTTTAATTTTGAAAAGAGGCCCTTCATTTAAAAAAAAAAAAAAGTAAATCAAGGGAGGGAAAACAAATAAAAACAACAATTAACCAAACTCCTACTTCCAATGCTCTCTGAACTGTTCAAATTGTCTTTCCCATGGTTCCAAATCAGTACCTGGGAGGGAAGAATGGGCGTTTTGGTGCAAAGAACGGAGGGCCCCTAGCAAAAGGTGGCCTGGGTCTTTTTAAACTGTGGAATGGGTCTCTGCCAAGAAAAGGTTCCCGGGGCCTAAAATCTGGCCTGGGACTCCGTAAAATCATACCACTCCGGCTGATGGTGTCTCTGTGTGAGGGACCCAGGAGGGGGCCACTGCTGCTGTTGCCGAGTCCCCCACCTCCTCCTCCTCCATGGGCTGGACCCAGGTGCTCCAGAGAATGGGAGGGCAGGCTCAGGCTCTCGCGTACACGGCTAAGGCCAGGGCCGTTGAGGTCCCGTTGGGTGGGGCCCACATGGTCCCTGGGTCCTGTGAGCACCCCAAAATGCTCAGCCAGGGCCCCTTGAAGGAGAGAACTATGGTCCTTGGGAAATACTGCCACAGCCCCTGCCACTCCGTGTTCTGCCAGTGGTGGGGTTGGGAAGGGAATAACCCCGGAGTGGTCAACCGGGGGCGGAGGGGGTGGAGTAGCAAAGGGGACAGCACTGGCGCCACTGCTATGTTCCCCAGGGGGTGGAGGGGGTGGGGTTGGGAAAGAAACTCCGCTGTGCTCGCCAGGAGGCGGCGGTGGGGCCGCGTGAGCCAGGGCCGCCTCTTTTGTGAAGGGGTTCGAAAGATCCACAGAGGGCAGATGAGTGGGCGCATCTCGAGAGAAGATACCACCATGATCCTTAGACGGGGCGGGCGGGGCAGGTGACGGCCCCACTGGCTCTCTCTGGAAGGGTGCCCCATGTTCCAGGGGGGATGGGGGGAGATGATGCTCAAATGTTGAGTTGAAACTGTTGGAACGAAAGCTGCCGACACTCTCCTGAAATTGGGGTGCCCGTTCCTTGTATGGTGTTGTTTTAAAACCAGTGAGGCCTCCGCTGCCCCCACCCCCAAGGGACGCCAGCTCAGAGGCACTTGAGGGACCATTGTCAAAAGAGCTGCCTGATGTGCTCAGATCAAACCAACCCACCCTTGAAGCCTCACGCCCATGTCCTCTATTTCCCTTCCCAGGAACTCGGATGGACTCTACCGTCTGTATTGGCTCCCCTGACATCCTCCTATTGGCTGCATTATGGTAACCCAGAGTTTCTATAGGGGCCCCCTTTTCTTCTGTGCTATCAGGCAAGTCTAAGCAGGAGGAGGAGACACGGGTTTCTATGCGATAGTGCTCTTCTTGTTGCTGCTCAGTGGCTGTCAAACTGGGCTGGGTGAGGTTGGACAGGCTGACACCATCACTGGAAGTGCCCTTGTTGGGGGTCTGGCCAAAATGCTTATCATCGGAGGGCTTGCGCGAGGCATTTTTAAGCATATTCTTAAACTCAATCGTCGAGGTGGTAGAAATGGTGGAGGCCAGGACTTTCTCCATGCCTGATGCGGGTGGGTGGCCCGTGGGAGCCGCAAGGGTACTCTGCGGAGAGAAAAGGGAACGATGTGGAACTGGGTGAGGAGAGTCTGGGTACTGCTTCTGTGGCAAAGTGAGATGCCCAGTGGTAGGCTGAGACAAGCTATTGTGGTTGGAGTCAGGGGTGAAAAATGAATCATTCTTACTCGGCGATGGCGACCGGTCAGACCCAGGTTCATTCCCTCTCATGTTGAAGGCACCAAACAGACCAGGGGAAGACGAGAGAGGGTCACAGTTCTCACTAGCATCCAGGAGAGCTCTCACAGATGGAGGGAAGGCAGACTTTACCCCAAATTCTTGAGCCCTGTGGCTGTAACTGGACAGGATTGGCTGGTACTCGGTGGCATCAGCAAGCTTGCTTGACTTCAGGATCGATTTGGCTGGTTTCTTCTCTAGGTTCATCATAGCAGAAGGTGGAGGCCCTGAATACTCAAAATCTCGGTAATCCTCATCTTCTTGGAAAGAAGTATCTGGAAAGAACTTTTCCTGGGAAGAGTCCATCAGGGAAGATGGTCTCTCCATTCCATCAGAAGACTGCTTATAGGGAGACTCGCTGCCCAGGCCAAAGGGTCGATATGTAGACGAAGAATTGGAGAGCTCCCGGGAGTAGCTTTCCTCTCTCCCAGGGGGTGGTGACCTTGTACTGCTCGGTGTTGAGGAACCAGGGCTAATGATCTTAGAAAGCAAGGACATAGTATCTACACTGCTGGACGTGGGCTTGTCCATCATCTCATCCTGGGTAGGTGTTCCACTCCGCTCATCCCTTACCGGGGTTCCATCGATGTTGTCCATTGAGGTGCTAGTAGGGCCACGCTGCAAGTCTGATGGATGACTCTCTGTTGAGGCACTGGACCCCAAACTGCTCAGGATTGGGATGTTTAGGTTTAAGCCACTGAAACCAGGATTACCTTTTAAGAAGTTGTGGATCTTCATTTCCAGGCTTGGGGAGGTGGACTCTGACTCTAGCTTTGGCTTGGAAACCTCTGAAGATTGGCATATGGCAACTTCAGTAGGTGGGGCAGCAGGGCTACTGTTATGGGTACCTGTAAACCCTAGAGAATTAGCAGGTAGTTTAAAAGTAGTGCTTGGGAGCCCTGGGTTGTGCCCAATTGATGCCTTATTGGCAGAAGTTGAAGAGACTTCAGAAGTTGATGAATTAGGAGAATAGCTGAAGCTTTTGGGAATAAATGACTGGGCATTGGAGGGCAGATTTCTTCCCTTTATGGTAGACACTGTTGTGTTGGCTGGGGAGGATGAAATGTTCTGGGATGCAGCTTCGGTAGCTGGAACTGGATTCCCAGTAACACTCTGAAGTAAAGATGACAGGCCTGTAGAAACAAAGATTAGAGGAATTAAAGAAAACACCCCTCTACTGTATAATAAAAACAATGTCAGTTTTTTAGATATTATCTTTTCATTCTGGTGGGAACCAGATAAGACTTCAAAATATGAAGCGAAAGGGAATTCACATCAAGCAAGCAATGCCAAAATGTCACAGAAATGGGTCCTATTTATCAATCTAAGATAGCAAATCATTGAAATGTTTCCACTACAGTCCAGAACAAGGCCAACAATAAAAGGCAACAGGAAGGGGAGGATTTTAATGTCAGAATCATTCACAGATTAAATAAAGCTGTGTAGGAAGAGAATGGAAGCAAAATTATTCTTAAAACAACACTTTAAGCCAGTATTTCTTTTTTCTTTCATTTCTCAAAGTGCAGGGATGTGAACTCAGGGTTTCTTGCTTGTTAGACAGGTGCCACTGAGCCATGCTTCCAGCTTTAAGCCAGTATTTTATTTTTCATTATTTTATTTTTTGGTGCTAGTCCTGGGGCTTGAACTCCGGGCCTAAGTACTGTCTGAGCTTTTATGCTCAAGGCTAGCACTCTACCACTTGAGCCTCAGCTCCATTTCCAGCTTTTGGTGCCTGGATCCTACTCAGATTTTCTTTCTTTTCTTTTTTTGTGGTTGGTCATGGAGCTTGAACTTGGGGCCTGGGTGCTGTCTCTGAGCTCTTCTGCTCAAGACTAGCTACTACTCTGAGCTTAGTGCCACTTCTGGTTTTCTGGTGATTAATTGAAGAAGAGTCTCATGGACTTTATGGGCTGGCTTTGAACTGTGATTTTCAGATCTCGCTACCTAGGTAAAACTATCTTTCACCACTAACAAGCTGTAGAAAAATCTTATCAAATAGAGCTGTGGATGACAAAATAAGAACAAAATTATAAGAGATTTGCTTTACAGGTTTTGAGTAAATATATTTCTTTACATTGCTAGATATAATTCTCTTAAAAGTTAAGGAGAAATCTACTTCCTGTTAACAAACAACCGTATTACTATCCACAAAGGTTATGTTCTAGAGTTCTCATTTTGTCAGAATACATTTAGTTCTATTCAAGATTTTGCCTGATGAGTTCATATCATGCTATGATACTGTTGTAGTAATCTGAAAAGGGTTTTTTTTTTTTTTTGGTTTTGTGTGTGGAGGGGTAGGTACCTGTACTAAGGCTTGAACTCTGGGGCCATGTGTTCTTTTTTTTTTTTTTGGGTCCAGTCGTGGGGCCTGAACTCTGGGCCTGGGCGCTGTCCCTCAGCTCTTCAGCTCAAGGCTAGCACTCTACCACTTGAGCCACAGTGCCACTTCCGGCTTTTTTCTTTTTGCTTATGTGGTGCTGAGGAATCGAACCCAGGGCCTCGAGCATGCAAGGCAAGCGCTCTACCACTGAGCCACCTTCCCAGCCCCTGGGGCCATGTGTTCTAACAGGACTTTCTCTCACAAGTCTAGCCCTCTATCACTTGAGCTATACCTTCACTTCTAGCTTTTTGCTGACTAATGGGCAATACGAATCTCTCAGACCTGCCTGGCTGCCTTTGAGTCTCAGATCTCAGCTTCTTGAGTAGCTAGGATGATAGGCTTTGTCTACTGGAGCACAGCAGACTCTTCCTTCTTCCTCTTTAGTGCTGGTACTGGGGCTTGTTTTGCCTCTCACTCGACTTTCTTGGACAAGGCTAGAGATTTACCACTTGAACCACACCTCTACTTTTTTTTTTTTTTGCCAGACCTGGGGCTTGAACTCAGGGCCTGGGTGCTGTGTTTGAGCCTCTTTGTGCTAAAGGATGGTGCTGTACCACTTAAGCCACAGTGTCACTTCTGGCTTTTTTTTTTTTTTTTTTTTGAGGAGTTTATTAGGGCTAAGAGTCTCACATACTTCATGCTTGGGCTGGGCTTAGAACCCACTGAGTAGCTAGGATACAGGCATGAGCCACTGGACCCAGCCCAACACAACTGTACCTCTATTTGCTAACTAACTGAAGAGTCTCACAAATTTGTCTACCTGAGCTGGCTTTGAATTGCAATCTTCAGATCTTAAATTTCTTGAGTAGTGGCATAAGCTACTGGTGTCTGGCTGAAAAGCCTCTCTTTAAGAATTGTATCTAGGGGCTGGGAAGGTGGCTCAGTGGTAGAGCGCTTGCCTTGCATGCCTGAGGCCCTGGGTTCGATTCCTCAGCACCACATAAGCAAAAGGAAAAAAAGCCGGAAGTGGCCCTATGGCTCAAGTGGTAGAGTGCTAGCCTTGAGCTGAAGAGCTGAGGGACAGCGCCCAGGCCCAGAGTTCAGGCCCCACTACTGGACCCAAAAAAAAAAAAAAAAAAAAAAAAAAAGAATTGTATCTATAGGAATAGCTTAAACACAAAACGAGTTTAAGATTTTTTTAACTTTGGAATGATAGTAAAAGAGGAACTGCATTGATAAAGATGCACTATACTTAAGAAACTGATTTGTGGCATTGAAACCCCTTTGTACAACTGCTTAAAGATAATTTTTAAAAAATTAAGAAGAACTAAAAGAATCAGAACTAGATGTGTGGCTCAAGTGGTAGAGCACTTGCCAAGCAAACTCAAACCCCAGACTGAGGAAAGAAAAGGGGGATAAGAGTGAGGAGAACGTTAAAAAAAAATCCCCCCCCTCAGTCGTGGGGCTTGAATTCAGGGCCTGGCCACTGTCCTTGAGCTTCTTATTTCCTCAAGACTAGTGCTCTAGCACTTACGCCACAATACCACTTCTGGTCTTTTCTGTTTATGTGGTACTGAGGATTCAAACCCAGGGCTTCATGCATGCTAGGCAAGTAGTCTACCATTAAGCCATATTCCCAGCCCTGGCTGTTAATTTCTTAAATGAACTGGCCCAAGAACTAGTAGTACTAGATATGCTGTAGTATGTCCTTCGTTTTTCCTTTTAGTTTTTCTTTTCTTTTTTTTTTTTTTTGGGTCGTGAGGCCTGAACTCTGGGCCTGGGCGCTGTCCCTCAGCTCTTCAGCTCAAGGCTAGCGCTCCACCACTTGAGCCACAGCACCACTTCCGGTTTTTTTCTTTTTTTTTTTTTGCTTATGTGGTGCTGAGGAATCGAACCCAGGGCATACAAGGTACTTAAGAAACTGGCATACAAGGTAAGCGCTCTACCACTGAGCCACCTTCCCAGCCCCTTTTAGTTTTTCTAGACAGAGTCTTGCTATGTAGCCCAGGCTGTTCTCAAACTCAAGATTCTCTTGACTTACACTCTAAGTGTTGAAGTTACTGTATCATCAATTCTTTGGTATCCCAAAATGGAAACTGTTCTGTATAATAAAGTTCATCTATATCTTTTAAGATAAAATAAACAGGGACTAGGAAGGTGGCTCAGTGGTAGAGTGCTTGCCTTGCATACATAGGCCCTGGGTTCAATTCCTCAGCACCACATAAGCAGAAAAAGCCAGAAGTGGCGCTGTGGCTCAAATGGTAGAGCGCTAGTCTTGAGCTGAAGAGCCAAGGTCCAGAGTTCAGGCCCCATGACCGACAAAAAAAAAAACAAAAAACAGTAATTGGCTGATCCAGTATTTACAGAATAGTTCAATAAAGAACTGATAGATAGGGCTGGGAAGGTGGCTCAGTGGTAGAGCGCTTGCCTTGAATGCATGAGGCCCTGGGTTCGATTCCTCAGTACCACATAAGCAAAAAGAAAAAAGCTGGAAGTGGCGCTGTGGCTCAAGTGGTAGAGCGCTAGCCTTGAGCTGAAAAGCTGAGGGACAGCGCCCAGGCCCAGAGCTCAGGCCTTACAACTGGACCAAAAAAAAAAAAAAAAAAAAAGTATATGAAGCTCAACATTTACTAACCTGTACTAACACCTGGAATTAATGTAGTCCCTAGAGATGTCATGGAGTAGGTAAAAGAATACTGGGCACTAATCCTAATTGGATAAATACATATGTGACTTTAATCAGGTCATATTGCCCCTTAAATGAAAGGGATGGTATCAGACTAGAGAGTATTTAAAGTCTCTTTCAGTGCTCACATTCTATAAATGCTAGATCATAAATGATAAATATAAGGTAATAATGGACTAATGGTATACATTTCTTGGCTTTGTATTCCTAGAACTGGAATTCAGTATTAGGCCAGAGACGTAACATTCAAAATTCAAGTCCCTCTGGCACATGCCAGTTTACCTTGTAGTGCAGGGGCTGACTGAGTCTGGGTTTTGGAAAGAGCAGATAGAATACTCTCTGGGGTGATCTCCACCTTCGAGAGGATATTTGCCAGAGGGTTGTGAGAAGTTGTTGTGGCAGGTGCAGGTGGTTTCGGGCCACTGGTGATGTTGCTGGGACTGGTGGGAGTTGCTGGAGAAGGTCTCGATGCAGGACTGACCCCTGGTGGCAGAAAGATGAACTCAAGAAAATGCAATTCAAACTGCACTTTTAATTCGACACTTGTCTAATCCGCCAATGATCCACAAAAGATTCCTTATTATAACATATACAAAGAAAAAAAATCTGAAGATTAAATTCAAGATTTGCTCCTTTTACTTGGAACATCCTTAAAACAAACAAGTATTCGGCTATTTTCATAAATACCTATTAGTTTTCAGAACCCAAATAAAAATAAACTAGGGAAATATACTTAACATTTTTTTTCTTTTTTTTGGTCAGTTGTGGGGCTTGAACTCTGGGCCTGGGCGCTGTCCCTCAGCTCTTTAGCTCAAGCCTATCTCTCTACCATTTGAGCCACATCACCACTTCCAATTTTCTGGTGGTTTATTGGAGATAGAGTCTCATGGACTTTTCTGCCCAGGCTGGCTTTGAACTGTGATCCTCAGCTTCCTGAGTAGCTAGGATTACAGGTGTGAGCCACCAGCACCTGGCTTAACATTGTTTTGTGTGTGTGCCAGTATTGAGGCTTTTACTTAGGGAAGGCCTTGGCACTGTCTCTTTCTGCTTTTTCATTCAAGGCTGTCATTCTACCACTTAAACCACAGCTCCACTTCTGGGTTTGATGGTTATCTGGAGTTAAGAGTCTTACAGACTTTTCCTGCCAAGGCTGGCTTCAAACCTTGATCCTCAAATCTCAGCCTCCGGAGTAGCGAGGATTACAGGCGTGAGCCATCAATACTGGGTCTTTTTCCTCTATCAGATATTTGAGAATCCTGCCTCAGAGCCCTGCTGGTGCCCAGTAAAGACAGATGGCTCTGGGCACTGGTGGCTAATGCCTGTAATCCTACTCAGGAGGCTAAGATCTGAGGATCACGGTTCAAAGCCAGCCCGGGCAGCAAAGTCCATGAGACTCTTATTTCCAATAAACCACCAGGAATCTAGAAGTGGCGCTGTGGCTCAAGTGGTAGAGTGCTAGCCTTGGGCTGAAGAGCCCAGGCCCAGAGGTCAAGCCCATGACCGATCAAAAAAAAAAAACCAAAAAAATCCCCCAAACAGATGGCTAAATGATCAGTCACTCCAACTGCAGAACTCTTGCATGTGCTAGGTTAGTAATTTGCTTCTGAAATGGCCTTTAAAACAGGATTTATATAAGCAACCTCTATATGTTTACATTTTAAAATATTGGGTAGATTATTAACATAGTAAAAAAGGTATATAAAGATAACAAAAACAAACATTTGATTTGTTAAAAATGATGAAACTATGAGCAAAGATTTTACAAGAAATAAAATGAAAAAAGTTAACATTTTTAATCCAAAGAATGTCTTAAAACAAACAACTTTAAAAGGTTTGAATAGGACATCAATTAAAATGAAACTGAGAATGTGAGGAACAATGGAAATGTCCATACATTAGGTCCATAAATTAGTACGCTCTTAGATACCAATTTAGTTATAACATTTAAAAAAACCCAAAAATCTACATACTCCCTCCCCCTTTATTGGGTGACATTCCTGGGAGCTTGAACTTGGGCTAGGTACTGTCCTTGAGCTCTTATGCTCAAGGTTAGTTCTCTACCACTTGAACCCTGGCTCTGTTTCTGGCTTTTTGGTAGTTAACTAGAGTTAACTGGAGAGACTTTCCTACTCAGGCTGGCTTTGAACCACAATCATGAGATCTCAGCCTCTGGAGTAGCTAGGATTATAGCTGTAAGCCACTGGTACCAGCACTACATGACCGTCTTTGAGTGTCTCTATCTTTTAGGAATATATCTAAGTATTTATGATTTGATTAAATGATGTGATTTCCTTTCAAAAGAATCCAGACTGGGTAAGGAACAGATAAACTAAGATTTGGTGTGGTTAGCACATTGTAGCGAAGTGGCGAGTACATGAGAGTGACATACTCGTGTGTATTTTGTCTTTTTGGGGGGAGGGGGGTCAGTTGTAGGGCTTGAACTCTGGGCCTGGGTGTTGTCTCTGAGCTCTTCAGCTCAAGGCATGCCCTCTACCAGTTGAGCCACAGCGCCACTTCCAGTTTTCTGGTGGTTAATTGGAGGTGAGTCTCACCAACTTTCCTGCCCAGGCTGGCTTTGAACCCTGATCCTCAGATGTCAGCCTCCTGAGTAGCTAGGATTACAAGTGTGAGCCACAGGTGCCCAGTTTTGTATTTTCTTTTTTTGTGCTGGTATTGGGGCTTGATCTTGGGGCCTGGACACTGTTCCTGAGCTTTTGTGCTCAAGCTAGCACTCTACTACTTAAGCCACAATGCTACTTCCAGCTTTTTGGTAAGAGTCTCATGGACCTTCCTGCCTGGGCTGGCCTTGCACCACAATCCTCAGATCTTAGCTTCCTGAGTGGGCTTACAGGTGTGAGCCACCTATGTCCAGCTACTCTTGTGTATTTTCATTTAGTTTTAATAAAACCAACCAAAAACTTTCCCAAAATATGTATCTACTGATCAATTCTTTAGTTTCTTTTAGAGGCAAGGTCTCATTATGTAGTCCATACTGGCCTTGAACTCAATCCTTCTGCCACAGTCTTCTGAGTGGATTACAGACCCATACCATCAAACCTGGCCCTATTCATCAACTCATCTAGGAAGACTTCATAACATTTTATCATCCAGATTGTTTATTACAGTATGCCTTTTTAACAGTGGAAAGATAAAAACATAAACGTCTAATAATGAAAGATAAATTATCAAACACTAGATAGCTATTAAAATGTATTTAATATTCAATGACATAAAATGTTCCTATGTACTTCACTTTTAGGTAGCTATTTTTAAGACAATATAGACAATATGTTTCTATTATTAAAGAAAAATTATTACAAAGATTTAATCCTCAAACACTAACATAGATATAATTTTATGGGTAAATATAAGTGGCTTCCTTTAGCATAGAATTGTAGGCATCTGTTTATTTTCTAAAGCATTTGGTTTTATTGTATTTTTAACAAAAAATTTCAATATTTACCACCAACAAAAAAACAAATAATGGCAAAAAAAAAAAAATGATGGCCATCAGTTTTTGTATCCTCTTCACTGGGTTACTTACCAGTATTTTTCATGACTGATGTCAGGCTGCTAAGGATGGAACTGATCTTTGCCAGATCCACATTAGCCAGGTTTGGCAAAGCCAAAGCTGGGGAAGAGGGCAGAAGAGTAGTATTCACAGGCTTTGCAAGAGGTGGAGTTGCTGTCATGGTCACAGGAACAGGGGCACACGAAGAGGCCTTTGAGGTACTTTCTGTTGGCTTTGTAGGTACAGAAGTAGAGACTGACTTCTCCATAGGTTTTTCCTTCCTGTCCTCCACTGTTTCAATCAACAAGAGACAATATTATATTCACTCTTTTCTAGACTTTACTTCTAACATTAAGTAGTATGTCCTAATATTTTCTGACCAGAGAATAAAAAAACCACTATATATATATATATATATATATAGTTTGTTTTGTTTTTGTTTTTTTGGTGCTGGTCCTGGGGCTTCATCTCAGGGCCTGGGCACTGTCTGTGAGCCTTTTTTGCTCAAGGGTAATGCTCTACACTTGAGCCAAAGCTCCACTTTTGTCTTTGGTGATTAAAGAGTCTCATGGACTTTCCAGCCCTGGCTCTGTTTTTTTTTTTTTTTTTTTTTTTTTTTGCGTCCAGTCATGGGGCCTGAACTCTGGGCCTGGGCGTTGTCCCTCAGCTCTTCAGCTCAAGGCTAGCGCTCTACCACTTGAGCCACAGCACCATTTCCAGCTTTTTACTTTTTGCTTATGTGGTGCTGAGGAATCGAACTCAGGGCCTCCAGCATGCAAGGCAAGCGCTCTACCACTGAGCCACCTTCCCAGCCCCTCCCTGGCTCTGTTTGAACCGTAACCCTAGTCTCCTGAGTAACATGAGCTCTTTTTACTTCTTAAAGTCACATTCTTTACAATTTATGATCATTTACACCATCGATATGTGCTTTAAAAAATTTCCCAATCACTTTACATCTTGTTAATGATTTTTTTTTTTAAGTTGTAAAGCTTGAACTCAGGGCCTGGGCACTCTCCCTGAGCTCTTTTAGTTCAAGGCTAGCACTCTACCACTCTGAGTCACAGTTCTCCTTCTGGTTTTTCACTGGTTAATTGTAAGTAAGAGTCTCATGGAGACTTTTCTGCCCAGGTTGGCTCCGAACCACAATTCTCAGATCTCAGTCTTCTAAGTAGCTAGGATTACAGGCATGAGCCACCAGCGTCTACCTTTAATGACCCTTTACATACTTTCAGTATTAGTGTATTTGTTTATTTTTTGTTGGTCATGGGGCTTGGACTCAGGGCCTTGGTGCTGTCCTTCAGCTCTTCAGCTCAAGGCTGTCACTTGAGCCAAGGGCCACTTCCGGTTTTCTGGTGGTTAATTGGAGATAAGAGTCTCAAAGACATTCTTGCCCCTGCAGGCTTTGAACTGTGATCCTCAGATCTCAGCCTTCTAAGTAGGATTACAGGCGTGAGCCAGCAGCGCCCGGTTTAATTTAAAATTTTAAAAGAATTTTCTGGAACAGGGCTGGGAAGGTGGCTTAATGGTAGAGTGCTTGCCTTGCATGCATTAGGCCCTGGGTTCGATTCCTCAGCACCACATAAGCAGAAAAAGCCAAAAGCGGCGATGTGGCTCAAGTGGTAAAGTGCTAACCTTGAGCTATAAAGCTGAGGGACAGCTCCCAGGCCGAGTTCAGGCCCCATGATTGACAAAAAAAATTCCAACTTTTTCTGAGTAATTTATTAGAGGTTAAGAATCTCACAGACTTTTCTGCTCAGCTGGCTTTGAACTGCAAACCTCAGATCTCTGCCTACCATAAGTAGCTAGGATTAGAAGATAAGCCATGGTGCCCAACTCCTTTTGGGGAGTTTTAAGTTGATGTACTAATTATATATATATTAAACTATGTGTCTATCTGTGGTTGATTAATTGCTAGAATATAGAATTAATATAGAATTTGAAATATTTAGAATACTTATAGAAATTAGAAATACAGAATATTAATAATATAGAAATAAGCTATCTATTAAGCACATAAGGACATACCAATAATTTTTGACCCATCATCTTCCACATCTGAGAGCTCCATGTCTTCCACATCACGATTATCAGTCACAGGTTCTGGGGTGGCAGATTTCTCACTCTCCATGGTTGGTGACTGTGATTCTTCACCTCCCATTCCCTGAAATGGAGACTCAGAACCAGTTGGAGAGGGAGCATCCATGCTTGGAGAAGGGACTGGTGATTCTTCAGGATCAGGAAGAGTTGACTTCAATTGATCTAACTTCTTCTTTAAATTGTTTACCCGATTAGCAAATGTTTTATATGCCTAAAAGAGAAAAAGATATCTTATTTCTCTGGCATAAGAGCCAAACGAGGATGATACATTAAGCAATGTTCTGCTTTTTTTTTTTTGTCGATCGTGGGGCTTGAACTCTGGGCCTGGGCACTGTCCCTGAGGTCTTCAGCTCAAGGTGAGTGCTCTGCCACTTGAACCACAGCATCACTTCCATTAATTGGAGATAATGAGTCTCATGGACTTTCCTGCCTGGGTTGGCTTTGAACCAAGATGCTCAGATCTCAGACCCCTGAGTAGCTAGGATTATAGGTGTGAGCCATCAGCACCTGGCTTGGGATTTTTGTTGTTGTTGTTTGTTTTTTGATCATCAGTGTGGTCTGAACTCTGGGTCTAGGCACTGTCCCTCAGCTCTTCAGCTCAAGGCTAGCGCTCTACCACTTGAGCCACAGCACCACTTCTGGCTTTTTTTCTGCTTATGTGGTGTTGAAGAATCAAACCCAGGGCCTCATGCATGCAAGGCAAGCGCTCTACCACTGAGCCACCTTCCCAGCCCAGTAGTTATACTTTCTTAAGGTCCAATTTCCTGTAATTGTTTGTTTTTAAAGACCTCGACAATTTTGAAGGTCTGTCTGTTGATTGAGATCTGTCTGATAATTTCCTCAAGTCTGGCTGGGATTTATCAGTTTGGGGAGATATGATTTAAGTGCTATAGTCAACACATTGAATTGGAGGTACTTAACACAAACACAATGACCTGCATTTGATCACTTTTCAATATTAGCATCAAAATTGAATATTAGTATTTTATATGATTAAATTCTATTCATCTCCGATTATCTTAACTGTCAGTATCTTAAGTCTGTGTGCTATTTTTCTTTTCCTTTCCCATTTTACTGTCAGTCACCGGCCTGGGTGACGTCCTGAGCTCTTTCACTTTTGAGCCACTCCTCCACTTCTGGTTTTCTGGTGGTTAATTTGGGAGATAAGAGTCTCCCTGGTAATCCTAGCTACTCAGGAGGCTGAGACCTGAGGATCGTGGTTCAAAGCCAGTCTGGGCAGTAAAGTCCATGAGACTCTTATCTCCAATAAGCCACTCAGAAAACTGGAAGTGGTGCTGTTGGCTCAAGTGGTAGGGAGCTAGCCTTGAGCAGAAGAGCTCAGGGACAGCGCCCAGGCCCAGAGTTCAAGCCCCATGACAAACAAAAAAAGAAAAAAAAAAAAAAAAGTCTTGGGGCTAGGAAGGTGGCTCAGTGGTAGAGAGCTTGCCTTGCATGCCTGAGGCCCTCAGCACCACATAAGCAAAAAGCTGGAAGTGGCACTGTGGCTCAAGTGGTAGAGCGCAAGCCTTGAGCTGAAGAGCTGAGGGACAGTGCCCAGGCCCAGAGTTCAGGCCCTACAACCGGACCCCCAAAAAAAAGAGTCTCCTGGACTTTCCTGCCTGTGCTGGGTTTAAGTTGACATCCTCAGATCTCAGCCTCCTGAGTAGTTAGGATTACAGGTGTAAACCAACAGTGAGTGCCTCACTCCAAAGGATCAATGCTCCTATCAAGAACAAATAGAAATTCTAATATTGTACATCAATGGTAAAATATTTGCCTAGAAGGCAATAAGACAGATCCCTAGCACCTATCGTATGTGCGTGGACCATATATACATCTAGACACCATACGATCTTTCACATACGATGTTCAGCATTCAAAAACAAATTAGCAAGTTAATAGGTCCAAATAATTAAAAAAGAAAAAAAATACATTCACAATACACCGACAACAAATAAAGCTAATATTGGAATTATCTGACAAAACCCAAATAGCTATAGTTAATATGTTCACAGCCTAGGAAAACCTTTTCCCCTTCTTTCTTCAATTATTAAATCCCAAACCCATCAGTTGGAGCTGAAAGGAAGTCTGCACAGGTGAGAGGCATTTCAAGGGATTTCAGAGTCTAAAGATGAGAAAGCTCACAGAGGTGGTTGACAGGGATACATGTCTGATCAAGATTTTGTTAAAGTGTTAGAACACTCAGAATCACAAGTAAGGGAGAAAACTAGAAACAAAATTTGTTTTGCTGGACTGAAATAACACTGTGACCTCATTGTTTGAAACATGTATGTATACACAAGTATATATATATATATATATACACACACACACACACACACACATATATACACATAAATGTGTACAGAGGTTAAATATGTATATATAGACACATATTTTCTGGCTTTCTAAATGGTACCACCTAGCTGCAGTGATATCTAATGAGGACATTTATTGCTTAGATCTTGGTTTCTAAACATTGTTTCAGCAAAATGTACTATGTCATTTAGAGAAATAACTGATTCCAGGGCTAGGTAAAGAGGTGAGCCTGGAACATCTTGTTCTGAAAGTGAGGAAGTGTTTAAAAATGATGGGGAGGGCTAGGAATACGAATTAGTGGTGAAGTGCTTGCCTAGCATGCATAAAGCCCTGGGCTCGATTCCTCAGTACCACAGACACAGACAAAGTCAGAAGTGGTGCTGTGGCTCAAGTGGTAGAATGCTAGCCTTGAGCAAAAGAAGCCAGGGACAGTGCCCAGGCCCAGAGTCTAAGCCCCAGGACTGGTTAAAAAAAAAAAAATGATGGGGACCTGGACAGGAAAGTCTATAAGCCTCTTATCTCCAGTTAGCCACCAAAAAAAACTTAAGTAGAGCTGTGCCTCAAGTGGGACAGTACCCAGACTGTGAGTTCAAGTCCCAAAACTAGCACAAAGAGAGAGACAGAGAGGGAGAGAGACAGAGAGGGAGAGGGAGGGAGGGGAGGGAGGGAAGGATGAAGGGAGGGAGGGAGACAGGAAGGTAGGTAGGTATTGTGGTATATATATGCTTGTAAGTCCAACATTTGGAAGGCTGAGGCAGTAGAGGAGAATTTTGAGGCCAGTCTGGGCTTACAGCAAGATCATCTAATGAAAGATAGGGTCAGGTCAAAAGAGCACAAAAAGGGATTTGTAAAGAAGGTCCATTGGACAAAATTTGGTCAATTTGAGCATCAAAATACTTGTCATAATGAATCCTGGCAGAAGGTAGAAGCAGGAAAATGGACAGTTCAAGGCTAGCCTGGGCAAAGGTAGTAGTCAGACCTTGTCTCAAAAACAAATGAAGAAGCCAGGCTGTAATCCTAATTCCTCAAGAGGCTGAGATCTGAAGATTGAGGTTCAAAGCCAGCCCAGGCTGCAAAGTCCATGAGACTCTTATCTCAAATAAACTACTCATAAAAAGCCAGAAGTGGCGCCGTGGCACAAGTAGCAAAGCACTAGCCTTGAGCAAAAGAGGCTCAGGGACAGTGCCCAGACCCAGAATTCAAGCTTCATGAACCTTACCCCCTTCCCCGCCCCCCCAAAAAAATGAAGAGAGAAGGGGAGGTATTAAGTGGGAATAGGGATGCGGAAGAAGAAATAAAAGATTCCAGAAAATGGCCTAGCCTAAACAAGATTCAGGGTTCAATTCCTAGTACCACAAACAACCCCAAACCATTAATTTATATGGATATATATGAGCAAACAAATTCTGACGAGAAACAGGATATTTATACAGTTTCCAAATACCCCCAAAAAACATAATAATTACATCGCTAGTTTTCTCAGTCTGTGATAATAAACTACTATAACATACAAGGCTTAAAACAATAAAAATTTATCAAGATATATTTTATTAATAAATTTTAACCTTTTTTTTTTTTGGTCAGGTACTAGTGGCTCATGCCTGGATCCTAGCTACTCAGGAGCTGAGATCTGAGGATGGCGATTCAAAGCCAGTTCAGGCAGGAAAGTCTATGAGACTCTTACCTCCAATTAGCCACCAGAAAATCAGAAGTGGTGCTGTGGCTCAAGTGGTAGAGCCCTCGCTTTGAGGTGAAGAGCTCAGGGACAGGGCTTAGGCCCAAAGTTAAGTCCCACGACCAACCAAATAAATAAACTACTTTCTTAAATGGCAACTCCTTTGTACAACTACCTAAAGACAATTAAAAAACAACATCAACAAAAACTTACTGTCTCAAGTTAAATGGTACAATCAGTTGAGGTACCCAACAGATGAATGAATAAAGATGTGAGATGTGTACACACACACACACACACACACACACACACACACACACACACACACACACACACACATTTACACAGAATATTACAATCATAGGAAAAATGAAGTGGCACTGTGGCTCAAGTGGTAGAGCGCTCACTTTGATGTCAAGAGCTCAGGGACAGCACCTAGGCCCAGAGTTCAAGCCCCACAACTGACAAAAACAAACACATTTTTAGCCAAGCGTCAGTGGCTCATGCCTGTAATCCTAGCTACTCAGGAGGCTGAGATCTGAGGAGTGAGGTTCAAAGCCAGCCTGGGCAGGAAAGACCGTGAGACTCCTATCTCCAATAAACCACTAGAAAACCGGAAGTGGCGCTGTAGCTCAAGTGGTAGAGCGCTCGCCTTGAGCTGAAGAGCTGAGGGACAGTGCCCAGGCCCAGAGTTCAAGCCCCATGACTGACAAAAAAAAAAAAAAAAAAAGAAAATCGGAAATGGTGCTGTAGCTCAAGTGGTAGAGTGCTCACCTTGAGCTGAAGAGCTCAGGGACAGTGCCCAGGCTCAGAGTTCAAGCCCCACAACTGACCAAAAAAAAAAAAAAAAGAATCATGTTATCTGCAGGAAAATAAAACTGGAGGACATAATCTTGAGTGAGATAAACCAAGCTCAAAAAGTCAAGTATCGGGGCTGGGAAGGTGGCTCAGTGGTAGAGCGCTTGCCTTGCATGCATGAGGCCCTGGGTTTGATTCCTCAGTACCACATAATCAAAAAGAAAAAACCCGGAAGTGGTGCTGTGGCTCAAGTGCTAGAGCGCTAGCCTTGAGCTGAAGAGCTCAGGGACAGCACCCAGGCCTAGAGTTCAGGCCCACAACCTGACCAAAAAAAAAGTCAAGTATCAGCTGGGTGCTGGTGGCTCATGCCTGTAATCCTAGCTACTCAGGAAACTGAGATCTAAGGATCATGACTTGAAGCCCACAGGAGCAGGAAAGTCTGTGAGACTCTTATCTCTAAGTAACTACCAGAAAACCGGAAGTAAAGTGCTCAAAGTGGTAAAGGACTAGCCTTTGAGCAATAGATGCTCAGGGATAGTGCCCAGACCCTGAGTTCAAGCCCCAAGACTGACCAGAAACAAACATACACACACAAAAAAAACCCAAAAGCCAAATATTGTATGTTTTTGCTCATATGTGGAAGTCTGACCCAAGGCATACATATTCGCAGACAGAAACACACATACACAGAGAATGAATTTAGCTATGGGACTTATGGGACTAAATAGGAGGAAAAGGGGAAGTGAGAAGGGAAAAAGATAGAGGGTGAATAATTCTAAAACGTATTAGTAAAAAGCCAGGTTCCAGTGGCTCATGCCTGTAATCCTAATTACTCTGGAGGCTGAGATTTGAAGATCGCAGTTCAAAGCCAAACCAGGAAATAAAGGCCATGAAGACTCTTACCTTCAATAAACTACCTAAAAGCCGGGGGGGGGGGGGGGGGCGGGGGGGGCCCTCACAGGGACAGAACCCAGGTCCCATGTTCAAGCCCCAGGACTAGCACAAAAACAAAATGAAACAACAACAACAAAGCTGTTAACAGAAAATAGGCTCTGTTGGCAGGTGGGTAGTATTGGTAGGGTTTTAGGCCGATGAGGAGAGTGAATGAGGACAAATATGATTGAAGTAGTTTGCTTGCATATATAGGAAACAGAACAATGAAAGCTGTTAAAATAGTTTTAGGAAAGGAGGAGGAGGTAGGTGAAACTGAGGACCATGTTTCAAAGCCAGTCTAGGAATACAAATCTGTGAAATTCTTATCTTCCATTAACCAATGAAAAGTTGGAACTGGAGGCATGGTTTAAGTGACAGAGCACTGGTTTTGAGTGAAAAAGTCAAATGAAAGTACATGGTTCTAAGTTCAAGCTCCACTGTTGGCGCATGTGCATGAGCTCACATGCACTCTCACATATGTATATAACAAAAACAAAACAAAGAAAAGCTTATTATCTCATAAGTTTGGAGGGTAGAAGTTCAAATATCAAGATTCTAGCCACAAGTGGTAGAGTGTTAGCCTTGAGCTGAAGAGCTGAGGGACAGCGCCCAGGCCCAGAGTTCAGGCCCCACGACTGGACCCTCCCCCCCCCCCCAAAAAAAAAAAGATTCTAGCCAATAGATATATGCACCCTTTGAGATTGGGCAGAATTCATGCTTGCTTTTTCCTTGTTTCTGGTGTATTAGTACTAGCTGTATTAGTACTTGATGTTCCTTGGCTTACTGAAGTATCACTATTACCTTTATCCAATTTTCCAGGGCACCAAGCCTGGTACCAAGGGTTCATGCCTATAATCCTAGGTACTTAGGAGGCTGAGATCTGAGAATCATGGTTTGAAGCCAGACCAGGCAGTTAAGTTCGTGAGACTCTTATCTCCAATTAACCACACAAAAAAGCTGGAACTGAGGCTCTGACTTAAATGGTAGAGTGTTAGCTTTGAGCACAAAGCCCAAGCCCTAAGTTCAAGCCTCAGAACTGGCACAATCAATCAATCAACCAATCAATCAATCCATAAACCAGTTACATCAGATAAGGATTAACCCAATAATTTGATCCTTTGGTTCACCATCCATCCTTCCATTTATTTTTCACCTTGGTGGTAATGCAGTGTGTATATCAGCATGTGTAAGGCCCTTGGCTCAATCTATAACACCATGACCATACTAACCTATTCATACCCATACACGTAACGTTGGGAAACTGACAGAAAGAATGTGGATGTGAATATCCAAAATCTATGAAGAAGTAAAAAATTAGTAAGCATAGTACTTTTGTATAGTTGGCCTCAAACCCAGGATGCTCCTGCCTGGGCCTCATCAGTATTGGGTGGGATTAGATGTGTATGCCATCACATCTAGCTAATTAAAAGGCCTAAAACAATTACCTAATAATTATGTGAGGAGTGGGGAAATGTACTTTTTTTTTTTTTTTGGGGGGGGGGTCAGTCGTGGGTCTTGAATTCTGGGCCTGGGCACTGTCCTTCAGCTCTTTAGCTCAAGGTTAAGCTCTCTACCACTTGAACCACAGCACCACTTCTGGTTTTCAGGTGGTTAACTGATTTTCTTGCCCAGGCTAGGCTTTTTTTTTTTTTTTGGTCAGTTGTGGGGCTTGAACTCTGGGCTTGGATGCTGTCCCTGCTTCCTTCAGCTCAAGGCGAGGGCTCTACCATTTAAGCCACAGTGTCACTTTCAGTTTTCTAGTGGTTTATTAGAGATAAGCGTCAAGGACTTTCCTGCCTGGGCTGGCTTTGAACCGTGATCTTCAGATCTCAGCCTCCTGAGTAGCTAGGATTATAGGTGTAAGCCACCAGCACCTGGCTTCCATGAGACTCTTATTTCCAGTTTATTACCAGAAAATCATAAGTGGTGCTATGGCTCAAAGTATAGTATAGGGCTAGCCTTGAGCAAAAAAAGGCTCTGAGTTCAAGCCCCATAACTGACAAAAAAAAAAAAAGGAAAAGAAAAAAGTACACATTACCTGACTTATGAAATGGTAACCCCTTTGTATAATATGTTAATAACAAAATTATATTTTAAAAAAATATAAAAACCTCCTACATCTTAATCTGTGTACAAGATCACTGACTCTCTTATAAAGTCAGTTCTTCATCTGTAAAATAAAGATAATGCTTATTCTCATAGTTACCACATATAATATATAATGCTTTGACATATAGCATTCAATGTAAGAGTGTTATAATTACTTACATTTGCTACCACTTTTACTTCTTTGTATTGTGCTTCATAGAAAATTCCAGCATTTTCCAGTGCTTCTGTGAGTGAGGGTCCATTTTTCACCTGCTTATCTAATCCATTCACAAATTCCTCCAGTTTCGAGCTTGCTTCCTCAAATTCTTTAGAGAACTTCTTTCCTCCTGTTTTATCTAAAGTAATGAAAAAGTATTTATTTCTAGATTTTTTTAAAAAAAGTAAAAAATTTAACTTTTGAAGAAAACTCCTCTCTATGAACCTTGTTACCTCAGTATGTAACTTGTTTTTTTTTTTTTTTTAAGAGACAGGGTGTAGCTATGTAGCCCATGTTTCCCTCAAACTTGTGATGATCCTGTTTTTCCTACCAAGTGTTAGGTTTACAGGCATCTACCATCAAACTAGGTTCTTAGGTGTATAATATTTCTAGACTGGGGGTGGGGGATAGTTGTGGAGGTGGGAGGGAAGGGATGGTAGGGGGAAAACAAAGGAGGAGACAACAATGCTCAATAGGAAATGTACTCATTACCTCGCTAATGTAACTGTAACCCCTCTGTACAACATTTTTAAAATAAAAAACGTACAAAAAATATTTCTAGATATAGTTTTACCTTAAAGAAGTACCTATAAATCACAGTCACAAAAAGATTAATAAAGCTTGACACAGATTAATTTAAACCTGATAAAGTAATAGTGAAAGTACTTGTGATTAAAACAAAGAAAACAAAGTCCAACTAAAACAGTTTGTTGATTATATCTTTTCTTCATAAATCTCTTATTGAGGAATAATAATGAGGCACAATTCTGTTTACCTACATTATACTGTCTGTGTCAAAGCTGGTAAGATATATTTCTTAGATGAGAAAATGAAGGTTCACAAAAAGTAAAAACAGAAGTGATCTGCTCATGTAATTATAACTCCTCTGTACAGTATTTTCACAATAAAAAAAAAAAAAAGAAGTGATCTCTGTGTTTATCGTACTATTCTTTTTTTTTTTTTTTTGCCAGTCACAGGGCCTGAACTCTGGGCCTGGGCTCTGTCCCTCAGCTCTTCAGCTCAAGGCTAGCATACCACTTGAGCCACAGCGCCACATCCAGCTTTTTCTGCTTATGTGGTGCTGAGGAATGGAACACAGGGCCTCATGCATGGACGACAAGCACTTTACCACTGAGCCACTTTTGCAGCCCCACACACTAAATATTCTTGAAGCCCGGTGCTGTTGGCTCACACCTGCAATCCCAGCTACTCAGGAGACTGAGATCTGAGGACTGTGGTTGATGGCCAGTCTAGACAGGAAAATCCTTGAGACTCTTATCTCCAATTAACCACCTGACAAACTGGAAGTGGTACTGTGGCTCAAGTGGTAGAACACTAGTCTTGAGCTAAAGAGCTCAGGGACAGTGCCCAAGCCCAGAGTTCAAGTCCCACGACCACCACCAACAACAACAAATCCTGACTCCTATCTGAAAAAGACTTGGGGGAGTAGGGGTTGGGGAGGGGGGAGTGTCAGTTTGCCTGTTGTGGGACTTAAAACTCAGGGCCTGGCGCTGTCCCTGACCTTTATCTGCTTAAAGCTAGCACTCTACCACTTGAGCCATGCTTCTTCTACTTCTGGCTTTTTGGGTGGCTAACTGGCAATAAGAGTCTCACGAACTTTCCTGCCCAGGTTGGCTTTGAACTGTGATCCTCTGATCTCAGCCTCCTGAGTAGCTAAGATTACAGACATAAGCCACCAGCACTCAGCCTTAATAACTTGACATACTTTCCAGAGAATATGGATATGACAAGATATTACAGTGACCTTATATAAGTGCAAACACAAACCAGTTAACCAGTTACGAAATATAATTATTTTAGTTGGGTGCCAGCGGCTCATGCTTAAAATCCTAGCTACTCAGAAAGCTGAGGTCTGGAGGATTATAGTTCAAAAGCCAGTTTTAGTAGAAAAGTCCAAGAGATCCCCTATCTAAAAAAAGCCAGCAAGGGGCTGGGAAGGTGGCTCAGTGGTAGAATGCTTGCCTTGCATGCATGAGGCCCTGGGTTCGATTCCTCAGCACATAAGCAGAAAAAGCCAGAAGTAGCACTGTGGTACAAGTAGTAGAGCGCTAGCCTTCAGCTGAAGAGCTCAGGGACAGCGCCCAGAACCAGAGTTCAAGCCCCACAACCAGCAAAAAAAAAAAAAAAAAAAAAAAAGCCAGCAAGCCAGATGTTAATGGCTTACAATTATAATTCTAGTGACTCAGAAGAAGTGACTGAGATCTGAGAATCCTAGTTCAAAGCCCATATATATAACTACCAAAAAGATAGAAGTGGAACTGTGGCCCAAGTGGTAGAGTACTAGCCGTGAGCAAAAAGAAGCTCAGGGATAGTGCCCAGGTCCTGAGTTCAAGTCCCGGAGCTGGCAGAAAAAAAAAAAAAAAGAGTTTACCTATGATTTTACTTATGACTCTCTCTCCCTCTCTTTGCTGGGGATTAAACTTTATTGGGGTCAACCAGTTTGAGTGCCTAAAAATGGCAGATCTGGAAAGCAAAGCCAGAAATATTCTATTTAAAAGGATATCTTACCTTTTAAGCACTTTAGAGTTTCTGTGCTGCATACATCCACCCTCATTGTTGATAACTGTTTCTCTTTCAATTCTATCTGATCTTCTGAGCGCTTATACAGCAATAGCTCTTCAATGAGGGCCTGAGACTGAATGCAGACCAGAGTCATATTTCACTTACAGATCATTTAATTGTTTTTATTTTACTTCTCCCATAAATAAAAAACAAACAAAACACCACTAAAGCCTAATGAAATTCCAAGAGGAAACAAACGAAACAAAAAAACCCCACAACACCTACTTTTTCTTAAAGTCAAGGATGTCATGATCAATTCTCATGTCAAATCATATTTTTTTGCTGAGCACCGCAGTAGCTCATGCCTACAATGCAAGCTATTTGAAAGGTGAGATTGGAAGAATCAAGATTCACAGCCAGTCTGGGCATAAAACCTTTCTCACCAATAACTGAGCACAGTGACATACACCCATCATCTTAGCTAAAATGGGAGTATAAAGGAGGTGGATCATGGTACAAGTGTGGACCTATAGTAAAACTGAAACCTTATCTAAAAAATAATCAGTGAAATAAAAGTCTGAAGATGTGGAGAAACTCTGCTAGGAAGCAGGAGGTCCTATGTTCAACGCAGTACCATCATAAACAACCCCCCCCCCCAAAAAAAACTATTTTACATAAGTTCTATTTCCTTAGTTACTTATAGCTAATTTATGAATACAGAATCAGGAATGAAATGGACAAAGGTGGCCAGGTGCCAGTAGCTCATGCTTGTGATCCCAGCTACTCAGGAGCCTGAGGTCTAAGGATCATGGTTCAATTTTAGTATATGTGCTGCCGAAGTGAGCAAGGATCATGGTTCAAAGCCAGCCTGGACAGGAAAGCCCATGAGACTCTATCTTCAATAAAGCACTTTAAAAAAAAAAAAAAGGAAGTTGTGCTGTGTCTTAAGTGGCAGAGTGCGAGCCTTGAGCAAACAAAGCTAAAGGACAGTGTCCATGATCTGAGTTTAAGCCCCAGGATAGGCAAGAAAGGCAGGCAAGGGGCTGGGAAGGTAGCTTAGTGGTAGAGTGCTTGCCTAGCATGCATGAAGCCCTGGGTTCGATTCCTCAGTACCACATACACAGAAAAGGCTGGAAGTGGCATAGCTGCTAGAGTGGTAGAGTGCTAGCCTTGAGCAAAAGAAGCTCAGGGAGAGCACCCAGGCCCTGAGTTCAAGTCCCAGGACTGGCAAAAGAAGACCAAGAGGAAAAGGAAGAGAGCTGGGCGCTGGTGGCTCATGCCTGTAATCTTAACTACTCAGGAGGCTGAGCTCTGAAGATCACTGTTCAAAGCCAGCCCAGGCAGGAAAGTCCATGACACAAGACTCCAATAAACCACCAGAAACCTGGAAGTGGTGCTGTGCCTCAAATGGTAGAGCTGAAGAGCTGAGGGACAACGCCCAGGCCCAGAGTTCAAGCCCCATGACCAACCAGGGAAGTGAAAAGAGAGGGGAGGAGAGGGGAGGGGAGGGAGAAGGAAGGAAGGAAGGAAGAAACGAACGAGGGAGGGAGGGAAAGGAGGAAGGGACGGAGGGGGAGAAAAGGGGAAGGGGGAGGGAGGGCAGGCAGGCTCAAGAGAGAAACGCAAGACAAAGGCAAAAAAAAAAAAGAGGCAGGGCAGAAGAGAGAAGAAAGAGAGAAGAGAGAGGAGGAGAGGATGGGATGTAGAGAGAGACAAAGGCCCACTAACATGCTTTAAAATTTCCAATTAGGGGGCTGGGAAGGTGGCTCAGTGATAGAGTGCTTGCCTTGAATGCATGAGGCCCTGGGTTCGATTCCTCAGCACCACATAAACAGAAAAAGGCAGAGGTGGTGCTGTGGCTTAGGTGGTAGAGCTTGAGCTGAAGAGCTGAGTAACAATGCCCAGGCCCAGAGTTCAAGCCCCATGACCGGCCAAAAAAAAAAAAATCCAATTAGCCAGGTGCTAGTGGCTCATGCCTATAATTATAGCTACTTAGGAGGCTGAGATCTAAGGATTACAGTTTGAAGCTAGCTCAGACAGGAAAGTCTGTGAGACTTCTCTCCAATTAACCACCAAAAAAAACGGGAAATGGTAATATATGGCTCAAAGTGATGGAATGCTAGCTTTGAGAGGAAAAAGCTTGGGGACAGTACCCAGGCCAAATTCAAAGCCCCAGAACAGACAGAAAAAACAATTCCAATTAGGTAAACACAATCTTTGTTATTTGAGATTGCTAATTTAACTGAGCTTCAAAGAAAGATGAGCGCGCTGGGAATGTGACTTAGTGGTAGAGTGTTTGCCTAGCGTGCATGAAACACTGGGTTTGATTCCTCAGTACCACATAAACAGAAAAAGCCAGAAGTGGCACTATGGCTCAAGTGGTAAAGGGTTAGCTTTGAGCAAAAGAAACTCAGGGACAGTGCTCAGGCCCTGAGTTCAAGTCCCAGGTAAGTTAAAAAAAAAAAAAAAAAAGAAAGAAAGAAAGAAAGAAAGAAAGATGAGCTTCCTTCTGGCATGAAACACAGAACTCAGCTCATAACAAGTATTTGGAAGGTTATTTCTCCCATTAGGGAAACAGATAAAACTATCTAATAATCCCAATATGGCTTCTTTAGAACAGTTTAAGCTTGTTTAGAATGTAATAGTACAACAGAGTAAATCTAAGTACTATTGGCCTATAGATGAAATTGTAACTAAAAATGGGTAAATAATACTTTCTTGTAGTTAAACATTTTGTAACTTACTCGGAATTCAGCGACTATTTTAGACTTGAGAGCAGCTTTTGGATTCGCGGATGCTGTTGGAATTAAAGAAAAGGTAACTGAGAATACCAATGCATAGAATTTACTAAATCCAGGAAAAATTTAGATATATTAGGTTAAGGGAATATTCTTCAAGTACATAGCAAACATGCACAGTTAAATCATAATTCCTAGAGTAATGGACTATGAAATTTAAATACTCTTAAGTATGGTAATAAAAAAATACACTATTTAGATTAAGTCTAACCAACTTACCTCCAGCAGACTCTTGGGAGTCCTAGAATTGCTGATTTGGAGACGTGAGATACATAAAGTACCTTCTTTTCCTAATCTCACTGAGTATAAGAAGATCTGAATACCTCAAAGTAAGTGTTTAGGAACAGGATATCCAATTAATCCTGACCACTGGCTGAAAAAAATACCAACTCTATTCCCACATATTTAGTTTTGGATTTTTCTGCTGACTCAATTCATAACAACAACCACAACAAAAAGGCAAGGGACATCTTAAGTAAAGTATCACTGTGGTTGAACTTTGGCTGAAATGATGACTCGTTGTTTCTAAGCATGCAACTCATGAACAAAAAAAAAGTCAGACAACACTCTTAATCACGATGAACATCATATGCTTGATGGAGCAAAACCTTCCCAACTGTCTTGTTTCACCTCCCAATTCTGTCTTCTACCTTGTTCCCTCCACACCTTCAAGTCTCTCAGTATTCCTCAGTTTTCCCATAGCAGCCTATCACATGCAGTATTTCACTCCCTTGATCACATGCTGGGTAAATACGGTCAATATAATAGGAGCTCCTGTGAGAAAATGAGCTTCTTGCCAGGATATGAGATATGAGGCTCAAGTCTAACTGGGCAGAGCGTATCCCCAAATCAGAAGGATTTCATGGCTACCACAGACATGCTTCTTAATGCCTAGTCTCCTCTTCAGCTCTGTTGTTTAATGTCAGCTGCCTCTAACTTCATATATCTTTGAACCTAAGAATTTGCCTGGGCACTATCAAGTATTTTCTTCTTCTTTTAATCCCCCAACTACTTGTGAATCTTCACTCAGTAAAACCCTTTTTCTGCTTTTCCTTTGTGTAAGAGAATTTTTAGGAAGTAACTTCATCATGGCTTGTTTAATGTAAGTAACTGGGAGCCTCCCAGGCCTGGAAAACACAGGCTTGCCCATGGTTTATGCCAGGTACGATGTCAAATGGTCTACATTTTCTTCTGCTCCAAAAGAGGAGATAATTTTATATTAGTTGAGATTTTGTTCCTTACTTTGTGATTTCTTCCACTGCTTATTCGGTTGTTTGTTCAGATTTTCTTTCAGCTGCTTCTGAGTTTTGAAAGAGGTACCTGGAAAACATTTCAGTTTTTGCAATCTGGCATTATGGGAAGCTGTTCTGTTTGTCCACTTCAGTGCCAAAGTTGCAGCATGAAAAAAGGCAATCCGAGACTGTAGTTTTTCTCTTTCCTTTTCTTTCATTTTTATAAAAAAATAGAAACACCCACTAGATCTAAGAAGCTGTCAAACAATGTTTATAATCAATGAAATTCCTCATTGTGCAAAGAATAGGGTAGGAGGCTTAAAGATTCCAGTTAACACACTCAAGTAAGAATTTAACAGCTTCTTAGAAAATGGTTATTTTAAAAACAAATTTCTAGTCAAACAATGGTCATGGTAGTAGATTATCACCAACTTCTATTTGATTAATTATATGCGTCAAATATCTAAGAACTAGATTAACTTTAGAAAAAGAAAACACTGACTGAAATTTTATTAGGAAGGGAAGGGGGATAAATGATGGGGGAATTACTTAGAATATATTATATACATGCATGGAAATGTCACGGTAAAATCCTTCCCCTTGCATAGCTAATGTATGCTTTAAAAAAAAAAAAAAGACTTCATATATACTTACTACCAAATAGCTTGGTGAGTACAAAAACTGTCCAAAACTTTCCAAACACGAAGACAAGAGTAATGTTTATTAAATACGATTAAGGAACAGTTTTAAAATGTTCAATTAAAGCAAATGCATGAAAATAATCAGATAGCCATTATCAATGTGCTTGATGTTTTCAGTCAATAGAAATAAAATCCAATCTCTCAGCCCAAAACTAATTCTACTTAAATTTTTCATTCAAACAGATCTAGATTTTCACAAGAATTTAGTTTTAAAGCCAGATTAAAATTTTTATTACATAATAGAATCCTCTATCTCCTATGTATACAGAATTGTAGACACTGATGAAAAAAATTTTTAAGGAGGAAAAAAAGATACTTACTCAAAGCTTCTCTAAGTGCCACAATCATTTCTTCTGGGTATACATTTCTATCTTCCCAGATTTTAAAGATTCGTTCTATAGATTTAGAGACAGATGGATCCCTAAAGAAAAACAGTATAAAAATATTGACTTAGTCCTTTTCATTGGAACCATCATCTTTCAGTAATTTGCCAAAATAATGAGCAAAAAGGGAAGCAAAGAGGTAGTTGATAATGTTCTCTAGGACTCTTAAAAAAAAAAAAAAAAGGCTGAGAAGGTGGCTCAGTGGCAGAGTGCTTGCCTTGCATGCCAGAAGTGGTGCTGTGGCACAAGTAGTAGACTAGCGCCAGCTTTGAGCTGAAGAGCTGAGGGATAGGGCCCAGGCCCAGAGTTCAGGCCCCACGGCCAACAAAAGAAAAAAGAAGAAAAAAAGAAAAGAAAAAAGTCCATGAGACTCGTATCTCCAAGAAGTGGAGCTGTGGCTCAAACAGAGCACTAGCCTTGGGGAGGACGGTGGGTGTGGGATCTCAGAGACAGCACCCAGCTTCTGCACAAAAAAACAAAAAGAATGGCCGGGCTACTCAGGAGGCTGAGATCTGAGGATCACGGTTCAAAGCCAGCCTAGGCAGGAAAGTCTGTAAGACTCTAGTCTCCAATAAACCACTAGCAAACCAGAAGTGGCGCTGTGGCTCAAGCAGTAGAGCACTCGCCTTGAGCTGAAGAGCTGAGGGACAGCGCCCAAGCCCAGAGCTCAAGCCCCAGGACCAACCAAAAAACAAAACAAACCAAAAAACCAAAAAACCAAAAGAATGATTTCTTTCTTTCCTTTTCCATTCTCTGTCTCTCTGTCTGTCTATCTTTTTGTTATTGTGGGGGTTGAACTCTGGGCATTGTCTCTGAGCTCTTCAGCTCTACCACTAGATCCACAGCACCACTTCTGGTTTTCTGAGTGGTTTATTGGAGATAAGAGTCTCATGGACTTTCCAGCTGGGCTGGCTTTGAACCGTGATCCTTAGATCTCAGCCTCCTGATTAGCTAGGATTACAGGCGTGAGCCACCAACACCTGGCATCAAAAAAACTATTTCTTACAGAGGCTGAAAAGTCTAGGATCAAGATACTAGGCAGCCTCAGTGTCTAGTAAAGGCCTTCTTGTAGCATTCTCACATGTTAGAAGAGAGAATGGCAAAAATGGGCTTGATTTGGTTTCATATAAGCTACTATCAATGACACAAAACATTTTCTATCTTTCACTGTTGCTGTTGACAAGTCTGTCAGTTTAAGTACCACTTTTTTTTTGGGGGGGGGGGTTAGTCATGGGGCTTAAACTTTGAGCCTGAGCGCTGTCCCTCAGCTCATGGCTACCACTTGAGCCACAGTGTCACTTCTGGTTTTCTGGTGGTTTATTGGCTAATTGGCAGTAAGAGTCTCACTGACTTTCCTGCCAAGGCTGGTTTTGAACAGTGATCCTCAGATATCAGCCCCTGAGTAGCTAGGATCACAGCATGAGCCCATTGGCACCGGCTTTTTTTTTTCTTTTTTAAATCATTAGCTGCTTTGATTTGATTCAGAACCCCCAGCTTGCTAAGCAAGCACGCTACCACCTGAAACCCACCTCAGTCCTTTTGCCTCCCCCATTCTCCCAGAGTGGGTCTTACGTTTTTGCCTCCTACTGCAACCCTCTAGTACCTCTACCTGCTGAGTAGCCACATACCTGGCTTTTTCCTTTTATAAAACTTTAAGTAAATATATGTAGCATAAAATCTGCCATAATTTGCCAGGCACCAGTGGCTCAAGCCTGTAATCCTACCTACTCAGCAGGCTGAGGTCTGAGGATCAAGGTTCAAAGCCAGCTGGGGTAGGCAAGACAAGATTGTCAGACTAAAACTACCAAAAAAGCCAGAAATGGAGCTCTGGCTCCATTTTTTTTTTTTTTTTGCCTTGAGCAAAAGACAGTACCCAGGCCCTGAGTTCAGGCTCATGACAGGGAAAAAAATAAAAACTAGGTAGAATTATCATATATATCTTACAACACACACACACACAGACACACACACAGACACACACACAGATACAGACACACACACACACACACACTTTTCTTCCTTCCTCCTTCCTCTGTTTTCCCCTATAAATGAACTTGGATGACCACTTAGGTGAGCACTCTGTCACAGAGCTACATCTCTTAAATGCGTAATTCAGTGGCACCAATTATACTCACAATGTATGTAATCACCACTGCCAATGTTGCCAAAACTTTTCATTAACTTTCTCAGACCCCTTTAAAAACAAACAAACACTAATTCCAAACGTGGGGGTAGAGCCATCATGACCTAATCACCCCTCAACAGCTCTACTCTTAATAGTACCAAAATGGGGTAGTAAGGTTTCAATATTATGTAGGGAAAAGAAGAGCCACATTTAGGCATATCACTCTGTCCATTGAACACTAACTTCTCATTGCCCTTCCTCTCTCTGACCAGCTCCTGGTAGCCTCTGATCTACTTTCTATCTTTATGGATTTACCTATTCTACATTTTGCTGGGGAGGAGGGGTGGGCATGAATTCAAGGCTTCATGCTCTTGCTGGGGGTTTTTTGCTTTGTTTTTCCCCCTCACTGCTAGAGCACTAACTTCTCATTGCCCTTCCTCTCTCTGACCAGCTCCTGGTAGCCTTGATCTACTTTCTATGTTTATGGATTTACCTATTCTACATTTTGCTGGGGAGGAGGGATGGGCATGAATTCAAGGCTTCATGCTCTTGCTGGGGGTTTTTTGCTTTGTTTTCCCCCCTCACTGCTAGAGCTCTACAGGAGGCCATGCCTCCATCCCACATTTTTTTGCTGGTGAATTTAATTAGAGGTAAGAATCTCATGCATACTTTCTGCCCAACCTGGCCTCAAACCTCAATCCTCAGATTCCTGAGAAGCTACGATTATAACTGTGTGCCACTGGCTAGATATTTTGCTTATTTATTATTATTATTTTTTAGTATGCTAGTACTGAAGCTTGAATTCAGGGCCTGGGTGCTGTTCCTTAGGGGGTTTTTTTTGCTTTTTTTTTTTTTTTTTTTTGGTCAGTCATGGGGCTTGAACTCTGGGCTTGGGCGCTGTACCTGCGCTCAGCTCAAAGCGAGCGCTCTACCACTTGAGCCACAGCGCCACTTCCAGTTTTCGAAGATATTGAAGATAAGAGTCTCACGGACTTTCCTCCCCGGGCTGGCTTTGAACAAGCTATCCTCAGATCTCAGCCTCCTGAGTAGCTAGGATTACAGGCGTGAGCCACAGGCACCCAGCTTCCTTAATTTTTTTTTTTTTTTTACTCAGGGCTGATGTTCTACTATATGAGCTACAGGCCCAACTTTTTCTGAGTTAATTGGAGCTAAGAGTCTCATGGCCTTTCCTACCAGGGCGGCTTAGAATGACAACCTTCAGATCTCTGAGTAGCTAAGATTATAGGCATGAGCCACAGCTGCTGGGCTAGATACAAATGCAATTCTACAGTATTTGTGCTATTCTTGGTTTATTTCAGCATGATGTTTTCAAAGCTCATGTCATTTTGTAGCATGTTTCCAAATTTTGTTGTTTTTTAAAAAGTAATGGTAAAAGCACACACATAAATTTACCATCTTTACCACCTTTATCTTATTCCATTTTGCCTGTACCAGGGTTTGAACTCAAGGCTTCAAGCTTGTCAGCTTGTTCATCTGCCTAGCGAGTTCCACTTCAGCCATACTCCAGCCAGGCTTTTTGTTGGTTATTTTGGAGATGAAGTTTCACAAACTTTTCTGCCCAAACTGGTCTCAATCCTAGATCCTCTGCAATTCAGCCACCAGCACTCAGCTCATCTTAACCATTTTTAATATATAGTTCAGTAAAGTACATTAATGTGCTAGGCAGCCAAACTCTTTTCTCATTGCAAAACAAACTATACCTATTTACCAATAACTCCCATTCTCCCTTTTTTGGCCGGTCCTGGAGCTTGAACTCAGTGCCTAGGCTCTGTCCCTGAGCCTCTGTGTGTTCAAGGCTAGCACTCTACCACTTGAGCCACAGCACCGCTTCTGGCTTGCTTTTTCTGTTCATGTGATACTGAGGAATTAAACCCAGGGCCCCATGCATATGAGGCAAGTACTCTACTACTGAGCCACATTCCCAGCCCCCATTCTCCTTTTCCTCTAACAATAACCACTCTATATTCTGTCTCTGGATTTAACTATTTAAGTTAAGTCATGTAAGTGGAATCTTACAATACTTGTTTAACATGTATCAGAATTTACTTTCTTTTAAGATCCAGTAAAATTCTATCATATATATGTATCACATTTTAGTCATTAAATACACATTTGGACTGCTTTCTTTCTTTCATCTATTGTGGTTAGCTACTGTGAATAATGGGTATACAAATATCCCTCTCTCCATCTCTAGTAATGAGGATTCAACCTAAGACTTCCTAGGTAAGTAAGGGCTCTAGAACATGAGTTACACACACCCCATCCCTGCCCTCTATTTTTCTCATGGTTCTTTTTAATTTATTTAATGAATTAGTAACCCTAGTTCAAATTAAAAGCAGATCCCCCAAATGGTTACATTATATAAGCAAGTAAGGTTACTAAACTTGTGACCAGGGATATAAAGGAAATCCTCATGTTTTCAGTGAGCCACAAACATATAAAACCTACCACTCCTTGCCAGTTTAATCCCTATTAGGTATGGTTCTTGTGCTACCCACCCTGTAGCTGACATTAACTTCTCCATATTCTGATTTGATTCAATTGCCAACATCCCTTAAACATCTTCCTCCTTCCCCCACTACTCTCAGGGCTGAGGACTGAACACAGTACCTTGGGTAAGCTAGGCAAGCAGTCTTATCAGCAAGCCACTTATCCAGCCCAGAAATTTAATCTTGTTATAATCAAATGTATATATATTTGTTTTTCATTTCTTTTTGTTGTTGTTGTTGTTGGTCGGTCATGAGACTTGAACTCTGCCACTTCTACCACCTGAGCCACATTCTACCACATTCTACCATTTGAGCCACAGCACCACTTCCAGCTTTTTCTGCTTATGTGGTGCTGAGGAATCAAACCCAGGGCCTCATGCATGCAAGGCAAGTGCTCTACCATTGAGCCACCTTCCCAGCCCTCTTCAGTAAATTTTTAGTTCTTAAACTGGGTGGCCAGTAGCTTATGCTTATAGTTCTAGCTACTCAAGATCTGTGGATCATGGTTTGAAGCCAACCTAGCAGGAAAGTCTATGCAACTCTTATCTCCAATAAATCCAAAAAGCCAGAAGTAGAGGGGTAATTCAAGTGGCAGAGCCCCAGTTCTGTATGAAAAAGCTAAGAGAGCACCTAGGCCCTAAGTTATATCTCTAACACACACACATACACATACACACATCAAACAAACTTTCCATTCCCTAAAGGTATTCTTCTTAGCTAGGTTTGGTGGTACATGTCTGTAGTTCCAGAATTAGGGGAGCTGAGGCCAGGAGGCTTGCTAGTTGGAGGTTAAGATAGGACCTATAAGGACACCCTATCTCAAAAATTAAAAAAATAAGGGCTAGGATGTGGCTTAGTGGTAGATTGCTTTCCTAGCATTCATTAAGCTTTGGGTTTGATTCCTCAGTACCACATACATAGAAAAAGCTGGAAGTGGTGCTGTGGCTCAAGTAGTACACTGCTAGCCTCAAGCAAAAAGAAGCTCAGGGACAGTGCCTAGGCCCTGAGTTCAGACCCAAGACTGGCAAAATAATAATAATTATTATTTTGTGCTGGGTGTCAGTGGCTCACGCCTGTAATCCTAGCTACTCAGGAGGCTGAGATCTGAGGATCGTGGTTCAAAGCCAGCCCAGGCAAGAAAGTCTGTGAGACTCATCTTCAATAAACCACTAAAAAACTGCAAGTGGTGCTGTGGCTCAAGTGGTAGAGTGCTGGCCTTGAACTGAAGAGCTGAAGGATAGCCCCCAGGCTCAGAGTTCAAGCCCCACCAAAAAAATAAAAATTAAAAAAAATTGTAATCTGTAACTTATTGAAGTCATGGCTAGTGGCAGAGTATTTCTATTTTTATTTATTCATTTATTTTTTTGTCAGTTGTAGGGCTTAAACTCTGGGCCTGGACGCTGTGCCTCAGCTCTTCAGCTCAAGGCTAGTGGTCTACCATGTAAGCCACAGTGCCACTTCCAGTTTTCTGGTGGTTTATTGGAGATAAGAGTCTCACGGACTTTCCTGCCTGGGCTGGCTTTGAATCCTCAGATCTCAGCTTCCTGAGTAGTTGGGATTACAGGCGTGAGCCACAGGCACCCAGTTCTGATTATTTTTCTTTTTAATCTTTTTTTTTTTTTTTTGGCCAATCCTGAGGCTTGAACTCAAGGCCTGGGCACTGTCACTGAGCTTCTTTTGCTCAAGGCTAGCACTCTACAACTTGAGCCACAGTGCAACTTCTGGCTTTTTCTATTTGTGTGGTGCTGAGGAATCGAACCCAGGGCCTCATGCATGCAAGGCAAACACTCTATCACTGAGCCACCTTCCCAGCCCCCTGATTATTTTTTTCTTCTTCATTTTTGTTGGCCTGGGCATTGTCCCTGAGCCTCTTTGTGCTCAAGGCTACTGTTCTACCACTTGAGCCACAGTGCCACTTCTGGTTTTCTAGTGGTTTATTGGAGATAAGAGTCTCATGGACTTTCCTGCCTGGGCTGGCTTTGAACCGCAATCCTCAGATCTCAGACTTCTGAGTAGCTAGGATGACAGGCGTGAGCCACTGGCACTCATCGCTGATTATTTTGAGGTAGTGTCTTACTTTCTTGCCTGGGGTGGCCTAGACCATGATTCTTCCATTTATGCTTCTGACCACAGCTGGGATGATAAATGATAAAGAAAAAGTGAACTGGGTGCTTGTGGCTCATATCTTTAATCCTAGCTACTCAGGAGACTGAGATTAGAGGATGATAGATTGAAGCCAGCCCAAGTAGGAAAATCCATGTGACTCTTATTCCCAATTAACCACTAAAAAACCAGAAGCGGAGCTTTGGCTCAAGTGGTAGATTGTAGCCTTGAGCAAAAACTCTCAAGGAAGCCAGTACTGGTGGCTCATGCCTGTAATCCTAGCTACTTAGGAGGCTGAGATCTGAGGATCGCAGTTCAAAGCCTGCCCAGGCAGGAAAGTCTGGAAATGAGACTCTTATTTCCAATTAACCACCAAAAAAACAGAAGTAGTGCTGTGGCTCAAGTGGTAGAGTGCTTATCTTAAGCTAAAGAGCTCAGGGACAGTGCCCAGGCCCAGAGTTCAAGCTCCACATAATGACCAAAAAAAAAAAAAAAAAATCTCAAGGATAGAACCCAGGCCATGAGTTCAAGCCACAGGACACCATCCCCCAACACACACACACACGCACGCACGCACGCACGCACGCACGCACGCACGCACGCACGCACGCACGCACGCACGCACACTAAAAAAAAAAGTGGAGCCAGGCACCAGTGGCTCACACCTGTAATCCTAGCTACTCAGGAGGCTGAGATCTGATTATCACGGTTCAAAGCCAGCCTGGGCAGGAAAGTCGGTGCGACTCTTATCTCCAATAAACCACTAGAAAACTGGAAGTGGTGCTGTGGCTCAAGGGTAGAGTGCTCACCTTGAGCTGAAGAGCGCAAGGACAGTGCCCATGCCCAGAGTTCAAGCCCTATGACCAACAAAAAAACAAAAACAAAATAAAAATAAATAAAAAAGTGGAAACTGGAGGGCATAGCTCAAAGTAAAGCTTTAGCCTCGTATATACCTGGCCTTGGGTTCAATAACCAGCAGCAAAGAAAAAACAAAACAGAAACAAAAAAAAAAACCCTCAGGGCTGGGAAGGTGGCTCAGTGGTAGAGCGCTTGCCTTGCATGCCCAAGGCCCTGGGTTCGATTCCTCAGCACCACATAAGCAAAAAGAAAAAAGCCGGAAATGGTGCTGTGGCTCAAGTGGTAGAGTGCTAGCCTTGAGCTGAAGAGCTGAGGGACAGCGCCCAGGCCCAGAGTTCAGGCCCCATGACCGGACCCAAAAAAAACAAACAAACAAAAAAAAAAACAGAACAAAGGTAACTGTGAATAAGCATGAAAGTTATCCTGAACAACTTAGGCAAAATTTCCTTTTTATTTTCAACTATGTGCAATTACTGTTCTTGCTAACTTAGGCAAAATTTCCTTTTATTTTCAACTATGTGCAATTACTGTTCTGCTAACAGGTGAGTGGGCAAACTAAAACTCTAAATCTTAGATCCCAAAGAGCAATAATTTACTTACTTCACTAGAGCAGCTGCTTCAGGAAGTACATCAGCAAACGATTCACGGAATATGATTGCATTTTTCCTTTTACAATTCTGTATGACATCATTGGCAAGGTAAAAGAGATTCAAACGATGGGGGTATGCAGCTAGAGGTGACAAAAAACAAAGGGAACAAAATGGGTCATTTTGAAATTAGTTCAACTTATTACAAATAAATTGTTTTCAAGCTGTTAACTCCTTTTATTATATGGATATAAAAAGGATAAATGTAATTACATGGATGGAAGAATGACTAAAAAAATGGATCAGTTTACAAAAACTATTAGAAATTGATTTCTGTTTAAAGTTTCTGTTTCGTTAAGTAGATCACTTAGATACTAAGAAAAACAATCAAACAAACAAAAACCATTAATTCCAGAGAAGCTAAAATAAAACACAACTGTTCTCTCAATTATTTGGGAAGTCAAAGAAAACTGAGTTGAATAAACTCCAATGGAGGCAGAAACAGACCAAGATTGGTAGAAAGATTCTAATCAGACCTTTTCATTAGCTAATCTAGATATTACTCAGACCTATTTACTGATTCTGTGGCTACTTTCATTTGCTAGGTTGAGTGTTCTGCAAATAATTTGATCTGTATACATACCTAGGCTAAACTTTCCAAAGGCCCACAACTATACCTTTATTATCTAGAATCTGAGTTCCCAAGTTTCATTATTGTGCTGGAGAACTCTTAATATCCAATGGATGATCCATCATGTTTTGCTAAGTCAGTCAAGTTCCCTGATCTCAAATTTGGTAAGAATCACTCCTTAACCCCTTCACTAGACCGCATACGCACTCAGATTTTCATTATATTTGTTCATCAATTTCGTTAAGATCTCACTGTGGTGGCAGTACTGGGGTTTGAACTCAGGGTCTTCTGCCTGCTAGGCAAGTGCTCTACTACTTGGGTCATGCTCTTAGCTCATTTTACTTTAGCTATTTAAGATAGGATCTTGTATTTATGTGTTATTTGGCAGGATCTGTGATCCTCCTTCTTAGGTTGCCTTCAGATGGGGTGACAAGTGCCTATCACCAGTCCAGGTTTTCATTGGTCCAAGGAGGGGGGTCTTACAAACTCTTTACCTGGGCCAGCCTCAAAATACCAATCCTGCCAATTTCTGCCTACCAAGTAGCCAGAGTTATAGTCATGAGCCATAATGCCTAGCACAATCTCAGATCTTTATTTTCTCTCATCAGTCTCTTCTAGTATTCAATTATTTGTCTATCAATTCCATAGTATTTGACACATTATTTAAATCACTCTTTTCAAAACTCTCATTCTCTTTTCTTTCTTCCCCTAATTTAGCCTTTGATCAGGTGTACTCATTCACATTCTAAATTTGGACTGATCTAAACGCCTTTATTATATCTTTGTTTCTGCTGTTGGAGTCTGCTAGAGACGGCATAAACTTGGTTTCCCTCTTGAACTGGAACCTAATTGTTACAGTCCCATATGTTCTTTTTTTTTTTTTTGGTCCGGTCGTGGGGCATGAACTCTGGGTCTGGGCGCTGTCCCTCAGCTCTTCAGCTCAAGGCTAGCACTTTACCACTTGAGCCACAGCGCCACTTCCGGCTTTTTTCTTTTTGCTTATGTGGTGCTGAGGAATTGAACCCAGGGCCTCAGGCATGCAAGGCAAGCACTCTACCACTGAGCCACTTTCCCGGCCCTTTCCATATGTTCTTAATTAACATCTTCTCAATTATCATAAAGGTATTTCAAATACATTCCATTCTTTTGTGTGTGTGTGTGTGTGTGTGTGTGTGTGCGCATTCTTTTGTGTGTGTGTGTGTGTGTGTGTGTGTGTGTGTGTTGTTGTTGTTGTTGTTGTTGTTGTTGTTGTTGTAGGGCTGGAACTCAGGGCCTGGGCGCTGTCCCTCAACTCTTCAGCTCAAGGCTAGCACTCTACCACTTGAGCCACAGTGCCACTTCTGGCTTTTTCTGCTTATGTGGTACTGAGGAATTGAACCCAGGGGCTCATGCATGCAAGGCAAGCACTCTACCACTGAGCCACCTTCCCAGCCCAACATATTCCACTCTTTTTTTTTATAGTTTTTGTTGTTGGTGGTGGTGGTGGTTGTGGGGCCTGAACTCTGGGCCTGGGCACTGTCCCTCATCTCTTCAATTCAAGGCTAGCCCTCTACCAATTGAGCCACAGAACCATTTCCAACTTCTTCTGCTTATGTGGTGCTGAGGAATGGAACCCAGGGCCTCATGCATGTGAGGCAAGCACTCTACCACTGAGCCACCTTCCCAGCCCTATATTCTATTCTTAAGCCTTCTATCCACATTCTCTCTTACTGTCAGAAGATAAGTGAATAGCTATGTTTGCAGAAAAAGCAGAAATACTTAGATGGAAATTATCTTCTCTAAAAACAAAAACAAGCAAAAAAAACAAAAACAAAAAAAAAAAACCAAACAACCAAGTAAAGTAGAGCTGGGTGCCAGTGGCTCACCCCTGTAATCCTGGCTACTCAGGAGGCTGAGAGATATAAGGATCATGGTTTGGGGCAGCCAAGGCAGGAAAGTCTGAGAAACTCTTCTCTACAATTAATCAACAAAAAAAGCCAGAAGTAGAGTACTCAAATGGTAGAGTGCTAGATTTGAGCAAAAGGGCTCAGGGACAGTGCTCAGGCCTTGAATTCAAGCTCAAGATGGGTACCAATACCCCCAACTCCACCTCCACACAGAAGTGTTGTAGTCTTCAATTATGTGCAGGAGTTCCAGGACCCCCAGTGGGGGCCTGAAACCACTGATAGTAAAAACTCCTATATAAAGGGGCTCTTTGAGCTTACAGTTGGGTTACACCCAGATCAAATCATTATTCTAAGGTGAAAATGAATTCAATATACCAATGTTATTGGATGAATATCATGGCTTCCCAAGAGTAGTGTTTACTCTCATGAGTACATGACCCTTTGAGAACTGTGGCTCATGGCTGCCATCTATTATAAGAACACCACACAGAAAATAGTGCTGGCCCAAAAAGAGATGGAAATTCAAAATTCAGCCAGGTATGGGCCTATAATCAGAGCATTCCAAAGGCTTAAGAAAGAAGATCACCAGGCCTGGCACCAGTGGCTCACGGCTGTAATCCTAGCTAATCAGGAGACTGAGATCTGAGGATCACGGTTCAAAGCCAGCCCAGGCAGGAAAGTCCAAGAGACTTTTATCTCCAATAAAGTACTCAGAAAACCAGAAGTGGCACTGTGGCTCAAATGGTAAAGTACTAGCCTTGAGCTGAAAATCTGAGGGACAGTGCCCAGGCCCAGAGGCCAAGCCCCATGAGGAAAGAAAAGAAAGAAAGAGAGAGAGAGAGAGAGAGAGAGAGAGAGAGAGAGAGAGAGAGAGAGAGAGAGAGAGAGAGAGAGAGAGAGAGAGAGAGAGAGAGAGAGAGAGAGAGAGAGAGAGAGAGAGAGAGAGAGAGAGAGAGAGAGAGAGAGAGAGGGGCTGGGAAGGTGGCTCAGTGGTAGAGCGCTTGCTTTGCATGCATGAGGTCCTGGGTTCGATTCCTCAGCACCACATAAGCAAAAAGAAAAAAGCCGGAGTGGCGCTGTGGCTCAAGTGGTAGAGCGCTAGCCTTGAGCTGAAGAACTGAGGGACAGCGCCCAGGCCCAGAGTTCAGGCCCCACAACCAGACCCCCCCCAAAAAAAAAGAAAGAGAGAGAGAGAGAGAGAGAGAGAGAGAGAGAGAGAGAGAGAGAGAGAGAGAGAGAGAGAGAGAGAGAGAGGGAGGGAGGGAAGGAAAGAAAGAAGAAAAGAAGGAAAAGAAAGATAGATCACAAGCTTGAGGCCAGCTTGATCTACATAATGAGTTCCAGGCCTACTATATAAAAAGTTTTAGTGCTTGTCATAAAAAGCTTCTCTCCAGGAGAGTTTTAGAAAAGGTGGTAAATAATTTCAGTAGTAGAAATAATAAAAAGTAGTTACATCATAAGGAACCAACTAGACAAATCTAGAAAAAGAGATATATTACAGGATAACTGGCCCAGTTACATCAACAAGTAAATGGCATAAAATCTACAGGACCAATTTAAAAACAAACCAAAAAACAAAACCAAAAACAAAAACAGCTGGGAACCTGTGGCTCATGCCTGTAATCCTAGCTACTCAGAGATATGAGGATCTCTGTTCAAAGCCAGCCCACGCAGGAAAGTCCATGAGACACTTATCTCCAATAAGCCACTAGAAAACTAGAAGTGGCCATGTGGCTCAAGTGATAGAGCACTTGCCTTGAGCTAAAGAGCACAAGGACAGTGCCCAGGCCCAGAGTTCAAGCCCCAGGACCCACAAAAAAAAAAGGAAAAGAAAACTCACTCCATGAGACAAATAATACTCCTAAGTGGGACCACCTCAATAACCTAATAACTATTCTAGGAGGTCCTACCTTTTAAAAGGACCTGTCATTTCATTTCTTTTCTTTTTCTTTCTTTTTTTTTTTTTGTCGGGTCATGGGGCTTGAACTCAGGGCCTGGGCACTGTCCCTCAGCTCTTCAGCTCAAGGCTAGCCCTCTACCACTTGAGCCACTGTGCCACTTCTGGCATTTTTCTGCTTATGTAGTGCTGAGGAATCGAAACCAAGGCTTCATGTATACAAGGCAAGCACTCTTCCACTGATCCACCTTCCCAGCCTCTACCATTTCTTAATATCACTAAGTTGAAACTTTCAGCATGTGAAACTGAGAGATCAAACACTGATAAACACAGATAGAACTGATGGCTCAAGCCTGTAATCCTAGCTACTCAGGGAGCAGAGATCTGAGGATCAAGGTTCTCAGACCTATTACCTCCAATTAACTACCAAAAAGCTAGAAGTGGAGCAAAAAAGTTAAGAGAGGTCGGGGTGCCGGTAGCTCACACCTGTAATCCTGGCTACTCAGGAGGCAAAATCTGAGGATCATAGTTTGAGCCAGGCCAGGGAGCAGTGCTGTGGCTCAAAGTGGTAGAGTGTCAGCCTTGAGCAAAAGAGCTCAGGGACCATACTCAGGCCCTGAGTTCAAGCTCTACAACCAACAACACAACAAAAAGAACATGCCCAGACCCTGAGTTCAAGCACCAGTATCAACAATCAATCAGTACCATTATTTAGACATTATATTAGATAACAGTTCATTTCCTGATGTTGAGAGTTTGATTGAAGTTACAAATTTGCTGCTAGTATGTATATACCCTTTACCAATTAATATATTAATGCCCCAACTCTCCAAGTGACTTTATTTGGAGACAGGACTTAGAAAGTTGATCATTAAAAGATGTCAGAGGTCATAATGTAGGGCCTTAGACAGAAGCACTAATGCCTCCCCAACACTTGCAAAGTGAAGACATAGCCACACCATCTGTTTATAAACCAGGGAATAAGCCCTGAATTTTCATCAGAAACTGAAACCCAACAGAGCTGAGTGCCTGTGAAGCATACCTAGTAAGGATGATCTGAAGAAAAATCTGAGCAGAAAAAGCCTAAAGACCACCTAAGACCTTTATCTCTAACCAGGAAAAGGGCTGGATTTGAAGTAAGGCTCTCTGGAAAATAACCAATACAAAAAGAGCTGATAAGCCAGAACCACTGGTGCACACCTGTGATGCCAGCTATTCTGGAGGCTGAGATCTCAGGATCACCATTTGAAGCCAGCCTGGGCAGGAAAGTCCATGAGACTATTATCTCCAATTAACAGCCATAAAAGCCTAAGTGAAGCTGTGGCTCAAGTGATAGAGCTTTGTGCAAAAAGCCAGTCAGGCTGAGTTAAAAAAAAAAAGGGGGGGGGGGATAAAGGAGGAGGTAACAATGCTCACTATGAAATGTACTCCTTACCCTACTCATGTAACTGTAAGCCCTCTGTACAACATTTTTCCAACAAAAAAAAAAATTAATTATAGGGGCTGGGAAGGTGGCTCAGTGGTAGAACACTTGCCTTGCATGCATGAGGCCCTGGATTCAATTCCTCAGCACCACATAAGCAGAAAAAAAAGCCGGAAGTGGCGCTGTGGCTCAAGTGGTAGAGTGCTAGCCTTGAGCTGAAGAGCTGAGGGACAGCGCCCAGGCCCCGAGTTCAGGCCCCACAACCAGACCCAAAAAAAATAATAATAATAATATTTTTTAAAAGCTGTTGAAAGCCCATGGCTCATGCCTGTAATCCTAGGTACTCAAGAGGCTGAGATTTGAAGATTGAGGTTCAAAGCCAACCTGGGCAGGAAAGTCCTTGAGACTCTTATATCTCCAATTAACCAACAGAAAACTGGAAGTGGCATTGTGGTTCAAGTGGTAGAGTGCTAGCTGAAGAGCTGAAGGACAGGGCCCAGGCCCTAAGTTCAAGCCCCATGACCAACAAAAGAAAAAAGCTGAGGGCTGAGAATGTGGCTTAGTGGTAGAATGCTTGCCTAGCATGTATGAAGCCATGGGTTCGATTTCTCCGTACCACATAACAGAAAAAGCCAGAAGAGGCACTGTGACTCAAATGGTATAGTGCTAGCCTTGAGCAAAAGAAACTCAGGGACAGTGCCCAGGCCCTGAGTTCAAGCCCCAGGACTTGCAAAAAAAAAAAAAAGTTGATAGCGTAGTTCAAGTGGTACAGGGCCTTCAGACCTCAACACAATCAAAAAATTTTTTTTAGGGGCTGGGAAGGTCGCTCAATGGTAGAGCGTTTGCCTTGAATACATGAGGCCCTGGGTTCAATTCCTCAGCACCACATACGCAAAAAGAAAAAAGCCGGAAGTGGCGCTATGGCTCAAGTGGTAGAGTGCTAGCCTTGAGCTGAAGAGCTGAGGGACAGCGCCCAGGCCCAGAGTTCAGGCCCTACAATCAGACCCCCCCCCAAAAAAAATTTAATTATATATATCCTCATATTATTACATTCTTATATCCTCATATTATTACATTCTATGCTCTTCATCAGTAGTTTAATGGACACTGTATAGAGAACTAGAATGTGGCTCTATAGTAGAGTCCTACTAGGAAGTACAAGACCCTCGGTTGGATCCTCAAAACCAAAAGACAGGAAACAAAACAAAAACCATTCAATTCATACACAGCTAGATACCACACTTTTCACTTGCAGCTGAAAATATCTATTATTGTTAAACATCTTCCCACCACACCATGAACTCCATGAGCACAGTAACTTCACAGTTAACATTAAACAAGTATTTTGCAGGTCTATAATTACTAATTCTATTGGATAAATTAATACTAACCAAAGACACTCTTCTAACGTAACCCACCCAAATGTCCAAATCTGCTTTTTCCTTTCAATTACTACCAAATGGCCCGACATTGGTGGCTCATGCCTATAATCCTAGATACTTAGGAGGCTGAGATCTGAGGATCGAAGTTCAAAGCCAGCCCAGACAATAAAGTCCATGAGACTCTTACCTCCAATAAACCACTAGAAAGCTGGAAGTGGCACTGTGGCTCAAGTGGTAGAGCACTACCCATGCCCTGACTTCAAACACCAGGACCATCCAAAAAAATAAAAATAAATAAAAGACAAAGACCTTGCTCTGCATGTTCTGCCATCTCATCTACCATCATCTAATTTTCATCTCATTCTATTCTAGCTACACTGCTCCTTGAACATACAAGACATGTTTATACCTTAGGATTTTAATTCTAACGATACTTTCCATATCTCTATATCTACCCAATTAACTCAGAGCTATATTCAATTTTCATTCTCTCAAAGTCTATCTTGACTGCTTCCTTGAGACTGCTTGAGACCAGAGTGCTTTTACTTTCAGAACCATTTTATATTTTGAATTTTCAGATGAGGTGATCAACTTATCCAACAATCTCTCTGCTATCTCCCCCCCTTCCGCGCCCCCCCCACTTTTGCTGGTGTTTAATTGGAAATAAGAGTCTCATAGACTTTCCTGCCCAGGCTGGCTTCAAACCACAATCCTCAGATCTCAGCCTCCTGAGTAGCTATGATTACAGGCATGAGCCACTGGCACCTGGCCTATTTTTACTTGTTTTTTCCATTCATTGTATCACCTTTTCATACAATACTTACTTTTTCATTTTTTAAATTGTCTATCATTTCTCTATCAAACATTAGCCTCATTAGATAAAAACTCTTAAGGATGATGGATCTTAAGTGGCACATAAAAGGCATTCAATAAGTCATATTAGTTTTGGCAGACAGCAGTCTTACTACTGTTCAGTGCTATATTTATGTTTTTGTTTCTATTACAATAAACCATGAATTATTCAACATTTCATGTTTTATTTTTTTGAAACTGGGGATTGATCTCAGGATCTTGTAATTGTTAGACAAATGTTCCACTACTTGAGCCATGTCCCCAGTCTGAAAATTTTTTCTGAATTTTTGTCATTTCAAAGACCTTTTTGCCAGGCAAAAAGCTGGAAGTTGAGCTGTGGCTCAAGTGGTAGAGCACTAGCTTTGAGCACCAAAGCTCGGGGACAGTGGCCAGGCCCTGGGTTCAAGCCCCAAGATCGGCACAAAGCAAAACAAAAGAAAAACCTGTCAACAGAGTCTACAAGCGCCTAAAGATACAAGACAGTTATATAGAGAGTGTAATTCCAAATGGGATTCTGGGAGAAAAAAAGTAATTAGGCAAAAACTACTAAGGAGAACTGGTACAGAGTATACAGGAACTCTTTAAACTATCTTTGTAACTTTTCTATGTCTAAATCTATACTAACATAAAAGGTCTATTTTATAATTATTCTTGTTGGGCAGAATTTAGTTGTATTTTCAGGGGAAAGATGCTGCAAAGTACTCAGTCTATTTCTTCACTAGAAGTTCTTCCATTCAGCACTATACTATCAAATTCCTTTCCCTATAGCAAGCTTTGACTTTACTTAGCTTCTGAGAAGCCACCTGGTTCTTTTATCTTCTCTTTTCCCTAAAACATCTTTCCTTGTTACCAACCTTCCAAACTCTGATGTTTCCAGAGTTCTTTCATTGGGCTCATTCTCTTCTCATTCATTCATTCATTCATTCATTCATTCATTCATTCATCCATTCATTCATTTTTGTCAGTTGTGGGGCCTGAACTCTGGGCCTGGGTGCTGTCCCTCAGCTCTTCAGCTCAAGGCTAGCGCTCTACCATTTGGCCACAGTGCCACTTTCAGCCTTTTCTGTTTATGTGGTGCTGAGGAATTGAACCCAGGGCCTCATGCATGCAAGGCAAGCGCTCTACCACTGAGCCACCTTCTGAGCCCTCTCTTCTCATTTAACACAACATTTTAAAGTGGACACCCAGCCAGATACTGGTTGGCTCATGCTTGTAACCCTAGCTACTCAGGAGTCTTGAGTTCTAAAGATTGAGATCCAAAGCCAGCCAGAGCTGACCAGTCTGTGTAACTCTCATCTCTAACTAGCAGAAAGCTAGAAGCAGAAATATGACCCAAGTGATAGAGCAGCAGCTTTGAGTAAAAAGGTTGAGAGCATGAGGCCTAGGGCAAAAAAAGAAAAAGAAAAAAAAAAGATAAAGATAAAAGATAATCAACCTTGGGGCTGGGAAGGTGGGTCAGTGGTAGAGCACTTGCCTTGCATGCCAGAGGGCCTGGGTTCGATTTCTCAGCACCACATAAGCAAAAAGAAAGAAGCCGAAAGTGGCGCTGTGGCTCAAGTGGTAGAGCGCTAGCCTTTAGCTGAAGAGCTGAGGGACAGTGCCCAGGCCCAGAGTTTAGACCCCATGAATGGACCCCCCCCCAAAAAAAAAAGAGTGCAGGGACAGCACCCAAGCCCAGAGTTCAAGCCCCACGACTGACCAAAAAGATAATCAACCAAGCAACTGTGAACATATGTACCTGCAGTTTGACCTTCAAAAATAAAATTTCAAACTTTTGCCATCTGTTATAACATTTCCCCCAGACACTTTATAGTTTCTCTATTTATATAGTGATAAGAAATTACTATGTAGCCCAGGTTGAGCTTGAACTTGCTATTGTTTCTAGCATTTGCAATACCAGTTTCAGATACTTCAGTTTTCAGTGTTGTTTTAAATAATAAAACATAGTATTCTTGATGGTATAATACAAAAGCAGCTCTATTTCTTTTTAAAGCAATTCAAGCTGGGTACTGGTGGCTCACACCTGTAATCCTAGCTACTCAGGAGGCTAAGATCTGAGGATTGCAGTTCAAAGCCAGCCCAGGCAGGAAAAGTTCCTGAGACTCTTATCTCCAGTAAACCACTAGAAAACTGGAAGTGGTGCTGTGGCTCAAGCGGTAGAGCGCTTGCCTTGAGCTGAAGAGCTGAGGGACAGCACCCAGGCCCAGAGTTCAAGCCACACAACGACCACACGACCAATTCGATTCACTATGTAGCTACAGCTGGTTTGGATTCTTAAAAGTGTGTGTACATTTCTTTCTTGATTATCTTAATGCATTCCCCCACCCTCAACTCTTTTTTTTCTTTTTTTTGTCAGGCCTGGGCCTGGGTGCTGTCCCTGAGTTTCAATGCTCAAGTCTAGTTGAACCATTTCTGACTTTTTCAATACAAATTCCTACTCTACATGTTTCTCAGATCAGGGAACACCTCCCATTCTTTCCTCTCTCCTTTCTTTCTTCCCTTTTTTGTTTCTTTTTTTTTTGGGGGGGGGGTGGACACTGTATTTAGTCTAAAATGATGAGTCTTTCATTCCATTCTGTGATAATGAGTGTCTACCACATGCCAGGTGCCACTTTATAACCTCTCCTTTCTTTTTTTTATTTTTTTGTCCGGTCGTGGGGCCTGAACTCTGGGCCTGGGCACTTTCCTCAGCTCAAGGCTAGTACTCTACTACTTGAGCCACAGCACCACTTCCAGCTTTTTTTTTTTTTTTCTGCTTATGTGGTGCTGAGGAATCGAACCCAGGGCCTCATGCATGCAAGGCAAGCGCTCTACCACTGAGCCAACTTCCCAGCCCAACTTCTCCTTTCTTATGTTTCTACTGTGGCTTGAACTCAGGGGTCTGGCACTTACTTCTATTTTGGACCACTGTGTTCTACCACTTGAGCCACGCCTCCAGCAAGGCTTTCTTCTGCTCAGGCTGGCTTCAAAGTACAATCTTGCAGGTCTCAGCCTCCTGAGCAGCTAGGATTACAGGTAAGCTACTGTCACCTCTTAGCTAAAAGACTGAGAGGGCTGGGAGACATAGCTTACAAAGCCTGGTGTTCAAAGATACACTGCCCTCCCACCCCATGCTTACAAAAAAGGGAAAAGAGGAGAAAGAAAAAGGGAAAAAGGAAAAAAAATGACAAGAATATGCACTCCAGGAACAAACATTTTAGAACCCCTGGGGGAAACAGAAGACTAAGCCTCCAATTAGGAACATCTTTCCTAAATTAGCCAAGAAAAGAATACAATCTTGAATTGAACAGAAAAGCATTTGAAGGGGTTGGAGGTGTGGCTCAAGTGGTAGAGAACCAGCAATGAGCAAAAGTGTCAGATACTGAGTTTGAGTCCCAGTCTTGGAGGAAAAAAAAAAAAAAAAGCACTTGAAAAAAAAATTTTTTTTGGTAGGTCATGAGGCTTGAACTCTGGGCCTGGGCGCTGTCCCTGACTCATCAGCTCAAGACTAGTGCTCTACCACTTGAGCCACAGTACCACTCCCAGCCTTTTCTGTTTATGTGGTACTAAGCAATTGAGCCCAGGGTCTCATGCATGTAAAGCAAACACTCTACCACAAAGCCACCTTCCCAGCCCTTGAGATGGTTAAAAACAGCAAAAAGATATTAAATCCAAATCCAACCCAACTAGCTACATTACACACAACTGTAAGGATGTCTGGTGCATAAGGACCAAAGCCAAAGAAGCAGCCAAGCCAGTGGCAGCTAATGATTTATACTGAAATAATATTTATGTGTAGTATTTGTTTTTATTTGATGCAATGCTTCTTGGTCAATGTCACCCCTTCCATCTTTCTCCCCGTTCTTTCCCCATCCCATCCTTACCCTCAAGTTACATAGCTCTATTTTTATAATGTACCCTGAATATAATGTACATTGAATATCATATATTTGTTTTCTTCCTTCCATTTGTGTGCTCCTTTTCTCACTGCCCATCCCCCTCCCCCCCAGCCCCAACATATTTCAGCATCCTATTATTCATTTTGTTAAATCACTTTACTTTTTTGATCTACCACTTGAGCTATGATGCACTCAGTTCCTGGCCTGGAATTCCTTTTGCAGTTCAAGTTGGCCTCAAACTTGAAATTCTCCTGCCTCAGCTTCCAAGTGCTAGAATTAGAGATATGTGTGCTACCATGCACAGTTTAGTTTTTTTGTAAGATCTCAGCATATTGCTAGATTGCATTCAAACTCCTGGGCTCAAATGATCTTTCCATTTCAACCTCCCAAGTAGCTGTTCATTTATTATCAAGTTTGTTTGTTTGTTTGTTTGTTTTCCAGTTCTCGGCTTGAACTCTGGGCCCAGGCACTGTCCCTGAGCTTGTTTTTGCACAAGGTTAGCACTCTACCACTTAAGCCACAGCATCACTTTTGGCTTTTTCTGTGTATGTGTTACAAAGGAATCAAACCCAGGGCTTCATGCATGCGAGGCAAGCACTCTAACACTAAGCCACATTCCCATCCCTTTGAATATTTTTAAACATTGAAAATGATCTTCCAATATGAAATACAAAAAATTTCTTTAAATTTTGCTGGTGGCTCAGGCCTGTAATCTTAGCTACTTGGGAACCAAAGGTCTGAGAATGGAGGTTGTAAGTCAACCTGGGCAGAAAAGTTATGAAGACTCTTATCTCCAATTAAATCAGCATAAAGCCAAAAGGAAAGATATGGCTCAAGTGGTAGAATACCAGCCATAAGGCAAAAAGCCAAGCAAGAACAGAGGCTCTGAGTTCAAGCCCCAGAACCAGCACAAAACTATCTCATCAGGTGGCTAATCTGAGAATCCACATTCAAAGGCAGCTTCAGCAGTAAAGTCTGTTAGCTTCTTATCTCCAATTAATCCAGAAATGAAGCTGTGGTTCAGAGGTAGAGTACTAGCCTTAAGCAAAAATACTCAGGGTGGGGGAGGGGGGGGAAGAGGATGGGAAGGGATGGGTAGGGGAAACAAAGGAAGAGGCTACAATGCTTGATAAAAATATACTCATTATCTTACCCATGTAATTGTAACCCCTCAGTACAGTATTTTCACAATAAAAAATAAAATACTCAGGGACAACCCCTAGGCCCTGAGTTCAAGCCCCAGTACCCAAATGCACATGTATGTGTGCACTCGTGTGCGCGAGCACACGCCTACACACACACACACACACACACATATACAAAAAAGACTGAAACAAGTTATTAGGAATTTAAATAAAACTGTTTTCTTTGGAGACATAAGTCTCACTATGTAACCTAGGATGTTCTCAAACTCACAATTTTCTCCTCCCCTCCCCCCAACAAGATAATTTGGTATTGATCCAATTTCTGTAAGGTATATTAAATTGGTAGGTCTGTTTCATTAGGTAGCCGATGAAGAGAACACCACCAGCTATTCAGGCAGGAAAAGAAGTTAATTTACCGAACTGCTGCCCCTGCCATGCATGGTGGAGAAGCATGGCTGAAAAAGGAAAGGCAGGGGGGAGGAAGAGGGGTGACCCACCTCTGGGCCAGAACTTCTCTAGGCCAGGGACAGGAAGAGGTGTGGGCAGGTGGGGGGGAAAGGTGTGGCCACACTAGATCTGGATGTGACCTCAGGGTCAGGGACCCTCCTAAGGTCAGATGGGAGGCATGTGACCAGAGGTGGCCCAGGGAGTGACCTAGTAGGAGGGGAAGGTGACTGCTTCCAGGGCAGCGAGTTACCTAGGTAACAGATACCGGTGGAAACTTAGGCAAAAGGGAGGAGGTGTCCCCGTGCAGAACTTACAATTTCAAATTTCAAAAATTTGTTTCCTTTTTTTTTTTAATACAGTAACACAGATATTGCTATCTCTTTTAAATCCCTTGAGATGCATTTTCATATTAGCACAATAACCCAACCATAAGAGGTTTGTTTGTTTGTTTGTTGTGTCAGTTGTGGGGCTTGAACTCTGGGCCTGGGCGCTGTCCCTCAGCTCTTCAGCTCAAGCCTAGTGCTCTACCACTTGTGCCACAGCACTACTTCCGACTTTTTCTGCTTATGTAGTACAAAGGAATCAAACCCAGGGCCTCATGCATATAAGGCAAGCACTCTACCACTGAGCCACCTTCCCAGCCTCACCATAAGAGATTTTTAAATTTCAGAATTTCTGAAACCATAAGATGTTGCTATATCAACAGGTACTGGAAATGTCAAAATAGTTTCCAAATTATGGTCTCTGTTTAATAAGGCTAAACGAAATTCATATTCACTGTTTTGAATTAACCTTTTTTTTGGGGGGGCCGTCCTGGGGCTTCAACTCAGGGGCCTGGGTCCTGTCTCTGAACTTTTTTGCTAAGATAAGAGCTCTGTCACTTCCACAGCTCCACTTCCAGCTTTTTTGTTGGTGGTTAACTGGAGATAAGAGTGTCACCGAGCTGTCATGGACTTTCTTGCCTGGGCTAGCTTCAAACTGTGATCCTCAGATCTCAGCTAGAATTACAAGTGTGAACCACTTGTGCTTTTTATGGAGGATATGCAGGACTAATCAGAAGAATTTAAAGTTTAAGCAAACAGACCTACATGAAATAGTATAAAATTTATATTGACGTTGCATTTAAAATGATATAACAGTAACCAAGTGTGGTTACCCATGCCTGAATCCCAGCCACACAGAAAGCATAGATAAGGTGCAGTCAGAGGCACAGAGTTAGGCCTCATCTCAGGTGAAATGCAAGAATTCCTATCCAGAAAAATAATTAAAACAAAAAAGGGCTGAGGCATGGCTCAAGTAGTAGAGCTTCTGCCTAGCAAACATTAAGCCCTGAGTTCAAATCCTAGTATACATAAAATTAAATTAAAATAAACAAAATAGGGGCTGGGAATGTGGCTTAGTGGTAGCACTAGTGCTTGGCTAGCATGCATGAATCTCTGGGTTCGATTCCCCAGTACCACATAATCAGAAAAGGCCAGAAGTGGCGCTGCGGCTCAAGTGGTAGAATGCTAGCCTTGAGCACAAAGAGGCTCAAGGACAGTGCCCAGGCCCTGAGTTCAAACCCCAGGACTGGCAAAAAATAAAAATAAATAAATAAAATAAAATAAACAAAATAAGATAGAATAGAATAGAATAGGGTATATAATAAAAGAATGAGCCAGGTCCCAGTGGCTCACGCCTGCAATCCTAGGAGGCTTGGAGGAGGAGGAGGAGGAGGAGAAAGAGGAGGAGGAAGAAGAGGAAGAAGAGGAAGAAAAGGAAGAAGAGGAAGAGGAGGAGGAGGAGGAGGCTGAGATCTGAGGATCATGGTTCAAAGCCAGTTAGGCAGGAAAGTCCATGAGACTCTTATCTCCAATAAGCTACCAGAAAACCAGAAGTGGCGCTGTGGCTCAAGTGGCAGAGTGCTCGCCTTGAGCTGAAGAGCTCAGGGACAGGGCCCAAGCCAAGTTCAAGCCCCAGTTCCAGCCCAGACCAAAAGAAAAAAAAAAAAAGAATGATATGGGAAGGGGGGGGGGGGGGAAGAGTTGATTCTTAGTAAGGATTATCAGAGAGGGGAACAGCATTTTAGGAGATGACAAGATGTTAAAGAGAGAGATATCAGGGAAAGTTTTCACATAACTAGATTCATATAGTTTGAAGGTTCATCTTCATTGAGATACTATCTTAACAAAATCTAAGCTTTATAACATGTAGTTTATAAAATGATTGTGATTATATTAACGGCAGTATTTTGAAAAAACACAACTTGTAGGCTTATGACTTCACAAATAAGAAACATCTAATGGTTATATTGCGTATGGTGGTTCACACCTACAATCATAGCACAGCACTCAAGCAGTTAAGGCAGGAAGATTATGAGTTCAAGCTCAGCCTGGTCTACATAGTCAAGATTGGTTAATAAAATTGCATGGAAGCTGGGAATATGGCTTAGTTGTAGAGTGCTTGCCTAGCATATACAAAGCCCTGGGCTCAATTCCTCAGCTCCACATAAACAGAAAAAGCTGAAAGTGGCCCTGTGGCTCAAGTGGTAGAGTGCTAGTCTTGAGCAAAAAGAAGCTCAGGGATGGTGCTCAGGCCCTGAGGTCAAGCCTCAGGGCTAGCCAAAAAAAAAAAATTGCACAGAAACCTCTGAACAATATGCACTGTTAAGTAACAACTGGATATGTGCAGGATAGAAACTTAATAATTCTATATTATCAAGCAAAGGTACCAGGGGCTGGTGGCTCACACTTGTAATCCTAGCTACTCAAGAGGCTGAGATCACGATTCAAAGCCAGCCCAGGTAGGAAAGTCTGTGAGACTCTTTTTTTTTTTTTTTGGTCGGTCGTGGGGCTTGAACTCTGGGCCTGGGCGCTGTCCCTCAGCTCTTCAGCTCAAAGCGAGTGCTCTACCACTTGAGCTACAGCGCCACTTCCGGTTTTCTGGTGGTTTATTGGAGATAGAAGTCTCACGGTCTCTCCTGCCCGGGCTGGCTTTGAACTGCGATCCTCAGATTTCAGCCTCCTGAGTAGCTAGGATTACAGGTGTGAGCCACCAGCACCCGGCAAGTCTGTGAGACTCTTATCTCCAATAAACCACCAGAAAACCAGAAGTGGCACTGAGGCTCAAGTGGTAGAATGCTTGCCTTGAGCTGAAGAGTCTGAAACAGCACCCAGGCCCTGAGTTCAAGCCCCATGACAAAAAAAAAAAAAAAAAAGCAAAGCCATCTAGGAGACCTTGCAAAAAAAAAGGAAGGAAGGAAGGAGCAGAAAAAAGCCAAGCAAGAGCATGAAGCCCTGAGTTCAAGCCAGAAGAAGCTCAGTGGTATAATTCCAGTCTAGCAAGTATGACATCCCGAGTTTACACCCCAGAATTAAACCTTCTCCAAAAAACAGAACATTGTTTGTTTTGTGCCAATACAGGGGCCTGGGCAATATCCCTTAGCTTTTTCACTCAAGGATGGTACTTTAACATTTGAGTCAGAACCCCAGATATCAATCTTCTGAACAGCTTGGATTACAGGCATAAACCCAGCACTCAGCAAAATGAGATATTTTTAAAACCTGTGTTTATCTTATCTAGAAAAGCTTTAATGTTTAAAACAAAAGATGGAATTGTTGCCTTTCTCACAAAAGGAATAGCTAAATTCTACTACGTTCTGTACAAGATGTGCATTTCCTAACTGCACTATCATTAAAATCTGTAGGGTGAAAACATTATTCCAAACAACCACTTTTTGTTTCCTTAAGAGATGTGAAAGTGCAGCTAGTTTGCGCACAGTATTAAGTTCTTGGGCTACTAGGGTCTTTGAGCTCCTATGAATTAAAAATTTCATATACCCTTAGTTCTGAGACATGATTTTTTTTTTTTTTTGGTCGGTTGCAGGGCTTGAACTCTGGGCTTGGGCACTAACCTCAGCTCTTCAGCTCAAGGCTAGCCCTTACCACTTGAGCCACAGCACCACTTCCTGTTTTCTCGTGGTTTATTAGAGATAAGCGTTTCATGGCCTTTCCTGCCTGGGCTGGCTTTGAACTGCAATCCTCAGATCTCAGCTTCCTGAGCAGCTAGGATTACAGGCGTGAGCCGCTAGAGCCAGATTTACACTTGATTTTTTTTTTTTTCAGCCAGTTGTCAAGTTTGAACTCAAGGTCTCAGTGCTGTCCCTGTACTTTTTTTTTTTTTTTTTTTTTTTGGGTCCGCTTGCAGGGCCTGAACTCTGGGCCTGGGCGCTGTCCCTCAGCTCTTCAGCTCAAGGCTAGCACTCTACCACTTGAGCCACAGCACGACTTCCGGCTTTTTTCTTTTTGCTTATGTGGTGCTGAGGAATCGAACCCAGGGCCTCTGGCATGCAAGGCAAGTGCTCTACCACTGAGCTACTTTCCCAGCCCTGTCCCTGTACTTTTTTGGTCAAGACTAGCACTCTATTACTTGAGCTAAAGTTCCACTTAAGCTTTTTTTGGTGATTAATTGGAGATTAAAGTCTAACAGACTTTTCTGTCCTGGCTACCTTCAAACCACAATCCTCAGGTCTCAACCTCCTGAGTAGCTGCTAGGATTATAGTCTTGAAGCACCAGCACCTGGCAGATACCTGAAATTTTAAAAACAACTAATGTTAAGCCGGGCGCTGTGGCTCACACCTATAATCCTAGCTACTCAGGAGGCTGAGATCTGAGGATCATCAAACCCAGCCCGGGCAGGAAAGTCCATGCGACTCTCATTTCCAATTAACTACCACCAGAAAACCAGAAGTGGCACTGTGGCTCAAGCGGTAGAGCACTCCGCCTTGAGCTGAAGAGCGCAGGGACAGCGCCCAAGCCCAGAGTTCGAGCCCCATGACCAACAGCAACAATAACAACAAAACTAATGTTTAAAATAAAAATAAAAAAAAAAAACAAACAAAAAAGCCTGCAGTTAAAGCTGAGTGCTGGTGGCTCACACCTATAATCTTTACTCCTAAGGAGGCTGAGATCTGAGGATTGTGGTTCAAAATCAGCCTGGGCAGGAAAGTCTGTGAGACTCTTATCTCCAAATAGCCACCAGAAAATTGAAAGTGGAGCTGTAGCTCAAAGTAGTAGAATGCGAGCTGAGGAGCTGAGGGGCAATGCCCAGGCCCAGAGTTCAAGACCCATAACCAGGAAAAAAAAAAAAAACAAACAAACTATGTGTTGCTTTTACCAATATAAGCTTTATAAACATCTTAAAAATTGAAAACAAATATTTGCTGAAACAACTAAACGCAAACTAAGTACTTAAAAGTGCAATTCATCTTGGGAATTAGCACAATGGTATATGCTCATAATCCCAGCTACTGGAGAGGCCGAAATATAGTTCAGGAGTGGTGTAAAGTCAGCATGGGCAGCATAGCAAAATCCCATCTCCAAACTACAGCACAATCATCAACACTCAAAAGTCATTATCTGACTCTAGCATATCTGTGGCTCATTTGTACAGATGTTATATGAAAGCTTTGTTGGAAAGCTTTATGCCAAAAGATAGGCCCTGGTGGTTCATTCCTATAATTCTAGCTATTCAGGAGGCTGAAGTACATAGGATTGCAGTCTGAAGCCAGCTAGGGTAGAAAAGTCCATGCATTTCATCTCCAAAATAAAGAGCCAAAAGTAGGGCTAGAGCCAAGTAAGCCAACCAAGACTGGAATGGGTTCAAATCCTAGTTCCATCAAATAGTTTGTGTCTATGGTAGTATTCATATACTCCAAGTCTAACCCAACAGATCTACTAAACAGGATAGATTACAAAGAAACCGTTAAAAGAGCTGAGCGCTAGTGGCTCATGCCAGCACCCGGCCAAAATTGTATATTTTTAGCCTAAGTTAGCTTCACATTTAGAGTTTTCTTCTAGTAGTCAGCTTAAATTTTCTCAAATTGCTTTCTCTTTTATTAAGCAAAACCAAACAAATGCCTATCAGAATATCAAATTAGCACACTGGGGGAAAAATATAAAAGCCACAAAAGATTTTAAATTTCATTACTCCCTATAGAGAAAGGTTAAATATTTGATTTAAACTTTATACAATGTATGTATGTATCAAAACATCACACGGGGCTGGGAAGATGGCTCAGTGGTAGAGTGCTTGCCTTACATGCATGAAACCCTGGGTTTGATTCCTCAACACCACATAAGCAGAAAAGGCCAGAAGTGGCGCTGTGGCTCAAGTGGTAGAGCGCTAGCCTTGAGCTGAAGAGCTGAGGGACAGCGCCCAGGCCCAGAGTTCAGGCCCCACTGATCAACAACAACAACAACAAAAAATCGCATAGGCTGAGGGCCTGGAAGCTCAGGCCTATGCAGAGGTGTGGGTGAAATTATAAGAGCACAGACTTTGAGCAAAAAAGCCAAGTGCGAACCTTAGTGCAAGTACCAGTATTAAGTACCAGTACTGGTGCATGGGCACCCCACCACCACACATACGTATACACATACACACACACACAACATACCATAAATATGTATAATTTTATATGCCAATTTAAAACACTAGAAATAGGGCTGGGAAGGTGGCTCAGTGGTAGAGCGCTTGCCTTGCATGCATGAGGCCCTGGGTTCGATTCCTCAGCACCACATAACCCAAAAGGAAAAAGCTGGAAGTGGCACTGTGGCTCAAGTGGTAGAGTGCTAGCCTTGAGCTGAAGAGCTGAGGGACAGCACCCAGGCCCAGAGTTCAGGCCCCACAACCGGACCCCCCCCAAAAAAAAACACTGGAAATATTTAAATCAACATTCTAGTTACTCTGTGTAGCTTTTGTTTTTTAAATGAACTTTTTTTTTTTTTTTTTTTTTGTCGGTTGTGGGCATGAACTCTGGGCCTGAGCACTGTCCCTCAGCTCTTCAGTTCAAGGTTAGCTCTCTACCACTTGAGCCACAGCGCCACTTCTGGCTTGTGCTGAGGAATTGAACCCAGGGCCTCATGCATGCAAGGCAAGCACTCTACCATTGAGCCACTTTCCCAGCCCTCTGTGTAGCTTTAGCATGACTAAATATGCAAGTTATTAAAAGTTTCTGCATTGTAAGCCAGGTACTGGTGGTTCACACCTGTAATCAATCCTAGCTACTCAGGAGGCTGAGATCTGAATATCCCAGTTCAAAGCTGGCCCAGATAGGAAAGTCTGGGAGATTCTTATCTTCAGTTAACCACCAGAAAATGGGAAGTGACATTATGGCTTAAACCACCTTGAGCCAAAGAGCTCAAGGGCAACACCCAGGCTATGAGTTCAAGCCCCTTGACCAAAAAAAAAAAAAAAAAAAAGTCCATGGGCTGGGAATGTGGCTTAGTGGTAGAGTGCTTGCCCAGCATGCACAAAGCCCTGGGTTTGATTCTTCATACTGCATATACATAAAACGCTGGAAGTAGCCCTGTGGCTCAAGCAGTAGAGTGCTAGCTTTGAGCAAAAGAAGCTCAGGGACAGTGCCCGGGCCCTGTCTAGCACCAAAAAAAAAAAAAAAAAAAAAAAAAAAAAAAAAAGCAATAACTGGGTTTAAATCTTGGCATCCTAACCAGGTGCCTCACACCTAGTTACTCAGGAAGCTGAGATCTGAGGATTGTGGTTAGAAGCCAGCCCAGGCAGAAAAGTCCCTGTGAAACTCTTATCTCCAATTAACTACCCAAAAACCAAATGGAGCTGTGGCTCAACTGTTACAGTGCCCCACAACTGGAAAAAAAAAAAAAAAAAAAAAAAAACCTTGGCATCCTGGCTACACTATTTGTTGGCATTATAACTATGTTATTTTTTTAACCATAAGTTATTTAACTTCTGGGTGCTTCTATGTTCTCATATGTAAAATGGAAGTCAATAATTCTGATTTAAAGAGTCATTCTGAGGATTTAATTAATATGTATAAATTTGCTTAGGATAGTATTTGGCCCAAAATAAGCACTGAAAATAAATTAGCTATAAAATACTGTTTTGCTGGGCACCCGTGGCTCATGCCTGTAATCCTAGCTACTAAAGAGGCTGAGATCCGAGGATCGAGGTTCAAAGCCAACCTGGGCAGGAAAGTCCGTGAGACGCTTATATCCAATAAACCACCAGAAAACTAGAAGTGGTGCTATGGCTCAAGAGGGGCAATGCCCAGGCCCAGAGTTCAAGCCCCACAAGCGACTAAAAAAATATATATATACATTTTATGATCTACTTAAGGATCTTGAGATCCAAACTGCAAAACCATTACTATTGATCAAAAAAGTACAACTTAACTTCAAACTAATAAGAGAAGAAATAGGGAGGATAAATGGAAAAACTGAGTTGATAACTGCTGAAGAAGAATGATGAGGAGTCAGGTGCTAGTGACTTAGCCTGTAATCCTAGTTACTTAGGACGCTGAGATCTGAAGATCATGGTTCAAAGCCAGTCCCAGGAGTAAAGTCTGTGAGAGACTCATCTTTAATTAACCAGCAAAAAACTGCAAGTAGAGATGTGTCTAAAGTGACAAAGAACCAGCCCTGAACAAAGCAGCCAAGTAAAAGTATGAGGTGCAAAGTTCAAGCCCCAGTACTGGCACCAAAAAAGAAAGAAAAGAATGAAAAAGAAAAGGAAAGAGCGGGGCGCTGGTGGCTCACACCTATAATACTGGCTACTCAGGAGGCTGGGATCTGAGGATCACCGCTCAAAGCCAGCCTGGGCAGGAAACTCCAGGAGACTCTTATCTCCAATAAACCTCCAGAAAACCAGAAGTGGTACTGTAGCTCAAGTGGTAGAGAGCTTGCCTTGAGCTGAAGAGCTCAGGGACAGCGCCCAGACCCAGGGTGCAAGCCCCACGACTGACCAAAAAAAAAAAAAAGGAAAGAGTAGGCAAGCACTGAGGCTTTTCTTGTAACTTTAGCTATTCAGGAAGTTGAATCTAGGATCACAGTTCAAAGCCAGCCAGAGAAGAAAATCTGTGAGACTCTTATCTCCAATTAAGCATGTGCGTGCACACACACACACACACCACCACCACCACCACCACCACCACCACCACCACCACCACCACCACCACCACCACCACCACCACCAGCCAAGGGGCAGAACATTAGCCCAGAAAAAAGGAAGCTCAGGGACAGCGCCTACACCCTGTAGTCAAGCTCCAGGATGGACTAGCACCCAAGAAAAAGCGAGGGGAGGGAGAGAGGGGCTGAGAAGGTGGCTCGGTGGTAGAGCGCTTGCCTAGCATGAATGAGGCCCTGGGTTCAATTCCTCAGCACCACATAAACAGAAAAAGCCAGAAGCGGTGCTGTGGCTCAAGTGGTAGAATGCTAGTCTTGAGCTGAAGAGCTGAGGGACAGTGCCCAGAGTTCAAGTCCGCACAACCGACCAAAAAAAAAGAGAGAGAGAGAGAAGAAAAAGTGTGATGAGTAGAAAGGAAAAGTAGAAGGTAATATCATTACTTTTACTTTTACATAATCCCCCCCCCAGTACTGTTTTTGTTTGTTTGTTTCTTTCTTTTGCTAGTCCTGGGGCTTGAACTCTGGGCCTGGGCACTGAATCTAAGCTTCTTTTGCTCAAGGCTAGCACTCTACCACTTGATCCACAGCACCACTTCCAGCTTTTTGTTTATGTGGTATGAGGAACTGAACCCAGGGCTTCATGAATACTACGCAAGCACTCTACCACTAAGCCACATTCCCAGCCCCCCAATACCGGGAGTTTGAACTAAAAGCTCTCCTGCTAGTTAGGCCATGCCCCCACCCCCAGGTTATTTTTGAGGTAGTCTCACTTTTTGCCCTGGCTCATGCCTGTACTGAGATCCAACTATTTTACATCATAACCAAGATGACAGATACACACCATTAAACTCTATATCGAGTTGGATGGAGTCCCAGAGGCTCTTCTATACAAGTTAGCCTGGAACCATAATCTTCCTCAATCTCAGCTTCCCATGTAGCTGGGATGACAAAAGTGCACCATCAGAACCAACTATTGATTGAAATGGGGTCTGGTAAGCCCAGTCTGGTTTCAAACTATAATTGTACAGATCTTAGACTTCCAAGTTGCTAGGATTACAAGCTTAAACCACTAGCACCCACCCATTTTGTGTGTGTGTGAATGTGTGTATGTTTGTGTCCTGGGGCTTGAACCTCAGGATATGGGTGCTGTCCATGGACTTTATTTTCCCAATGCCTGGCTGTTTTGGGTTTTTTGCTGGCCTCAAACTTACTAGTCTTAAACTAGATCCTCCTGCCTCAGGATCCTGATTGCTGGAATTACAGGCAAGTGCCTCCTTACCCACTACTTTATTTATTTATTTATTTATTTTTGTTGGTCGTGGTGCTTGAACTCTGGGCCTGGGCGCTGTCTCAACTTTTCAGCTCAAGGCTAACACTCTACCACTTGAGCCTCTGCGCCACTTCCGATTTTCTGGTGGTTTACTGGAGATAAGAGTCTCGTGGACTTTCCTGCCTGGGCTGGCTTTGAACCAAGATCCTCATATCTCAGCCTCCTGAGTTGCTAGGATTACAAGCGTGAGCTACTGGCACCCAACCTTACTTTTCTATTTTTGAACACAAAATTAGTTTCAAAAATAGGAAAATATGAATATATTTTTGTGCTCTACAATTGGTTGTCAGTTACCCTTCTACCTTTCCTAAAGAAATTTAAGTGGCAGATTGAAGGCATAACTTAAGTAGTAGAATGCCATGTATAAGCAAGAAAGCTAAGCAAAGGCACAAGGCTCTTGGGTTCTAGTTCTAGTAGAACGAAAGAGTGAGGGAGAAAAGAAGAGGGAAAAGAGGGAAGGAGGAAGCCAGAATGAAACATCAAACACACAGCATTTTTTTTTTTTTTGGTTGGTTGTGGGACCTGAACTCTGGGCCTGGGCGCTGTCCCTCAGCTCTTCAGCTCAAGGCGAGCGCTCTACCACTTGAGCCACAGCGCCACTTCTGGCCTTTTCTGCTTATGTGGTGCTGAGGAACTGAACCTAGGGCCTCATGCACTCGAGGCAAGCACTTTACCACTGAGCCACCTTCCTAGCCCCAGCATTTTCTATTTTATCCTTCTATAGAGCACCTGTTAATTACACTACAAAGGCAGGTCTAGTTCATCTTTCACTTACTAGAATGTAATTTTCACCACTGTACTCGGAACAAAATTTTGGTGTAATTATTTTTGATTAACTTTTTGTTTATGTGTTACTATTCAGGATCTTAAGACTATCTTTTACACGAACAGTAGATAATTTGAATGTTTTGTTTTGTTTGAGGTCCTGTGCTAAAATATAAACATTATCTTCAGGGTTTCTTTTGTTTTTTAAATCAATCATGGGGCTTATCCCTGGGTCCTATCACTGAGCTCTTTTGCTCAAGGCTAGTGCTCTAACCCTTCACTTCCACCTTTTTGCTGGATAATTAGAGATAAGTGTCTCACCAGCTTTCCTGCCAGGGCTAGCTTTATACTGCAATCCTCAGATCTCAGCCTGCTGAGTTTCTAGGATTAAAGGTATGAGCCACCTGGGCCTGGCCAGCCCATTGCTTTCTTGAAAATGTCTCACTGTGTAGCCCAGGCCAGCTTCTAACTCACTATCTTCCTACCTCAGCCTCCTAAGTGATAGGGCTACAGGCATGTGTGACTAAACTGGGCTCAAGGTTTTTTGTTTTTGTTGGTTGTGGGGCTTGAACTCTGGGCCTGTGAGCTGTGCCTCAGCTCTTCAGCTCAAATCGAACGCTCTACTGCTTGAGCTTCAGTGCCACTTCTGGTTTTCTAGTGGTTTATTGGAGATAAGAGTCTCTCAGACTTTCCTGCCCAGGCTGGCTTTGAACAGAGATCCTCAGATCTCAGCCTCCTGAGTAGCTAGGATTACAGGCGTGAGCCACCGGGGCTAGGCTTTTAAGGTTTTTGATTAACTATTTCACAACATTGTGTTGGCAAATATTTACTAATAGCTTGTTATATCGCAAGTGCCGTTCTAGTTGCTTGGGGATACAACAGCAAACAAAACATTGCTGTTATCAAATAAAGATGTAGCAAATAAATAAAGTAATTTTACATAATGAAAATAAGATTATACAGCCTTGGGCTGGGAAGGTGGCTCAGTGGCAGAGTGCATGCTTTGCATGCATGAGGCCCTGGGTTCGATTCCTCAGCACCATATAAGCAGAAAAAGCTGGAAGTGGCGCTGTGGCTCAAGTGGTAGAGCGCTAGCCTCTAGCTGAAGAGCTGAGGGACAGAGCCCAGGCCCAGAGTTCAGGCCCCACATCCAGCAAAAAAAAAAAAAAGATTATACAGCCTGGAAGGTGATGAGGGAAGCCCTTCTGAGGGAGTAATATCTGAGCTTACATCTAAATGATGAGAAGAGCCAGGTACCAGTGGCTCATGTCTATAATCCTAGCTATAGAGGAGGTTCAGAGCTGAGGATCATGGTTCAAAGCCAACCTGGACAGAAACGTACGAGACATTCTTTTCGCTAATAAACTACTCAGAAAAAGCCAGAAGTAACACTGTGGCTCAAGTGGTAGACTGATAGCCTGAGCACAAAGAGGCTCAGGGACAGTGCCCACACTGATAGTTCAAGCCCCAGGACCAGCAAAAAAATAAAAATAAAAAATAAATAAATAAAAATAAATGATGAGGACTGGGAATGTGCTTAGTGGTAGAGTGCTTGCCTACCATGCATGAAGCCCTGGGGGATTCCTCAATACCACACACAGTAAACGCCAGAAGTGGCACTGTGGCTCAAGTGGTAGAGCACTAGCCTTCAGCAAAAGAAACTGAGGGACAGCGCCCAGACCCTGAGTCCAAGCCTCAGGACTGGCAAAAAAAAAAAGATGAGAAGGCAACAGGATCTTTAAAAAGTCTAAGAGAGGCAAAGCAGATGACATATGCTTTTCTAAACCATAGTAAAAGAAGTTCACAAATTAACCCTGTTGCAACACTGTATCATCAGATATAAAGCAAAGAAATGATATGCTTATATTACAGGAAGATCATTTTAAAAAGCAATAGTAATCAAGGGGAGAGTGATGAGGGAGAGTGACAGAGAATGAACTTGATCAAGGTTGTACACATATATGGATATGTGAAAATGAAATCCCTTTGCACAATAGAAGCTAATAAAAAATTCAAAATATAATGAATACTATACTCAAGCAAATTAAAAGAAGTCTGAATAAACTAACTATAACCCATTTCCATTATTTACTATGAATGAGCCTTTTATTGCAATTATGAAATTGAATGATAAAATGAAAAAAATCTGAGGACTAAGAATACAGCTCAGCAGTAGAGAATACTTAGGAAGCATGTGGGCAGACAGATAAATAAGAAAACAAACAAACAAAAAGCAACCGAGACAACATATGATAAAAGAATAGACACAGGGCTATGAAGGTAGCTTACTGGTAGAGTTGTTGCCTTGTATGCATGAGGCCCTGGGTTCGATTCCTCAGTACAGTATAAAAAGAAAAACCTAGAAGTGGCACTGTGGGTCAAGTGATAGAGTGCTAGCTTTGAGCTGAAGAGCTGAGGGACAGAGCCCAGACGGAGTTCAGGCCCCACAACCGACCAAAAAAAAAAAAAGAAAGAAAGAAAGAAAAAGAATAGCCACTACAGTTAGTTAAATTTATAGAGATCTATATTACTAAATGAATGTAAGAAGCAAAATCAGAAAAATAAATGGACAGAAAGACTAGTTAGTAATGTCAAAGACATCTGCTTCAGTTTTAACTAAAGCAGATTCAGCAAGTGAATTCAAACCAAGTCTAATCATATACAAATATAAAATTAAAAGGAGCCTAATATATGAGCTATTATTCTTTTTTTTTGGGGGGGGGGTCCAGTCATGGGGCCTGAACTCTAGGCCTGCGTGCTGTCCCTCAGTTCTTCAGCTCAAGGCTAGAACTCTACCACTTGAGCCACAGCGCCACTTCTGGCTTTTTTCTTTTTGCTTATGTGGTGCTGAGGAATCGAACCCAGGGCTTCAGGCATGCAAGGCCAGCGCTCTACCACTGAACCATCTTCCCAGCCCCTATGAGCTATTATTCTATCTTCACCATTCAGCTAGATATTTCTCAAAATACTTTACCCCAAGTGTTCACTGAATGTAAGTGAAATTACCCTTAGATGACAAAAGTTTAATTTCATCCCTCAAGGAAAATGGTGTCAGGTTTTACAAAGCCAAAAGCATTTAACTATATAAACTATATAGAATGTATTTCAATGGTTTGGGGGTGTGGCCCAGTAGTAGAATTGCAGACTAGCAAGCAAGGCCTTATTTTATATTTATACCCCAGTAACGCTTAAAAAAAAAAAAAGGAGCTTCAAATGGAATATTACCACCTTCATATATTGACTAAAGAGAGGCATAAAAATTCTGGCTGAGTGGAAAAAAATATATGGTTGTTACTTATGAGTAGGCAAGGATATGGAGACCAACTTATTCTTGCAAATTATGTAATGACAGAGTTAAAACACCCAAGTGCAAAGGTAGAGATTGTAAACTGCTTGCATAATTTGGTAAAAATGTTTTTTAAACAGGATGAAGAATATGTTTTTATACTTGCATTAGCTCTACTTACTACCACTGGTATACATTCAATATTACTTACAAAATTAATGATGAAGTCAAATCCTACCTATACCTTGTTTTTTGACACTGGGATTTCTTTGACTCAGGGCTAAGTAGCTGCTCTATCACTTCAGCCAGGCCACAGTCCCCCTCCCCCACCATTTTACTATGTTACCTTTAGCAACTTGTCATTTCTAAGCACTAGTTTCCAAATGTTAATCAGTGATTTAAAACTCTACTTTTTAGTAGATTATGATAATGTAATGGCTGGGCTCATCACAGATATATGATATGTAAGAGTCTAATGATAACCGTTAGTTAGCATATTTGATATTACAAGTTCTAATTTTACCTCTTGATAAGAAAGTAACTATTAGAGCTCTTACTGGCAAATACAAATACAGATCTTGTCTTTTTTAGTATTTCTTAGCATTAGGAATCAACGATCCAAAGAACTACTCTCCAAAGGTTAACTTTAAACACAAATGGTTTTAAGATTTGGGCCTATCATTTTGCAAGTTTAATCCATCTGTTTCCTAGAAATAACTAGCTGATGGATCTTTCTAATGACATGCCACAGACAGGAAGCAAACTAAAACAAATAATATATATGGAGTTAGGGAATACACAGAGAATCTTCTCAGCAGGAAGCAACAGTGACTTCTCCATGTTTCCTCCTAGACTTCACATCTTTTTTGGTTTTCTTTTGTCGGTCATGGGGCTTGAACTCTAGGCCTGGACGCTGTCCCTCAGCTCTTCACAGCTCAAGGCTAGCACTCTACCACTTGAATAACAGCGCCACTTCCGGTTTTCTGGTGGTTTATTGGAGATAACAGTCTCACAGACTTTCCTGCTGAGGCTGACTTTGAACCTCCATCCTCAGATCCCAGCCTCCTGAGTAGCTAGGATTACAGGTGTGAGCCACCCGGGCCGGCGATTTGACATCTTTTGCAAACTACCATACTTTAGCGAATTTCTTATCTACATATAAAGCAGCAAAGGGGAGGGGAGGCTAACAGGGAGGAGGCTAACACAGGATAAAGACAAAAAACAGATAGATAGATAGATAGATAGATAGATAGATAGATAGATAGATAGATAGATAGATACACAAGAAACTCTATTAACTCAAACTCAGTTCTGTAAAATGTGTCTACAGGGGACTAAAACGTAGTCCCATACGTTTTACACTTTAAGGTACTGATCATGATACTGACTACACTACTGCAGTCATGTCTAGTATCAACACCTCTATTTTACTGTAGTAAACACAGGTAAAGAGAAAGCAGGTGGTCACCTCCGATCCACGCACACCTCATATCCAGCTAAGTCTCTCTTTAATAACACATCACAACTTTTAGGGACATTCAGTCACATAAACCCTCGTTATATTACATTATCACAAGTTTCAGATCAGGGAAAAAATAAACCACAGACTGGCCCAACATATTCCGGCTCATCTACCATCAGAAAAACCAGACATCATTAACACGTCAAGGCCTGTAAGAAATAAACGGACGCGACCATTTCCATGGAGATTCATTAAAATCAACAACACAACCTTACAAAGCTCTGGGAAAAAAAAAAAAAATCCGTAAAGCTCTATGGATCTGGGCCCAACGGCCCAAGGTCACACCAAGTCAATGGCTTAAAAAAAAAAAAACACCCAAGAAATGAGCTCCCTGCAGTTGGGAATAAGCCTGGCTAGGAATGGAGCCTGGGTTTGGGTCCACTCGGGTAACGTGAACAACGCCAACCGAACACAGAGATCCGTCAGGGAACCCCCCCGCCCCCGGCCCTCTCCAGACGTTTCGGGCCACATTTCCTCAGTTTCCCCTTTCTAGTCCTCACACCGCCGCCGACCCTCCCCCCCCCTCCCCACACACACACTCACATCTCCGGAGCCACTTCATCCAATGGTAGACGATAGTACTGTGGTGTTTCTTGTTTTCGATACACCAAGACGACAGGCCTTGAATGGATTCCATAGTGTTGGTTACCGACTGGAATTTTCGATCCAACGAGGACTCCAGAGCCCCAGCCGAAGAGGCCGACGAGGAGGAGGCCTTACTGCTGCCTCCGCCACCGCCGGCCGCCATCTTCCCGGTTTGCACAAGCGCTGCTGGCTCCTCTGGCGGCCGCGGCCGCGGCGGCGGGAGCGGGCAAAACAATCAGTGCGAGTGCGTGAAAGCCGCCGGTGGGGAGGGAGGCCAGGGGGGTGGGGACAGGGCGCGCGCCGGGCTCGTCCGGAGGCACGCTCGGGAAGACGAGCTGCCCGGCACGCTGGCGGCGGCTCCGCGCGCGGGCGGGCGGGCGCACGGACGTCCTAAGAGGGGCGCCGCGCGGGCTCCCGAGGTGTATCGGTATGGTGAAGGGGTCGTGTTTAAACCAGTCAGTAATCAGGAGAGAATCTGCGCAGAAAACAAAATTAAAAAAAAAAAAAAAAAACCACACACACACACACACAACCCAGGACCTGCAAAACCTACTGGCGCCGAAACAAATGGGTTTGATACTCTACACGGCTCTCAACGCTGAAGGCCCTTTCCTCACCCCCGCGAAGCCTCCAACTCGCGGGAGCCAAGGCGGGCGTGAATATCCTTAAAAAGTTTTTATCACTCCCCCGACTGCCCCTTCCGTGGCAGGAATCGTTCCCTCGCCTTTTTAGATTCCCCAACACAGAACAGGCCCAAGGCGACCTAAGCAAGATTTTTTTGCAACGCAATAGAAGAGGAGCAGCAGGATTCTGCGCACGCGTGGACCAGCCCTGCCCCTCCGCTTCCTCCTCAACCTTGGGAGCCGAGGAGGCGTGATTGCGGGCCGTTCGACCAATCGGGAGGATCTGGGAAGCGCGCGCAGCAGTCCTCTAGCCCCGAGGGCCCAGGAGGCACTGCGTTTTATTTATGCGCCTGCGCAGCAGATCCTCCCCCCCCCCCCCAAAAAAAAAACCACTCAACAGGGAATGGGAGGGCGTACAGGCAGGTTAGCAGAGTTAGCGGGTGGGGCTCCAGCGTTTCGCCCGCTTTTTGCTTCCCAAGGGTGTCGCTGGTCTGGGAGCGGTCCAGTTCACACAGCTGAGCCAAGAAATTACCACCAGCAGTTGTCCACTGGCTCAGAGGGTCCTGCTAGTTCCAGTGGCTGCATCCGCTGCCGACGCCGACTCGAGTACCGACAGAGTACAAAATGGTCGGCAGCCATCTTGCCGCGTCGCAGAAAGTGCGCATGCGCTAAGCCGAGCCCTAAGCGGTACCGCAGGATCCTGGGATGGATAGCATTCACAGCCAGCCACTCGGCCATCTGGGTGATAGGATGGGGAAGCAGATGAGGAAATGAAGCGGAAAAACTTCCTTGTGAAATTTTCCAAGCGAGGAAAGGATAGTAGGATGTGGCCATTTTTGCCACTTAAGATTGGACTTCAGGGGGGGCTGGGAAGGTGGCTCCGTGGTAGAGCGCTTGCCTTGCATGCATGAGGCCCTAGGTTCGATTCCTCAGCACCGCATAAGCAAAAAGGAAAAAAGCCGGAAGTGGTGCTGTGACTCAAGTGGTAGAGCGCTAGCCTTGAGCTGAAGAGCTAAGGGACAGTGCCCAGGCCCAGAGTTCAGGCCCCAGAACTGGAAAGGAAAAAAAAAAATACCATACTTGAAGAGCAGAAGGCCCTGTGTTCCATTCAGCAACACTACCCCCCCTCCCCCCCAAAAAAATAAATGTGACAGGCTCTGGTTCTCCTGCCAGTAATCCTAGCTACTCAGGAGACAGATCTGAGGATAGCAGTGTATTCAATTTATTTTCAATTTACAATATTTCCAAATATTAGGACATGTTCCCATCATGAGTAGCATCTTTGCTCTAGACAACTTATTTCTGGTTCCTACTGTTTAGCTATGAGCCTTCCCTGAGCCTTGGTTCTGTCTCTTAATCTCTGAGCCTCAGAGATTACTAGAGATTACTCAGAGATCACTAGGTACCTGTAGTGCACAACTGTAATACTAGCTATTTAGGAGCCTTTGATTTGTGTTTAAGCATTTGAAACTAGCTCAGGCAGGAAAGCCTGGGTCATGAACTCAGGGCCTGGGCACTGTCCCTGAGCTTCATTTTGCTCAAGGCTGCACTCTACCACATGAACTGCAGCGCTAGTTCCAGCTTTTTCTGTGTAGGTGGTATGAAGAATCGAACCCAGGGTTTTGTGCATGCTGGGCAAGCACTCTACCACTAAATGTACATTCTGAGCCCTTGATTTTTTTGTTGTTGTTGGTGGTGGTGGTCGTGAGGTTTGAACTCTCGGCCTAGGTGCTGTCCCTGCGCTCTTCAGTTCAAGGCTAGCGCTCTACCACTTGAGCCACAGCACCACTTCCAGTTTTCTAGTGGTTTATTGGAGATAAGAGTCTCACAGACTTTCCTGCCCAGGCTGGCTTTGAACAGTGATCCTGAGGTCTCAACCTCCTGAGTAGCTAGGATTACAGGTGTGAGCCACAGGCTCTTGATTTTTTTTTTTTTTTCCAGTTGTGGGGCTTGAACACTGGGCCTGGGTGCTGTCCCTCAGCTCTTCAGCTCAAAGCTGGCATTCTACCACTTGAGCCACAATGTCACCTACAGTTGAGTGGTTTATTGGAAATAAGAGTCTCGTGAAGTTCCCTGCCCTGCCTGGCTTTGAATTGTGGTCCTCAGATCTAAGCCTCATGAATAGCTAGGATTGCAGGTGTGAGCCAGTGACGCTGGGTTCCTTGAATTGATTTTTAAGGGTATAGCTGGGTCTAGATATTTTTTAGGTCCATGTTCAGTTATTTCAGGCTTCTCCTGCTGCATCAACTTATAATACATTCTTTCAGTCTTTTACTGCAGGTTTTTTTGAGCCTGGGCACTGTCCCTGAGCTTCTTTTGCTCAAGGCTAGTGCTCTACTTGAGCCACACTTGAGCCACAGTGCCACTTTCACCTTTTTCTGAGTAGTTATTGGAGGTAAGAGCCTCGTGGACTTTTCTGCTGGTACTAGCTTCCAACTTTGATCCTCAGATCTCATCCTCCATAGTAGTTAGGATTACAGGTGTGAACCACCAGCACCCAGCTTTTTTTTTTAATTGTTCTTTTAGAGGTAACATACAGTGGGGTTACCTTTACATATGTCAGGTAATAAGTACATTTCCTTTTACATAGTGTCATCAGTTCCCTTATTCTCTCCCATCCTCTCCCTCTCATCTCCATCCACGAGTTGCATAGTATATTTTCATCAATGTCCAGTGCACTCCACTACTGCACTTTTCACCCTTTTTCCTGTGTCCTTCCCCCCACCCCCGCTCCAAGATGTGCACAAGTACACCATAAATAAGTAAAGAATACAGAGACATAGGAAAGAAAAAAGTCCTTTGTTTCCATATCTTTGAAGTTTGTTTCAGTATGTATATTATTTTATATACATATGAGGAGGAGCTTGGGTATTGCACCTTTGTGATCCTCTCCTATCTCTTTGGGTCTCACTGTATGTGAGTACCTAGAATTCTGTGTACTTTGTCATATCCCAGTGCATTTTAGATGTAACTTCTGCATTTCAGGGAGAACATGTACCATTTGTCTCTCTGAGTTTGGCTTATCTTATTTAACATGAATTATTCAGTTGAGTTCCTCTGTAAATGATGTTATTTTATTCTTTCTGATGACTGTATAAATTTACATTGTATATGGGTACCACAGTTTTTGGATTCACTCATCTATTGTGGGGTACCTTGGTTGCTTCCATATCGTGGCTATTGTGAATACTGTGGCAATGAATATGGATGTGCAGGTGTCTTTATCATATCCTGGTTCATGATGCTTGAGGTAGATGCCAAAGAGTAGTATGACTGGGGTATAGGGAAGGTCTGGTTTAGTTTTCTAAGGAACCTCCAGATTGCTTTCCAGAGTGGTTGTACTAGTTTACATTCCCACCAGCAGTGCAGTAGGGTTCCTTTTTCTCCACATCCCCACCAGCATTTGTTGTTAAGATGAAATATATTAGGGGCTGGGAAGGTGGCTCAATGGTAGAGCGCTAGCCTTAAGCTGAAGAGCTGAGGGACAATGCCCAGGCCCAGAGTTCAGGCCCCACGACCAGACCAGAAACAAAAAAACAACAAAAAAAAGCAAAATATTAGTCAATGTAAGTGGGGTAAGATGGTACCTCAGGGTTGTTTTGATTTGCATTTCTTTTATGGCCAGGGATGGTGAGCATTTCCTCATGTTTCTTTGCCATTCTTACCTCTTCTGAGAAATCTCTTCTTAGCTCCCTTGCCCATTTGGTAATTGGACTATTATTTAGGAGGGATTAGTTTCTTGAGTTCCTTGTATATATTAGCTATTAGGCCTTTGTCTGATGTATTGCTAGTAAGGATCTTTTCCCAAGTGGTTGGCTGTCTTTCTAGTTTAGTAACTATGTCCTTAGCTGTGCAGGGCCTCATGGGTTCAAGGCAAGCACTCTACCACTGAGCCACCTTCCCAGCCCTTTTTAAAAATTTTTTGTCGGTCGTGGGACTTGAGCTCTGGGCTTGGATGCTGTCCCTGCACTCTTCAGCTCAAGGCGAGCCTCTACTGCTTGAACCACAGTGCCACTTCCGGTTTTCTAGTGGTTTATTGGATATAAGAATCTCACAGACTTTCCTTGCCCGGGCTGGCTTTGAACCGCTATCCTCAGATTTCAGCCTCCTGAGTAGCTAGGATTACAGGCGTGAGCCATCAGCATGTGGCTTCAACCCATCAATTTCCATAAAGTAACCTGGTGCAGTTTTAGTTGGGAATGCCACTACATTTAGATATCAAGTAGGGAAGAATTTTATCTTTCCAAAATTGAGTTTTCCATTCAAGGAATGTGTAATTTTTTTTGGGGGGGGGGCGGGTCCGGTCACGGGGCTTAGGCGGTGTCCCTCAGCTCTTTCAGCTCAAGGCTAGCGCTCTACCACAGCACCACCTCCAGCTTTTTTCTTTCTTTTTTTTTTGCTGGTCATGTGGCCTGAACTCAAGGCCTGCCTGGGGGCTGTCCCTCAGCTCTCCAGCTCCAGGCTAGCACTCTACCACTTGAGCCACAGCGCCACTTCCGGCTTTTTCTGCTTATGTGGTGCTGAGGAATTGAACCCAGGGCCTCATGCATGCAAAGCAAGCACTCTACCACTGAGCCACCTTCCCAGCCCCACATGTAATGTTTTGACATTTAATTTCTCATCAGTTTTGTAATTGTCTTCACACAAATCTCTTAAGATGTTTTCCTAGACTTAATCTCTATTTCATTTCTGGAGTGTGAATGTGTTTTTTTTCTTTTTGCCATTACCAAGATTGAACTCCGCTTGTTCTCTAAGCTTGACCACCTGAGCCACACCTGCAGCAGTCTGGCCTCAGTATTATTTTGGAGCTTAAGTCTCTGAGACTTTTTCTGTTGGTGGTAGTGGTTGTGGGGTTTGAACTCAGGGCCTGGGCACTGTCCCTAAGCTTTATCACTCAAGGCTGTGCTCTACTACTTTAAGCCACAGTGACTTCAAGTGTTCTGGTGGTTAATTGGATGCAAAAGTCTCATAGACTTTCCTGCCTGGTCTGGCTTCTTACCACAATGCATACATCTTACCCTTCTGAGTAGCTAAGATTTCATGTATGAGCATGGGTCCCAGCCTCAGACTTTTCTGCCTGGACTATTACTATCCACCAAGTCTGCAGGTGCGCCACTGATGCCCAGTTTCCTTGTAAATTTACTTTTGTTTTGCCAGTCCTGGGACTTGAACTTAGATCCTGGGCATTGACCCAGTTTCTTTTGCTCAAAGCTAACACCTTACCACTTGAGTGATCACATTCCCAGCCCTTATTTTTCTCATTTTTTGTGTGATCCCACTGGGGCTTGAACTCAGGTCCTAGGTGCTGTCCTTAAGCCTTTTCTGCTGAAGACTGGCTACCACTTCACTCTTCTACTTCCCACTTTTTAGTGGTTAATTGGAGACACAAATTTTATTGTTGAGGCTGGCTTCAAACCACAATTCTCAGATCTCAATCTCCTGAGTTAGGATTATAAGCATGAGCTACTGGAACATGACTTTGGAAAGTTTCAAAAGCTGTTTTTAGGCAGCCTGTTGCTGGTTGTTGAAGCTTTTAATCCTATCTACTCAAGAAGGGCTGAGACCTATCTTGTTTTTAGCCAGCCTAGGTAGAAATGTCTGAGATACTCCATCTCCAAAATAACCAATAAAAAACAGTGATAAGGGCTAGGAAGGTGGCTCAGTGGTAGAGTGCTTGCCTTGCACACAATGAGGCCCTGGGTTCGATTCCTCAGCACCACATAAACAGAAAAAGCGGAAGTGGCGCTGTGGCTCAAGTGGTAGAGCGCTTGCCTTGAGCTGAAGAGCTGAGGGACAGTGCCCAGGCCAAGTTCCAATGCCCAGGCCCATGACCAACTGAAAAAAAAAGCAGTGATAGGGGCTGGAAATGCAGCTTATTGGTAGCGTGCTTGCCTAATCGAATCCAAAGTCCTGGGTTCGACTCCTCAGTACCACATATACAGAAAAAGCTGGAAGTGGCACTGTGGCTCAAGTGGTAGAATGCCAGCCTTGAGCAAAAGCTCAGGGACAGTGCCCAGGCCCTGACTTCAAGCCCTGGACTGGCCAAAAAAAAAAAAGGGGGGGGGCTAGCGGCATAGCTCAAGTGATACAGGACAGCTGAACATAAAAAGTGAGCGGGTAAGCTCAAACTCTAATACCAGCAAAAAAAAGAAAAGTTTTGAGTCTGGTGGCAATGGCTCTAACTACTCAGCAAGCTGAGATCTGAAGACCTCAGTGTGAAGCCAGGCAGGCAGCTAAATTCCAGACTTATCTCCAGTTAGCCAGCAAAAAGCTGGAAGTGGAGGTGTGGCTTGCAGCTTATGGTAGTGAGCCTTGAGGGAAAAAGCTAAGGAATAACACCCAGGCCCCAATACCATCTCTCTCTCTCTCTCTCACACACACACAGCCACATAGAGAACTAGCTGAGCACACAAGTGAATAAAGCTGAGCCTTGAGTTCAAACCCCAGTACTGTCAGAAAAAAAAAAAAACAGCTGGGGATGTAGCTCAGTAGTATAGCACTTGCCCAGCATAACACAATCAGGGCTCAGAGTTTAATCACAGTACTCCAAGAAAAAAATAACTCTTGGGCTGGGAAGGTGGCTCAGTAGTAGAGCGCTTGCCTTGCATGCATGAGGCCCTGGGTTCGATTCCCTAGCACCATATAAGCAAAAAGAAAAAAATCCAGAAGTGGCACTGTGGCTCAAGTGGTAGAGCGCTAACCTTGAGCTGAAGAGTTTAGGGACAGAGCCCAGGCCCAGAGTTCAGGCCCCACGACTGGACCCAAAAAATCAACAACAAAAAAACAAACAAAAAAACTCTTTCCCAAACTCTCTATAGTGAAATAACTAGACATTTAAAAGATGTGAAATAGATAATGGAAGAAACTACTAAAGTTCACAATGCATTCCAGTGTTAACAGTCCATTTATAAAACAGAATACATCTGAACTTTTTTTGTGTTGGTCCCAGGACTTGAACTCAAGGCCTAGGCACTGTCCCTGAGCTTTTGTGCTCAAGACTATTGCTCTACCACTTGAGACAACAGTTCCACTCCTGGCTTTTTGTTGATTAATCGGAAAAGAACCTCATGGACTGCCTAGCCTAGACTTCAAACCACAATCTTCAGATCTCAGCCTCCTGAGTAGCTAGGATTACAGGTGTGAACCATCATTGCCTGGTTCATCTGAGCTTCTTACATCTCATTTTACAAATAATAATGTATATACTTAGTGGCTTAGTTTAGGCTTCAAACCAACCTAATTACCACCACTTACTGGCTATAATCTTGCACAGATTATTTAACATCTTGCTTTAGGAAGATGTCACACGTGTCCATTAGACGTCAAAAACCTCTAGGAGTCTAGAAAAAGATAATCTGGAAACTTAAAGTCTAATATCTGTGAATGTGTGAAAAATGTCATGCCAAATTTAAAAATAACTCTTTAATCATATGCACATATGGGGAATGAAGAGTAACACCAGGCTGACTGGGCAAAAGGAGCCAAGTATTCTCCATTTGCCCCAATGTCTGCTTGGCACAGTTCTGCAATCACACACACAAGTGGGGTAGGTTGGGAAGTAGCGTACGGGGTAGGACTGAAGAGACAAAGGCAAGGGGGAGAGGCAGGGCTTGCAGTGGTCTCAATCAGTGGACTCCAACACAGATTCACTAAGTGCGAGGTCCCAGTAGTGTTCAGCCCCATGCTTTTTGAAATGCTCTCGAGCCATGTTCTCTGTGGGGCACTGTTTAAACTTCATCTCTCCAAAGCTCCGGTCTTTAGCTGTACCCTGGAAAAAAGAAAAGTATTTTCAAAATACTGAGGACTGACTGAACTAAGGATCCCTTTCCTAGACAAGCACTCTACCACATGAGCTATGCCCCCAGTCCTTTTTATTTTTATTTTTTTTTGTCAATCATGGGGCTTGAACTCAGGGCCTGGGCGCTGTCCATGAGCTCTTCTGCTCAAGGCTAGCACTCTATTACTTTGAGCCACAGTGCCACTTCCAGCTTTCAGTGGTTCACTGGAGATAATAGTCTTAAGGGGCCCAAGAATGAGGCTTAGTGGTAGGGTGCTTGCCTAGCATGCCATGAAGTCCTGAGTTCGATTCCTCAGTATGGTATGAAAAGAAAAACCCAGCAATGGCGCTGTGGCTCAAGTGATAAGAGTACTAGCCTTGAGCTGAAGAGCTCAGGGACAGTGCCCAGTCCTAGAATTCAAGCCCCACAACCGACCCTTCCCTCCCCCCACCCCCCCAAAAAATACTTTTTTGCCTGGGCTAGCTTTGAATCACGATCTTCAGATCTCAGCCTCCTGCGTAGCTAGGATATAGGTGTGAGTCACCAGCGCCCAGCTCCCCAGTCCTTTAAAAAAAAAACCCAAAAATCCAAATCTTGCTATGTAAACTAGGCTGGTCTCTGTTGAGAACAGGTAGAGAATGCCTCAGAGTGCTAAGATTACAGATGTGCACTACTATACCCAGACAGAATTTCACGTTTTTTCCCCCTTCCAAAAAAGGTTACATGTAGGGAGACACCAATGGCTCATGCTACTCAGGAGGTTGAGATTAACGATGATCATAGCTGGAAGCCAGTCTTAGTCTGTGAGGCTCTTATCTATAATGAACCACAAAAAGCCAGAAATCAGAGCTGTAGCTCAAGTGGTGGAGCACTAGATTTAGCAAAAAAGTTCAGGGACAGAGTTCAAGCCCCAGGACTGGCACAAATACAAAATAGGTTACATGTGGGGTTGGAGGTATGGCTCAGGTGGTTGACTGTCCCTTAATGAGCAAGTCCTAGTTTGGAGCCAAAAAAAGTTACAAAATTTATTAACATTTTGAAGACCATTGAGTTCTTAGCATTAGTTATTGTAGTGAGGTGCTTTGAAAAGTGCTTCCCAGCTAGGCACTGGTAGCTTATGCATATAATCCTAGCTGCTTAGGAGCTGAGATCTGAGGTGCGAGGTTTAAAGCCAGACCAGTCAGGAAAATCCATGAGACTCTTATTGCCAATAAACCACTCAGAAAACCAGAAGTGGTGTTGTGGCCCAAGTGGTAGAGAATTCTCCTTGAGCTGAAGAGCTGAGGATAGCGCCCAGGCCCAGAGCTCAAGCCCCTGACTTTAAAAAAAGTACTACCTTGACAGATACTAGTGGCTCATGTCTAGTCAACTGCCTAGTTACTTGGGAGACTGAGATCTTTGGAATGTGGTTCAAAGCCAGCAGGGGCAGGAACATCTGAGATTCTTATCTCCACTTAACCAGCCAGGTGTGGCTCCAAGTGGTAGAGTACTAGCCTTGAACAAATAAGTTCAGGGACAATGTCCAGGCCCTGAGTTTAAACCCCACAACCAATCAAAAAAAAAAAAAAGGGGGGGGGCAGGGAAGGTGGCTCAGTGGTAGAGTGCTTGCTTTGCATGCATGAGGCCTTTGGTTCGATTCCTCAGCACCACATAAGCAGAAAAAATGGGAAGTGGGGCTGAGGCTCAAGTGGTAGAGCACTAATCTACAGCTGAAGAGCTGAGGACAGTGCCCAGGCTCAGAATTCAGGCCACAACTGACCAAAAAAAAAAAAAAAAAAAAAGTTCTGGGTGCTGGTGGCTCATGCCTGTAATCCTAGCTACTCAGGAGGCTGAGATCTGAGGATCACGGTTCAAAGCCAGCCTGGGCAGGAAAGGTGTGAGATTCTTATCTCCAATTAAGCACCAGAAAACCAGAAGTGGTGCTGTGGCTCAAGTGGTAGAGCATTTGCCTTGAGTTGAGGGCTGAGGGACAGCACCTACGCATAAAGTTCAAGCCCCATGACCAATAAAAAAAAGTAAAGAAAGCAAAGCAAGGAAGGAAGGAGGGAGAGAAGGAAGGAAGGAAAGAAGGAAGGAAAGAAGGAAGGAAAAGAAAGAAAAGAAAAGAAAGAAAGAGAGAAAGAAAGGAAGGGAGGAAGGAAAGAAAAGGAAGGAAAGAGAGAAACCTGTTGATTCCCTCAGTGCATTGCCCAAATTCATCTCTGCTTTCCTACTAAATATTTCTAATACCAGGCACCAGTGGCTCATGCCTGTAATCCTAGTTATGCAGGAAGTGGCACTGTGGTTCAAGTGTTAGAGTGCTCACCTTGAGCTGAAGAGCTGAAGGACAGCGCCCAGGCCCAGAGTTCAAGCCCCATGACCGACCAAAAAAAAAAAAAAAGAGAAGAGAAGTACTATCTTAATGAACATTCAATAGGAAGACTCTATAAAGGAGGAGAAAATGGTTTGTTTCCTGAGATAATTTTTGGGGGGAGGGTGCTAGTCCTGGATTTGAACTCAAGAGCCTGGGTGCTATCTCTAAAAGTTTTTTACTCAAGGGTGGCATTCTACTAAGCCATAGCTATCCTTCCTGATTTTTGGTGGTTAACTAGAGATAAAAGTCTTGAGAATATTTCCTACCTAGGCTGGCTTTGAACTGTGATCCTTAAGCCCCCTAAGTAGCTAGGATTACAGGCATGAACCATCAACATTTGGCTATGAGATAATTGAGGGCTTTCAAAACAGAAAATGAGAAATAATACATAAGTAGGGATTTATGAGACGGAGAAGTAGGATTATGTGAAATTTATATGTATAAATCAAAAGATCTGGGATAAAACATGAATGTGATAAATTATTGTTAGCAATTTCCTAAAAAAAAATCTTGGGGCTGGGAAGGTGGCTCAGTGGTAGAGCGTTTGCCTTGCATGCATAAGGCCCTGGGTTCGATTCCTCAGCACCACATAAGCAAAAAGAAAAAAGCCGGAAGTGGCGCTGTGGCTCAAGTGGTAGAGCGCTAGCCTTGAGCTGAAGAGCTGAGGGACAGCGCCCAGGCCCAGAGTTCAGGCCCCACGACTGGACCAAAAAAAAAAAAAAAAAGATCTTCCTAAAAGATATTCATATCCATGAGCATGTACATTCATATATATGATAAATATAAAACATAGATCTAATTAGGGGACTACTTTGGAGAAGGAAGGGAAAGGATAAAGACAGTAAATAATTCTGTACTACAAAGTATAGATGAAAACATCATAAAGAACCTTAGTGAAAGACACTGAGCCATAGAGAAATGGAAGCTAGGCACTGGTCTCACACCTGCAATCCTAGCTACTCAGGAAGGAGGCTGAGACTTGAGGATCAGTTGATGCTAGCTTAGGCAGTAAAGTCTCTAAGACTCTTATCTCCAATTACCTATAAAAAATAAAGGGCTGGGAATATGGCTTAATGGTAGAGTGCTTGCCTAGCATGTATGAAGTCATGGGTTCGATTCCTCTGTATCACATAAACAGAAAAAGCTGGAAGTGGTGCTGTGGCTTAAGTGCTAGCCCTAAGCACAGTAAGGCTCAGGGACAGAGCCCAAACTCTGAGTTCAAACCCCAAGCCTGGCCAAAAAAAGAAGGAAAAAAAATGAAATGGCGAACAAGTAAAGAGAAACGGACTGTCATGGAGTAAGAGAGGGTTGTATTAACAAAGAGGGTAAGAGGTTAAAATAGTTTGCAACTGGCTAGGCGCCAGTGGCTACACCTCTAATCCTAGCTAAGAGGCTGAGATCTGAGAATCGATGTTGGAAGGCAGCCTGGGCAGGAAAGTCTGAGACTCATCTCCAATTAACCACTGGTGTGGCTTACCTGCAGTTTTATAAAGCTTTGCTTAATCTTCATAACCTGTAGTGCTTTTGCAATAATAGAGCAACATTCAAAATAAATGAGTTAATAGCAATAGTAACAAACACATTTACAAAACAGAAGAGGGTGGATATGGGACAGAAAAACTGGGAGAGATCCAGTGAAGGGGTAACACTGTCCAAAAAGAAATGTACAAATCCCACCTTTGTAGCCAGGTATTGGTGGCTCAGGAGGCTGAGATCTGAGGATCGCCATTCAAAGCCAGCCCAAGAAATAAAATCAGTGAGACTCTTATCTCTAATTAACCACCAGAAAACTGGAAGTGGAGGTGGCTCAAAGTGGTAGGGCTCAGGGAGAGTGGCCAGGCCCTGAGTTCAAGGTCCATGACTGCCAAAAAAAAAAAAGAAAAAAGAAAAGATAGAAAAAAAAAAGCCTCCTTTAAAAGTGAATTTTTAAAAAAGGTACTGATTACCTTATGTAACTGTAACCAATCTGTACATCACCTTTTTTTTTTTTGTTGGCTATGAGGCTTGAACTCTGTGCCTAGGCACTGTCTGTGAGCTCTTCAGCTCAAGGCTGGTGCTCTACCACTTGAGCCACAGTGCCACTTCTGGTTTTTGAGTGTTTTTTTTTTTTTGGTGGGTCATGGGGCTTGAACTCTGGGCTTGGGCGCTGTCCCTGTGCTCTTCAGCTCAAGACAAGTGCTCTACCGCTTGAACCACAGCGCCACTTCCAGTTTTCTAGTGGTTTATTGGAGATAAGTCTCAGGGACTTTCCTGCCTGGGGTTGGCTTTGAACCGAGATGCTCAGATCTCAGCCTCCTGAATGGCTAGGATTACAGGTGTGAGCCACCGGTGCCCAGCTGAACATCACCTTTATAATAACAATAATAAATACAGAAAAAGCTATGTGCTGGGGACTCACAACTGTAATTCTAACTACTCAGGAGGCTGAGACCCAAGTATCTTGGTCTGGAGTCAACCCAGACAGGAAAGTCTGTGAGACGCTTATCTCCAATTAATCACCACTAGAGAAGTGGAACTGTGGCTCAAGTGGTAGAGTTACAAGCCTTGAGCAAAAAAGTTCAGAGAAGTCAAGTGCTGGTGGCTCATACCTGTTAACCTAGTTACTGAGATCTGAGGATTGCAGTATAAAGCCAGTCCCAACAGGAAAGTTCATGAAACTCTTATCTCTCCAATTAATCACCAAAAGCTCTAAGTGAAGCTATCGCTCAGAATGGTAGAGCCGGGGGCTGGGAAGATGGCTTAGTGGTAGAGCGCTTGCCTTGAATGCATGAGGCCCTGGGTTCGATTCCTCAGCACCACATAAGCAAAAAGAAAAAAGCTGGAAGTGGTGCTGTGGCTCAAGTGGTAGAGTGCTAGCCTTGAGCTGAAGAGCTAAGGGACAGCACCTAGGCCCAGAGTTCAGGCCTCACGACCGGACCCAAAAATAAATAAATAAATAAATAAATAAACAAAAAATGGTAGAGCCCTAGTCTTGGGCAAAAGAGCCCAGGGATAGCCCAGACTCCACGTTCAAGCCCCATAACTGACAAAAACAAAACAAACAAAAAAAAACCCTCAGGAGTTCAAGCCCTAAGACCAGCACAAAAAAACAAAACAAAACTCCAGAAGATACTTATGTATTCTACCTAAATGAATAAAAACAATATTGATATGCTAAGATCTCAAGGATGAAAGAAATGGACAAGTGCAAAAAAGATCTACTGAAGATCAATTTAGTCACATTTTTTAATAAGCACTATCATTATTTCTCAAAAAATAAAAACCTGACAACAGGGAAGAAAATAATATCCATATCTTACAGATATGACAACACTATTTGACCTAAGTGTTTTACTCAGATTGTAACTAATAAAAGCAGGACTGTCTCCTAGCCTCTCACTTTTTTTTTGTTTTGTTTTTTGCTGGTCCTGGGGCTTGAACTCAAGGCCTGGTGCTGTCCCTGAGCCTCTTTGTCCTCAAGGGTAGGGCTCTACCACGTGAACCATAGCTCTACTTCTGCTTTTTCTCAGTAGTTTATTGGAGTTAAGTGTCTCACAGACTTTCTTGCCCAGGCTAGCTTTGTACCATGATCTTCAGATCTCAGCCTCTTAAGTAGCTAGGATCACAGGCCTGAGACACTAGCACCTGGCTTTCCTACTTGTTTTTCTTTCAGGTACTAAGGATCAAACCCAGGTAGGCATGTACTCTACCACTGAGCTATCCCTAGCCTTACCCTTTCACAATATTCTATTTTTCTGTCTTTCTGTCAGTCTGTCTGTGCCAGTACTGAGCCTCTCACTATCATTTAGCTTTCTCTTTCAGGGCCGGCACTCTACCACTTGAGCCACACATCCACTTCTGGCTTTTTGCTAGTTAAATAAAAGCTCTCAAATCTGGCTGTCTAGGGTTGGCTTCAAACTGAGATCCTCAATCTCAGCCTCTTAAGTAGTTAAGATTATAGGTGGTGAATAGTTAAAGATTGTCACTTACCTCCCAAACTAATACACATTTGTTAATTTTCTTCACAGCTTCCTCATCAGACTCTTCATCATCTGGAAAAGACAATATAGCTAAATCAGTATTCAAGTCCACTCGAATACTTACACATATTGCCACCTTTTCCCATATGTTAGAATTACAAATATTCTTTTCTGCTAATCTTTATTTTCTATATTAGACTGGAAGCTCCAAATAGGGAAGGATTTTAATTCAACATTTACTACTATGTCTATCTACTATGTTCAGTATAGCTGGGCTATATACTTAGAATAAGGAACTAAAGACAAGCAGTCAATAATAAAAAATTTTTGAGAGATATTTGGTGAGCCAGGCTACAGATGCTAACATGATAAAAATAATCTCAAGGATAATGGTGGAGGGTGAATAAACCAAGTATAAATGTCTTTAACATTTGCCAAACAAAAAAAGTATGTGTCAGTTACAGTAAAAAAGTATACCTTAAGTACTTTAAGGACAGTAAGTACAAGAGGGCCACAGTTAGGTAAAGTCAAGAAATGTAAGGCTGGGAGTGGGGGGAAGGGGGAACATAGTTGAGGAGGTGGAAGGGAAGGGATGGTAGGAGAAAAACAGAGGAAGCTATAATGCTTGATAAGAAATGTACTCCTTACCTTACTCATGTAATTGTAACCCCTCTGTACAGTATTTTCAAAATAAAAAACATTAAAAAAAAGAAAGAAGTGTAAGGCTGAAGCCAGTGCTGGTGGCTCACGCCTGTAATCCTAGCTACTCAGAAGCCTGAGATCTAAGGATTACGTTCAAAGTCAGCCTGGGCAGAAAAGTCACTGAGACTCTTATCTCCAATAAACCACTCAGAAAACCTAAGTGGTGCTGTGGCTCAAGTGGTAGAGTGTTCTTCTTGAGCTAAAGAGCTGAGGGACAACGCCCAGGCCCAGAGTTCAAGCCCCATGACCGACCAAAAGGAAAAAAAAAAAAAAAAAAGAAATGTAAGGTTGAGTGGAATATAGTGCTATGTGTTTGTAATCGTAGCTCCAGGGCAAACTAATGTGAGAGGATTGTTGGAATCAATGAGCTGACACCCAGCCTGGGAAAAACAGCAAGAAGTAATCTTGAAAAAAAAAATCTCCAATAAGTTTCTCTGAGGATATTAAATGCTAATTTATAGCCAGGTGCCAGTGGCTCATGCCTGTAATCCTAGCTACTCAGAAGGCTGAGATCTGAAGATCACAGTTCAAAGCCAGCCCAGGCAGGAAAGGCCTCTTATCTTCAATAAACCACCAGAAAACCAGAAAACTGTAGCCCAAGCGCTAGAGAGCTAGCCTTGAGCTGAAGAGCTGAGGGACAGCACCCAGGCCCAGAGTTCAAGCCCTATGACCACCACTACCACCAACAACAAAAAGCTAATTCATGCTGTCAAAGATGGGGAAAATGCAGACCAGTTGTAGTGGCAAGCCCAGTTACTGGGAGATAGGACAATCTAAGTCCAAGAAAAGACAAGAAATGAGACCCTAACTGAAAACCTAAAAGCAAAAGGACCAAAGATGAGGCTCATGTGGTAGAGCACTTGCCTACCAAGTACAAAACCCTGTTTTCAATTCCCCAGAACTGAGAAAATACAAACCAACCAAACAACATCAACAACAACAACAACAAAAAAAAACAGATGGAGACGGGTGCTGGTGGCTCACACCTATAATCTTAGCTACTCAGGAGGCTGAGATCTGAGGCTCACAGTTCAAAGCCAGCCCGGGCAGGAAAGCCCATGAAACTCTATCTCCAATAAACTACCAGAAAACCCTAAGTGGTGCTGTGACCCAAGTGGTAGAGTGCTGGCCTTGAGCTGAAGAGCTGAGGGACAGCACCCAGGCCTAGAGTTCAAGCCCCACCACTAAAAAAAACCCCCAAAACAAAACAAAACAGAAAACAATAACAACAAAAGATGGGAAGAATGAACATTGATGGAAATATGATGATCTACAGAATATCAAACACAGGCACAAATAAGTACACGTATGTGTCCACACACACACATACACATACAAATAAGATTAAGGATACTGGGCACTAATGGCTCACATCTATAATCCCAGCTACTCAGTAGGCTGGGATCTGAGAATTACAGCTCAAAACCAACCTAGGCAGGAAACTCCAGGAGACTCTTATCTCCAATTAACCAGGAAAAAGTTGGAAGTTGAACTATGGCTTAAGTGGTAGGTAGATCACTGGCCTTGAGTAAAAAATCTAAGGGACAGTGCACCATGAGTTCAAGCACCATGACCAGCACAAAGAAAGGGAAAAAAAAAACAGGGCTGGAGGCATTATTCAAGTGCCACAGCATTACCTGAGAGCACATCTAAGATCCTAAGCTCAAACCCCAAGCCAGAGAACAAAACAAAAAGATAAAAACATGGAGGATGTTCGGCACTGGTGGTTATGCCTTTAATTCTACCAAACCAGGAGGCTGAGAGCTAAGGATCTGAGGATCACAATTCAAAGCCAACCCAGGCAGAAAAGTCCTGTGAGAAACTATCTCCGATTAACCACTCAAAAACTGATAGTGGAACTGTGGTAGAGCACTTGCCTAGTAAGCAGGAAATCCTGGGATTAATTCCCAGCACTACAAGCAAGTAAACCAAAGCAATAACAAAAAGATAAAGGTCGGAAATATAATGAAAAGAAGTATTCTCTCTTTATTTTCTTTTTTGCAGCACTAGGGATTAGAACCAGGACTTTGTGTGTAATAGGCAAGTACTTTTGTCACAGTATCTTTTCCTAATCAAATAAAGGTTTTTGTCTAAAATATGTTTTTATATCTTAATACTTTAAAGAACTTTTTTTTATCAGAATAATAGAAGGAAACACAAATGCATAGCTTACTAAATTTGTGCAAAGTAACACATATAACCAGCATCCACATCCAAGACAGAGAAACTAGCTGTCAGAAAAGCCTTCAAGGACAGGAAGAATAATTTTTGAACTTACGCATATGCTCAATAAATACGCACATGAAACACAAAATTGTGTATGAATGTCTAGCAGGTTTATATCTGAATGTGTCATTCAAAAGTTACTGAACATTATTTAGTATTAACAAGAATGTTACAGGAAGTGAAGACAATGAGCAGGCAGATGTTCCACCTCAACCTCCCACAGCTCTGCCACCTAATCCCCTCTAACCCCCATTCACCATCTCCCTTCGTGTTAGATGTCTGTTCATCCCACTTTATCCGATGCAGCATGAGGCGTTTAAATTTCTTCTGAGCCTTGGGGCCTGGAAACAGAGAAGAATTTTGCCAGAGCTGTTAAGATGATCAGGTGGAAGGAACCTCTGAGCTCATCTAATGCTCAGACGTTAATGTGGTAGTTGGAGCCATCCCAGGAGCTACCATGTAGCCTTTCACTCCAATAAACACAGAAATAAGAGGGCCAGTATATTACATCCAAGTATGGCTTTAAAATACTCTCTCAATTTTTTTCAGACTCACCCCCTTCCACTACTACCACGTTGACATCCTTGTGCAGTACCACCACCCCTGTCAGGTACAGTTGCCCAGCATTGGCCTCAATCTTGAACTTCTTGGCTGGGTTGCTCAAATTTCGAACTCTGGAGGAGGGAAAGTTTAGTTATGTCTTCAGTCTTAGCATCAGTAGCTGCCTAAATGGAATAGCAAATTAACAAGATGAATCCAAAATGATTCTTTCTCTAAAAGCAAAGGCTTCTGGAGCAAATATTTTCACTTTCTTATTGTCTTTAAAGTGTATAACTATATACTTTACAACAAATAGCAGGAATAAAGGAGAGGCATTTATATCATCCAAAAATATTTATAAACTCATTGTTCCTCAGACTGTTCCTGACAGTGTAATATAAATCCTGTGGCCTCTAGGTACCTGTAATGTAGATGTCATGTATGCATAAAAGTTTTCTAGATGGAGACCTGAAAAACTATCAACAGTAATTAATTACAGAGTGGTCCTAAGAGATCAGAGAAAAGGAAGGATACTTTTTCAGTAAGTGGATTTCTCTCATGTTACAAACTTAAGACTTAATAAGTACTCATTAGTTTTGGACTAATGTGCCACTTCTATGATAATGAACTAGTATTAGAAATAAGCACATTTAAAACATAAAAGATACACATCAATTCAACTAAAAGAATAAAACAAAAATATTCAATCAGTACAAAAGTAGAAAACTATTTTCACTGTAAAAATGCATTTTGGAATGAGGATAAAAGGAACACTGCAATTCATCAGATAAGGCTATGATTACTGGTGAAAACATTTTTAATGCTTTCTGTATAAATTACTTCACAAAGGATAATTGTTAACAATGTGACTTGAGTGAGTACATTCATTAGTTTATTTTTCTGAACAAACACTATTTACTGGTTAGCAAAGATGACTTGAGAGAGAACTGGATAGTCATAAAAATGAAGTCTTTAACTCTCACCACAGGGGCTGGGAATGTGGGTTAGTGGTAGAGTGCTTGTCTAGCATGCATGAAGCCCTGGGTTTGATTACCTAGTATCACATAAATAGAACAAGCCAGAAGTGGAACTGTGGTTCAAGTGGTAGAGTGCTAGCCTTGAGCAAAAGAAGCTTAGGGACAGTGCCCAGGCTCTGAGTTCAAGCCCTAGGACTGACAAAAAAAAAAACAAAAAAAACCCCACAAATGAACAAAAAAACCCAACTCTCACCACTATAATATAGACTTACTCCCCACTGATTAAGGAATGTTATTTCTTGACAACAGGGACTACTGTTGGTTATGCTTTTAGGCTATAATGAATCTGTCTCAAGCACTTGGAAAGTATTTGTTTTTCTAAGGGGAAAGTTGGCCTACTGTGGACACCTACCTATATACAGATATATGTACCCCCTGTGAAATGTCTTCTTTAAGCTTTTTAATTTTCTTGACCTTTCTCTGTTCTGCTGTAAGTTTCCGGGCAGCGTTGGCCTCTTCATGCGCTCTGTCGTGACAGGAAGGACATCCACAAGTGAGAAAGGCATTGAAGATCAGAGGCAGGGCTAAGGGAAAGAGAGAGCAACAGAGGACTCTCCCCCCCCTCCAAATATGGACCCCCCAAAACACTTTGGAAAATGCACTTGCCCGGGTTTTCCACCCAACCCCATGGCACTTACTTCTGTCTTTTTGCCATCTGAGCTCTAACATGGGCTTCTACCTTCGTAGGGTCTTGAACAGCTTCTGTTCCTAATACTCGCATCAAATTAGAAATTCTCACTGCAGTGGAGAGAGGACAGAGATCAATCGTCTAAGTTATTCCTCTGGCTGGGAAGACCTGTTTTGTCCACCATTTGCTATTGTTTACGTATTTAAAAGCTCTGCTGAAAACTTACTTCCTCTAATAACTCCTACCTTGCAAATACCACTCCAATGGACTCATTTTTTAAAAATTTAATTTTATTGTCAAGATGATGTACAGAGGGGCTACAGTTACATTCATAAGGTAGTGAGTACATTTTTTTTTTTTTTGGTCGGTTGTGGGGCCTGAACTTTGGGCCTGAGCACTGTCCCTCAGCTCTTCAGATCAAGGCTAGCGTTCTACTACTTAAGCCACAGTGCCACTTCTGGCTTTTTCTGCTTATGTGGTGCTGAGGAATTGAACCCAGTGTTAGCTGAAGGCTAACACTCTACCACTTGAGCGTCAGCCCCACTTCCGGCTTTTTCTGCTTAGGTGGTGCTGAGGAATCGAACCCAGGGCCTCATGCATGTAAGGCAAGCGCTCTACCACTGAGCCATCTTCCCATCCCCCCAGGGTAAGTTTTTAATGTACTATTTTTTTCTTTTAGTGAGACAAGGTCTTCTGATATAGCCAACTTAGGTCTCATATTTTCAATGTTCCTGCCTTAGTATACCAAGTGCTAGGATTATAGGTGTTTCATCATAGCAGCTCTGTATGTTGTTTCATTTTTATTTGTGTGTGTGCAAGTGCAAAAAAAGCCTAGGGACAATGCCTAGGCCCTGAGTTTAAGTTTCTTGGTGTTTTGTTGTTGTTGTTTTTTTAATTATTACTGGTCCTGGGGCTTGAACTCAAGGCTTGGGAGCTATCCCTGAACTTTTCTGCTCAATGCTAGTGCTCTACCACTTGAGTCACAGCCATACTTCTGGCTTTTTGGAAGTTAACTCAAGATCAGAGTTTCATTGACTTTCTTGCCCAGGCTGGCTTCAAATCATGATTCTCAGACCTAAGCCTCTTTAGTAGCTGGATTACAGGTGTGAGCCATCAGTGCCTAGCTCTTTCTGCGTTTTTATTTTTACTTTTTTTTTACAGTCCTAGGGCTGGGCACTGCCTGAGTTTCTTTTGCTCAAGGTTAGCACTCTTACCACCTGAGAGCCATAGCGCCACTTCCAGCTTTTCCTGTTTATACGCTACTGAGGAATCAAACCCAGGGCTCATGCATGCTAGGCAAGCACTCTAGCACACAGCCATATTCCCAGCCCATGTGCATGTGTGTGTCTGTGTGTGTGTGCACTCTAGCACAAAGCCATATTCCCAGCCCGTGTGTGTATGTGTGTGTGTGTCTGTGTGTATGTCTGTGTGTGTGTGTTTGCTGGTCGTGAGGCCTGAACTCTGGGCCTGGGCACTGTCCCTCAGCTCTTCAGCTCAAGGCTAGCACCCTACCACTTGAGCCACAGCACCACTTCTGGCTTTTTCTGCTAAATGGTGCTGAGGAATTGAATCCAAGGCTTCATTGAATGCAAGGCAAGCACTCTACCACTGATCCACCTTCCCAGGCCTTCTTGCTATAAAACCCAGATGGTCTTGAACTTGATATCCTCTTGTGTGAGCTTCCATATCAACTCTCTATTTTTCATTTTAAAATTTGAAATGTTAAGAATAATAACTCCGCAAATATTGCAATTTCTATTTTCATGAATTTCAAGACTAGCACCACTCCAGGAAAATCAGAGCACTATACAACTGATAATTCTTTTTTTCCCCCCAGTCCTAGGGCTTGAACTCTCAGGCACTGTCCTGAGAGCTTCTTTTGCTCAAGGCTAGCACTCTACCACTTGAGCCACAGCACCACTTCTGGCTTTTTCTGTTTATGGTACTGAGGAATTGAACCCAGGGCTTCATGAATGCTAGGCAAGCACTCTATCACTAAGCCACATTCCTAGACTGTACAACTAATAATTCTGAAAAATAAGCCTTAAGTGACATCCACAATAAATCATGCAAATAACTGAGAAACAGAAAACACTCAGATGGCTGTTAAAATCCTTCTAAAACTAAAAAGATAAAACTTGACAGATAAACTTTTAATAGCAGTGCCAACTAAAAAAGTGTACCTTTGGGCTCTGGAGGAGGCATCAGGCCTAGCCTTACTTTCTCCTGTAGTTCCTTCTGTGCTTCCCTCCTTGTTTGTCTCCGAAGTTTCTTCTGTTCCTTCTTGGTAAGATATACTCCCAGAGTAACTGGTGTATCATTGTCAACTGTCAGAGAAATGAGTGTACCAAACCAGTAGAATATTAGAGGGGCTTAGGTGGATATCAGCAGCATTAAAAAAATAACTGTTGTTTTAGTTACTTATTTTTATTTTTTTGTCGGTCCTGGGGCCTGTACTCTGGGCCCAGGTGTTGTCCCTCAGCTCTTCAGCTCAAGGCTAGGACTCTACCACTTGAGCCACAGCTCTACTTCTGGCTTTTTCTTTTTTTTTTTTTGGATCTGGTCGTAGGGCCTGAACTCTGGGCCTAAGCGCTGTCCCTCAGCTCTTCAGCTCAAAGCTAGTGCTATACCACTTGAGCCACAGCGCCACTTCCGGCTTTTTTCTTTTTGCTTATGTGGTGCTGAGGAATCGAACCCAGGGCCTCATGCATGCAAGGCAAGTGCTCTACCACTGAGCCACCTTCCCAGCCCCACATCTGGCTTTTTCTGGTTATGTGGTACTGAGGAATTGAACCCAGGGCCTCATGCATGCACGGCAAATACTCTACCACTAAAACACCTTCTCAGCCCTTTTAACTGTTGTTTTAAAGCTGTGGCTCATGCCTATAATTCTAGTTACTCTGGAGGCTGAGTTCTGAGGATCAATTTGAAGCCAGCTAGGACAGGAAAAGTCTGTGAGACTGTTATCTCCAATAAACTACTCAGAAAAAGCTGGAAGTAGTGCCGAGGTTCAAGGAGAAAAAGCTGGAAGTGGTACTGTGGTTCAAGTGGTAGAGCACTAGCCTTTAGCAAAAGAAGTTCAGGAACAGTGCCTAGGCCCAGAGTATAAGCCCCAACACTGGCAAAAAAATAAACAAACAAAAAATATTAGCCAGGCATTGGAAGCTAATGCCTGTAATCCTCAGGAGGCTGAGATCTGAGGATCAAGGTTCAAAGCCAGCCCAGGCAGGAAAGTCTGAGACTCTTATCTCCAATAAACCACTCAGAAAACCCTAAGTGACACTGTGAATCAAGTGGTAGAGTCTTGCCCTGAGTTGAAGAGCTGAAGGACAGAGCCCAGGACCAGAGTTCAAGTCCCACAACCAAAAAAATAAAAATAAAAAATAAAAAGATAAAATTGATTTTTAAAAAAACATTTGCCAGCTGGGCGCTGGTGGCTCACGCCTGTAATCCTAGCTACTCAGGAGGCTGAGATCTGAGGATCGCGGTTCAAAGCCAGCACGGGCAGGAGAGACCGTGAGACTCCTATCTCCAATAAACCACCAGAAAACCAGAAGTGGCGCTGTAGCTCAAGTGGTAGAGCGCTCGACTTGAGCTGAAGAGCTGAGGGACAGCGCTCAGGCCCAGAGTTCAAGCCCCACGACCAACAAAAAAAAAAAATTGCCAGTCCTGGGATTCAACTCAGGACCCAGGTATTGTCCTGGAGCTTTTTTGCTCAAGGCTAGCACACCACCACTAGAGCCACACTCCTCTTCTGGCTTTTTTGGTGGTTAATTGGAGATAAGACTCTCACTGATAGGGGCTAGGAAGGTGGCTCAGTGGTAGAGTGCTTGCCTTGCATGCAGGAGGCCCTGGGTTTGATTCCTCAGCACCACATAAGCAGAAAAAAGCAAAAAGCTGGAAGTGGTGCTGTGGCTCAAGTGGTAGAACACTAGCCTTGATCTAAAGAGCTGAGGGACAGTGCCCAGGCCCAGGGTTCAGGCCCCATGACCAAGGGAAAAAAAAAAAAAATCTCAATGACTTTCCTGCTTCTTTGGCTTTGAGCAAGATTCCCAGATCTCAGCCTCTAGAGTAGCTAGGATTCTAGGTGTCAGTCACTTGCACCTGGTTAGTCTTGAGTCTTCAGCTCAAGGCTAGCACTCTACCACTTGAGCCATAGCGCCACTCCGGCTTTTTTTCTTTTTGTTTATGTGGTGCTGAGGAATCGAACCCAGGGCCTCATGCATGCAAGGCAAGCGCTCTACCACTGAGCCACCTTCCCAGCCCTAGTCTCCAGTCTTTAACTCTCACTTTCTGCATAGGTAATAGTAAATGTTTCTCTCTTCTCCATTTCTCCCCACTTTGACTTGTTATACTAAGTCCTTGCTTAAACATTAAAAGAGGCATATTTTTATCTTTCGTAAGTACTTTTCTCAGTTGATTAAGTAGTAAAACTCATCAAAAACAATGCGCAAATATAAAAAACATGATTACTACTGCTTTAGTTACTTTGGGTAAGGATTGGGATAGGTGAAGGTATCTAAAGTTCTACTATGTCATCCCTTATATTTTGATGTTCCCATGGAATATGATTTTGAAAAGCACTGGCCTACTTGATTTTTTTTTTTTTTGGGTCCAGTCATGGGACCTGAACTCTGGGCCTGGACGCTGTCCCTCAGCTCTTCAGCTCAAGGCTAGCGCTCTACCACTTGAGCCATAGCGCCACTTCCGGCTTTTTTCTTTTTTCTTATGTGGTGCTGTGGAATCGAACCCAGGGCCTCATGCATGCAAGGCAAGCACTCTACCACTGAGCCACCTTCCCAGCCCCTTGATTTTTTTTTTTTCTTAGGTGGTACTGGAGTTTGAATTCAGGGCCTTGCACTTGTTAGAAAACCCTTTACCATTTGAGCCATTTTGTTAGCCTACATTTAGTCATAGGAAATGAAAAAAATCCTCCAGACTCTCAAGAAGGTTCAATCAATAGTTAAAAACAGACAAACCCCACATTCTTCTAATGATTCATACCAATGATGTCAGTGCCTGGCATGTATTTCAAGTTTTTAGGTTAAAAATGCTCAAGTTGCTAGGCACAAGTGGCTCACACTTGTAATCCTAGTTACTCAGGTCACTTAGATCTGATGATCGCAGTTCAGAGTCAACTTGGGTAAGAAAGTCTGTGAGATTTTTTTTTTTTGGGGGGTAGGTCTCACTTGAACTCAGGGCTTGGGGGCTGTCCTAGAGCTTTTTTGCTCAAGGCTAACAGTCTACCACTTTGAGCCACAGTACCACTTATGGTTTTCTGGTGGTTAACTAGCAATAAGAGTCTTATAAATTTTCTTGCCTGGACTGGCTTTGAACCATGATCCTCAGATCTCAGCTTCCTGAGTAGCTAGGATTATAGACATGAGCTATTTGCATGGGCTTCTGTGAGACTCTTCTCTCCAATTTATCACCAAAAAAGGTAGAAGTGTAGCTATGACTCAAGTGATAAAATGCTAACCTTGAGGGGGAGAAAAAAAGCTCAAGGATATTGCCCAAGTCCTGAGTGCAAACCCTGGGACTGGCACCCCCTAAAAACAACAAGCCGGGCGCTGGTGGCTCATGCCTGTAATCCTAGCTACTCAGGAGGCTGAGATCTGAGGATCACGGTTCAAAGCCAGCCCGAGCAAGAAAGGCTGTGAAACTCTTATCTCCAATAAACCACCAGAAAACAGGAAGTGGCTCTGGAGCTCTAGTGGTAGAGTGCTAGCCTTGAGCTGAAGAGCTGAGGGACAGTGCCCAGGCCAGAGTTCAAGCCCCACGACTGACAAAAAGAAAAACAAACAAACAAAAAACCCAACAACAACAACGAAAACACCTTAAGTATGGGCTGAGAAGGTGGCTCAGTGGTAGGATGCTTGCCTTGCATGCATGAAGCCCTGGGTTTGATTCCTTAGCACCACTTAATCAGGAAAAGCCAGAAGTGGTGCTGTGGCTCAAGTAGTAGAGCACTGGCCTTGATCTGAAGAGCTGAAGGACAGTGCCCAGGCCAAGAGTTCAAGCCCCACAACCAAAAGAAACCCGCCCCCCCCCCCAAAAAAAAACACCTCAAGTGTTGCTGGGCACTGGTAGCTTGTGTCTATAATCCTAGCTATTCAAGAGGCTGAGATCTGAGAATCATGGTTTGAAGCCAGCACAAGCAAAGTCCAGTTTTTGTTTTTGTTTTCCGGTTATTTCTATAGACAGCTTCACAAACTTTTCTGCCTAGGTTGGCTTTGAAGCTTAATCTTCTGGATCTTAGCCTCCTGGGTAGCTAGGTATGACTCACTAGCAACTGGCTATGATCCATACAACACTTAAAAGACAGTGTTATCAGTTATTATCTATATATGTAGGGAAAATTCTCAATGTTTTAAGTATTCTCAATTCTCAATGCATCATGTCTCAAGACAAACAGCTAATTTTTTAAGCCACAAGACAGGCACCGATGGCTCAAGCCTGTAATCCTAGCTACTCAGGAGGCTGAGATCTAAGGATCACAGTTCAACACCAACCTGGGCAGGAAAGTCCATGAGACTCTTATTTCCCATAAACCACTAGAATACCAGAAGTGGAACTATGGCTCAAGTGGTCTAGAGCACTTGCCTTGAGCTGAAGAGCTGAGGGACAGCCCCCAAGCCCAGAGGTCAAGCCCCAAAGCTGAGCAAGACAAACAAACAAAAACCCACAAAGAAATACTAAAAACAAAACCTATATTTGGGCAGGAATTAAGTGTACTGTACAAGACTGGAGTTGGAGTTGGCAAAAGCCCAGCTCGTAATACACATAAGTGAAGCTGTCTAAAAAGCCTTAGTATTTTAATTGAAGCCTCAGTACTGTCAATGTTGCATATTCAATAGTCACTAGTCAATGTATCATTTAAACTAATTAAGATTGAATAAAATGAAAAACTCAAGGTCTAAACTTCACTAGTACAATTCAGTTTTTGAGTGCTTGATCACACGTGGATCATGCTCATAGCACTGCACAGCACAGATAGACACGTCCATTACTGTGTGAAGATTTATTGCTAATTCTGCTCTAGTGTCTTCATTGAGCAATTTATGTATTACCTGGAGGATTGAGTTGGGCGGGATGTTCAACAAGATTTGTGATTCCAAAATAATCTTCTCTCTTGGGATTTTCCTCTGTACTAAAATTGGAGGAAGAAGAAAAAACAAGATATATGGATAGAGATGATGCTGAGAAAGGAGCCTTGAGACATGAGAAAATTCATTCTCTATACAGAGCTTTTAGTACTTATCTCTAACATGTATTTAGCTGCTATTTAATTTTTAGGAAAATAAGGTCCTATTAAGACTAGCTCCATTCACTACACAAGTCATCTTCAATCTTTTTTCTATTCTAACACTCCTGAAAGATACCATAGTCTCTCAGTAGTAACAACAAATCCGTGGAAAAGTGGCTTATGCCTGTAATCCTAGCTACTCAGGAGGCTCAGTGAGATCTGAGGGTCAGAGTTCTAAGCCAGCCTGGGCTGGAAAGTCTGTGAAACCCTTATCGTCAGTAAAGTACTAAGAAGGGGAGCTTTGGTTAAAGTGGTTAAAGAGTGCTAGCTCAGGGACAGCACATAGGCCCTGAGTTCGAGATGCAGGACCCACACACATACACAAAAAAAGTTATTAGCAAGGTAGGCATTGGTGGCACAGACTGTTACTTAAGCTGAGATCTGAGGATCAAGGTTCAAAGCCAGCCTGGGCTGGAAAGTCTGTCAGACTCTTTTTTTTTGGGGGGGGGGTCCGGTCATGGGGCCTGAACTCTGGGCCTGGGTGCTGTCCCTCAGCTCTTCAGCTTAAGGCTAGCGCTCTACGTAGACACTTGAGCCACAGCACCACTTCCGGATTTTTTTTTTCTTTTTGCTTATGTGGTGCTGAGGAATCGAACCCAGGGCCTCAGGCATGCAAGGCAAGCGCTCTACCACTGAGCCACCGTCCCAGCCCAGTCTGTCAGACTCTTATCTCCAATTAAGTAGCAAAAAGCTGGAAGTAGAACTGTGGTTCAAGTGATAGAGTGCTTGCTTTGAGTACAAAGGCTCAGGGACAGTGCCCAGGCCCTGAGTTCAAGCTGTAAGACCAGCACACACACAGAAAAGTATTGAGCCAGGTGCCAGTGCTGCATGCTTAAAATCCTAACTACTCAGGAGGCTAAAATCTGAGGACCTTGGTTGGAAGCCAGATCAGGCAGGAAAAGTCTTAGATTCTTAGCTCCAATTAACCACAAAAAAACTACAAATGGCTATGGCTCAAGTGGTAAAGTAATAGCCTTGAGCACAAAAGCTCAGGGCAGAGCTCAGGCCCTGAGTTCAAACACTAGGATTGGCACACACACAAAAAGATAACAACAAACTCACAGGTCAAAGCCATTGGGGATTATGTAAGAGTCCCACCACTCAATTTCAGGGATATCTCCTTCCTTTAGTTCCTTTTTAGGAGCAATGAGGGCAAGCCTAGTTGAAGTATGAATGCCTGTTTTTCGAGCAGCCTGTGAAATCTCTGCCTGTAGCTTCTCCAGTTGAGCCTAAAAGCAAGATAAACCAAGACAAGTTGCTGCCACAGAAAAGTGGTATAATCCTAAACTTTGAAGTGCCCTTGTTGAAATTTCTTAGCTAACGTAGCATTCATAATTTCTCAAAGTTTAGAAAAAGAGCCATTGTTTTATTTTATCCCTTACTTGGTATATACACATATATCAAACCCACTCCTCTCCTTTACCCTGTAGTGCGTGCCTAGATTAGATATGCAGAAATGGAATTACAGACAAAACTAACAGAATACAGTCAAGTGAACTTTCCAGATGATGGATTGGCTGCAGTGAATTTTAACACTAGACAGGCTTCTCTCTCACTCAAGGGCTCTGAATTGTTTCTCTCCACTGTAAGTTTTACATGAACATTTTAAACTTCATTTATTTCCATCTAGGTAGGCAGTAATTAGAAATAGCTGAAAATCATATTACAAAAATAGTTTAAAGCAGGGCGCCGGTGGCTCACGCCTGTAATCCTAGCTACTCAGGAGGCTGAGATCTGAGGATCGCGGTTCAAAGCCAGCCCGGGCAGGAGAGACTGTGAGACTCCTATCTCCAATAAACCACCAGAAAACCGGAAGTGGCGCTGTAGCTCAAGTGGTAGAGCGCTCGCCTTGAGCTGAAGAGCTGAGGGACAGCGTCCAGGCCCAGAGTTCAAGCCCCACGACCGACAAAAAAAAAAAAAAAAATAGTTAAAAAAATTTAGCCATTGCTTTAAATTAATTCCTCAAAACAGGGAACCTTGAATTAGCCATATTTTTCTGTCAGCTTCCTACTTAAAATTCTCAAATATATGCTAAGTCAGATACCTTTGTTCGTAATCGTTGAGCAATCTTTTCAAATTTGCCCTTGTCATGAAATTTAAAAGTACGTCTCTGGCGCTGTGAGGGGGCGATTGAGACTCGGGGGTCAAAAAAGGTATTGGACTCCATGTCTTCTGATGGCTTTTCTTTTAGCTGTTGCTTGAATTGTTCCCTCTTCACAGCACGAATATTGGCTTTCAGAGTAGGCATGCGATGAGTTAGTTCAATCTCCTTGCCTGTGGCATCTACAGTTCGACCTTGCTCATCTAGGATCAGTGGTGTAGGTTTAGTTTGATCTTTTAACTCTACCTTCCTGAAAAACAGCCAACAAAAAAGTAAATCCCATAGAATATTAAAGCCAAAAACAAACAGAATATAAAACAAAACATAATTTTAGGTAGTAAAACCTCATCTGTGAAGTATAAAATCTTGATTAAAAACACTAAAATAATAATTTCTTTTTTTAATATAAGATTAAGGGTAAAAACATCAAACTGAAGCTTGAGATATAGTGATAGAAAAGTTGCCACCATGTGCCAGGCAGTGAGTGTGACCTAAGCGCTACAAAACTAAATCCACAAAGAATTTTAAAAAATTGGGCTGGTAGCCGGGCGCTGGTGGCTCACGCCTGTAATCCTAGCTACTCAGGAGGCTCAGATCTGAGGATCGAGGTTCAAAGCCAGCCCAGGCAGGAGAGACCGTGAGACTCCTATCTCCAATAAACCACCAGAAAACCGGAAGTGGCGCTGTAGCTCAAGTGGTAGAGCGCTTGCCTTGAGCTGAGGGACAGCCCCCAGGCCCAGAGTTCAAGCCCCACGACCGACAAAAAAAAAAAAAAAAAAAAAAAAAAAAATTGGGCTGGGAATGTGGCCTAATGGTAGAATGTTTGCCTAGCATGCATGAAGCTACGGGTTCTATTCCTCTGTACCACATCAAAAGAAAAAGTCAGAAGTGCTGCTATGGCTCAAGTGGTAGAAAACTAGCCTTGAGCAAAAGCAGCTCAGGGATAGGGCCCAGGTCCTGAGTTCAAGCCCTAGGACTGGCAATAATAATAAAATTAAATAGAAATCAACCACTTAATCATGGGCTTATGCCCACAATCCTGGCTACAAGGGAAACAGAGGTAAAAGAACTGACTGTACCTTATTTTAAATTTTTTTTGTCTGTCGTGGGACTTGAATTCTGGGCTTGGGCACCATCCCTCAGCTCTTCAGCTCAAGGCTGGCATTCTACCACTTGAGCCACAGTGTCACTTTCAGTTTTCTGGTGGTTTATTGGAGATAAGAGTCTCACATACTTTCCTGCCCAGGCTGGCTTTGAACTGTGATCCTCAGATCTCAGCCTCCTGAGTAGCTAGGATTACAGGTGCAAGCCACCAGTGCCTGGAGAGGACTGTAGTTTAATTTCAGTAGACAAAACGCAGGCTACTTATCAAGTCCTCTATGGATAAATAAGTTGGGCAAACACCTACTGTTGTAGCCACAAAGAAGGCCACAGGTACAGGATCATAGTCTTAGTCTGAGTCCAGTTAAGGCAAAAAGTGTGAGATTCAGTCTGAAAAAATAATAGGGTTTGGGCTAGGAAGGTGGCTAAGTGGTTAGAGTGCTTGTCTTGCATGCATAAGGCCCTGGGTTCAATTCCTCAGTACCACATAAGCAGAAAAGGCCAGAAGTGGTGCTGTGGCTCAAGTGGTAGAGCGCTAGCCTTGAGCTGAAGAGTTGAGGGACAGCACCCAGGCCCAGAGTTCAGGCCCCATGACTGACAAAAAAAATAAAATAACAGGGTTTGAGGAATGGCTCAAGTGGTACAGTAAGGCCCTGAGTTCAAAATAATAAAAGGAGAAGAAAACAAACAGGACATTTGAATATAGCGCACCAAATGAAATTAATTTTTAAATTATATTGAAAAGACTTTGTAATCTTATGTTTCTTCTGAATTTTGTGTGTGTATATGTATGTGACTCAAATCCAGGGCTTAATGCAAGATAGGTAAGTGCTCTCTTACTGAACTATATCTCTAGCCCACACAAAATTCATTGGTTATATTACAGACCAATGAAATACTAAAACTCAAACTTAATATCTTTGCCTAGTTGTAGAAAACTCATAGATTTGGTCTCACTCAATGTTGCTTAATGGCAAAAGCTCTGAGTTAGAAACTCACAGTCTGATTCTATTCCAAGTCCCAATACTAGATAAATAATTTTTATTTCAATTCTACCAATTACAAAAAGATAATACACCTTATAACAAAGCCAAAAAAGTCAATTGGTATTTGCAGATCATATGTACAAAATATGAAACCTTAAGAAATTATTTTAAGTTCAATGGAAAATGAAGTTCAATAGTATTTAGGGCTATTTACTGCTTCTCAAGCCTGAGAAGCGACAAGGGATTCCAGGAAGTACTCACGGTGGAGCAATGCCCATGGCATGGAGATTAGCAAGGCCCACCATGTTGGCATTGCCGATTAGTCCTGGCTTCAGTGCCAGCTGAGCTTGGATTCGGGCTTGTAGTTCAGCAGCTTTCCTTGCCTTTTCAATAGCATCATTCATAAAAGTGGCAGCCTGGGATGGTTGAATAGTATTGCCAATTGGAAGTCGCTCTGGCTGGGAGGAAGAAGTTGTCTTTGGCTATGGGACAGAGAACAAAAGAAATCAGAGGGGCTGAGATACGCACACTCTCATATGGTAGATGACTATGGGGTATGACCCTCTGAACTCTCAGTTGAATGGATGGTACAAAATTTTGTGCTAAAGACTATTATTTTCAGAGTAACAAGGACATAATACCTGAGGTGTCGGAGGGCTAATGAAGCTCAACTGTTTTTTCCTCTCCTCAATTTGTCGTGTTGCAGCCTCCATCATCTGTTTGATCTGCTCTCCAGAGGAAAAAATTGAAAGTTAAATTTCTCCATATTATTTCTCCCATACAGGTTCCTATAACCAAAATGCATTTGGGTCTAGAAACCAAAAATGTTCCTCAAATGTCCCTACCATATTGTACCTACCTACCATAGGCTAGAAAATTGAGTAAAGGTAAGTTTTCATTGTCAAACTGCAATATTACAACTCTTTCTTCCTAGAGCAAGATTATGACTCAGATAAACCTAAGTATTCATCTTTTTTTTCTTTTTTTTCCCCTTTGGTCGGTGGTGGGGCTTGAACTCTGGGTCTGGACACTGTCCCTCAGCTCTTCAGCTCAAGGCTAGTACTCTACCACTTGAGCCACAGCGCCACTTCCGGCTTTTTCTGTTTATGTGGTGCTGAGGAATTGAACCCAGGGTGTGCATGTGAGACAAGCACTGTACCACTGAGCTACCTTCCCAGTCCCCTAAGTATTCCTCTTATCTGTGCTACTTACTACCTGTGTAATATCTCAAACTCACAAGAATATAAAAGGTTACTAGGAAAATTCATTTTTGTTTTCCTGATAGAGAAGTCATACTTATTCATCTAATTTCTCCTTAAGTATGTTTTCTTGTGTGTGTGTCGTGGTTCTATTTTTATTAGCATCAATACAAAAAGAGTTCATTTTGACACGTTTCTATGTGTACCTAATGTTCCTTAAGCAGACTTACTCCCTGCATTAATCTATCTTCCTATTGTGAACATTTAAGTGGTGCATATAAGCCTAACAACACCTCAATTATATTAAATTTTAAAAAATCATGTTGAGCTGGGCACCGGTGGCTCATGCATGTAATCCTAGCTACTCAGCAAGCTGAGATCTGAGGATCACAGTTCAAAGCCAGCACGGGCAGGAATGTCCATGAGACTCGTATCTCCAATAAACCACCAGAAAACCGAAGTGGTGCTGTGGCTCAGGTGGTAGAGTGCTCACCTTGAGCTAAAGAGCTGAGGGATGGCACCCAAGCCCAGAGTTCAAGCCCCACAACCGACAAAAAAAAAAAAAAAAAAAAAAAATCATGTTGAGCACACTGGTGAGTAACACCTGTAATTCTAGCTACTGAGAAGGCAGAGATCTGAAGATCATGGTTCAAAGCCAGCCAGGAAGGAAAGCCCATGAAACCTTTATTTCCAATTAACTAACAAAAGGCCAGAAGTGGACCTGTGGCTTAAATGGGAAAGCACTATCCTTGAGCAAAAATGCTCAGGGAAAAGGGATAGTACCCAGGCCCTGAATTCAAGTTCCAGAACCAGCATTTTTTTTTTTTTAAAAAGCAAAAAAAAAAAAAAAAAAGCTCTGGGACAGCACCTAGCACCCAGGCCTTAAGTTCAAACTCTAGGACTGGCATCTAAAATAAATCAGTTTCTTTTCCTTTTTTGTGCTGGTTTTTGGTGGTTAATCGGAGACAAGAATCTCTAGGACCTTTTCCCCTAGAATGGCGTTAAACTGCAATCCTCAGATCCCAGTCCCAGTCTCCTGAGTAGCTAGGATTATACATGCACATCAGCAGTGCCCAACTATTCTCCAATTTTTTTTTTTTTTTGTCAGTCATGGGGCTTGAACTCTGGGCCTGGGTGCTGTCCTTCAGCTCTTCAGCTCAAGGTGAGCACTCTACCACTTGAGCCAAAGCGCTACTTCGTTTTCTGAGTGGCTTATTGGAGATAAGAGTCTTACAGAGGGGCTGGGAAGGTGGCTCAGTGGTAGAATGCTTGCCTTGCGTGCATGAGGCCCTGGGTTCCATTCCTCAGCACCACATAAGCAGCAAAAAAAAAAGCCGGAAGAGGCACTGTGGCTCAAGTGGTAGAGGGCTAGCTTTCACTTGAAGAGCTGAGGGACAGGGCCCAGGCCCAGAGTTCAGGCCCCAAAGCCAGACTAAAAAAAAAAAAAAAGAGTCTTACAGTTTCCTGCCTGGGCAGGCTTTGAAGCATGATCTTCAGATCTCAGCCTCCTGAGTAGCTAGGATTACAGGCATGATCCACCAGCACTTGGCTATTCTCCAGTTTTTGTTGTTTTTTTTTTTGGTCCAGTCGTGGGGCCTGAACTCTGGGCCTGGGTGCTGTCCCTCAGCTCTTCAGCTCAAGGCTAGCGCTCTACCACTTGAGCCACAGCGCCACTTCCGGCTTTTTTTCTTTTTGCTTATGTGGTGCTGAGGAATCGAACCCAGGGCCTCATGCATGCAAGGCAAGCGCTCTACCACTGAGCCACCTTCCCAGCCCTATTCTCCAATTTTTAAAAGATACATGATTTATTACTTATGTAGTGTTAAAATATACACTTCACTTTTTTTTTTTATGTTTGGGTTCAAACCCAGGGCATGGTAGGCTAATATTAACTATTTAGCTAATTTCCCATCTCCACTTGAAATTACTTGTAAGTGGATTACACCTATTTTGCACATTTGAAGATTCTTCAACCTATTTTGCACATTTGAAGATTCTTCATGTCTCTTATCAAGATGAGTGCTGATCACTTAATTTTTCCAATGACAAATGATGTAGGTAACTGGGTAACCAATGTATATACACAGTTAATAGTAGGTGCTTAGTAAACGGAGTTTCAATAATCCATAACTAGAATAATCTTAGTTAAATCAAAGAATGCTTAAAATATACAGCAGGAAATAAAATCTCCCCAAATAAACACTAATTCAAGTCCAGATCACAGAAGTATGGACCCATAAAATCCTTTGCTTCAATGCACTTTGCTTCCAATGTCTATTAACTAACCTGGAGTTTAGTCAACATGCCAGGGCTTTCTGATGGAGGCCCAGGAATCACCTCTGGCTCTTCTTCTACCTCCTCAAAACGGGGTATTCGTCGTTTCTTTACTCCTGATGATTCCTTGGAGATCTCAGAGTCATCACCAAACACCTCCTAAGGGAGCCCAAGATGAAAGAAGAGTTGTATCCCTCCCCATGGGGAGAAGAAAGAATCATCCTAACACCTACCAGCACTTTAAGGCTTTTCCTAGGGGAATATGATGCAATCTTGCAAATAACTACTTGTAGGAGGCAGGGTTTTCTAGACTCTCCACCAAGTGGACCATTTCACTCAACTTCATCATCCTCCTACTCCAGTCAAGCAAACCCCATGTTCTTATAGGTGTTCCTACAAGAACATCCTATCTCAACCTCTTTGCAAAGCTATTGCCCACATTTGTAATGTTCTTTCTTAACTTTTCCACAACCCCTGTTCCATCCTGCCTAAAACTCACCTCCTCCAGGCACTTTTCCTCATTATAAACTCATCCCACTCTGATCAAACTTTTGCTTCATATCCTCTTAGCACTTAAAAGCTTGGTTCATATTAGGCTAAATTACACTGTTGATACTCTGTTTGCTAAGTGTTAGGTCTTTCAATGGTAGTAATGTTATTCCAACTAGAGTTTATTTTTATTTATTTATTTAGTGCTAGTCCTGGGGCGTGAACTCAAGGCATGGGTGCTGTCCCTAAGCTTTTCTGCTCAAGGCTAGCACTCTACCACTTGAGCCATAGCTCCATTACTGGCATTCTGCTGGTTAACTGAAAATAAGAGTCTCATGGGCTTTCCTGCTTGGGCTGGCTTCAAACTGTGATCCTCAGATCTCAGCCTCCTGAGTGGCTAGGATTACAGGCATGAGCCATGGTGCCCAGCTCTAACTTGAGTCTAAACTTTTCCAGGACAGGGGCTTTCTCTTTCTTTTTTAGTATTCCCCAATAACAGTTTGTTCTTATCATATAATGGGAACTCAAATATGTTGACTAATTTGCAAGATGAATTTAATAGGACCAAGAGTGGCCAACTGGAAGGGACAATGGGAAAAAGCAAATGTACACACCGGTGGTAGGCTTTGGGTGACATCCCCTCTTCACTAGGAGGGCTCGTGTTTTGCAAGGACATATCCTCGGCCAGGGGCGAGCGCTTCCTGGAACTCCTACAGTTCAAGAAAAAGGACTCTCCCATAATATATTGTGTGGAGTGGGGACTTGAATGGACCAAAAACGGGACCCATATCCCATGGCTATCTAGATTCCTTCTTTAAGAAACTACTTTTATTTATCCCACCCAATGTAGTCACTTCATTTAGAGCATGGCATCAGCACTTTCACAGTGGCATACCCTATTGTAACATAATTCTCACTGTATGTATCAGTCTGTATATACTGTGGACTAAATATAACAAAATTCAATATAAATCTGAAACTATAATTAACCCTAAAACTTACATAAAACTGCTATTTTTGTAATTTGTGACTATTTTATTGCATTCCTAACTTTGTATACTGCAAATTCTCTTAAGGCAAGGGACTATCACTTAAAACCAGAAGGCATAGAAATTTCTATTGTTCTTGGTTCTACAGCCAGGCCAGGGGACCAAGCAGACATTTATTATCCACTCTTTGTGTCTTAGGAAAAGCAATGGGATAGCCAACATAGGAAAAGACTTTTGGAGGGTTTGATAGGAGTACAGAAACATTTTTTTAAGAGAGAGAAGAGAAATTTTTAAGAGAAACTAGCTAATTTAGGGAAATGAGATCAGAAAGATAAGCTACTCTACTAACATTTAAAAAGGCCATGACCAATCAGCAACCATAGAATGTAGTAAAGGGGATACTGATTCTTTTAGGTACCCCACTAATGGGACCAGATGACCCATAATATACTACATAACAAACGGTAGGCTCTCAACATATGAAAAATATAGTTAGTTTTAGATATCTTATCTATAAGTACACTGCAGAAAAATCTCTATGAAGGAGCATCAATAAGCTCTACAGTCAAGTAGCAGTGGAGTCACATTCTGAAGCACCTTATTAGGCTTAAAATAAATCAAAGGTATCGAATTTTAGAGCAATGAATTTATAGATAGTAGTAATGGAAGATAAAGAGAGACCTGGGAAAACATGAGAACCAAAACTCCTAACTATATATGAAAAAAATGACAAAGCTGTCAATTGTTTCTTAGGAATATTTCAAATGAACTCAGGTAGTTCATTGTTACAAAACAGTGATAATATAACTACCTTTTCTACTTTAATATCTAAGGACCTCTTTTTAACATTAGGTATGCTACTAATGAATATTGAAGTGTGAGCCAAAGAAGGTCAGCAATTTTATCAAATATTCCTGAGCTCATTAGATGGTAAACAGTAACCTACCTTTAGCTCTCGTTTTCTGCTCCTGTCACTGCTGGACTTGGAATGCCTAGAACTTCGGCCTTCCTCTACAGCCTCAAACAATTTGTCCACAAATCGGAGAGTAGAATCATCAAGGAAAGGTTTCAGATGGTCTGAGAGAAGAAAAAAAAAAAAAGAGGTGGTAAAACTGAAAAGGTAATAATATATATTAGATATGTAAGTCACCAACACAGGAAGGACAGAAATAATGTTAATGTTCTTAAAATGTGCTATACTGAATGACCATGTGGTATGTGTAACAACAGAATTACAATTTCTATGGAGTAGGACGTGTTATTGCTATAGAAATCTATGTAATATGAGCATCTAACTTTAAGATACGGGCTTAGAGTATAGCTCAGTAGTAAAGCACTTGCCTAATATGTGCAAGGTATAAAGTTCCATTCTCAGCACCAAACAAAACCACACAAAAACAAACAAAAAGTATACATAGGCATAAAAATTTATGATAAATAATCACTCCAGACTTTCTCAAATAGCAAGTTGTAGGACCTTTTTAATGTATCTCATAAAGACTTCCATATAATGAGACATCAGTCAGAATCTGAATATCCACATTTGACTTCAGTATTAAATCTAACTCAGGTGACTCAGTATGATAGCAGAAGGGACTCAGTCTGAGATGCAAAATATGCTACAAATTTGACAAAGAATAAGAAAAGTAGAATGATACAAAGTAAGAGAAAAATCTAGTTATTTAATCTATTTTCATGATAATAAAAGATACAAAATAAAGTGTGTCTTGACTTTTCTTTAGATGCTCCTAGTAGGAAGGATTTGGACAAGTTCAAAGTAATGTTTAAGGGTTATCCTATATACTACGTCAAAAGAGTCAGAGAGGTACATACCAGCTGCCTTCTTCTTGTCCATGCCCTTCCCCACACAGTTCAACGCTGCTGTTACCACAGTGGGCTCTGAGAAACCCAGCACTCTCTTCACTGTCTTTTCTATCCATGGTTTCAGCTCATCCAGCTCCCTTTTAGACAGTGCCATTTTTCAGGAAAAGGCAAACAGTAACTCAAATGGGACTCAACACACCTTAAAAGAAACTAGGAAAGAGTTAAGTTAGAAAACAGAAAACAAAAAACCAAAAACAAAAGAACTAAGGGGATCTAGGGCCATAGTTAATATGTCAGGAATTCAGGAATACCTTCCCAACTCTATTGTAAATGTCAATCCTAAGGCAACTTTTTCTACTTAATTTGAAGAAAAATACTTTCCCTAAGAACTGCTTCAAAGAAGAGGAAAACAAGTCCTTTTATTTATTTATTTTTTAAGACAGGGTCTCACTATGTAACCCAGGATGTACTCCAACTCTTTTTTCTTTTTTGGTCAGTCATGGGGCTTGAACTCTGAGCCTGGGCACTGTCCCTCAGCTCTTCAGCTCAAGGCTAGAACTCTACCACTTGAACCACAGCACTACTTCCAGTTTTCTGGTGGTTTTAGTGGAGATAAGAGTTTCACGGCCTTTCCTGCCCCAGGCTGGCTTTGAAGTGGGATTCTCAGATCTCAGCCTCCTGAGTAGCTAGGTTACAGGTGTGAGCCACCAGCGCCCAGCTTGTATGCCAACTCTTGTCCCTCCTGCCTATGCTCTGATTTTTTTTTTCTATGCTCTGATTTTTATAGTTAGTTACAGATATTCACCACCATGCCCAGCTTAAACTCAGGGTCTGGAAACTGCCTCTGAGATTCTTTTGCTAAAGGCTAGCACTCTACCACTTGAGCAACAGAGCCACTTCTGGCTTTTTCTTTTTTTTTTGGGTCCGGTTGTGGGGCCTGAACTCTGGGCCTGGGCGCTGTCCCTCAGCTCTTCAGCTCAAGGCTAGCGCTCTACCACTTGAGCCACAGCGCCACTTCCGGCTTTTTTCTTTTTGCTTATGTGGTGCTGAGGAATCGAACCCAGGGCCTCAGGCATGCAAGGCAAGTACTCTACCACTGAGCCACCTTCCCAGCCCCACTTCTAGCTTTTTCTGTTTATGTGGTACTGAGGAATTGAACCCAGGGCTTCATGCATGCTAGGCAAGCACTCCACGACTAAGCTTTAGTTCTCCACCTGACTTTTAATGCTAACTCTGTAAGTATCAATGACATCTGAGGAATAACCAAAATCTTGGGAAAACCTAGTATGAGAAATGAGTTCTAGGTTTAAAATAGATCTTAAGGGCTGGGTAATGAGCTCAATGGTAGTGTGTCTGCCTAGTATGAACAAGATCCAAGGTTCCATCCCCAGCACTACATAAATTAACTAAATAAGCCCTGTCAGAGATCCGTTTTTCTTTTTTTTTTTTTTTGGGGGGGGGTTCCGGTCATGGGGCCTGAACTCTGGGCCTGGGCGCTGTCCCTCAGCACTTCAGCTCAAGGCTAGCGCTCTACCAGTTGAGCCACAGCACCACTTCCGGCTTTTTTTCTTTTTCCTTATGTGGTGCTGGGGAATCGAACCCAGGGCCTCATGCATGCAAGGCAAGCACTTTACCACTGAGCCACCTTCCCAGCCCCAGAGATCAGTTTTTCTATTCCTCCCCCCGCCCCCCCCCCCCCCGCAAGTTGTGGGGCTTGAACTCTGGGCCTGGGCACTGTCCCTCAGCTCTTCAGCTCAAGGCGAGCACTTTACCACTTGAGCTACAGTGCCACTTCACGTTTTCTGGTGGTTTATTGGAGATAAGAGTCTCATGCACTTTCTTGCCCGGGCTGGCTTTGGACCGAGATCTTCAGATCTCAGCCTCCTTAGTAGCTAGGATTACAGGCGTGAGCCACTGGTGCCCAGCCTATTCCTTTTTCTTCTAGGCAAGTATTAACACTAATCCAGGCTTGACCTGTTGGTTTCCCTTCTCCTAAGGGACATAAATTAAGGAGTCTTTACCTGAACCAGTCATCCTGTACTAAATCTTACAATCAAGAATGTTCTGTTAAATTTCTCTATTTATTCTCTATTTATTCATGGCAGTGGGAATTCTACACACAGGTTATGCTACATATTTTACTGAGTCTCTCAGCTGACTCAACCAAGAGTAAACACTAAACTAAAACAAAAACAAACAAACAAACAAACAAACAACTCCACAACTAGTTGCTAGTGGCTCACACCTGTAATCCTAGCAAATTCAGGAGACTGAGATCTGAGGATCATGGTTCAAGCCAGCCCAGGCAAGAAAGTCTATGAGATTCTTACCTACAGGAAGCTACAAAAAATCCAGAAGTGGAGCTGTGGCTTGAGCACTATGTTGACTGAAAGAAGCTAAGGGACAGCACCCAGGTTCTGATTTCAAACACCAGGACCCATGCTCACTCATGCGTGCTCTCTCTCTCTCTCTCTCTCTCTCTCTCTCTCTCTCTCTCTGTCTCACACACACACTGTATGTTTTGGATCTCACTCTTTCCTTTTTTTCTTTTATTCTTCTATTTTTTTAGCTCAGCAGAGAAAACATTTTATCATTTAATTCAAATTACTATAAAGTTTCAACATTATTCATATTTACATTTCATTCCTCCCTAAATGTTAAATCGTTTTATGGGCTGAGAAAACTCATTTTTTTTTTGTTTTCTACATATGGCTTTATGATAGTCAATAAACTATACTGACCTCAATTTCCCAGCTAACCTCTTCTTAATATTGCCAGGCATCATAGTAGATCTGGGTATCAATTGTTCAAAATGTGTTAAGACATTTTTTTTCTTCTAAAAGACAGTCTGATTAACATCTACCTTCTTGGCAAGTAACTTCCTAGAAGAGCTATTGTCCAATAGTTGATTTAATAATTTGGTAAATAAAGCTGGCAGATTAAAGTCATGAAATTATGATGGAAAGATTCTGTGCCTTAGTGACAAGTGATATGGATGATCTATGGTGGCTGTTATACCATCATGTAATGGCAGTAAAGTCTATCAATTACTGCATACTCAATATAATATACATTGTTAAAAAGAAGCATATGTAGGGGGCTGGGAAGGTGGCTCAGTGGTAGAGAGCTTGCCTTGCATGCCTGAGACCCTGGGTTCGATTCCTCAGCACCACATAAGCAAAAAGAAAAAAGCCGGAAGTGGCGCTGTGGCTCAAGTGGTAGAGCGCTAGCCTTGAGCTTGAAGAGCTGAGGGACAGCGCCCAGGCCCAGAGTTCAGGCCCCACGACTGGACCAAAAAAAAAAAAGATGCATATGTAAGCACCACAATGGGAGTTGTAGACCACTCAGCACTAGAATGTACAAAAATAAGCTCATTCATCAGGACAATGAGCCACACCATTTACAACCCCTTAGGTGACTTAATTCCTCAGAGCCTCTCTTTACTCATCTTAGTAAATAAGGACATCTGCCTTATTATCTACATTGTAATTCAATATTTAAGTAACTTTTAAGTGTCAAGAAGAGTGCTTACTAGGCGCTGCACAGCAGTAGAACAAAACAGACAAGAACCCTCGCCTTACTAATGAGGCTTCATTTCCACTAGAACTGAATCACAGGCTAGAAAAAGTGGAAGCATTTTGAAACGGAAAACAATACAACAAGTACCATGATTGTCCAAGCTGGAAAGTGTGCCTAAGTACTGTCACACCACATGTACTCCGTTGGACACAACCTTCTACAAAAAGCTGTGCAAACTAAACAGTCAGTGAACCAAAAAAAGTTGCAAACAGTAACTAGCTTGGCCACTTGTCAATTTCTCGACAGTAACTGTCTGGCGGTGGGGAGCTGGGGTGCGAAGGGCAGAAAGCTCTCCTCTGAATGAGCAGGTAGCAGGATGGAGGCTTCGCTCAGGAATTCCTTACTCTGGAGCTCCCATCCGATTCCTGACTCCTTCCAGTTGCCCCTTCCACCCCATTAAGCCTTCCCCAAATGCCCCACCCTGTCCCCTTCCCGCCCCCGCCCTTTGCCTCATTCTAACTCCCCTAGCAGAACCCCGTACTTCTCTCGGCCTCCTCCCCGCGGAACGCTCCCGCCCGGGTGCCCCCTTTGGATTGAGCCCGGGCCTCCGTGGCTTGGACCGAAGGATAACCCTGCTGGGCCCGGGGACACTACTCACCTCACAAACTTCAGCCCCTGAGACGGAGCCCGAACGTTACACCGGAACCGGAAACCTTCAGACCGCCCTACGGCCGGCCGTCGCTACCGCCACCGTCGCGCCACGCCGCGGTCCCCCAACACGTGATCAGGGGAGGCCGGGCCGCCCATTCGCGCAGCCGCAGTTACCACGTTCCCTGTGGCCTGGCGCATGCGTATGATAGCCTAAATCATTCCTCCACCCCCACCCTCCCGCTCCTCCCCTCCCCGTCCGCCTTCCCACTGCTCGCGGGCTGGAGGTTTTCCCATCCAAATCTAATAACTAGGTTAGTTGAAAGTCATGGTCGCCTGCAGCAGAGATGGGGCTGTGGCAAGAAAAAGTGCGCAGGGCTAGAGGTAGGGCTTAGGGGGTAGAACTCCTGCCTAGCAAGCTGGAGGCCCCGAGATCAAACCCCAGTGATGCCTGAGGGTAAATTGGGCACCACGCCTTCAATCTTAGCTACTCTGGAAGCTGAGATCTGAGTTTCCGGGTTCGAAGCGAGCCGGGGCAGAAAAGTCCTCGTGAGACTCTTTTATTTCCAATTAGTCACTCAAAAAGCAGAAGTGGCGCAGTGGCTCAAAGTGGTCGAGGGTTAGCTTTGAACAAAAGAACAAAAAAACAGCGCTCAAGCCCTGAGTTCAAGTCCCACAGCCGACACACACACAAAAGGAAGTGGGCTAAAACTATGCTACAAGTAAAAACTGAGCTTCCTCATTCGTACTCGAACACGGCCTTTCTGTAGAAAATAAACTTAGCAGTGATCACGAGCATTAGCCATCCCTCCTTCACCTTTCTCCATAACAATGGTGCCAGAGATCACCCAGAAAAAAAGGACAAAACACATAGAAGAGTATGTGTTGGCTTTGCATTTGCCAGAATAACATGCACCACAAGGTATATACTATTCCTTTACCTCTGGTGAGCACGCAGATTACTACTCTTCCTTTAGCGCATTAAGTCTTGCAGTCCTGACTGACTGCTACTGTTTATTTAATATGACAAACACTTGAAGGTTTTTAGCTTGTAGCGTTTTGATTGTATTGCTCTTCACTCGGAGAGCTACAAGGTTTGAGTTAACAAGTTGGCAGAACTTGATAACATGTTGCTCAACTTATTCATGCCTCAGGTTGCTACCAATAGCACTTAATATCAACGTTTTAGAAAATATTCAGACAAAGCCTTTAAACAGAGTGCCAGTGGATCTTAGCCACCTGGCAGGCAGACATTGGGAGAAGCAAAGTTTGAGGCCAAGCAAAAAGTTCGAGAGGTCCCATTTCAACCAATGGCTGAGGGCAGTGGGTCACGCTTGTCATCCCAGATATGGTGGGAAGCCTAAATTGGAGAATTGTATTCTAGGGTGGCCAGAGGTTTAAACCCCAGTACTTCCAAAAACTCTGGCCCACGCCCAGAGTTCAAGCCCCATGACAGACCAAAAAAAAAAAAAAAAAATCAGTTGAAGAAGTAAATGAGTTCCAAATCTGTAGGAATGTTATACATATTTTTTGTTCAGTGCTTTTTTTTTTTTTTTTTGGGGGGGGAGTCTGGTCATGGGGCCTGAACTCTGGGCCTGGGTGCTGTCCCTCAGCTCTTCAGCTCAAGGCTAGTGCTCTACCACTTGACCCATAGCGCCACTTCTGACTTTTTTCTTATGTGATACTGAGGAATTGAACCCAGGGCCTCTGGCATGCAAGGCAAGTGCTCTACCACTGAGCCACCTTCCCAGCCTATTCAGTGCTTTTAAAAGCTAGGGTTCAATTGCCTATAGGGAATTTTTTTTTTCCTCTAGGGACTAATCTTTTACTCTCCCAGTTATTACCTACACATGATTCCATCAAAAAAAAATTTTTTTTTCAGTACTGGAGTTTGAATTCACAGTCATAAGTTTGCGTAGTTTGCTTACTTGACTGGTACTCTACCATTTTAGCCACACCTTCAACCCCCTTCCTTTTTTTGCCAGTCCTGGGGCTTGAACTCAGGGCCTGGGCACTGTACCTGAACCTCTTTGTGCTCAAGGCTAGTGCTCCACCACTAATGTTACAGTACCACTTATTGGAGATTCAAGTCTCACAGACTTTTCTTCTGGGGCTGGCTTCAAACTATGATCCTTAAATCTCAACAACTTGAGTACCTAGGATTACAGGCGTAAGCTATTGGCACCTAGCAGTGCTTGCTATTTTGGAGATGGAGTCTGATGGACTTTTCTGCCAGGGCTGGTTTCAAACCTTAATTCTCTGGATCTCACCTCTTGAGTAGCTAGGGTACAGATATGACTCACCACTGCCCAAATAATTAATTTTACTGATTGTTTCCCCATTATAAAATTTCTCATTATAAAATGAGAATACAGGGTGATACACATCTGTAGTCCCAGCTACTGGTAAAGCTGATGCACAAAGATTGATTTAGCAATTATTAAATACTGATGTTGGTTCTGTGTGCCAGATTCAATGCTAAATGCTTGACACAATTATTTAATAATTTATCAATCACCATAGACCTGTAGATACCATTATCCTCATTTCTCTCTGTGTAACAAGCAGCATTAAATAACTTGCTAATATCATGACTGAATCAAGATTTTTTTTTTCCTGTTGGTCGTGGGGCTTGAACTCTTGGCTTGGGTGCTGTCCCTGAGCTCTTCAGCTCAAGGCCAGCACTCTACCACTTGAGCCACAGGGCCACTTCTGGCTTTTTCTGCTTATGTGGTGCTAAGGAATCGAACCCAGGGCCTCATGCATGCAAAACAAGCACTCTACCACTGAGCTACCTTCCCAGCGCTGAATCCAGATCTTTTTGACAAAGCAAAAAATTACATATGTAAACTGACATAGAAGTGCCAACATTTTCCTTTCTTGTCAATCACCTATGTTTAATACATAGTTCCCTATTTCCTTTACTTTTAGTATATAGCGTTAGTCCTTTGTATTTTCAGTTAACATATACTCTTATTTCATACTTGTACTTTTGAAATGTATGATGTCAAAGTAAATGTAGTCTTGGTATTGAAAGGGTATCTATTCACAGAAGTATAAGATCTTTAAATTATGATGGGAACAGGGATATCAGAGGCACATCAATGAACTGCTAGCTATTTCACTTGTTCCCAGGATAAGAATAGGATGTATTTATCTACCCACCTGGTAACTGAACAAATGCAAGCCACTCTTGCTCTGAACCCAGTGGAGGGAGCCCGTCCTCATTAAACCACCATGTCATGTCTTCTACATCTTAACTATCTGCTAAGACCCATCCTTGTTCACTGCATGAACAATTATCAGGATGGAGAAATTAATTAATTAATTAAGTCAGTTGTGGGGCCTGAACTCTGGGCCTGGGTGCTGTCCCTCAGCTCTTCAGCTCATGGCTTGTGCTCTACTACTTAAGCCACAGTGCCACTTCCGGCTTTTTCTGCTTATGTGCTGTTGAGGAATCAAACCCAACGCCTCAAGGAAAGCACTCTACCACTGAGCCATCTTCCCAGCCCCCATTTCCAGCTTTTTGGTGGTTAATTTGAGATGTCTTATGCTTCCCTGCCCAGCAAGCTTCAAACCATGATCATCAACTCTCAACCTTGAGTATTTAGGATTACAGGAATGGGCCACTGCCAACTGGGTAACCCTTAAGTTTTGTTTTGTTTTTTTTTTTTCCCAGCCATGAGACTTGAACTCTGGGCCCAGGTGGTGTCCCTCAGCTCTGCAGATCAAGGCTAGTGCTCTCCCACTTGAGCCACTGTGCCACTTCCGGTTTTCTGGTGATTAGTTGGATATGAGTCTCAGACTTTCCTAACTGGGCTGGCTTTGAACTGCAATCCTCAGATCCAGCCTCCCGAGCAGCTGGGATTATAAGTGTGAGCCACTGTCGCCTGGCTAAGTATTTTTAAGAGAGCTCAGAAGCAACTTCAGCCCCAGGAAATATTGTCAAGTAAGAGGCCTGGTTCTGCTTCTACAAACATGCTACTGCGGCAAAGGACACTTGATAGAAAATCATCCAAAAGTGAGGCACTAAAGAGTAAAGACTGAAAAGTGATTCAGTAGTTTTTTGGTCTGGGAAAACTAGATTTGAACCTAAGACATGGAACTTAATAAGCTAGAGCTGTATCACCTAAGCCACACTACTAGCCCCTTTGTTTTTAGTTAGTCTCCATTTATACTCAAGTGCCTGGGCTGCAAACTTACTTGTCCTTCCCTGTGTTGTTGGGGATGAGTCACATGTCACTCTGCCACACCACTGGTTTATAACTTCTTTTTGCCTGGTTTATTCTACCAACTTTGAACTATATTTTCCAGCTCCTCTATTGCTTTTTAAACATTTTTTTTGGGTGGGGCAGTGCTGGAGATTTCAATTGGGGTGTGCACATAAGGAGCAATTATGCTTCCACTGGGCTAAGTTCCAACCTTAAAAGGTGATTCAGAAGTTAATATTAGGTTGTAAAAATGTAACCAAGTGGTGGCTCACGCTGTAATCCTAGCTACTCAGGAGGATGAGATCTGAGGATCACAGTTCAAAGCCAGCCTGGGCAGGGAAGTCCATGAGACTCTTACCTCAACCACCAGAAAAAACAGAAGTGATGCAGTAGCTCAAGTGGTAGAACACTCACCTTGAGCTGAAGAGTTCACCACTTCCAGTTTTCCAGTGGTTTATTGGAGAAAAGAGTCTCATGGACTTTCCTGCTCGGGCTGGCTTTGAACTGACGCCCCACCCATGAGACTTTTTTTTGGGGGGGTCATGGGGCCTGAACTCTGGGCCTGGGTGCTGTCCCTCAGCTCCTCTGCTCAAGGCTAGCGCTCTACCACTTGAGCCACAGTGCCACTTCCAGCTTTTTTCTTTTATGCTTATGTGGTGCTGAGGAATCGAACCCAGGGCCTCATGCAAGCAAGGCAAGCGCTCTACCACTGAGCCACCTTCCCAGCCCCCATGAGACTCTTTATCTCCAATAAACCACTCAGAAAACTGGAAGTGGCGCTGTGGCTCAAGTGGTAGAGTGCTACCCTTGAGCTGAAGAGCTGAGGAACAATGCCCAGGCCGAGTTCAAGCCCCATGCTCGACAAAAATAAATAAAAGGTGCCAGATGTGGTGGTAAACATCTGTAATTGCAGAATTCAGTAGGCTAAGGCAGGAGGGTCTCAGGGCCAATAAGGAACTTGGGCTATGATTACCTAGCAAAAATATCTAAAGAAAAAAAAAAAAAAGGAAGCTAAAAATCTGAAACCACTGTTACTCCACAAGAGGGCAATGTTTGAACACTACTTTATTTTGTTAGTTGTGGGCCTTGAACTCAGGGCCTGGGCCCTGTCCTTAAACTTTTCTACTCAAGGCTAGCACTCTACCAGTTGAGCCACTTCTGGTTTTCTGAGTAGTTTATTGAAGATAAGGGTCTCATAGACTTTCCTGCCCAGCCTGGCTTTGAACCTTGATCCTCATGCCTCAGCCTCCTGAATAGCTAGGATTACAGGCGTGAGCCACTGGTGCCCAGTTCCACTTCTAGTTTTCTTGTGGTTAATTGGAAATGAATCTCACAGACAGACTTTTCTGCTTAGGTTGGCTTTGATCACTGTCCTCAGATCGCAACCTCCTAAGTAGCTAGGATTAGAGATGTGAGCTTGAACATAACTTTAAATGCAAGGTCTGGCCAACTGCTGTTTATTTCCATTAATATGCTGAGATGGCTGCACCCTTAATGACAGGTGGGCTGGTCATCCTCACTTCCTCTCTGGGTTGTCCTGCTGAGATGGTACCAATTCTCCTAATCCTGGCAGCACTGCTATCTGGGGACCAAGAGCAGTGGAAGCAGATATCAGGGGAGAAAGCAGAGCACCTGGTTTCCTCACAGTGTTTGAACCAACTTACTCAGATGCTGTCTGCTGGAAAGGGGTAATGTGGTGGCAGTTTCCCCTTAGCTCTTTGTACATACTCGGCACCAGCTCTCAAACTCTAGCAGGCTTGGTAAAACAGATCACTGGACCTCAATCCTAATTTCCAATTCAGAAGACCTAAGGTAAGTTTCTTCTGTGATACTGATGCTGATCTGAGAACCCTGAGAACCACAGCTCTAGGTCTCCAGGGTATTTCTGGTCTTCATCTTAACTCCTATCGTGCATCTATTGCTTTACAACCATTTACTTATTATTTCTTCTCTGTTAGCTTTCCCTTTGTCTCCGTTAGGAGAATTAAAGGAAAGACCAAAAGCAGGAGTGAACAGTGTTAGATGCATCTTAAAGATTCCTCTGAAAAGGATCCAGGCACTCTAGTCTGGTGGTTTGGTATTTTAGGAGAAATAAATAGAAACACACTTACACACATATGTAGTTGTATAGCTACATATATTTTGGAAATTTTCCTCTTGTCTTCTAGGTTTAAAATGTTTTTAAGTTGTAATAGTCATAAAATTTACTGATTTAAGTAAGTGTACAGATAAGTGTCATTACATACATTCACATTTTTCTGTAGCCATCACTTCAGACTTTTTTTTTTTTTCTGTCTGTCATGGGCCTGAACTCTGGGCCTGAGCGCTGTCCCTCAGCTCTTCAGCTCAAGTCGAGCGCTTTACCACTTGAGCTACAGCACCACTTCCGGTTTATCTTCAGACTTTTTTTATCTTCATCAACTCAAGTTCTGTATCCACTGAACAGTAACTTCCACCCTCATACTCCCCTAGCCCTTAGCAACCCCCTTTCTACTCGAGGACTACTTCTGGACTATTTTTCTTAATAAAAATGAGGGTCCTTTGTTGCTTAATGGGATTGTTTCTATACACCCAGGTCTTCTTGCATACACATGATTGAGTTTATTGTAGAGAAAGGTAACAAAAAGTGAGGCTGGAGAAAGAAAAGGGATGGAGGCACCAAGTAGATGTAGGCTTCCTACCCACAGGCTCAGCAACCCTGCCATGGATCTGCCCTATTCTTTCGCATCAAGAAGTTGATTTTCCGAGCCATTTCCATGTTGTAAATCCTCCGGCAGGTCTCGTAGCTTTCCCGTTGTCGGCGGCGACAAGGCTTCTCATAATATCGTCTTCGCTTGATGTCCTCTATGAGCCCATCCATTGTGAGGATTCTGTGTAAAGACAGGCCATGAAGTTAAAAGCTTGACTCATTACTATTTCAGTTTCACAAACAGAAACTCAATTGTCCAAAACAATTGGTGTTTGTAAAAAAATCACAGTGTACAATGGTGCCAATACAATATTAACTGCCTATTTATATGGGTCTTAGTAAGAATTTGTGGAGAAATTAAGCAATTATATGGATCTTGCTCTTGAAGAGGTTTCAGCCAAGCCTGTATTCTCAAACTTTCTCTACTGTAACAAACCTGAGGGATATGACACAGTTTCACAAAAACAGTAACTTCCTATGGCAGTAATATTCAATCAAGGAGGCATTTTAGAAACATCTAATGGGATTAGTCATTTGTAATTAAAAAAAAAAAAGTGTTGGGCTTTGGTGGCTCATACCTTTAATCCTAGCCACTCAGGAAACTGAGATCTGAGGACTGTGGTTCAAAGCCAGCCTGGGCAGGGAGGTCTATGAGACTCTAATCTCCAATAAACTATGAGAAAACCAGAAGTGGAGCTGTGGCTCAGAGTAGCAGAGTGCTAAACTTGAGTAAAAAAAACTCAGGGATAGCACCCAGGCCCTGAGTTCAAGCCCCATTACTGACAAAAAAACAAAAATCCAACAATAACAACCACCAGCTGGGCGCCGATACCTCGTGCCTGTAATCCTAGCTACTCAGGAGGCTGAGCTCTGAGGATCACGGTTCAAAGCCAGCATGGCAGGAAAGTCTGTGAGACTCATCTCCAATAAAGCACTAGAAAACTGGAAGTGGTGCTGTAGCTCAAATGGTAGAGTGTGTGCCTTGAGCTGAAGAACGCAGGGACAGCACCCAAGACGAGTTCAACCTCCATGAATGATTAAAAAAAAAAAAAAAGAATGACCACCAAAAACTCATTAGAGCTGATTCCAAGTCAGGTGTGATGTTGCATGCCTTGCCTATAATCTCTGTACTCTCACACCTGAGCCACAGCTCTACTTCTGGCTTTTTGGTGGTTAACTGGAGATAAGTCTCATAGACATTCCTACCTGGGCTGGTACTGAACCTCAATCCTCAGATCTCAGTCTCCTCAGTAGCTAGGATTACGGGGCATAAGCCACTGGCACCTGGTCCCCTTTTAATTTAATTAATTAACTTATTTATTTAGGGTCTGGTCGTGGGGCCTGAACTCTGGGCCTGGGTGCTGTCCTTCAGCTCTTCAGCTGCTTAGCTCTTCAGCTCAAGGCGAGCGCTCTACCACTTGAGCCACAGCGCTACTTCCATCTTTTTTTCTTTTTGCTTATGTGGTGCTGAGGAATCGAACCCAGGACCTCAGGCATGCAAAGCAAGCGCTCTACCACTGAGCCACTTTCCCAGCCCTCCTTTTAATTTATTTTAAGACAGGGTCCCACTAAGTTCCTCAGGTTAGACCTGAACTTATGATCCTCTTGCTTCACCTTACAGAGTATCAGGACTTATAGGCATGTATCTAACTATCAATTTTTTTCCCCTGTGCTGGTCCTGAGGTTTGAACTCAGGGCCTATGTGCTATCTCTGAGCCTCTTTGTGCTCAAGACTAGCGCTCTAGCCGGGCGCTGGTGGCTCACGCCTGTAATCCTAGCTACTCAGGAGGCTGAGATCTAAGGATCGCGGTTCAAAGCCATCCCGGGCAAGAAAGACCGTGAGACTCCTATCTCCAATAAACCACCAGAAAACCGGAAGTGGCGCTGTAGCTCAAGTGGTAGAGCGCTCACCTTGAGCTGAAGAGCTGAGGGACAACGCCCAGGCCCAGAGTTCAAGCCTCACGACCGACAAAAAAAAAAAAAAAAAAGACTAGCGCTCTACCACTTGAGCTATAGTACCATTTCCAGCTTTTTCTGAGTAGTTTATTGGACATAAAGAGTCTCATGGGCCAGGCATCGGTGGCTCACGCCTGTAATCCTAGCTACTCAGGAGGCTGAGATCTGAGGATCACAGTTCAAAGCCAGCCTGGGCAAGGTGAGACTCTTATCTCCAATAAACCACTAGAAAACCAGAAGTGGCACTGTGGCTGAAGTGGTAGAGCATTCGCCTTGAGCTGAAGAGCTGAGGGACAGCGCCTAAGCCCAGAGTTTAAGCCCCACGACCGACCAAAAAAAAAAAAAAAAAAGTCTCATGGTCTTTACTGCCCAGACTGGCTTTGAACCATGTTCCTCAAATCTCAGCTTTCTGAGTAGTTAGGATTACAGGTGTAAACTACTACCCCTAGGTACTCTGAAATGTTAACACTAATGTGGTAGCCTCAGGCAAAAATGCCACCCCAACTCCTACCTTCCCCACTACTAGAATTTTTCTCAATTTTGATGGGAAGCCTAGTTACTTCAAAAGTTTTTCTTCTTCTCATTTGTGGTAGGGGTAAAGGAAGGGCTTGGAATTGAATGCAGGGTTTCACATATACTAAGCAGGCACTCTACCACTGAGTCACACCCTTCAGCTCTTCTCTCTTTTCTCTTTTGGTGCCAGTCTTGAACTCAGGGTCTGAACACTGTGCCTGAGCTTCTCTGCTCAAGGCTAGTGCTCTATCTCCTAAGTCACCACTCCACTTCCGGTGGTTAGAGATAAGAGCCTCATAGAGTTTCCTGCTTGGCTTGGCTTCAAACTGCAACCCTCAGATCTCAACCTTCTGAATTGCTAGGATTACAGGCATGAACTATAGCACCCAGCTTACCCTTCTCCTCTTAAAAATAATAATTTATTATACTCTTATTCAGCAATTATTTCATTGTTATTCTACTAGCTATTTAATAAATGTGTCCCTCATTAAGCTGAAAATCCCTTAAGCCAAAAGCTATGCTCTTTTTTTTTTTTTCAGTTGTGAGGCTTAAACTCTGGGCCTGGGCCGTCCCGGGCAGGAGAGACCATGAGACTCCTATCTCCAATAAATCACCAGAAAACCGGAAGTGGCGCTGTAGCTCAAGTGGTAGAGTGCTCGCCTTGAGCTGAAGAGCTGAGGGACAGCGCCCAGGCCCAGAGTTCAAGCCCCACGACCGACAAAAAAAAAAAAAAAAAAAAAAACTCTGGGCCTGGGCTCTGTCCTTGAGCTCTTCAGGTCAAGGTGAGTGCTCTACTACTTGAGCCACGCGCCACTTCCGGTTTTCTTGTGGTTAACTGGAGATAAAAGTCTCTTGGACTTTCCTTGCCCAGGCTGGCTTTGAACCAAGATCCTCAGATCTCAGCTTCCTGCGTAGCCAGGCTTGAGCCACCAGCACTCAGCTGAGCCACCAGCACCAGGCACTACGTTCTATTAATATTACCCTCAATGTCTATGAAATAGATCTAGAACCTGCTTCTTCCCTGTCTATCCAATTCCTTGCAATGCAGCTTTTCACACTGTATTAATAACTTCCCCAATTCAAACTCATCTCTTTGTTCTAATTAAGCTAAGATATTGTATCTATTGTATATTGTACCTATTATATAACCGAACTAATCTCTAGGCTCCTGAGAGCTCTGACTCCAATCTAAAATTTGTCATTATTTTGGTCCTGATTCACTACTTATCATTTGTTCCTGAGGAAGTCAAGGTACCTACTAGGTTGCCCTCTATTCTAGGCACTGTTTACATGTTCACTCTTACCCTATCTCTTCTTTCTATGCAAAAAGTAAGTCAAACACAACTGGAGATAAGGAGTTGGAGACCTAGTCATTATAATTGGAGGAAAATGGATGAAGGAAATAAAAACAAGAAAAACCACCAGCTATTTCTGCACAGTGGGAAACTCCATTCACTGCCTTTGTTGTACTACAAAGTCCAAGGTAACAACAGATTGGTCATGAACTTGAAAAGAACTGGGCTTTAGGTAAATTACAAGTGTGAATAGGCATGGGAAACACTGTCCGGTAAGCTCCTTTCCCAGTCTCTTACTGTTTAATATAAAAAAATGAGAAGCTGGGGGCTGGGAAGGTGGCTCAGTGGTAGAGCGCTTGCCTTGCATGCCTGAGGCCCTGGGTTCGATTCCAGCACCACATAAGCAAAAACAAAAAAAAGCTGGAAGTGGTACTGTAGCTCAAGTGGTAGAGCCCTAGCCTTGAGCTGAAGAGCTGAGGGACAGCGCCCAGGCCCAGAGTTCAGGCCCCATGACTGGACCCCCCCAAAAAAAAAAAAAAAAAAAAAAAGAGAAGCTGGAGCTGGAGGTTGTAGTTCAGTTGTAGAATGCCCAACATATACAAGGCCATGGGTTAAATCCCCAACTGCTTTCCCCCTTCTTCCCCCCCAACTAAAGGCATAGCTTAAGTGGTAGTACTAGTCTCCTGTAAATGACCAGATATGCCTGAGGCCCACCTAAAGAATAATTTGTACAATACTAGGAAGTTATATTTGTATTTGTTTAGTGGCAAGGAGATGCGAAACAAGAGAATTGCTATCAATTCCCAAAAGTAGGAGAAGCAAATCAGTACAAGTTTTGTTAGAAATATAGCAATATCAGCTGGGTGCTGGTGGCTCACACCTATAATCTTAGCTACTCAGGAGGCTGAGATCTGAGAATCGAAGTTCAAAGACAGCCTGCGCAGGAAAGTCCATGAGACTCATCTCCAATAAATGATTAGAAAACGGGAAGTGGTGCTGTGGCTCAAGTGGTATAGCGCTAGCCTTGAGCTGAAGAGCTGAGGGGCAGTGCCCAGGCCCAGAGTTCAAGCCCCACAACTTAAAAAAAAAAACATATATAGTATCTCAGGCCATGAAAGGTAACCTTTTCTCTTCACCTGACTCATTAATGTTATCTTTCCTGATTCTAACTGTAAACTTCCTCCATTCTGGTTCCAGGATTCCTTTAACCTTTGCCAGAGGACTTAAACCCTGACGTACAACGAAGTCATCTAGAGTTTTTATAAGGTACTGATGGCCTAGCTCTTGACTTTGTCTAGAGTCAGGCCATGCACTGGTACTGTTTTTAAATTTTCCAGATGACTCTAATGTAGAGCCATGATTGAGAACAAGAGACCCAGACATTGAGAACAAGAGACCCAGACATTGAGAACAAGAGACCCAGACATTGAGAACAAGAGACCCAGACACTGCTGATACCCTTATCTCTGTAGTCCCAATTTTAACTATAGTCTACTATTTCTAATCATCTCTAACTCTACAGAAAACAATGTTTCATTGCCACATTTATTCTGCAAAAATTATAATACTGTAAGAGAGATATATAGAGAAACACTGCTATAAAAGCACACAGCTGAGGCATTTAACTTGAATTTGAGAATGAGATAGTATCATGAAGGCTTCCTAATGCACGTTATTTGAAATCTGAAGAGTAAGTAGGTTGCCCTATTTCTATTCTTTTTCTACATCAATTATTGTCCTAAAACATAAATCAGATCACACAGACCACTATAAGCCTATGATTCCCAGACTTATCTATCTGTACATTACAATCACCTGGGGAATCTTGAAAATTTCTAGATCACACCATAGACCTTAAATCACAGGGTACAAAGGAAGAAAAAGGGACATAGCAAGTTTCTCTTTCCTTCCTTTTATCTTTCTTTTCTCTCCCTTTCTTTTCTCTCCCTTCCTTCCTTTCTTTTCTTTCTTTCTTTTTTCTTTCTTTCTTTCCCTCCCTTTTTCCAACTTATTCCAATATGCAGACAAATTTGAGCACCACCAGTATAAGCTCCAGCTGGCCCAGGCTGCAAAGCTGGTGAAACTCTTGTCTCCAATTAATCACCAACAAGCTGGAAGCAGAGCTGTGGCTCAAGTGATAGAGCACTAGTCTTGAGCAAAAAAGATCAAGGACAGTGCCCAGACCCTAAGTTCAAGGCCCAGGACAGACACCAAAATAATAAATAAATAAATAAATTTATCACCTACGAAGAGCCTATTGGAATGATAATTTAAAATTAGAGTGAAAGGAAACCTGGCGCCAGTGGCTCATGCCTATAATCCTAGCTACTCTGCAGGCTAAGATCTGAGGATCCTGGTTCAAAGCCAGCTTAGGAAGGAAAGTCTGTGAGACTCTTATCTCCAATAAACCACTGAGAAAACCAGAAGTGGCACTGTGGCTCAAGTGGTAGAGCGCTAGCCTTGAGCTGAATAGCTGAGGGACACTGCCCAGGCCCAGAGTTCAAGAGCCATGACTGAAAAAAAAAAAATTAAAATGAAAGCTATCACAAGAGCAAAGTCTAAAATTAAAAATACAGCAACTGAATTTAAATACTACAATACTTTATTCGTTTTGAAAGAGTGTTTAAAACAGAGTTGGTCATTTTACTAAGTAAATTCCTATGCTGTGAAACAAAAACGGCAAGAAAAAAAATAAAAAGAACTTAAGGACAGAGGAAGAGGTAGGAAAGACCAAAATGACAGGGTCGGAAAATACTGTCCCTGGGTGGTTCTAACTACCAAACATACAGACTGATAAATATCAAGATGCCAGATGAGGGATTCTATTTCCCTGGACCATCTAGTCACCCTAAAAATCATACAGTAACTTCAAATGAGTCCCTGGAGTAAAGTTATCCATTTGACTTCATTTCAAAAATGGATGCAGAAGAGTTTTTGTAGAACTCAAGAACTGGGGGACTATACAGTTCAGTGGTAGAACATTAGTGCAGTATGTACAAAGTCCTGGGTTCAATCCCCACCTGTGAGGGGAAGAGAAAAAGTAAACAGTGAGGGTGTTTATAACAATGCTTCTGCTTCCAAAGGTAGTTCAAGGACTAGCAGACCAGGAACACAGTGTAAACAGATCAGCCTGGAGTTCTGGTGCCTGGCAACCTAACAAGAAGGAGAAACCAGCTGCCAGTTTTAGTGAAATTCAACTGATTATGTAAAAGGTTGCCAAGCTGCCTGAGGGGAAAGCCGGGGGTGGCAGACTCACATGTCATTGTAGCCAGCCTACGTCAGGACCAACGTGTGCACAAGGACTCAATGGGCCCAGAAGCTGGCCCACCAGGAGTAAAGGGGGTCAACCAGGCATGCTTCCAGGGTACTTGCCTGCCTTTCCTTGTTTGGGTGCCAGCCAATCAACACAGGACTTCCTAACAACCCACACTCTCTATCTCCTCATCTCAGGGCACCAATGAGGGCCCCTGGTTATATAACAGGCATTTTGTGGCATCTCACTGGGCAGTCACAGGCTGTTTCCTTTATAAGACTCCCTCTATGCGCCAAACATGGTAAAGGTTTAACCTCCTGTCTCTTCTCACTAACTCTCCTAACCTGTTGTAATTAGGGCACAGAACGAGCAATTTATTTTTAAATTACTATTAGAAAGCTGAAAGAGGTAAAGAGAAGCTTGGGATACCAGCAGGGTACATAGGAAAGGTGGCCAGAGATGACACTAAAGTGGTAAAGTGTATTGGTCAGAAAATACTATTTATTTAGCAGGTAGGAAGAAAGAAGACTAAGACACTAAAGAATTGGTCACTCACATGTGCATATTGTAAGTCTTTGCCTAGAAGAGTATTCTAGGAGCATTGTTTGTTCACTGTTTCCCATTGAGGCTAAAATACAATTTAAAGTACAATTTACCCAACACTCCAGGATTTAAAAAAGGAACACATTGCAGCTTTCTTCTTCTCTTCTCTTAAAAATGTTTTTATCAGCAGGGCACTGGTGGCTCACGCCTGTAATCCTAGCTACTCAAGAGGCTGAGATCTGAGCTTCACGGTTCAAAGCCAGCCTCAGCAGGAAAGTCCCTGAGACTCTTTATCTCTAATAAACCACCAGAAAACTGGAAGTGGCGCTGTGTCTCAAGTGGTAGAGTGCTAGCCTTGAGCTGAAGAGCTCAGGGACAGTGCCCAGGCCCAGAGTTCAAGCCCCATGACTGACCAAAAAAGAAAAAGAAAAAATAAAAAAGAATCTTTTTATCCTAAAAATACAAATGTCTAAAGGGTGAATCAAAATGAAAAAAATAAATATCCTGGCTGGGAAGTTGGCTCAGTGGTAGAGTGCTTGCCTTGCATGCATGAGGCCCTCGGTTCAATTCCTCAGCACCCATAAGCAGAAAAAAGCTGGAAGTGGTGCTGTGGCTCAAGTGGTAGGGTGCTAGCCTTGAGCTGAAGAGCTGAGGGACAGCGCCCAGGCCCAGAGTTCAGCCCCCATGACCAACAACAACAACAAAAGTATCCTTCCTAAAGATTAACACTCACTGTAAGCTAGTTTTTATTTATTATTATTTTTTTATCCAATATACTCTTGCACTTGTTTCCAAGGCAATCCCAGGAACAAAGTTCCAGTTTTCCAAATTCATAAAGGAAGCCTAAGAGATTAAACCTCAGGCTTTGAGTCTCTGGACCTAAATTTCTAAGTTTCTTTCATTCTTTCGTTCTTTTTTTCTCTTTCTCTCTCTTTCTTTCTTTTTCCATCTTTCTTTCTTCTGGCTTTTTCTGTTTATGTAGTGCTGAGAAATCGAACCCAGTGCCTCATGCATGCAAGGCAGTCACTCTACCACTGAGCCACCTTCCCAGCCCCTAAGTTTATTTTTCTAATCATCCCTCTTCTATCTCATAAAAGTTCATTCACCTCTCCCTCTCCATTCTAATCTTCTTCCTCTCATTGGGAATGGGGTTTGAACTCAGGATTTTGTGCACATGTAGCTTTTTTGCTCAAGGCTGGTGCTATACCACTTGAGCCAAGCCTCTAGTCTGGTTTTTTGCTGGTTAATTGGAAATAAGATCCTTGTTCAAGCTGGCTCTGATCCTCAATTCTCAGATCTTAGCTTCTTGAACAGCTATCAATGCCCAGCCTCTTTTCCTTTTTTTTTTTTTTTTTTTTTGTCGGTCATGGGGCCTGAACTCTGGGCCTGCCTGCTGTCCCTCAGCTCTTCAGCTGTAGACTAGCACTCTACCACTTGAGCCTCAGCACCACTTCCGGCTTTCTGCTTATGTGGTGCTGAGGAATCGAACCGAGGGCCTCATGCATGCAAGGCAAGCACTCTACCACTGAGCCACCTTCCCAGCCCCTCTTTTTCATTTAAAAAAATTAATTTTTTGTCGTTACAAATGATAGAGGAGTTACAGTTACGTAAGCCAGGAAAAGAGTACTTTTTCTGTGTATGTGGTACTGAGGAAATGAACCCAGGGCTTCATGCATGCTAGGCAAGCACTCTACCACTAAGCCACATTCCCACCCCCCACAGCTTCTTTTCTTAATGGAACCTTTCTCCCCCAGAACCTACAACTCCCCTGGTCCCTGGTGTTTTATCCCTAAAGTGAGAAAACGTACTTTATACTTCTTAACTAGGGTACTGAAAAGGGTACCAAGCATTAGATACATTTCAAACATCCGTCTGGACAACCCACCATTTCCATCTGTCCACTTCTTTTTTGTGGTGCTAGGGATGAAGCCCTGGGCCTTGGCACAAGCTATTCTTTCTATCACTGAGGTTCATACTCTCTCCCAGTGCACCAATTTTATGAGGGTGGGGTTACTGACCCATAATGCAGTGGCAATGAATGAAAATATGGCTTATTGGTAGAGTACTTCCTTTGCATGCACAAAGCCCTGGGTTGGATTCTGCAGTACCATATAAATGGAAAAAAAACAGAAGAGGTGCTGTTGCTCAAGTGAGCAAAAGATCAGGCACAGTGCCCAGGCCCTGAGTTCAAGCCCCAAGACCGGTTAAAAAAAAAAAAAAAAAGCAGCAGCTGGGTGGCAGTGGTTCATGCCTGCAACCCTGGCTACTCAGTAGGCTGAGCAGCATCTGAGGATGGTGGTTCAAAACTAACCTGGGCAGGAAAGTGTGTGATATTCTTATTTCCAGCCAACCACCAAAAAAAGTTGGAAATTGAGCTGTGGCTCAAAATTTAGCAACAATGCCCAGGCCCTGAGTTCACGCTCAGGACCAGCATAAAACAAACAATTTTTCTTTTCTAGTTTGCCCAGGTGGTTCTAATAAGTAGCCAGGTTGGAAACTGCAAGGTATCACATGAACTAGACTCCTGCAGCTTCTGACTAAAATTAACACTTCCACCCAGGATAAAAGTAGGTGTAAACTGCCAATCATTACTAAAAAGAAAAAATTTAAAGAAGTGTGAAATAGCTGTTTAAAAAAAAAAGGAGCCATGATTGGGTGCCCTGTGGCTGACACCTGTAATCCTAGCTACTCAGGAAGCTAAGACCTGGTGGACCAAGATTTGAGGCCAGCCTGGGCAAAAAGTCAGTGAGATCCCACCTCCAAACCAATCAGCAAAATGCCAGGCTGGAGGCATGGTTCAAGTGGTAAGAGTGCAAGCTGTAAGCAAGAAAACAGAACAAGCATGAGTTTAAGCCCTAGTAGTGAAAAAAAAGGAGGGAGGAGAGTACAAGTAGATTTGAAAAGATTCTTCAGAAGAAGGTTTGAGATAGTACAAGGTGGCAGAAGTTACTCACATATGCTTCTAATTTTTGCCATTAATTTATCTGTCCCTCACCCAGTACCTACTTGCACCTAAGGATCAGGGTTTTAGATAAAAATGAAAAATAATAAAGGAAAAAAAAATATACCAGAAAACCAAGAACCTAGTATTAATTGAGCAAAAAAGATAGTGGCTAAATAGGAAACTTATAACTGGCAGAGTTATAGGTCTGGCTCTACATTAATCAGAACAATCTCAAGTAAAAGAAGCCACTCAGGGGCTGGGAAGGTGGCTCAGTGGCAGAGCGCTTGCCTTGCATGCATGAGGCCCTGGGTTCGATTCCTCAGCACCACATAAGCAAAAAGAAAAAAAAAGCTGGAAGTGGTGCCATGGCTCAAGTGGTAGAGTGCTAGGCTTGAGCTGAAGAGCTGAGGGACAGCACCCAGGTCCAGAGTTCAGGCCCCATGACCGGACTCAAAAAAAAAAAACAAGGGCTGGGATGTAGCTCAGTTGCAAAGCGCTTGCCTAGCAAGTGCAACGTCCTGGGTTCGATCCCCAGTACCAAAAAAGAAAAGACAAAAAAAATACAGTTAAAAAAAAAACCCAAACAAAAAAAAAAAAACAAAAAACAGAAGCCACTCAGGAGAGTTGGCCTTACACTTCCTTTAGAAATGGCGACAATGAAGGGACAATATACTCCTTCAGACAGGATATTAGAAATGCTTTACTTCTTTGGTTCTTTAATTCTTGAAAGCAGAAATGTGGATTCATCCCATTATGCAAAATGCATAAAGAAGGAATGAATGCTGTTATTTATTTGTGGTTCCTGGGGCTTGAACTCAGGGGCAGGGTACTATCCCTAAGCTTTTTTGCTCAAGACCACTTTTTTGCTCTACCACTTGAGCCACAGTTCCACTTCTGGCTTTTTGGTGGTTTAAGTGGAAGAGTTTCACAGACTTTCCTGGTTAGGTTGGCTTTGAACCATGATCCGCAGAGTTCTCAGCCTCCTGAGTAGCTAGGATTACAGGCATGATCCACCTGTGCCCAGTTATGAATGCTAGTATTTTAAAGGAGGTCAGCAATAGGCTAAACAAGTGAGGACTTGCCTGCAAAGTATCACAATCTGTAAGAAAATTCAGGGTTGGAGATGAGGCTCAGGTGGTACAGTGCCAGTCAATGAGCAAAAACAGCAGATACTGAGTTTGAGTCTGAGTCTCAGAAAAAAAAAAAAAGAATGAAAATTTATTCCAGGCAAACCCAGAAGTGGATTGAGCAGCTAGAATTTTTTTTTTTTTTTTTTTTTTGTCGGTTGTGGGGCTTGAACTCTGGGCCTGGGCGCTGTCCTTCAGCTCTTCAGCTCAAGGCGAGCGCTCTACCACTTGAGCTACAGCGCCACTTCCGGTTTTCTGGTGGTTTATTGGAGATAGGAGTCTCACGGTCACTCCTGCCCGGGCTGGCTTTGAACCGCGATCCTCAGATCTCAGCCTCCTGAGTAGCTAGGATTACAGGCGTGAGCCACCAGCGCCCAGCTTGAGCAGCTAGAATTTTACAACCTAGCCAATTGCATATATGTTACCTGAAGTGGGCTGGGAAGGTGGCTCAGTGGTAGAGCACTCGCCTTGTATGCTTAAGGCCCTGGGTTCGATTCCTCAGCACCACATAAGCAAAAAGAAAAAAGCCGGAAGTGGCGCTGTGGCTCAAGTGGTAGAGTGCTAGCCTTGAGCTGAAGAGCTGAGGGACAGCGCCCAGGCCCAGAGTTCAGGCCCCACAACCGGACCAAAAAAAAAAAATTAAAAAAAAAATGTTACCTGAAGAAAGGACCCAGAAGAGAACAGGACGAGAAGGCAAAGGCTATAGCTTGGGCTCTGCTGACCTCCAGGGATGTGAGTGTATAGTGCACATAGGAGTGAAAACGCCTAGCCCCGGCTCAGAGGACTCTGTAGAGGAATGTAATGCTGAGAACTCCAACAATCTGGTTTTCCTGGGTGAGGATCACTTCCTTGCACAAACTGGGATCTGCCCGGTGTGTCTGAATTTTCCCATGTCTTCACAGAATTCCGAATCGTTTGTCTGATACTGGAGCCCTATTGCCTCTGAACTACAAAGCAACTGAACAACAATATTCTTCTGGACTTTTAACTTCCTTCAGATGTCTGCCTGCTTTACGATATGTCACTGATGGTTCCAGAGCTGAAAAATGCACAAAACCTTACAGCAGACTTTAAAAGAAAAAAAAAAGAAAATTAATTCTGATATGAATAGTAAACTGATTTGCATGTCAGAATAAAGTTTATTAATTATTTTATCATTGTTTTTGTCTTAAGCTATCTTAGGCACAATCTGATAGTCAAGAAAAATAGCTAAAATCTCAATCTCTCCAATTAACAATCCATAAAACATGGAAGTGGCACTGTAGCTCAAGTGGTAGAGCGCTCGCCTTGAACTGAAGAGCTGAGGGACAGCACCCAGGCCCAGAGTTCAAGCCCTACGACCAACCAAAAAAAAAAAAAAAATCCATAAAACAAATACTAAGAAGGTAAAAATTTCATTACAATGACTTCTAAATTGGAGTAAAAGGCTGGGAAGGTGGCTCAGTGGTAAGAGTGCTTGCCTTGCATGCATGAGGCCCTGGGTTCAATTCCTCAGCACCACATAAGCAAAAAAAAGAAAAAAGCCAGAAGTGGCGTTGTGGCTCAAGTGGTAGTGCACTAGCCTTGAGCTGAAGAGCTGAGGGACAGCGCCCAGGCCCAGAGTTCAGGCCCCACGACCGGACCCAAAAAATAAAACAAAAACAAAAACAAAAACAAAAAACCTAATTGGGGTAAGAGCTAACATATAATACTAAATATGAACCAAACACTGTTTTAGGTCTATCATGAGGTAGGTACTATTAATAAGCTCCATTTTACACATGAAGAAACTGAGGCAGAGAGACACAATTTGCCTACCAGAGATCAGGAGGCTAGTAAGTGGCACAGCTAGTCTGAAATTAGGTATTTTTATTTATTTATTTATTTATTTTAGCAGTACTAGGGTTTTGAACTCCAGGGCTCTTACTTCCTAAATAGGCTCTTTATCACTTGAGCCACGCACCTAGCCCATTTTGCTTTACTTATTTTTCAAGTAGTTTCTCATGTTTTTGCTCAGGCTGCCCTTAGACTGTGATCTTCCTCTGACCTATGTGTTCCCCAGCAGCTGGGAGGTCAGGGGTGCACCACAACAATAGATTAGTTTGTTGGGATGAAGTCTCAGCTTTTTGCCCAAACTGGCCTGGATCCTCATCTTTCCATCTCTTCTTCCTGAGTAGCTGGGATTACAAGCATTCACTACCATACCTATTATTCAAACAAGTATTCTAATTGGAAAAAAACTGCAATAGGTTTCTTTATCCCCCACCCCCCATTTCCAACAAAACAAGCAAATAAGAAATAATCTAGAGGGCTGAGAAGGTGGCTCAGTGGTAGAGCACTTAACCTTGCATGCATGAGGCCCTGGGGTTTGATTCCTCAGCACCACATAAGCAGAAAAAAAAAGCCGGAAGTGTTGCTATGGCTCAAGTGGTAGTGTGCTAGCCTTGAGCTGAAGAGCTGAGGGACAGTGCCCAGGCCCAGAGTTCAGGCCCCACGACTGAACACCCCCCCCCCCAAAAAAAAAAATCTAGAGCCAGGTACTGGTGGCGCAAGCCTGTATCCTAGCTATTCAGGAGGCTCAGATCTAAGGATCATGGTTCAAAGCCAGCGTGGGCAGTAAACCTATGAGATTCTTATCTCTAATTAACTACCTAAAAACCAGAAGTAGCCCTGTGGCTCAAGTGGTAGAGTGCTAGCCTGGAGCTGAAGAATTCAGGGACAGCACCCAGGCCCAGAGTTCAAGCCAGATGACCTACCAAAAAAAAAAAAAAAAAAAAAAAAGCTGCTAATATAAAAAGATGTGTGCTGTGGGGGGGGGGGGGGGAGGGGAAGAGGCTGGGAAGGGATGTGAAGGGTAAACAAAGGAGGAGGCTGCAATCCTTGGTAAGAAATGTATGCATTATCCTGCCCATGTAATTGTAACCCCTCTGTACAGTATGTTCACAAAAAAATAAAATTAAAAAGAAAAAAAAGATGTGTGCTTGGCTGGGAATGTGGCTTAGTGTGGGAATGTGGCTTAGTGGTAGAGTGCTTACCTGAAACCCTGGATTCGATTCCTCAGTACCACATAAACAAACAAACAAACAAAAAAGCCAGAAGTGACACTGTGACTCAAGTGATAGAGTGCTAACCTTGAGCAAAAGAAATTCAGGAGCCGGGCGCTGGTGGCTCACGCCTGTAATCCTAGCTACTCAGGAGGCTGAGATCTGAGGATCACGGTTCAAAGCCAGCCGGGCAGGAGAGACCGTGAGACTCCTATCTCCAATAAACCACCAGAAAACCGGAAGTGGCACTGTAGCTCAAGTGGGAGAGTGCTCACCTTGAGCTGAAGAGCTGAGGGACAGCACCCAGGCCCAGAGTTCAAGCCCCACGACTGACAAAAAAAAAAAAAAAAGAAATTCAGGGACAGTGCCCAGATCCTGAGTTCAAACCCCAGAACCAGAAGGGGATGGGGGGGCGGAGAGAGCACGAAAGCAAGATGTGTGCTTGATAGACTTGTTGGTATACACTATAATCCCAGCATGCATGGAGATGGAGTTAGGATTACTAGACCAATCTGGGCAATATAAGAAGACTCTGTCTTCACAGAACTAGAGGGAAAGGGAAAATTTTACATATAACAGCGGGACCCATCAGCAGTACTGGACACTGACCAAAATGAACTAAGCAACTCAATGGCAGTGATGGGAGGGAGGGAACAAATGGAAAGAGGGAACAGAGCTGATGCTATACAAAACAGAAGAAATGTACATACCACCCAATGTGGAAGAAATAACTGTATCACAAAGCTCATAGAACTCATAAATGTTATAGATCGCGATAGACAATTTGCTTCAGGAAAGTTAGAATGTGTTTGGGACTTTAACTGAGCATCACTACCCCACAATACTGTGAAATTTGGGAAATTATGTAACCACTTAATCACAATAAAAAATTTGAAAAAAAAAAAAAAAAAAAGAAGACTCTGTCTTAAAACAAAATAAAACAAGATGTATTTTGAAAGGCTGGAGATGTAGTTTAGTGATACAGCACTTGTAAAGACCTGGGTTCAGCCGGGCGCTGGTGGCTCACGCCTGTAATCCTAGCTACTCAGGAGGCTGAGATCTGAGGATCGCGGTTCAAAGCCAGCCCGGGCAGGAGAGACCGTGAGACTCCTATCTCCAATAAACCACCAGAAAACCGGAAGTGGCGCTGTAGCTCAAGTGGTAGAGCACTCGCCTTGAGCTGAAGAGCTGAGGGACAGCGCCCAGGCCCAGAGTTCAAGCCCCACGACCGACAAAAAAAAAAAAAAAAAGACCTGGGTTCAATATGCAGCAAACTACAACCCCTCCCCCAAAAAAGGTGTGTTTTGTGTTCCTCCACATCACTCAATTTGTGTGACCCACAAAACAGTTTAATTAGTAGGCTTTCCTTTTTTTTTTTTTTTTTTTTTTTTTTCATTTTTAAGCTTATTTTTATTGTTATTGTAGGTTGATATACAGAGGGGTTACAATTACATGAATCAAGTCATGAGTACAATTTTTTTTTTTTTTTTTTTTGTTGGTTGTGGGGCCTGAACTCTGGGCCTGGGCGCTGTCCCTGAGCTCTTCAGTTCAAGGCAAGCACTCTACCACTTGAACCACAGCGCCACTTCTGTTTTTTTCTGCTTATGTGGTGCTGAGGAATTGAACCCAGGGCCTCATGCATGCAAGGCAAGCACTCTACCACTGAAGGCTTTCCTTTTTTGTGAAATAGTTACAACATCATTGAAGACCTGAGGGCCAGCTCACATAATCTTTTTTTTTTTTGGGGGGGGAAGGGGGTCAGTCATGAGGCCTAAATTCTGGGCCTGGGCGCTGTCCTTGAGCTCTCTACCACTTGAGCCACAGTGCCACTTCTGGCTTTTTCTTTTTTTTTTGTTTTTTTTTTTGTTTTGTTTTGTTTTTTTTGAGTCCGGTCGTGGGCCTGAACTCTGGGCCTGGGCGCTGTCCCTCAGCTCTTCAGCTCAAGGCTAGCGCTCTACCACTTGAGCCACAGTGCCACTTCCGGCTTTTTTCTTTTTGCTTATGTGGTGCTGAGGAATCGATCTCAGGGCCTCAGGCATGCAAGGCAAGCGCTCTACCACTGAGCCACTTTCCCAGCCCCACCACTTCTGGCTTTTTCTGCTTTTGTGGTGCTGAGGAATTAAACCCAGGGCCTCATGTATGCCAGGCAAGCACTCTACCACTGAGCCACTTTCCTAGCCCCTCATATAATCTCCTTCCTACATACAATTCTTTGATAACTCAACAGTTTGTGTCTTCAATTCCTGCTCCACACTAAAGTGAGACAATGACTGACGAAAGAGGCATGCCCAAAACCAAGCATCAGAATCCTTATTTTATTTATTTATTTTTTGTTGGTCATGAGCTTGAACTCTGGGCCTGGACGCTGTCCCTGAGCTCTTCAGCTCAAGGCTAGCGCTCTACCACTTGAACCACAGTACCACTTCTGGTTTTCTGAGCGGTTTATTGGAGATAAGAGTCTCATGGTCTTTCCTGCCCAGGCTGGCTTTGAACCAAGATCCTCAGATCTCAGCCTCCTGAGTAGCTAGGATTACAGATGTGAGCCACCGGCGCCTGGCTAGAATCCTTATTATTGGTAAGGGAAGAAGGCTAAGGAATATGGAGCTTGAGAAATTAAGAGCGGTAAGACATAATTAGGGCTATCTCTATACCTCATAGCCTGGCATTCAAAAACCTTTCCATACCGCAGCTCCACATTAGCCAGTTTGTTTCCATTTATGTATTTTCACTTATGCAGGGAAGTACCCTGTAATCTGTAATTACTTCCCATCTGCTTGTTTCTCCAAAATCCCATCAGCTTTTATTTTTTTCCATCAGCTTTTGTTCCACAGCAAACCCTTCCTCAACCACTTACCATATACTATGTTTCTGTTTTGCTAGGACTTTACATCTTGATTACACTAAGGGCTATATTGTAAGTCTTGAATAAAAGTCAAGGTTTTCATTAAAAGGATGATGAATGCTCCCTGCATAAGTGTTATAAAGCTACGTTTTGGGGGAAAATATTCTTTTCTTTGTGCAGGTCCTGGGGCTTGAACTCAGGGCTTGGGTACTGTCCCTGAGCTTTTTCATTCAATGCTAGTACTCTACCACTTGACTCAGAGTTCCACTTCTGGCTTTTTGGTAGTTTATTGGAGATAAAAGTCTCACAGTATTTCTTACTGAGGCTGGCTTCAAACTATATCTCAGCCTCCTGAGTAGCTAGGATTACAGGTGTAAGCCTGTAGTTTTTAATCTAAAAAACAACTTTGTTAGTTGAGCACTGATGGCTCACACCTGTAATCCTAGCTGCTCAGGAGGCTGAGATCTGAGGATCAGGATTCAAAGCCAGCTCAGGCAGGAAAGTCTGTAAGACTCTTACCTCCAATAAACTTCTTAAAAGCCTGAAGTGGAGCTCTGGCTCAAGTGGTAGAGCACTAGTCTTTAGCCGAAGGAAGCTCAGGGACAGTTCCTAGGCCCTTAGTTCAAGCTCTAGGACCAACACAAGAAAAAGAAAAAGAAAGAAAGAAACTAAGGGGCTGATAAGATTCAAGTGACTTAACAGTGGTTTGAGCCCAATCTATTCCAAGGAAAGAAGGAAATAAACCAGGATACATCTGAGAGTTGGATCTGGTCATGATTCTGATTCTTTTTTTTTTTTTTTTTGTCGGTCATGGGGCCTGAACTCTGGGCCTGGGCGCTGTCCCTCAGCTCTTCAGATCAAGGCTAGCACTCTACCACTTGAGCCATAGTACCACTTCCGGCTTTTTTCCCCTGATTATGTGGTGCTGAGGAATGGAACCCAGGGCCTCATGCATGCAAGGCAAGCACTCTACCACTGAGCCACCTTCCCAGCCCATGCTTCCGATTCTTTACCAGTTGGTTACCTGTTAAGCGTCCTGTATGCAGCTTCCACATTTCCTTCCTGTACCATCACAGTCCTGGCAATGAATTTCAGATGTTTTGCCATCACCTTGGATTTAAGTCTTCACGCTGCAAGACCTACGTGATGATGTAGAGAACAAAGCACGGGTAAGGAAACACAAACTACTGTTCATTTTACTGGACATCTGGAAATGAAACGTATGCTTTGTCATCTTTTAGAAAGTTCACACAAAGCATCTACTGATTCCCTTGGGACTGGAGACCTGGCTCAATGCTGGAGCACCGGCCTAGCAAGATCGTGGCCTTGAACGCAAGCCCCAGTACTGCCACGAAAAAAAAAAGGAAAGAAAAGGAGAGAGAGAGAGAGAGAGAGAGAGAGAGAGAGAGAGAGAGAGAGAGAGAGAGAGAGAGAGCCGGTGGCTCACACCTGTAATCCTAGCTACTCAGGAGGCTGAGATCTAAGGATTATGGTTCAAAGCCAGCTCGGGCAGGAAAGGCTGTGAAACTCTTTCTCCACTAAACCACCAGAAAACGGGAAGTGGTGCTGTAGCTCAAGTGGTAGAGCGCTCGCCTTGAGCTGAAGAGCTGAGGGACAGCGCCCAGGCCCAGAGTTCAAGCCCCATGACAGAAGAAAGAAAGAAAAGAAAGAAAAGAAAAGAAAGAAAAGAAAAGAAAGAAAAGAAAGAAAAGAAAAGAAAGAAACGAAAAGAAAAGAAAGAAAAGAAAGAAAGAAAGGTTTTCTCGTTCTCTGTTAGCACAAACCCTACGTATGGAAGAAGCGAGGCGGTGGCAGGTGTCACCGCTACTCGAGCGGCCGGCCGGAGGCTGGAGCAGCAGGGTGTCCCCAGACACCGTTCTCCGCCCCAGGAAGCTTTGGGCTGCGAGTCGGAAAAGGGATCTGTCGGTCTTGCGTGGAGGGACAACAGCACGCAAACTTACCCACCCACTCGCAGCGCCCTGGCCTTCCCAGCCCCAGCACCGGCCCTGCCTGACAGCACCCTGAGGGCTCCGCGGACGCAGCCGACCCGAGCGGCCTCGCAACCGGAAGCGGAAACTACGGAATCCCCCGCGCCGCGCTATCACAAAACCCCAACCAGCCACAAACTGCGTAGTAACCATGGCAACGCTCTCGCCGGGTTCAGGTCGGCGGCTGGTCCCCTGAACAAGCGACGTGCCCGTTCATTCAAGTTCTCCATTTTCCTTTGGAGTGGCAGCCCCCGCGCCTGGGAGCTTAGTCTGGTTCCATAACCCCTAAATCCCATTAGCTCCTAAATCCCCATCCAGATTGAATTTCTTTTTCTGGAAGGACAATGAAACGTGCCAGGCTTCCGCAGCACACTTCCTGTTTTCTCTTAGTGAAGGTCACAGGTCTGCCTTCCCCCCACCCCCACAAGTGAAAAACAGGCCCACCTCCCTCATCTGCCTAAAAACTAAGCATTTGAAATGAGCGAATTCTCTATGACATCATTTTCCTAGCCATTTCACTAAATAGGGTGAAATCACTAAAAGTCATGGGAAATAGCTGCAGGATTTTTATGTCAGCTTGGCCATTTGCCTTCTAGTAAGAACTGATAGACATATCTTTAACAACAACAACAACAACAACAAAAATTCTTCCACACTGTTTAGACAAACTTTATTGGTATGTGACCTATACACATCTATTTACCATTATCTTCCAGGTAAGTTCAGATCTCATAGCTACCAGGAAATGTACCTCCTCTAGAATACACAGGTGCATCCTCATCAAGTTATGGTAATAGGAACACACAAAAAAAATTAAGGTTGCCTCATTGTAAACCAGATCCAAAGAGCCAAAAATAGAGCTATCTGTGACATCATTATGCTTATCAAGAAATTTGAATGCCTCTTCTGTGCCAGGTACTGTTGGCACTAATCTGCCGCCTCTTGCACCACTAGAAAACAGTATGTAGACATAAAATATAAATAGTAAGACAGGGTAGCATGTAATAAATGCAAAAGAAATTGTATGGACAGCAACTTACTGTGATGGAAAGGCACTGGATTAGAAGCAGGAAGTGTACCCAATTCTGATAGTCATCAGTTATATGACCTTGAATAAGCACTTAAACTGGGGTCTGAAAACTACTACCTGCAGGTCGATCCCTGTTTTTTTTTTCCCCTGTTTTTGTAAATAAAAATACTGGAACAAGGTCATGCTCAGTTTATTAAATATGGATATTTTGGCCTACAATAGCAGAATTGTGTAGTGGAAACAAAGATAGACAGTTAAAGTCTAAAATATATACTATCTGATCCTTGCCAGGTTTCTTTTTTTTTTTTTTTTTGGTCGGTTGTGGGGCTTGAGCTCTAGGCTTGGGTGCTGTCCCTGCATTCTTCAGCTCAAGGTGAGCACTCTACCACTTGAGCCACAGTGCCATTTCTGGTTTTCTAGTGGTTTATTGGAGATATTGGAGATAAGAGTCTCAAGGACTTTTCTGCCCGGGCTGGCTTTGAACCGCAATCCTCAGATCTCATCCTCCTGAGTAGCTAGGATTACAGGCATGAGCCACCACCGGTGCCCAGCTCTTGCCAGGTTTATACTCTGTTCCTCATATTGATACTGGTATTTGCCCGGTCAATCTTGCAAAATTTGTTATGGGAACCAAATGCTATAGAATATAAAGATACTTAGAAAAGTATAGGCCCAGTACTTTCTTTGAGAGCCTATATTATACCAAACTCTTTATTATGTGGCTTTTTTTGGTTTTGCTTGCTTGTTTTTGGCTGTCATGGGGCTTGAACTCTGGGCTTGGGTGCTGTCCCTTAACTCTTCAGCTCAAGGCTAGTGCTCTACCACTTGAGCCATGGCACCACTTCTGGTTTTCTGGGTGTTTATTGGAGATAAGAGATTCACAGATTTTCCTGCCCGGGCTGGCTTTGAACCATAATCCTCAGATCTCACCCTCCTGAGTAGCTAGGATTACAGGTGTGGGCCACCAGCACCCAGCTTATGTGTTTTATGTATATAATACTATTTGATATAGTAAAAGGCCAAAGACTAAGTCTATATAGTATGTTTAACAGAAACAATAGGAGGGGAGGGACCTGAATTAATTACTGAATGAAGGGTAGGGTTAGATAATAGAAGAAAATGCTGTGCATTTGAACAATGTGAACCAATTTTTTTTTTTTTTCTTTTTGCCAGTCATGGTGCCTGAACTCTGGGCCTGGGCGCTGTCCCTCAGCTCTTCAGCTCAAGGCTAGGGCTCTACCACTTGAGCCACAGCACCACTTCCAGCTTTTTCTGCTTATGTGGTGTTGAGGAATCAAACCCAGGGCCTCATGCATGCAAGGCAAGCACTCTACCACTGAGCCACCTTCCCAGCCTCATGAACCAAGTTTTGAAACACAAAGGCTTACAGTATTGGTAGTAAGGGAGTGAAAGGTCACTCAAGGGAACAGAGGGAGAATAGAGTCCTAGACTAAAGATTTTGGATGACTTCTCATAGCCTTAGGAAGCTGGAAAGGTTGTGAATAGAGAGTGATGTGCAAACCTCTGTTTTATGAAAATTAATCTGTTTACCAGTGTGAAATATGTGGAGATAAGAAAGTCTATGGCTATAACAATAGTCTAAACTTACACACACACAGAATATATAGGAAGAGATGGATATTAAGAAACACTCCATAGGGGAAAAACAAAGGAGGAAGCAACAATGCTTGATAAGAAATGTACTCATTACCGGGCTGGGAAGGTGGCTCAGTGGTAGAGCGCTTGCCTTGCATGCATGAGGCCCTGGGTTCGACTCCTCAGCACCACATAAGCAAAAAGAAAAAAGCTGGAAGTGGCGCTATGACTCAAGTGGTAGAGCACTAGCCTTGAGCTGAGGAGCTGAGGGACAACGCCCAGGCCCAGAGTTCAGGCCCCACAACTGGACCAAAAAAAAAAAAAAAAAAAGAAATGTACTCATTACCTTGCTCATGTGATTGTAATCCCTCTGTACAGTATTTTCACAATAAAAAACAATTTTTTTTAAAAAAAGAAACACTCCAGCCGGGCACTGGTGGCTTGCACCTATAATTCTAGCTACTCAGGAGGTTGAGACCTGAAGATCGTGGCAGGAAAGTCGGGAAAGTCCATGAGACTTATCTTCAATTAACCACCTGAAAACCAAAAGTGGTCCTATGGTTCAAGTGGTAGAGTACTCCCCTTGAGCTGAAGAGCTCAGGGACCGCACCCAGGCCCAGAATTAAAGATCCATGACCGACAAAAAAAAAAAGAGACTGTGAAAATAGAAGATAAGTAGAAAGGAAAATTGTATTGGCTATCACTGGAAAAAGCTCAAGACTGGAAACTAAGAGTTGTGGGCCACATGCTATATACATCATGTAAGTTTACTCACTTACCAATAAGAGTTGATTTGAGTTTTAGATACAAAAAAGTGTATCTTGCTTTTCACTGACATGTTTTTTGTCAGTTGTGGGACTTGAAATCAGTGCCTAGGTGCTGTCCCTAACTTTTGTGCTCAAGGCTAGCACTCTACCACTTTGAGCTACAGCTTCATTTCTGCTTTTTAAGTGGTTAATTAGAGATAAGAGCCTCACAGACTTTCCTGCCTGGGCTGGCTTTGAACTGCAATCCTCAGATCTCAGCCTACTGAGTATCTAGGATTACAGGCATGAGACACCAGCACCTGGCTCAGAAAGTTTTGTGTCAGCTTGTGTCAGCGATATATAAATAAATATTCCCAGCAGAGATGTATCCATTCAGTATCCTCTCAGGTGCAAGGTGAGACAGGAGATGAAAGTTTAGCAGTCATCTAAGTTGAGGGTGTAATTAAAGCCACAGTAGAAAATGAAACCTTTATGTGGAAGAATACAATCATAGAGAAAGACCAAGGCCTGTGCCTGGGGGAACACCTACACTCTGGAGTAGGCAGAGTGAGACCATTAAGAGGCCTAGAAATGGTTGCCAGTTAGGTAAGAGGAGAATTAGGATAGAGTGCTGTCATGGGATCCAAGGGAGGACAGTTTCAGTCAGCAGCATCAAGTGTCAAATGATACAGAAAACATGAAGTTCATAGACTTTGTAAAGGACAGCTGAGTTAGGTGTTGATTAGGGAGAAAGCTACATTGTAATACTGATTCTGAGGGCTACTAATGACTTTGGAAAGTGTAACCAAGTGAAAGCAATGGCAGTTAGGCTGCAATGAGGTTCAGGGCCAAGTGGTAGAAAGGAACCAGAAAGACTACTCTGTCAGGAATTATAGGGCGGGGCGGGCTGGGGATGTCACTAGGTGGAAGAGCATTGGACTAGCATACATGAGACATAGGGTTTGATCCCCATTACTGAGCATTAAAAAAAATTATGGAGCAAAGAGAAAAGATAATCAGGTTCAGGAGATGTTGTCCAAAATGTGACATTTGATTGCACCTGTTCCCTCCCTCCCCCAGTCCTGGGGCTTGGATTCCGGGCCTGGGTACTGTCCCTGAGCCTTTTTTTGCTCAAGGTTAGCACTCTACCACTTGAGCCACAGCACCACTTCCAGCTTTTTCTGCTTATGTGGTACTGAGGAATCAAATCTAGGGCTTCATGTATGCTAGGCAAGCATTCTATCACTAAGCCACATTCCCAGCTCCTGATTGCACTTGTAAAGGAAATTATTATAGAGAACAAATAGAAAATAAAATGTAAGATAAAATGGGGATAGATGGTTCAAGTTTCACAAGTGAACAACAATCAAAAGCACAAATAGAGAGAGGCCCAGTGTCTGTGGCTCACTTAAAAGCCTGAGACCTGGAGGATCACCATTCAAAGCCAGCCCAGAAAGAAAAATTCACTCTAAAATACCCAGCAAAGTGCTAGACTGGAGTTATTGCTCAAGTGGTAGAACACCAGGCCTGTGAGAAAAAGGTAAGTAAGAGATGATGCTCTAAATTCAAGCCCCAATACAAAAAAAGCACAAATAAAAAGTTTTCTTCAGAAAGGAGGTCATATTTTCTGAAGTACAAGGAGGCAATTATTCACTGACAACAGAGGACGTGAGAACTGGGAGAAAGATGTCTGACGAGCTGTGAGAAATACACTAAGGAGCCAGTAAGCAATGACTAAGATGACAGAATAGTCTGATAACACTGCAAAGGCTTAGGATGGGAGAGGAAATGGTTTTGGTAGAAACTAGGACAAATAAAAAAAGAGAGTAATACACAGAGAAGGGTAGAAACAGATACATTCATGGACTTCATTTTTGCATCCTCAGAATGCTGGGCTGCTTTCCTTAGTCTAGTGTCCATCTAGCTGATGCACCTTTGAATAAAGATGTGATCCATTGTCTGAAAGGATCCCCATCCACCCAACTGACAATTCTAGTTAGAGTACCCCACTACCCTCTTCAAAACCGGCTGTTTCAGCTTTTGTGCCCTTCCTCTAGCAGTAGCAAGTTACACACTCATTTACCCATAAATATCAACAGCACTCATCAAAGCAAAGAGCTATCTCTGAGCAGAAGAACCTGTTAGTCTGGGCCAGCTAGAAGATTACATGGGAAAGACACAAAAGGAAAGGTGCTAAGCCGGGCACTGGTGGCTCATGCCTGTAATCCTAGCTACTCAGGAGGCTGAGATTTGGGGATTGCAGTTCAAAGCCAGCCTGGGCAGGAAAGTCTGTGAAACTCTTATCTCCAATAGACCACCAGAAAACCAGAAGTAGTGCTGTGGCTCAAGTGGTAAAGTGCTAGCCTTGAGCTGAAGAGCACTGAGACAGCGCCCAGGCCCAGAATTTAAGCCTCACAATTGACAAAAAAAGAAAAAGGGAAGGTACTAGCCTGAATCTGAAAAAAAAAAAAAAATCAATTCAATCTTGTAACCATCCCAAAGGTCTTCACTAGAAAAAAACGACAGCAAGAGTCTCTTTACTTCTCCCATAGGACCCATGGTGTTCCATCAAAACTTGATAACTTGGTGGAACTCATGTTCACAAACATTCCCACTCCATCTTTTCTTTTCTTTTTTTTTTTTTGGGGGGGGTCCAGTCCTGGGGCATGAACTCTGGGCCTGGGTGCTGTCCCTCAGCTCTTCAGCTCAAGGCTAGCGCTCTACCACTTGAGCCACAGTGCTGCTTCCTGCTTTTTTTTTCCTGCTTAGGTGGGGCTGAGGAATTGAACCCAGGGCCTCATGCATGCAAGGCAAGTGCTCTACCACTGAGCCACCTTCCCAGCTCCCACCCCATCTTTTCTGCAGCTCAGAGAAATAAAGATGGATATTTGAGACAAAAAGTTTCTAATCACAAAGTGGTTGAGTAAAAAAAAAAAAAAATACAGCTCTTTAATCAGAAAGAATTTCTCTTCCCTCAACACAAATACATTAAAAGTAAAAAATACATATTTACATAATCACATGGGACAGGTATATAGCCTGGGTTAGGGGTTGAGGAGATGAGCCTTGGGAGCAATTGGCAGAGAGCTTCTCGTCTGCTCCTCTAGGTGTCCCATAGTCATCTCCCTGGCTATGGTGGGTGGACCAGGAGGTGAGAGGGTGCAGTTCCAATCTGATGACAGAGTTACTGGCAAGCTGTGACAACGAGGCCCCTCTCCAGATAGTTTCTTAAGATCACCAGGAACAACAGGAGGCACTGTAGTAGATGGAACTGGTGTGGTTGGAGCCGAGTAGGTGAATGGCTGCATTCCATGTTGGAGGAAAAGGATGACACCAATGCTGGTTCCACTGTCTAAGGGACCATGGCTAAAGGAGATGGTACCTGGGGAACTAAGAGGGGGATTACAAATTGGAGTGGTGTGAATCCAGGTGAGGTTCATAGCTGGCCATTCCGTAACCTGCCAAGGCTGCTTTGGTTTCAAAATGAAATGTCCTAGCTGTGTCTGACCCATCTTCTCCACGGGAGGTACAGGAGAAGAAGCAGCTGAATCTCTGTGATGGCTGGGAAAATGCTAGATCGGGGGGGGGGGGGGAATGAAAATAAAAACTTATTTAAAAACTTTCATATTAGCTCCACCTAACTTCTCAAACCCTTGCTTTCCTTGGGAATTCAGTTTGCAATGCAAATATACCTTGTTTTGTGTAACAGATATGTTCTTACCAGAGTATAATTAAGTAAAAACTTTTAGTCTAGTAATATCACATATTCAACAAGCAGTTGAGGGCCTACTATGTGCCATGTACCATATTAGGCACTGAATATTAAGAAATAAAACCCTGCTGGGTGATGATGGGTTCTGCTTGTTATCCTGGTTATTAAGGATGCTGAGATCTGAGAATCATAGTTCAAAGCCAGCCAGGGCAAGGAAGTCCATGAGATTTTTTTTTTTTTTTTGTCATGGGGCTTGGACCCTGGGCTGGGTACATCCCTGCGCTCTTCAGCTCAAGGGGAGTGCTCTACCATTTGAGCCACAGGAGCACTTCTGGTTTTCTGGTCATTTATTGGAGATAAGAGTCTCTTGGATTTTCCTGTCGGGGCTGGCTTTGAACTGCAATCCTCAGATCTCAGCCTCCTAAGTAGCTAGGATTACAGGTGTGAGCCACTGGCACCCGGCTAAGTCTGTGAGACTCTTATCTCCACTAACTACCCAGAAAATTCAGAAGTGGAGGTGTGGCTCAAGTGGTAGAGTCCTAGCCTTGAGCACAAAAGCTCAGAGACAGAACCCAGGCCCAGAGTTCAAGCCCCAGGACGGGGGGGGGGGGGGGGATGGGGGGAGAAGAAGAAGCAGAAAAAAAGAAAAGAAAACTCTATAGGTTCTGTTTATGAGGTAATTAATTTTGAATTTCCTTAAAATCATTTTTTGTAGTTTTTAAAAATTAATGGTGCTAAGGAATCAATCTCAGGAGTCTTATATATACTGGGTACATATTCTCGCAATGAGCAACAACCCTACCCAGAGAAGTCTATTTTGAATTGAAATAATCATTTCTCAATTTCTGTATTTTAAATTCTTAGTTTTCTGGCTGGGCTATAGCTCAGTGGCAAAGTGCTTGCCCAGCAAATATAATGTCCTGGGCTTGATCCCCAGTACCAAAAAAGAAAAGACCAAAGAAAAGTTAAAACAAATTATTTGTTTTTGAGACAGGGTCTTATTATGTAGCCCAAACTAGCCTTAAATTTGAGAATCTCCTGCCTCAGCCTCCTGAGCGCATGGATTACAGGAGTATACCACCATGATGCCTGGCTATAGTTTAAGTTCTTATTTTCTATGTTTTTTTTTTTTTTTTTAAGCTAGGGCCTCACTATGTACTTCAAACTGGCTTGGCACGTGCTATGCAATTCAGGCTAACCTCAAAATGTGATCCTACTGCCTTGGCCTCTTAAATACTGGTTTTAATTTTTTTTTTCTGGCCATGCTGGGAATGAACCCAGGGTCTCATATAAGTGTTCTACCAGCCTTTAGTATCAAGTATAAACTAACACAAGTATAAACTAACCCATAGGCAAGATCTTGCTGCTTATTTTTATTTTTTATTTTTTGCCAGTCATGGTGCCTGAACTCTGGGCCTGGGCGCTGTCCCTCAGCTCTTCAGCTCAAGGCTAGTGCTCTACCGCTTGAGCCACAGCTCCACTTCCAGCTTTTTCTGCTTATGTGGTACTGAGGAATCAAACCCAGGGCCTCATGCATGCAAGGCAAGCACTCTACCACTGAGCTACCTTCCCAGCCCATTGCTGCTTATTTTTTAACCAGTTACTTTCACAGCATTAATAAGTGTGGTTGACCAAAGGATAGGTTATTATGTTCCAGAAGCTCCCTCCTTTCCCCATTTACTTAATTCTATGTCAATACCCTATTATTTGATGGCACAGAAAACAGGTCACCTAAAAATCAGGTATAAGAATCTATCCAGGGCTAGGAAGGTGGCTCAGTGGTAGAGCGCTTGCCTTGCATGCCTCAGGCCCTGGGTTCGATTCCTCAGCACCACATACACAAAAAAAGAAAAAAGCTGGAAGTGGCGCTGTGGCTCAAGTGGTAGAGCGCTAGCCTTGAGCTGAAGAGCTGAGGGACAGCACCCAGGCCCAGAGTTCAGGCCCCACGACCAGACCCCCCCCCCCAAAAAAAAAGGAATCTATCTGATGCTCCTCCCTGTACATGTCTCATGGATGTCTTCTCCCTCACTCCTAGTGATTTATCTCTTATGACCATTCCTTGAAACCCAGTAAAGATACTTGGACAGGAGTGAAAAGATGGACAGAGGAAAAGGGGCAACAGAAAAAAAGCTGAGGCATCTTCCTTCAGGAATCATTTGGACAGATAAAAAGCTTTCTCTAGGCAGAAAGCAGATAAGCTACATGAAGGATAGGATTAAACTTTGTGGATGTGTGCCCAGGCATCCAAACAGAACAACAACAACAACAACAAACATGCAGACAAAACAAAAACAAATCTAGAAATCAAGACAATTCAGGAAACTTGGGCATGTCCTTCCTTTCCTCAAAGAAACTTGTGAAAAACATCCAGAGAAAATGGAGGGAGAATCACCTTTCTGTATGCTATCCCAGTACTGGATTATTCTTTTACCACTGCCTCTAGTTTTCAAATTGTTACCTGCTTTTCAAATTGGTGCCTGCTGCTTCTCAGTGATGACTTCTGGACAGCTATATGAGGAAACCAAGTCTTTAACATCCCTTCTACTTGTAGCAGGGTTCCAAGATAACGCTCCCTATGAAAAGAACATTTTAAGAAAGTCATTCAGTGTGGAAGAAAAGAAAAGAAACAAACCCAAGATTTTACAGCTTTCCTTTTAATGAGGTACTGAGTAAAGAACTAGGGAGACTTACCCCATCTGAGGCTTCTGCAAAACACCCACAATACGCTGGATCCTGTCCATTGCCACACTCTGCTGGAAACTGCTCAATCCTGGGTGAGGAAGAGAAAAAAAAAAAGGCGTAAGGTTTGCAATCCAAAATGGTCAGTTAAAGAAGGACAGAGAGTACTGAAACTGATTCACCTAAAGAAGATACCGAGGCAACAAAAAGAAAAATCCTAGCTCTCAAGACTTAAAATCATCTCCCCCTACCCCCAGCTACTTCTTGCAGGCTGAAGGTGCATTCAAGTGATAAGGTGCTAGCTTAGTAAGTATAAGGCCTTGACTTCAAACCCTTAGTTCAGGAGACAGAAAGAGAGAGGGAGAGAGAGGGGAGAGGAAGAGAGAGATTTGAAAAAGACAGAAATATATCTACAAAGATGGAAAACTGGCAAAAATAGACATACAGAGACAAGGGTAGAGGCCCTTGGGTAGGAGCCCGGAAAAATACAATTAATCAAATAATTACCTCTTTCATAGCGGCCCATCTTCAGCCCATTCAGTAGGTCCGTAAGAGGGCGAATGAATCCTTGGAGCTCTTTACACTGCAGAGAAACAGCACAAAGGTTCTGACAACAGCAAGGATTGCCTACTCCAGGAGTAATGATTCTTAGGTCTTGATCACCCAATTAGGTGTTTAAGCACTGCAGCCAAGGGTCTCCTTTTACTGCTTTGTCTTACCTTCTGAGCAAAGAGAAGGTCTCCCTCTGTGGTACAACTTTGGGTATTCTGACTGGTCTCCAATTCACCAGGTCTTGATCTTTTGACCCCAGATCCTGACATAGGAGAAGCCAAGCCTTGCTGTTCCAGGTGAGATGCTGTATGTTGGCTCCTGGAAACCTTGGTTCGATGCCTGAATCGGATAGGTCCCGGACTGGGCCGGGACCCTCCCCTCTGCCCAAAAGTGTCTGGCCGGGGCCCCAGGACTCCCTTGTCCTCCCTCTCACTATCGGAGGGGAAGCCAAAGTCACTGTTCACTGGGGAGGTGGAAAAAGGAGAGAGAGAGGAGGAGGAATAAGAAGAAATGCTAGATGGGGAATCCATAGGTCCAGAAGGGGCTGGAGAGCAGCTCCTGTAGTACCCAAAGATCCGAACCTGCAACTGAAGAGCAAAGGGAGGGGAGGTTGAAATCAAAGTGTTAGGATTTGACAATGGACTGGGAGACAGGGTATATTGCACCCACCTCTACCCATAAAACACACACACACACACACACACACACACACACACACACACACACACACACACACACACACACACACACACCTGGTACTGACTCTCTAGCTTCTGCAGAGAAGCTCTTGGCATGACAAAAAGCGTCTGATGTTTTTTCCTTTGGTTCAGAGTAAATACCTGAATTGACACCTTCCCATTTGCCCAGTTTCCCTCGGCTGTTGCCCAGATCATACCACCAGCTAGTGGCAAACCTCTACACCGGCACCTACCTAGTATTCCTACGGAACCGCCCCTACCCTTACTGGCCTGGCTGCCCCTTTTCCAATCTCTCAGGATCAAGATCTCCGCTCTGGTACCTCCGATTCGCGCCCGGCCAGGTGATGCAATCCCTCCTAAAACTAAAATCTGTGTGTACTCTTCCAAACCCACTCTCTCTGGGTGCAGTCCTCCCCAATGTCTATTTGTCCCCCGGGTCTCCTTACCTGTATCGATCAGCTCAGGTCAGGCTCTGTCTCCGGCGGCTTCTCAGTCAGACTCTTCAGTCTAGTCTACCCACCTCCGCCTCACTCTCCGTGGGTCCCGCCCCTACCCCCTCCCAGACACGTGCGGTCCCGCACGTGCCTCCTCCTGCGTATACAGATCTCGCGCTTTCATTGGTTGCTTAGCCGGTAACACTTGACTCTCCATACAGAAATTCACAAGCCATTTGCTGTAGCGCACAGGGGCTCGGCCAATAGAGAAGCAGCAAGGTGGTGATTGGCTGGAAGGAAAGCATTCCGTGCTCCGCCCCTACATGCGGCTCCGGGAGAGGACCCGGTGATGTTGGGGAAGGGGGGGCGGGGGGGCGGGAGAGGAGGATTGCAAAAAGAGTGAAGGGGAAAAAAAAGGAGAGAAAGGAGGAACAAGGCGGAACCCATGGCCTTAAATAGACTGGTGATGCTTGGGAGGCGTCAGGCTGGAGAGAAAGGCCGCACGACTGGAGGCGCGTGCCTCCGGACGTGGGATCTCCGGTTCCGCCCCTCGGGGTTTCTGCCTCCCCCCCCCCCCCCCCCCCCCCCGCCACCGCGCGCCTCCGCTCACGAGCGCCACACGTGGAAACCGTCAGCGACTTGTGTCTGCAACGTGTGAGAGAGCATGGACGTGAGACACGGTGTGTCCCGCTCCTGCTCTCGGCGGCCCAGCCCTCGTGACTCCCCCGGTCTCTTTCACCCTCCCTTCCTCTCGTCCAAGTTGGGTGCCTCTTGCCCTGCCGGGTGAGAAGGGTGGGGACGGCGGCCGAGAACACCACGTCCTCTCCCGGGCTCCCGCTGGGGCGGCTCCTCCAGCCCTGGTCTTACATAACCTGCCACGCACGTTACCAGCGCTGATGCCAGCCCGCCAAGACGCTAGAGGTCAAAGCCGAACTCGGTTGTTCTTGACCCTTCGGCCGGGGCTTTTCAGACCCTGAATTCTCAGACTCTGAGCACAGGGAGTCAGAGGAGGGTAAGATCCCTTGATCAACGAAGTTACGGCTTTGTCCTGCTTCAGTTCCTTATTTGCTCCTGTAGAAGATTCCAAGGAGTTTGAAGGAAGAAGAAGGCGAGACTAAAATTTGGGAAGTCTCAAACAATATCGGAGATGTTAACTGTTCGTTGTCGGTGGCAGTGTTTGAAGAGAACGACGGGGAGAAAAGAATGCAGGATCCTCGGCTAGTGTAGACCGGTTGACCAGATGACACGGAACAGGCCACTAGAGGGCAGCCTAATTCTGATTAGGGTCTACCGTATACTTAAGAATTAAAAAAATTAGCCAGGCGCTGGTGGCTTACGCCTGTCATCCTAGCTACTCAGGAGGCTGAGATCTGAGGATCGCGGTTCAAAGCCAGCCCGGGCAGGAGAGACCGTGAGACTGCTATCTCCAATAAACCACCAGAAAACCGGAAGTGGCGCTGTAGCTCAAGTGGTAGAGCGCTCGCCTTGAGCTGAAGAGCTGAGGGACAGCGCCCAGGCCCAGAGTTCAAGCCCCACGACCGACAAAAAAAAAAAAAAAAAGAATTAAAAAAAATTTTAAGTATGTGCTTATCATAATGACTGTATACAAAAGGTGCGTTGTTGGACGAGGATATGAGTAGTAAATGAGAATATGCGTGAATCATTTTAAGTATTTTCTAATACCTAACATTTTCCATGTTTAGTGATGTATTTATTTTATAAAAAGGTCTATAAATCTCTAGTTTTCCCCAACATATAATCTCAATACCGTATAAAGAAATAAATAAAATAGAATTAAAGAGAGTTGAATGACTAGAATAGGCTTGTTTTCTGTGGGTGTTCTACAAATCGGTACAAAATTCTAGGTTTATCCCCAGCCCATAATTTCCTCTCATCTATTATTGCCTAATTCCCTTTCTAATCTCCCCTTCCTGCCCCCAAGTCCTGGAGATCTCTTTAGTGTTGTGACTTTAGCGTAGACACTCATGAAGAAATAGATAGTAATGAAGTTATTTCATTTTTTTAAAAATTTATTTTCTGGGGCTGGGAAGGTGGCTCAGTGGTAGAGTGTTTTTGCCTTGCATGCATGAGGCCCTGGGTTTGATTCCTCAGCACCACAGAAGCAGAAAAATCCAGAAGTAGCACTGTGGCTCTAGTGGTAGAGCACTAGTCTTGAGCTGAAATTCTGAGAGACAGCACCCAGGCCCAGAGTTCAGGCCCCATGACTGACAAAAAAAAAAAAAAAATTTCCAACTTCTTGCTAAAGCTTCATCCAAAGAGTCAAAGCAGCTTTTTCTCACCTAAAAGGGCACTGAAAGAGAGTGGGGAGGGGGGGAGGGGAGAAATAATGGAAACAGATCAGGAATCCATGAAGCTCTTCTGTGGTTCCCAATTCTATGCAAATACTTCACAGATTTCATATTCTGTAGATTATGTTTTAATTCTACCTTCCCATGTTTTAATTCTTGAGAAAGATCTGTCCCCTCCATTCCTCCTTTCTCCTCTAGCTAAATGTCTTTTGTTTTATAGTTAAGTAGACTCCCAACTTTCATTCCATATATTACAGCTTCCTCTTGACTCCTTTCCCCTACAGTCTCTCTCATGAGATAAGGAACCTACACCCACTCCTGACTCTGAACTTTGACTCCTTACTCCACCATGTTACATGACCTGCCTATTTTGCTTTCTGACACCCGCCATGCCTTCAAACCCAGCCAGAATAGAACCACCTCTGATTTCTCAAGGCATACTGGAAGCCTGGAGCAGCTCCTCTATTCCACTTGCTCTGCTTTAGGAGGTCCTGAAGTCTTCTTAATTCAGAAAAACTACTGAGTTTCCTCATATTTCCCAAACTTCTTTAAGACTAGATAATAAAGAGGTGTTTTTCTCTCCCTAAATGTGATTCTTCTTATTAAGCAGCTGAGAAATAACCAGGCTGGAAATGCTAGCCAAAGATAACTGGTAAGAATTACTTCAGACTCCCCCAAGGCTAGTGGCTGTATCTTACCTTCTACATGAAATACATCCCCCCCTGTAGGAGGGCCCAGGACAGGAGAAAGGAAACAGGACTCTGCAGACTAGATACAGCATCATTCAAGTCTGGACTCTGCTAAAATACAGACATCCCCCCAAAATAATCCAGGGTTATCCTACCGGTTCCCACTCCCCCTCCAAAAGGATAGCCACCTCTTTACATTAAGCCTGTCTTTCTTTACTCTAGTTCCAGAAGAAAGATCCAGCCCTCCTTCCCATCACTATAGAGATGTCAATTCAATACCCTTAACTAAATTCAATCATGTCTAATTTTTTAAAAAAATGAGTGTGACAATATGCTAGGTATATGATGCATATGAGTAAGAACAAGTCATGGTTCCTATCCACAAGTTCCTGTTCCCTACAATCTACCGGAAACCACCTACATACTATAAAAATATAAATCTGTCCCTATTGGCAGACTTAAGCTTTCCATTCCTGCTGGCTCCTCCCATCTGTGTTCCAAGTATATGCCAGATGCTCTTTAGTCCTGTTGTTCAGCCATTGCTATTCTTTTTTATTATTGTCAGTCATTGGGCTTAAACTCTGGGCCTGGGCACCATCCCTGAGCTCTTCAGCTCAAGGTGAATGCTCTACTCCTTGAGCAGCACTTCTGGTTTTCTGGTGGTTTATTGGAGATAAGAGTCTCATGGGGGCTGGGAAGGTGGCTCAGTGGTAGAGCGCTTGCCTTGCATGCATGAGGCCCTGGGTTCGACTCCTCAGCACCACATAAGCAAAAAGAAAATGAAAAAAGCTGGAAGTGGCACTGTGCCTCAAGTGGTAGAGCGTTAGCCTTGAACTGAAGAGCTGAGGGACAGCGCCCAGGCCGAGTTCAGGCCCCACAACCGGATCATTCCCCCCCCCCCCCCCCCAAAAAAAAAGAGTCTCATGGACTTTCCTGCCCAAGCTGGCTTGGAACTACGATCCTCAGATCTCAGCTTCTTGAGTAGCTGGGATTACAGGTGTGAGCCACTGGTGCCTGGCTCTATTCTTTTTTCATATTACGTTTTTCAGATGGTTTGTCTCCACTTGTCTCTATTCCCTCAGTGTACTCATGTTCTCCGTATTTTGTTTTGTTTTGTGGCACCAAATGGAACACAGGGCCATCTACATGCTAAGTAAGCACTTTACCATTGAACTAATTTCCAGTTCCCACCTCCCTTTTAGCACATATTAGTTATATAAGGGGATTTCATTGGGCAATTTCCACATATTAGCCTCTGTTTTTATGAAATAGTATAATGAGATTTTGAACTTGAAATACTCTAGTCTCCACCTTTCAAGTGCCTGGCATTATAGGCATGTGCTACCTCAACTGGCTTGTTTGTTTTTTAATTCCACAAAATCTAACCTTCTCTAATCATTCTATTAAAACTAATCCTTTGACACTTTGGAGCTTTTGATTTTTTTTTTTTTTTTTGGTCCAGTCGTGGGGCCTGAACTCTGGCCTGGGCACTGTCCCTCAGCTCTTCAGCTCAAGGCTAGTGCTCTACCACTTGAGCCACAGCGCCACTTCCGGCTTTTTTCTTTTTTCTTATGTGGTGCTGAGGAATCGAACCCAGGGCCTCATGCATGCAAGGCAAGCGCTCTACCACTGAGCCACCTTCCCAGCCCCAAGCTTTTGATTTTTTTATCCCAAGTTTCTCTTCTAGTTCCTATAGTACAAACTGCCTCCCTTTCCTATCAATCCTCCTTAACTTCCTTGGTTGACCCTTCCTCCTCTTATGAATGACAGGCTGAGGTTTTAATGACCTTTTGATCTGTGTGTACTGCTTCTGTTGAGCTCATTTCTTTCGTAACTGTGCCTTTGCACTTGGAACTCTACCTGACCTAGTTCTGCTGACTTTAGGATATCCTTATAGGGCTGTCAACACAAATTCATCTTGGTCAATGCCAAATTTATAACTTCTCTTCTAAACCACTCTGGTCTCCTATAGTTTGTCAGCCATCTTCCCAAACATGTTTAAAACCTATAAGTTATATTAAGTCTCTCCTATTCCTCATATGAATTGTCACTGAATCAAAGCAAAAATTAGTTCTTATTTTACTCCTCTCAATTCATAATGTTATTTCCTTAGTCTGAGACTTTAACAGATTATCCCTGGAACAATAAAAGTCTCGTGAATCTCTCTCTACTACATTGCATTTTATGTGTGTCTGTGCCCATCCTGGGGTTTGAATTCAGGGCTGAGCTTTTTTGTTCAAGGCTAGGGCTCTACAACTTCCTGATTTTTTGGGGGGTCAGTTGTGAGGCTTGAACTCTGGGCCTGGGTGCTGTCCCTCAGCACTTCAGCTCAAGGCCAGCACTCTACCACTTGAACCACAGCACCACTTCCAGTTTTTTAGTGGTTAATTGGAGATAAGAGTCTCATGAACATTTCTGCCTGGTCTGGTTTCAACTCATGAGCCTCTAGAGTAGCTACATTATAGGCATGAACCATCAGCATTCAGCTACTAAATTGCATCTTACATCCAAACAGATAAAGAGGTTTTTTGTTTTCCTCAAATGCACTTCATTGTGGCTTTACTATGCTGAAAGATGTAATTAAGTTCCCTATTGCTTATAAATCCAAACTTTACTCTGATATTTCAGACTATAATTTAGCCCATCTTACCACATGTGATATTACTAAGTTTGCTTATAGAGTCTTACACTTTTTGTTGTTGTTGTTGTTGTGGGGCTTGAACTCTGGGCCTGGGTGCTATTCCTGAGCTCTTCAGCTCAAGGTGAGCCCTCTACCACTTAAGCCTAAGCACCACTTCCTGTTTTCTGGTAGTTAATTGGAGATAAGAGTCTCACGGCCTTTCCTGCCTGAGCTAGCTTTGAACCATGATCCTCAGATCTCAGCCTGCTGAGTAGCTAGGATTACAGGTGTGAGCCACCAGTGCCCAGCTCTTACTAGGTAGTTCTAGTTGGCCTAGAAATCATGATATAGTCAAAAGTTCTATTTTAATTTCTACTGCTCCCCTCTATAGACTTTTTTCTTCAATCTTGCCCTATTCATTAAACACATTATTCTTGTTCTACTCACTCCCTTCTACCTATCTTTAATTTGTAATTATCTCCTAATTGCTTTCATAGCTTTTTACCAACCAAAAGATGACTTATTCTTCAAGTAGTATCTAAACCACAATCACATTGGACTGTGGTGGTTCATGACTGTAATTCTAGCTACTCAGGAGGCTGAGATCTGAGGATTACAGTTCAAAGCCAGCTTGGACAGGAAAAGTCCATGAGACTCCCATCTCCAATTAACTACTCAAAAAGAAAGAAAGAAAAGAAAAGAGCCAGAGCTGAGGGACAGTGCCCAGGCCCAGAGTTCAAGCCCCATGACTGACAAAAAAAAAAAAAAGAATTAGAAGTAGAGGTGTGGCTTAAGTGAAGTATGGCTCAAGGTATGGCTCACTTCCTAAAACCTTTGAGATTATTCTACACTGTCTGTCCAACACTGGCTAAGATACTTGCCTGTATCATATGTACCCAAACTTATATGTAGTTTAACATGGTAACATACCTTTTCATTTTGTTCTAAGTACTTCATAAATGTAAATATTTTTTAAAACTCCTTGGCAGTAACAACCTCCTAGATTTCTTTTGCATCGGCATCAGCATCCTTAGAAGCCTTAAGCATAAATTACATACACATTGAATTTTACTGAACTGAAAGTTAACTACAAATCTTCCCATTGTTTTATATACAGAGTAAGAGAGTTCTGTAAGAGATGTGAAGGCCAAGTTCAGATGAACACCTGCATTGTGGTATATTAACTTTGGCTCTTCTCTCCACCAAAGCCTGGTATTTCAGTTCTCTGTCTACTCTATGTTACCAGCCCTAGGATCTTTTGGGGGTTCCATGCTCATCTCCATTCAACTCACTGGTTCTGTTGTTATTGGTTTTGTGGTGACAGGCTTCTGGTAGTTGGCTTGTTCTGTTTCAAGACTAATGGTCGTCTCTGCTGTTTGTGTTGTTACCTCTTTATCCAACCTATCCTGCCCTCAGAAGAGAATTGGGAAACAACACAATTATCATCACTATCCAACATGCCAACATTCCCACAGACTCTCTGTTGAGAGTTCTCCCCTTCACTATCTCTGCCTGCACTAACAGCCTATTCCCCCACTCATTCCTGCAAAGACTCAAGCTTAGGGATTTGCCCTGCTCTGTGCTTACATCTGACAAGACCCTTGCCTGCACCTCTTTCTTAGTATATTAGTGAACCTATTGGTTCTGGCTTCCTTCTGCTTCCCAGGCATGGCTAACAAGTCTATTTTGGGACTCATTTCCTAGGTATTTTCCCACTTACTCACTTTTATTTTTTGTTAATCAGTTACAGTTCAACATTGTCCTCTTTCTTTCTTTCTTTCTTTCTTTCTTTCTTTCTTTCTTTCTTTCTTTCTTTCCTTTCCTTTCCTTTCCTTCCTTTCTTCCTTCTTTCTTTCTTTCTTTCTTTCTTTCTTTCTTTCTTTCTTTCTTCCTTTTATTTTGATATTACTTATTCTGCCCCTCTTAAATTTAGAGGTCACTCACCAACTTGTCCTCCGACTCAAACATAGAGTAGTCAATGGTAAAATTTGCACCAAAGTCATCTGGGGAGGGAAAAAATAATCAGTTGTAGCAAAAGATAAAGGGAATGTGAAGAAAATGCTCAGAATGATCCAATTACTTAAGGTATAAAATTTATTGGTATAATCCACTTCTAATTAATTTTGTGAATGTGTATGTATTTATATAAAACATATCATATATATATATATATTGTTGTTGTTGTTGGTTGTGGGGCGTGAACTCTGGGCCTGGGTACTCTTCAGCTCCAGGCTAACGTTCTACCACTTGAGCCACAGCGCCACTTCCAGCCTCTTCTGTTTTTGTGGTGCTGAGGGACTCATGCTTGCAAGGCAAGTGCTCTACCACTGAGTCACCTTCCCAGCCCATTATATTTATATTTTTAACCTGGTACATAAAATAATTTACAAACCGGAAATTTTCCAAAATTAGTAACCATTTTTTTAAGTTTCTCTCTCTCTCTTTCTTTCTTTCTTTCTTTCTTTCTTTCTTTCTTTCTTTCTTTCTTTCTTTCTTTCTTTCTTTCTTTCTTTCCAGTCCTGTGTCTGGACACTGTCCCTGAACTTCTTTTGCTCAAGGCTAGCACTGTACTACTTGAGCCAAAGTGTTACTTCTGGCTATTTCTTTCTTTTTTTTTGGGGGGGGGCCAGTCGTGGGGCCTGAACTCTGGGCCTGGGCGCTGTCCCTCAGCTCTTCAGCTCAAGGTTAGTGAGCTACCACTTGAGCCACAGTGCCACTTCCGGCTTTTTTCTTTTTGCTTATGTGGTGCTGAGGAATCGAACCCAGGGCCTCTGGCATGCAAGGCAAGCGCTCTACCACTGAGCCACCTTCCCAGTTCCCTTCTGGCTATTTCTGTGTATGTAGTACTGAGGAATCGAACCCAAGGCTTCATGCATGCTAGGCAAGCACTCTACTAATAAGCAACATTCCCAGCCCATTTTACATAGAATTAAAAAGTCACTAGGTTTGCTGGGTGCTGGTGGCACACACCTATAATCCTAGGTACTCAGAAGGCTGAGAGCTGAGGATTGCGGCTCAAAGCCAGCTCAAGCAGAAAAGTCCCCTTGAGATTCTTATCTCCAATTAACCACTCAAAAAGCAGAAGTGGTGGTGTGGCTCAAGTGGGAAAGCACTAGCCTTGAGCACAAAGAGGCTCAGGGACAGCACGCAGGCTGAGTTCAAGCCTCATGACTGACCAAAGAAAACAGAAAAACTAGGTTAGCCAAGTATAGTGGCATATACCTGTAATCCTAGCTATTCAGGAAGTGGAGGCAGGAGGATCTTGAGTTTGAGTCTAAATGGGGCAAGCCTAGAATCCTACCTACTTGAGAAGTGAAAATAGGGGGTTTAAGGCCAGTCAGGGCATACCTCAAACAAGAGTTGGGTACAATGGCACATACCTGTCATCCCCAATGATACAAGGAAAACAAGCATAAAGCAAGACCCTGGGGCTGGGAAGGTGGATCAGTGGTAGAGTGCTTGTCTTGCATGCATGAGGCCCTGGGTTCAATTCCTCAGCACCACATAAGCAAAAAAGAAAAAAGCTGGAAGTAGCATTGTGGCTCAAGTAGTAGAGCACTAGCCTTGAGCTGAAGAGCTGAGGAACAGCGCCCAGGTCCAAAGTTCAGGCCCCACAACCGGACCACTCCCCCAAGAAAAAGCAAGACCCTATCTTAAAAATAACCCAAGCAGCCAGGCACTGGAGGCGCATGCCTATAATCTTAGCTACTCGGGAGGCTGAACTCGGAGGATTGTAGTTTGAAGCTAGCTAGCCCAGGTGAAGAAAGTCCATGAGATTCTTGTCTTCAATTAACCACCTAAAAAGCTAGGACTGGAGCTGTGGCTCAAGTAGTAGAGTGCTAGCCATGAGCAAAAAAGCTCAAGGACAGCTTCTAGGTCCTGAATTCAGGCCCCAGGACCAAAGACAAAAAGTAAGTGGAACTGTGGCTCAAGTGGTACAGCACCTGCCTAGTAAGCTTGAAGCCCTGAGTTTATTCCTTAGTACCTCAAAAAAAAATTACAGGTCTGGGTACATGGCACAAGTGACAGAGCATTTGCTAAGTACATGCAAGGCCCTGGGTTCAAACTCCAGACCTTTTTTATTTTTTATTTTTTTTGTCGATTGTGGGGCCTGAACTCTGGGCCTGGATGCTGTCCCTCAGCTCTTCAGCTCAAGGCTAGTGTTCTACCACTTGAGCCACAGCGCCACTTCCGGCTTTTCCTGCTTATGTGGTGCTGAGTAATTGAACCCAGGGCATTATGCATGCAAAGCAAGCACCCTACCACTGAACCACCTTCCCAGACCCAAACTCCAGAACTTAAAAATAAAAAAATCACTAGCTTGAGTAATAATATCATGACTTTTATAAAAAATTTTTATTTTGTCCTTTGTTGGACTTGAACTCTGGGACTGGGTATGGTCTCTCAGCTCTTCAGCTCAAGGCTAGCTCTCTACCACTTGAGCCACAGCACCACTTCCGATTTTCTAGTGGTTTACTGGAGATAAGAGTTTCATGGATTTTCTTGCCTGAGCTGGCTTTGAACTGAGATCCTCGGATCTCAGCTTCCTCAGTAGCTAGGATTACAGGCGTGACTATCACATGACTCTTGAAAGTTTAAAATGAAGGGTAATCTCAGAACTAAATATTTCCAAAGTCTCCACCCACTAAAGCTCAGAGCTTTTCACATACTCACCATAATTAGGAGTGACTGTGTAATAATAGATCACCTGATAATACTCAATCTCTTCCAGTCCTTCTTCATCTTCATATTCTTGTCCTATGGGGAAGGGAGCAAGGATTATAAATCAAGGGATAGGCTGGAAAACAAGGACATGTGAAGTTGATTCTAGCTCTACTAGTTTTCCTTCTTTCTGTCTTGCCTCCAAGGGTCATATTATCTCTCAGCCTCCGTAGGTCCCAAAATCCTGGGCTCCCTATTTAGAATTAGGCCAGCTACTTTGTGATCTTTCAATCCAGAAACTCCTTGAACAGAAAACAAGTCCCTTTATATACAATAAAAACCCAGAGGGAGAGCTGAACCTTAAAAAAAAATGTAGGAAGAAGACAGAAACGGAAAGTAAGAACTTTTTATTCAGTGTGCTTCAGAATTGATTATATTTGTAAGGGAGCCTCTCTTATCAGTGTCTTTCATAAATAACTCACATTCTCAGGCTTTTAGATTTGGAATTTAGTCCTCCTAGCTTCATGGGTAACCAGCAGTGAACAAGCCTCTTAACATCCATTTTCTTAAAATGAGTCAGCTGAACTCCATGAAACATCACCATTAATTTTTCTTCCCTGCCAAAACTAAAAATATTGTAGCTTTGACGATTGAATCTGGAATTTCAGGTTTCCTGCTAAGCACTTCTCTGAGCTTCTTGAATGTTCTCCCTCCAACCCCTAGTTAATGACATAAGAATCTAGAGGAAAGGAAAACAATGGGAGACACCTGGCAGACTGGAAAACAAAGGAGGGAAGGAGCCAAGCTACTCTTGGGACCCTGTCCCTGAAGACAACCAGTTTTTCCACTATGTTATAGTCCAACCCACAACTCTGTCTCTACTAATACATTTTTTCCCTCCAACTCTCTGGGACAGGAGATACCCTGTCTTCCCTCACTAGTTTCAGATTGTCCCAACTTCCAAAAGTCCATCTTTTCTGTCATTCTCATGCTGGTCTCTCTCTTTTTCAACTTTCCTGTAACGGAAAATTGAGTCCAGGTCTTCCCTTTGGGGCTCCATCTTCCCTGAGTCTTCGCTTCTTTGACAGGAGGACTCTGTTTTACTTCCAGTTTCCTGGCTTTCTCTTTGATATCTCTGTTCTGCCCCCAATCTGAGCTCTGGCACAGATGAGAAAGCTCTACTTTCTACTCCATACACTGGAATGCACTTCCCAATGAGTCTCCTTAACATTTTGTTCTTTGCCATCCCACTTATGGTAGGAAATCTGGCTCCAAAGCTCCGGGAAAGATGTAGACTTACCCAAGATAAGTGGCACCGCAAGGATGGCTACAAAGAGGACATCCATTCTGGACTTGGAATTATCGCTGTGAAAGTAAAAAGAGGAAATTACACAGTTTCCCACCAAACTTACCCCGCCTCTTCTGCCTCTCTAAATCTGGGAGGGAGCTTCAGCCCTTATTTTCTCTTGGGACCAGAATTCTCCGCCTACTTGCTGACAAGAACATTGGTTACTACTGGTTCTCCTTTGCCAGAACTGCCTGGATTGAGAGAGGCAAAGTCAGTTCTGATGGAAACTTGTTCTTGGACAGCTCTCCAAACTCTAGATTAGATATATTCAGGGCTCCTAAAGCTGCTACCGAAGTCAACCAAGAAGCCTAGTCTTTCCCCAGCTTTTCTTGTTCTTTCTCAGTCCTGGAAAAAAAAAAATACAAAAAAGCTCATTCTTCCTCTTACTATCCTTAACTTACCATCACTATCCAGGATTGCCTGGCTTTCTAAGGCTTACACATAGTCTCTTTCAACCTGATGGAAATCTACAGAGGAAGGGGTGAGCATTTGTTCTTGACCGAAAAGCCCCCCTTCTCTGCCCATCTTGGCAGAGGATCAAGACAGGAGGCCCATCACTGTGTGACTTGCAAAGCACCTACTGTGTTGCTGCTGGTAAAAATCTGCCAAGGCTAGTTACTTCCTTTGTGGTCAGTGCTGTCCTTAACACACCTTCTCAACTTCCTGGACCCAGGAAAGAAGAGGAAGCTAATAGTATCTTCCCCATTGACAGGTGCCAATCCCCATCTCCCATTTTCAACGATTTAGCTTTTCCTTTAGGCTTACAGTTTTTTTTTTTCATTCAATTCAACTCAACTTAAAAATAGTAACATACGTGCTAGGCTCAGTGTGCTAGGAACAGTCAGCTAAGCCATTCAGCTCACAGGCAAGAGAATATGAAAAGAACACACACACATATGTAGAACAAATAAATGCCTGCTCAACATGTACAGTGAGCAAAGCACTATGCAAGTCTCTGCGGAGCCACTCATGAACAAAGTTTAGAGCCTGCTCTCTGCAGCTGTTAGCTTCTCTGCTAACAGCTAAAAGGAGAGAAACATGAGTTGTCTTTTCTCTACTTCCCTTGACTCTGCCTGCTGAGCTAAGAAGCAGATCACACTGGAGTTTTGAGCACTGGCCAGCACTGTCTGGGGAAAGATCTGCTTGGTGAAAATTGATTTATCAGATCCTTTCCAGAATTTCCTGTAAAAAGGTAGAAAATACCTATATGAATGTACATATACTCATTGGATCATAAATCACTTTCAGGAAGTCTAGTTCTATTCAAACAATTTCTAGTTTGTCTTGTTTTTTTTTTTAATTTTGATTTACTTACTATTCCAGATTCTCTCACTTTTCTGTCCTAGGCATCTCGATATGGACCAATTTCTCCACATTCAAATGAAGTAACCATACCCTCCTCTACTACTTTAACTTCCTGTTATTCTAATATAAAATCTGCTCCGCCAGAGGAAAAGACACTACTGCAGTTCATTTTTCAGAAAATAAATAAAGGAAGTATGACATAAAAAGAACTGGGGGGAGGGGAACAATATGTGTCATTTTCCCATCACTCGAATTGCTTTTTAATTCCTGAATTTTTTCTAAACATCTTCCTAACATTTCTCTCCAGGTTCCTGTTGCTTCTCTCTAATTCAATTATTCCAGAGTACAGATAAAGGCTTCACTGGAGACACTCTTGTATTCCATGTTTCCTATACTAGCCTATAAAAAGAGTTTCTTCTTTTAAGTCTCTTTAACTTTCATACTTAGGTAGCAGCTCTAGCTCATTTCCTCTTATTCAAGTAAGAACAATACCCGTCCCTATCTCCCTGCACCCCCTATCCTGTAATCTCTTTTTATTTGTCCCTTAGATTCAACAGGATCTTCCCCTTTCTGTAGCCCTTCCAGGAGAGGTAGGATTGCTGCCACCCTTCCCCATATAATAACGATAGCATCTCTGGAATCAGTGGTCTAACTAGGCGCAGTATCAGCCCACTCCCTTTAACGAGCTGGAGCCCCTCCCACGACCCAGTCCAGGGCTCAGAAGACCTGGAGACTACAACTCCCGGCAGGTCGTGTATCCCCGCCCCCTCCGGTGTAGCCCCGCCCCCACGGAGTCTCCATTGGCCTTCCGGGGGTGGGGATTAGATGGGAGGTGGCCATGGGGCTGCGGCCGGGAATTGTCTCCTCCTCGGCTTCCGTAGAGGTCCGGCGGACCTTCATCTGGGGTTTCAGCGCCCCCCCTTCCCCTTCCCCGGGGTCCGGGGGTGACATTGCGCCGCGCCCCTCCTGGGGCTGCGTCTCCGCCCCACGCGGCTCCCCAGCTGGCGCGCTCCTCCCACTCGTCTCTCCTGCCGGGGGCTCCATCCCGCCCCCAGCTGCCCAGCCATGGGGGCTGCGGTGTTTTTCGGGTGCACTTTCGTCGCGTTTGGCCCAGCTTTCGCGCTTTTCTTGATCACTGTGGCTGGGGATCCGCTTCGTGTAATCATCCTGGTCGCGGGGTGAGTAGGAGGTTCGTGCCGAGGTGGGGGAGTGACGACGAACAGAGCGAGCGAGCGAGAGACACGGAAAGGGCTGGAGTCACTGGGACGAACGTGGGAGCCTGAGCCGGGGGAGATAAATCGGTGAAGGCTGGCCAGGATCGGGATCCGGGGCCGAGTGATTTGCCCTTTCCTGCAGTTGGTTTACGCCTTCCAGGAAGCGCACGGATTCCTCCCCTAGTGCTCCCCGCGACGTCTGTGGAGGCCCAAGGCCGAGGGCCTTGTGAGTGGGCTGGGCTGACCTCGGTCACCCGAGTCGGGAGCCCTGGAGGATTCAGGAATGGATCCCTCGCCTTTGCGTGTCCACGCTGATAGATCCCTATCCCTTCCCTTCCCACCGCATTCAGATTCCTAAAGATGAAAACCTTGTTAGAGATACTCTCTGTCCTGGTCCTTGTTTCTCTGACAATCCGGAAATCTAACTTCTACTTTTGATGCTGCAGTCTTGACCCGACTCCTCCTTTGATGACTCTGGCTGGCACCATCCTTGCCTGTCTCATTGCCCTTGTCTGTTTCTCAGGGCATTTTTCTGGCTGGTCTCCTTGCTCCTGGCCTCTGTGGTGTGGTTCATCTTGGTCCATGTGACAGACCGGTCAGATGCTCGGCTCCAGTATGGCCTCCTGATTTTTGGTGCTGCTGTGTCTGTTCTTCTACAGGAGGTGTTCCGCTTTGCCTACTACAAGCTGCTTAAGTAAGGACCATGGGATGGTTTGGACTATGGGAAGTGGGCAGCCCCAGGGTGGTGGTTTGGAAAGAAAGACACCAAGGGAGGATTCTAGGGGGACAGGAGCATCCCTACCCTCCCTTATGTTTCCCCTACCCCACCTCAGGAAGGCAGATGAGGGGTTAGCTTCGCTGAGTGAGGATGGAAGATCACCCATCTCCATCCGCCAAATGGCCTATGGTAAGCCAAGGAAGGGAGAGGGACCTGAGGAGGGAGTTGGTCACCCTCACCCTCCCTTTGGGAAATCTCAAAATATTCATGTATTCTAAGTGGCTGCTTTTTCTTCCAAGGAGAAGTGGTCTGGAGGGAGAGTAGATGTGGGAGAAAATTTGCTGGGGAGGGGTAGGGGTCGCTGGTAATGAATTTGTATTGATCTCTGACATTGATGAGACCCTCCCTCCCCCCCAGTTTCTGGTCTGTCCTTCGGTATCATCAGTGGTGTCTTCTCTGTTATCAATATTTTGGCTGATGCACTTGGGCCAGGTGTGGTTGGGATCCATGGAGATTCTCCCTATTACTTCCTGACTTCAGGTAAGGCTCACTTCCAATGTTGCCTTCATGCCCTATCCATCCCTGGCCCTAATCTGATTTATTGACTTTCCTTGGGAGATGTCTTTGGCTCAACATCTCAGGAGGCTGGGAGAAGATCAGGGATATATCTCATCCCCATCTCCTTCCTTGCAGCCTTTCTGACAGCAGCCATTATCCTGCTCCATATGTTTTGGGGAGTTGTGTTCTTTGATGCCTGTGAGAGGAGACGGTACTGGGCTTTGGGCCTGGTGGTTGGGAGTCACCTACTGACATCAGGACTGGTGAGTTGGAGATAAGGGCCTGCGTTAGGGAACAAACATTTAATGGTGAGTGGGATGTGGTGGTGTGTCCACGCTTCTTAACTTGGGGTAGAGGCAGGAGGTGAGTCTTTTAAAAGTTTGTTAGTTCTACATCAGGTATGCTGCCAGCTCTAGGGATCCTCTGGGGAGGAGTTGGAATGGACTAATCAGGCTGTAACCCAGAGGGCCTTAGGTGAGTGGAAGTGACAAAAACCACTGAGGGAACTGAAAATTAAAAAAAAAAAATCCCCTTGGTGTGGGAAGGTGGCTCAGTGGTAGAGTGCTTGCCTCACATGCATGAGGCCCTGGGTTCCATTCCTCAGCATCACATAAGCAGAAAAAGCCGGAAGTGGCACTGTGGCTCAGGTGGTAGAATGCTATCCTTGAACTGAAGAGCTAAGGGACAGCAACCAGGCCCCGAGTTCAGGCCCCAGGCCCCACCAAAAAAAAAAAAAAAAAAAAATCTCCTTTTCCTCAAGACATTAGTGTTCTGAAGGTAAGGATAGAAATTTGAGGTACCTGGGGCAGGTTTGGATCAGAGGCACAAAAAGAATACGGGGATTAGGTGGGGGGAGAATCTAACCTGTTTTCTACCCTCATTCCCAGACATTCCTGAACCCTTGGTATGAGGCTAGCCTGCTGCCCATCTATGCAGTCACTGTTTCCATGGGGCTCTGGGCCTTCATCACAGCTGGAGGGTCCCTCCGAAGTATTCAGCGCAGCCTTTCGTGTAAGGACTGACTACCTGGACTGATCGCCTGACAGATCCCACCTGCTTGTCCACTGCCCATGACTGAACCCAGCCCTAGCCCAGGTCCATTTCCCATCTCCTCCACCTCCTTGTTGATCTGTCCTACCACTTTCCGGGTTTTGTTTTGCTTTGTCCATTTGTGACCTTCGGTCTCTAAGCTTTACCAACACCAGTCTGGGTTCAGCCAGTCAGTGACTGGTGGGTTTGAGTCTGGACTTATCCCGACCACCTGGGAACCCCTTTGTTGTCCAGGACTCCCCATGTGTCAGTGGTCTACTCTCACCCTGCCCATGACTCACCCACCTTCCCCTCTGCAGGCCGACGGCAGGAGGACAGTCGGGTGATGGTGTATTCTGCCCTGCGCATCCCACCCGAGGACTGAGGGAACCTGGGGGGGGACCCCTGGGCCTGGGGTGCCCTCCTGATCTCCTCGCTCTGTATTGCTTCATCTCTAGCTCTGGACAGTGCAGGTTGCCAAGAAAAGGGACCTAGTTTAGCTATTGCCTTGGAGCTGAAATTAATGGAGGCTCAAGGGTTAGATGAGCTCTGAGTTTTCCAGTACTCTTTCCCCAGACTAGATATCTTGGTCATTTTCTCAGGTCTGAAAGGAACCATTTTTTTCAGTGTGATAAAGACCCCAAACTGCCTTTTCTTTTCTTTTCTTTTCAAGTGTGGGGAGGGAACTCTTCTAACCTCTTTGGGCTCTATTTTCCCGCAAATTCTTCCTCATGGCTGGGCTCATTTCTATCCTTTTCACCCTTGGTCCCCAGCCTGGGGTAGGGAAAGGAAGGAAGTGCATGTTTGGGAACTGGTATTACTGGAACTAATGGTTTTGACCTCGTTGACCACCAGCATCCCTCCTCTCCCCAAGGTGAAGTGGAGGGGGCTGTGAGGAGCTGGCCCCCTCCAGAGCCGCAGTACCGCTGGAGGAGTCAGTCTACCATGACATCCATTGCAGGGCAGAGGGGCAGATTTTTTTCTAGTTTTTAAATTGGGGTATGGGAGGGATGGGGAGGTTTTCTATATAAACTGTATCATTTTCTGCTGAGGGTGGCGTGTCCCATCCTTTTAATCAAGGTGATTGTGATTTTGACTAATAAAAAGGACTTTATAATTGTGGGGGAACTTGGCTTTTAAGGCAGGGGATCACATACTAATGGAAATTTATGCCCTCCTACATCACTTGTCCAGCCTCCTTCCTAACATGGCAACCACGGGTCTCTAAGCACAGTTGTGGTGTAATAGCAGAAATCTGGGCTGGTGGTTTAATGTGTAGAAACTTAGGGATAAGTATTTAACCAGAAGTAAATCCTCCCTTCCAATGGTGGCATAAAAGGAATTAATCACTCAGGCTGCTTTTCCTATCCTTTGTCCATCTCGATCCCATGAAGTAATCTTTCTGTGTGGGAACACCTACACCTTTAAAACCCCAAATGATAGGCTAAGCTAGAATTGAGGTCAGAGACTTTAATTTCCAAATATCCAGATATATTGAGCACACACACACACACACACACACACACACACACACACACACACACACACACACACACACACACACACACACACACACACACACACACACACACACACACACACACACACACACACACACACACACACACACACACACACACTCCCAATAGCAGCCTTATCTCTAAAGAGAGATCCTATATTAACTGGGGAAAGGGCATAAAAGTGAGGGGTAAAGGACCTGTGGGACATATCCTCACTTCTCATAACTAAATACAATTTGCCTTCTATGTGAATACACAGGGATCTCTTGACCTCCTCCCCTGTGCACTGAGAGGCTCAAGACTTGGCTTTTCTTCCTTGAAGAACTGAGGTCCTTACCTCACTGTGGGGCAATGTCCAAAAGAGGGATGGGTATCTGCCTACTACTCCTAGCAGTGTTTTCTGACCAGTCTCTGCACCCCATTGTAGAAGCTCCCTGATAGTGGTGCAGAGAAGGCATCCACGGTGTCTGAGAGGGAGTCTATGCTTCCGCGGCAGCACGGGCCGAGGTGAAGACCACACTCTTCCTGTTTCCTAACCTCTTCTTCCTGAAATGAGAGTGATTAGTGTCCTCAGAGAAACAGATTAAAGGTGGAATATGAGAATTTGTCCTTTTTAGGAAAATAATCGAATATTTCAAAAGTCTTTTAACATTCATATCCATTAGGATAGCTATTTTTTTTTGTCATTTGTGGGGCTTGAACTTTGGACCGGGGCGTTGTCCCTCAGCTCTTCCGCTCTAGGCTAGCACTCTACCATTTGAGCCATAGCGCCACTTCTGGTTTTCTGGTAGTTTATTGGAGATAAAGAGTTTCATGGACATTCTTGCCTGGGCTGGCTTTGAACCGTGATCCTCAGATCTCAGCCTCCTTAGTAGCTAGGATTACAAGCGTGAGCCACCAGCGCCCAGCTCTTTTATTTTTTTCTGATTCTGGGCTTGAACTCAGAACCTGGGCGTGACAGCCTCTTTGTGCTCAAGGTTAGCACTCAAGCACTTGAGCCACAGTACCACTTCTGGGCTTTTTCTTTTTTTTTTTTTCGGTCATGGGGCCTGAACTCTGGGCCTGGGCACTGTCCTGGGCTCTTCAGCTCAAGGCTAGCACTCTACCACTTGAGCCACAGCGCCACTTCTGGCTTTTTTTCTTTTTGCTTATGTGGTGCTGAGGAATCGAACCCAGGGCCTCACGCATGCAAGGCAAGCGCTCTACCACTAAGCCACCTTCCCAGCCCCCACTTCTGGCTTTTTCTGAATAGTTTATTGGAGATAGTTTCACAGATTTTCCAGCCTGGGCTGGATTCAAACCATGATCCTCACTTCTTAGCCTCCTTTGTAGCTAGGCCACCAGCTGAGACACCAGCACCTGGCTTTTTTTTTTTTTTAATTTACAGAGTACTGTTCTTTAAAATTTTACTCTCCTTTGTCCTGTCCACAATTTCAGCAGATTTCATTGTTCTTTTTTTACATGCAAACAAACTTCTTTGACATAGAGAATGCTTTTTCATAGACAATGCTTTTTCATAGACAATTACTGCATGAATAGAAAGTAGGATCTCACCGAATCTTTCGAGCAATGAAATAAACAGCCAGCAGAAGGCAGAGACAGCCAACCAAGATTCCTACGCCTAGGCTCACCATTTCACCTGGAGGGATACAAAGATGGATGGTATCATCCTGAGACTGATAGATAACTGAGCCCTCCCCAACTTGATGAGGATCAACCCTGCTCCTCACCCAGCTCCTGGGTGGGGCTTTCTTACCTGTGGTATACAAGGATTCCACTGTAGGGGTGAAGCAATTGGGTCAGTGAAGCTTCAGATCATGGCCCTTTGGGAGCAGCACACCGATTCTATACTTTTGGAAAATCAGCTGGGTACCCACGGCTTGGAGTATGGTTCCCAGAACCCCTACCCTCTTAGCTTTTACCTTCCCAGGGCCCCCATAGTCCCTGCTTTTAGTTCTTTGGTTTTCCATCCCTTCTGGGCCCTGCATGGTCACCTTGGGTGAAAGAAGCAAAAACTGTTCGTTGATTAAGAGGCTGAGGAGCTCGGTAGTTCTTCACGAGGGGCTCAGAGGACTCTTCCTCTGTGGAGAATAATGTCTCCTGAAGCCTTTCCAGCTGGGGAAGACAAGAAAAGTCACTTTGGAGGCATGGCAAAGACCCTGAAGTTACAACAATGTCTCTTCCTTTACCTCTCTACCACTCACCTGCTCCACTGAGATCTGGGCCCTTCGATGGAAGACTGTCCAGAGGACACTCTGGTAGCAGGGGGGAGTTGTGAGCGAGCCATTGTAACGGAAGAACTGCTCTAGCTGTGGGGGGAGCAGCTCTCCCAGCCTGAAGGGAGGCACTGCCGTCTTCTGATCTGGAGAGAACAGACTAGGACTCATCTTCCTCTGAAGTGAAACCCTTGCTCATTGCTTCTTCCCAAGGCTTTTTGGGTCAGGTTTTGAAGTTTCCTTGTGTAGATTTTTAGAGCTCACCTTTATGTCTAATTTCATGCAAGTGACTCAGAATGTGTTCATAAGCTGGATTCTCAGTCTCACCCATCTGGAAGAGAAGGAAAGGCAGGGAGTGAGGAATGAGCCCATGTTTCATGTAAGACATTTGTGTGTAAATGCTTAGGGTTGTTTGGCTGTCTGCCTTGAATGAGAGGCCAGCAACAGAATAGACCTAAGAGATGCAGAAGCAGCAGACAGAAAGATGTGGAAGGGGTTGGGGACCACTGACCTCAATTAGGATACCTAGGACAGCCAGGCCTTGAGGCTTCTGGGCAGCCTCACTCAAGCTGCCAAAGGAATCAGAGTCGTAATGCACGATGTGGAGCTGGGGGAGGGAGAAGGAACTGAGTCATTGAATGTTTCCTCACTTCCTCCAAGGCCCTATTCATCATCTCAACCCGTGGCATGTCCTAAATCTGTCCCCCAGATTTTAGCCTCATCCTCTAAGGTGCCTTTCCCCAGTGTGTGTATCCTTCCCTCAGGACCAGCCATCCCTGCGTCTTCTACGTCTCCTAGTTCAAGTTCATTTCCGGTACCTCTGCAGCTGTGGCTTCACTGTTGATCTGGTGTTCTGATCCCCCGGGCAATCCTTTCTGACCCCAGTGCAGGTGGAGCTGGGCAGCTACATATTTTCGGGGCAGTCCACCCAAATACAAAGTAGGGGGCAGAGAGAGCTGAACTACAAGGAAAGAACAAAACCTGATTGGTGGAGGAATGTGGGCCATTCCCACCTGTAAAGTTAGCACCACTTCCATCTTCCTCAAAATCACCCAGTTCTAGGGCTGGGGAGGTGGCTCAGTGGTAGAGCGCTTGCCTTGCATGCATGAGGCCCTGGGTTGGATTCCTCAGCACCACATAAAGCAAAAAGAAAAAAGCCGGGAGTGGCGCTGTGGCTCAAGTGGTAGAATGTCAGCCTTGAGCTGAAGAGCTGAGGGACAGCGCCCAGGCCCAGAGTTCCGCCCTATGACCGGACCCCCCCCCCAAAAAAAATCACCCAGTTCTTCCCATAGGCCAGTGTTTCTCTACTATCAATCCCCTCTTTTCAGTGATGACAAAGAACATTCCGTTCCCACCCTGGCTATGGGAACTTGATCACCATCCTTCTATCTCCAATGGGTAGAACTTTGTGAGAATTCACAAGTTGTGAGAAGGTTTTCTATGACTCCTCTAAGATTTCAAATGGACCCTCCACCTCCTTGATGCCAGGGCTTTTACCTGTGTGGCCATTATTGTGCAGGTCCAAAGCCTCAGTGCCAGGCTGGTCATATCCATAGGGTTGCAGAGCAGGTAACGTGGGGTCAAATGTCACACTGTCTGTCTGGATGTCAATGGGGGACTGGGCGTTGCTTCCACACTCCGGATAAGAGACTGGCCAGTGGTCCTGACCATGTGGGCCTGGTGGAGGTCACCACAGACATCTGTCTGCCCTCCAGCCCTAGCCCTCCCTTCAACACCCTGCTCCCCGCCCCCCCCAACCCACTAATGTGTGAAGGTAGAAATGCACTTCACCCAGTTAGGAAAGGCTGAGTGAGGCAGGAGTCCCTCCCTGCTTAAACTTCATGCTGTAGTTCCCAGAGGCAGGAATGGCTTCCCAACTACCCTGATCATCGAGGAAGGGATGGCTCTTTACTTACCTACAGTGTGAGGACAAGAAAGCTGAATGAGGGGAAGAGGAGATGGATAGAAAGCTTGAGTACCCAGAGAGGTAGGATTAGAGAGGAGGAGTAATAAAATGAGGGGAAATAAATGATCCTAGAGAGATGGAATCTCCTCGGGGCCCCCTATCAGGTGGTCCAAAGATCTTGACTTTTTGGCATTCAGTTCTTGCTCTCAAAGTAGACTGCATTTCAGCAAAGTCATTAAGCAGAAGTTCAAAGGCATTGAGATCTCCTTTCCCCAGGCTCACAGACTACAGCCTCGTCACCCCTGACTTTATGCTCAGTCCAGTTTCAGAGGTAGGTTGGGGACAGGACTGGCTAGGATAGAGAATGCCAAAACAGCAGCTATGCTCAGGTCCTTTCCAATCCAACTCCCACACGCTTTACTAGGGACTCGACTGGCCTTTCTGCTGAATCAGGAGGAGGTGGGATTTAATGATTAGAACAAGGTCTGGGAGTCATCTATGTAAAACCCAGGGCAGGGTGCAGAGAGAAAGGGAAGAAAAGGGCTAGTGGTGAAGCTCAAGGAAATCTCTTTCCTTTCCTCAGGGACAAGTCTTCCTAGCAGGTGAGGAGGTCCCAGAGTGGCCAGAGTTCGGCTCTCACCTTCATATGCCCAGTGGTGACCTGCAAGGCAGAATGGTTTGGGTTATAGCCAACAGCCTAAAGGCAGAGCCCTGGCCTCCACTCTCCCCCTCCCCCCTTCATTCCTCCTCCCACTGCTCCTATACTTCCCAAAGGAAGCCCTGAAACTGGATACCCCAGTGGAAAGGTTGGGGTGTGTGTGTGTGTGCATTTAAAAATCACCAGCTAGGCTGTGCTTGTGCTTGCTGAGTAAAGGGGAGGAGGAATGAAAGAGATAAAGCTTGGAGACTAAAATTAACCTGGATCCAAGAGTGCAGTCAGTCCAGCCCTTACTTTTTTTTTTTTTTTTTGCAATTTTTTTATTGCGATTAAGCGGTTATATAATTCCCCAAATTTCACAGTATTGTGGGATAGTGATGCTTAGTTAAAGTCACAAACACATTCTAACTTTCATGGGGCAAATTGTCTATCATGGTCTATAACATGAGTTCTGGGCTGGGAAGTTGGCTCAGTGGTAGAGCGCTTGCCTTGCATGCATGAGGCACTGGGTTCGATTCCTCAGCACCACATAAGCAAAAAAGAAAAAACCTGGAAGTGGTGCTGTGACTCAAGCTCTAGCCTTGAGCTAAAGAGCTGAGGGACAGCGCCCAGACCTAGAGTTCAGGCCCCACGACTGGACCCCCCCCCAAAAAAAACATGAGTTCTATGAGCTTTGCAATAGTTATTCCACATTGGGTGGTATGTACATTTCTCTTGTTTTGCATAGCATCAGCTGTTCCCTTTTTCCCACTTGTTCCCTCCCTCCCATCACTGCCATTGAGTTGCTTAGTTCATTTTGGTCAATGTCCAGTGCAACTGATACAGCCCTTACTTTTCTACAGCCTGGGCCAAATCAATCTAACACTTAAAAGATTGAAGTGGGGTGGGGCGGGGGTGAGGACAAGAGGACTTCCAGGACAGGGACTAAAAAAAGGGAGGAATTATTCTTTCGCCTTGAAGCATTACATGAATGAAGGCTCTGAACTATAAATTAAATCCCTCCTTTCTGTTTCCACAGTGTAGAGGAAGTTCCCTACCACCAGGAGCCTCTGCTACCCACATTCTAGAGGACTAAGGAAGGGCGGGAGTCAGGGCAGGGTCTACACTAGGTTCAGGGTGGTGGGTGGGCTCAGGCAGCCAGACTGGCAGGGACAGGATGAAAGTGAAGCATTGTGTGTAGAAAGGAGAGCTGCCAGCTGGGTCACATGCCAGGCTCGCAGTGCAGTCCCGTCTCCTGAGGAAAGGCTGGGGGGTGGGGGCTGGGGGGTGTCTATTGGTCCAGCCCCTACCCAGGGCCAAAGTGCTTTAAGCTTAAAAGGGAGGTCTTTCGTTGCAATATTAAACTGCTAGAAACTGGAGAGAAAAATTCCAAATTTCTTTTTTTCTCTCTTTACGATTACCCTTCAATTTTTCAGACTTGCAAGATGTCTTGGATCTCATTCTTTCGTTGTTATTGTTGTTGTTGGTTGTAGGGCTTGAGCTTTGGGCCTGGGCCTGGGCACTGTCCCTTAGCTCTTCAGCTCAAGGCTACTGCTGTACCACTTGAGCCCCAGTGCCACTTCCAGTTTTCTGGTGGTTTATTGGAGATAAGGACTTTCTTGCCCTGGCTGGCTTTGAACTGCGACCCTCAGATCTTAGCCTTCTGAGTAGCTAGGATTACAGGCATGAGGCACCGGCTCCCGGTTTTGGATCTAATTCTTAAGACTATTCCACCATCCATTCCCTAATTCAGGTAACTGTAAAGCAGCCCTAGGGAGGGCAGGAGATGGCCTGAAGGACACCCCAATAACTAGAATTTCCTGGCTCTCTGAAGGTGTCCTTTTACTGCCATCAAATCTGCCATGCTGAGTCTATATCCTTTTCTCCTCTTTCCTTACTACTTTTTTTCTTTCTTCTCTTACATTCTCATTTTGTTTTCTTTTTATCTTGCCAGTCCTGGGGCTTGAACCCTGGATGCTGACCCTGAGCTTTTATGCTCAAGGCTAGCACTCTACCACTTTAGACACTGGCTTTTTGGTGGTTAATTGGAAATAAGGGTCTCATGGACTTCCTTGTCTGGGTTGGTTTTGAACCACGATCCTCAGATCCCAGCCTCCCAAGTAGCTAAGATTACAGGCATAAGCCACTGGTGCCTGGATCTCATTTTGTTTTCTAGATAGCCTCCTCACCTTATTCTTCCAACAAACCTTAATTACACACCTACTGTGTGCTGGATACTGTACTAGGCATGAAAAACACAAAAATGAGGTCCCTGGAGATACTCCTAGGGCACACAAGTTGGCCCATTCTCTCTCCCCAGTCTCTCCGTATCACCTGGGAGACCCTCACAGTCTTTTGTAAACTATAAAATACCAAACAAATATTGGCTATTATTCCTACTACTGCAAACTCAAGCGGCGGACAGCCAGCTAGCCAGCAGTGAAGTGATCAGATGATCATTTGGAGACCGGGGGACTGAGTTGGGCAGGTCACGTAGGCATGCTTTCCCCCCCTCCCCCAATTCTCTTTGTCTCTCTCAACAGCAGAGTTCACAAATAAAGAAGGCTAGGAAGGCTGCCTGGGACTAGCACGTTGGGGAAAGAGGAGCTCAGGAGAGAATCTGTAGCCTGTAAAGAAATTCCTGAACTTGGGTGTGTATTCACTGCCCTCTCCCACAGTTCTCTTCCATCCCCAATATCAGCTGGATTGGAAAGATAAATTAAGGAGTGATATTTATACTCCCCACCGCCCCCCCCAACACTTGAGCTAGGCTTTCTTTCCACTCCTCCCCTTTCCCCCAACTCAGCACAATGGTGACATGTGGACATTAGCTCAGAGCAACACACAAACATCCAGTTGTACCTACCCCCATCTGCAGCCAGGGTCCAAATCACCTCTAACAGGAGGGTGAAGAACAACATGGTATATCCAAGAGGCTAGGGCGCGGTGAACCAGGGCTCCAGGACTTTGGGGACTAGAGGACTAGGGAAAGTGGAGGAGAGTGATGATTGGGGGGGGGGAGAGAGAGAGAGAGAGAGAGAGAGAGAGAGAGAGAGAGAGAGAGAGAGAGAGAGAGAGGGAGAGGGAGAGGGAGAGGGAGAGGGAGAGAGGGAGAGAGGGCTTCCTGGAGTTAAGTATGTCTTTTTAATCTCTTCTTTCTGCAGACTTCCAATGGGACTTGGTTCCCAATGGAGTACCAAGGATTTCTAGGTACCAAGGATTTCTGGGTCCCAGGATAACTCTCTTGCCGCCTCTCTCTTTATCTCCCTCTGCCGTCTCCACTCCACTTGCTGGCCAGCGACTTCGCAATTGCCTCCTGCTTTTAAGGTGGCTCTGGCCGAATGTAAGTGGGGAGGGGAAGGTGCCTGGATTGCTGGCGTGCAGCTCCTTAAATAGCCGATTAGGCATGCAGGATGGCCCCCGTGCAGAGCCTGAGCGCGCGAGTCTCACTGGAGCCCTGGCCCTGACTCAGGAGCCCAGCTGGGGGTGAGCTCTTCCTTCTGTTATTCACTAGTGCTCAGATGGGTGTCTCCTGCAGCAGGCAGGGGTAAGGAAGGGGGGCTTTGGGGCCCAATTCCCCCCCCCCCTCTTCACGAGGACACTGTGTTCTCATTTGCCTGCTTGGCTTCTCCTCCCTGGGTGGTGTGGACAGCTGGTGGGGAACCTGTTTCCACACCCTGGCAGCCCCTGAGCTGCCTGGAAATTGGAAGAGTCCAGAATGAAGAGATAAGAAGATCAGAAGGAGCTGGAGACTCAGGGTGCAAGTGGAATAGTTGGGAAATCAGGGTGTAAAACTTGGGTTGTGGAGTCAGAGAAATGAGGCAGGGGCAGAACTTGTCTTGAACTCTGTCTGTCTCCTGTGCCACCCCCTTCCCACGGTGAAGACCAAGTCCACGTGCCTGTGTGGCCTGGAAGAAGTGTGTGTGTGGGGGGGTGGTTTTGTTTGCTGTATAAAGCCCATTTGTATGCCCAGCGGGGGAGGGGCTCCCACAGCACCATGGAGAGACAGCGGCTCTAACTGCCAGATCCAGCCACCTCCCTCCCTTGGGAGCTCAGATCTAGGGCGGCTTTTGTCACTGAAGAGGACACTGACCCTTTGCAGAGAGGCCCCGGCAGGAAAGATGGGCAGACTATGGAAACAATCACTACCTTCAATCAGAAAAAAAAGAAAAAGAAAAGGAAAGAAAAAAAAAGGTAGACTCTAAAGAAAGAGAGAATGATTAGAGAGAATCCCTTGTGGAAGAAGGGCTCAGGCCATTCCCTGTTGCCCAACAAAAGGTCAAAGCAGGACCAGCCAGACTGCGTGAAACCTGCCACCATGGAGCTGGGCCAGTGGAGCAGAGAGTCTTGGAGTCTCAGGAATGTGGGCTTATGTGTGTTCTCTCCCACGGGACTGGAAATCCCGATTGGAATGTACATCCTAAATCCCTCATTTGAGAATGTGAAAAACACAGATAATGTCAAGCTGGACATTGAAACCTGAAACCTTTTTCTCCTCCATACCCTTCAGTGCCATCACCAGCTGGGAGGGAGGATGAGCCCATTTGCTTTTCTCCCTCTGACCTCCTTGCTCCTCCCAGGTAGCAATAAATAGTCCTAAACAAAGAGCAGAAGCTAAATAAGGGAGCGGGCTAAAAGCGAAATGAACAGAATAATGCATGTGCTGGGTCATCAGCTCCTGCAGAGACAGGAGCTCCCCCCCAGCCTTGCTGTTCCCTGTGATAGTTCTGCAGAGCAAGCCTGTTTGGCAGACGCCATTTCCTTTTTTACTCTTATCACCCTCCAAATTATTTTTCACCTAGAGAGAAGTTTTCTGTTTGTGAGGCTCCTCCCAAAGCCCCATCCATCCCATCTAGGAAGAATGAAAGGTAGATAGGGTAAACTAACAAGACATCTTTGGAATCACAGTGGTTAACACAGAGAGGGAAGGGGAGAACAAAAAAAAAGGCAAGCAGAGACCCCCTTTCCATGGCAGGAAAGAAGAGATCTGGACGGAATGACCTCTGTCAGGACAGAGTTCCCCTGGAGTGTCTGAGATTTAGCTTTCCAAGGCAGGTTAGTGTGTCATTCCAGGCGCCACCTGCTGGCTTGTCTGTGAATTAAAAATTTAATTTAAAATATTTTGTGTGTGTGGTTCCTCCTGGGAAATACTCACTGCTGGTAGGCTTGGGTTTTGCCTACACAGTTGAACACTGCTTTCATAAAGGCAATACTTCCCACTCTGGGATGAGCAGTCTCTGGGGGTTCTCGAGCTCCCTAATGGACAAAGGGGTTTGTAGAAGAGAGAGAGAAGAGGCTAGCATTGTGCTGCAGGATTGACTCTATTCTGATCTTTGGCTTTACTGTGCACATTTCACTTTTGGCTTTTCAGTCTTGCTGATTTGGGGTAGAGGCAAGGGTGCCCTAATATGTTTATTTGTAAGTGATCACATCCACCTTTCCCTCTCCCATTTCTTTTTTTTTTGGCTTTTTTTTTGGGTCCAGTTGTGGGCCTGAACTCTGGGCCTGGGCGCTGTCCCTCAGCTCTTCAGCTCAAGGCTAGTGCTCTACCACTTGAGCCACAGCGCCACTTCCGGCTTTTTTCCTTTTTTGCTTATGTGGTGCTGGGGAATCGAACCCAGGGCCTCATGCATGCAAGGCAAGCACTCTACCACTGAGCCACCTTCCCAGCCCTCCCTCTCCCATTTCTATTGAAACTCTGGCATCTTTGGTTTAGTTTTGCCTTTCTCCCTTTTGCTCTTTCCTCACCTACAAGAATCAACACATTCCACTGCCTCTGGCGCCATCTCCTGTCCTTCCAACTTACAGTGGAAGGTGAACGTCAGAACACAGAGTGCTATCGTTGATGAGGCTTTTTGTTGTTGTTCTTTACTTTTCTTAAAAGACCTAGATATTTAAATTATATCTATTGATTCAGATTTTTTTGTTTGCCAATCTTGGAGCTTGAAACTCAGGCCTGGGCACTGTCCCTGAGCCTCTCTGTGCTCAAGGATACTACGAGTCACAGTGCCACTTCCAGCGTTTCTGTTTATGTGATACTGAGGAATAGAACCCAGGGCTTCATGCATGCTAGGCAAGCACTCTACCACTAAGCCACATCCCCAGCCCTGATTAGTACAGATATTTAAGCTCACAAGTTTAAAGCATTACACAAACCCACTACCTCTCTGGGGTTTGTGTGGTGGGACATATGGCAGTTCAGTAAAAGAGAAAGGCAAGGGCTGGGAAGGTGGCTCAGTGGTAGAACGCTTGCCTTGCATGCCTGAGGCCCTAGGTTCGATTCCTCAGCACCACATAAGCAAAAAGAAAAAAGCTGGAAGTGGTGCTGTGGCTCAAGTGGTAGAGCGCTAGCCTTGAGCTGAAGAGCTGAGGGACAGCGCCCAGGCCCAGAGTTCAGGCCTCACGACCGGACCCCAAAAAAAAAAAAAAAAAGAGAAAGGCAAAATAAAATGACAACAATAGTTAAAAAAAAAAAAGAAGCAGGAATGGTTATAGAGGAACTTACTATGCAAGCAGTACAGGTGGTTGGCGACTAATTGCTGGGAAGAAATAATCAGTGAGGAAACAGAATTAGATAGAATTAGACTTTCTAGAAAACCTGATTAACAGAGCTAAGCTAGACCCAGAGATATTCTAACTTCATAATCACATTCAATATAGTTTTTGTTTTGTTTTTTTTGTCAGTCGTGGGGCTTGAACTCTGGGCCTGGGCGTTGTCCCTCAGCTCTTCAACTCAAGGCGAGTGCTCTACCACTTGAGCTACAGCGCCACTTCATAATCACATTCAATATGGCATGTTTTTCTTCTAACATTTTAGTATTGAAACCTCTTAATCACAAAAGTGTGCAGGAATTTCAAAGTAATTAGGGGGAGGGACATTGGGGGAGTAGGTAGGTCAGATTTCTTTGGATCAGTACCTTCTGCTTTCACTCATTGGCTAGTATTCTCTCAGCTGAATTGCACTTCCAATCCCTTTTTTTTTCTTCAGCTTTTTAGTTCCTAGTGTGCAGTAGATGCAGTATGAGAATCTTGTAGATTGAAGACAGGTACAGGTCTGTGGTTTGAGCTGAGTGCTGATGGCTCACACCTGTAATCTTAGCAACTCAGAAAGCTGAGATCTCAGGATCATGGTTCAAAGTCAGCTCAAGCAGAAAAGTCCAAGAGACTCATCTCCAATTAACCACCAAAAAAACTGGAAGTGGGGCAGCTCAAGTGGTAGAGCACCACTGTTGAGTGAAGAGCTAAGGGACAATTCTCAAAGCCCCGAGTTCAAGCCCCAGGGCCAGCACACATGCACAAATCAAAGTTTGTGTTTTGAAATATTGCAACTTATTGAATTAAAAAGGAGTGATTCTGCATTCTAAAATTGGAAGTGGCACTGTGGTAGAGTGCTAGCAAAAAAGAAAGAAAGAAAGAAAGAAAGAAAAAGAAAGAAAGAAAGAAAGAAAGGAATAGAAAAAGAAAAGAAAAGAAAAGGTGTGGTTCTGCGTCAGTCATTTATTCCATGTGTTGAACAGTGAGTGCATAAATACTGGGAAGGTGGCTCAGTGGTAGAGCGTTTGCCTTGAATGCATGAGGCCCTGGGTTCGATTCCTCAGCACCACATAAGCAAAAAGAAAAAGCCAGAAGTGGCACTGTGGCTCAAGTGGTAGAGTGCTAATCTTGAGCTGAAGAGCTGAGGGACAGCGCCCAGGCCCAGAGTTCAGGCCCCACGACCAGACCAAAACAAAACAAAACAAAACAAAAAACTTTTAGATTAAGTGAATGTGTCTAGTCATTGAAACCATTGCTTCTGCCTCTGGTATTTCATAGAATTTTAGACTATAAGGGCCCCCAGGCTTTGCCGTTACGCCCTGTAGGAAGTGACTTTGAAGAGAAGTCTCTAGTTTACAAACACATATTACGTAGTGACAGGTGCTGCCCATGGCATGACCTAGAAATAAATCTCTAAGGGAGGCATTCTATTCTAGAATAGAATGGTGACAAGATATAAAAGAGGTGCAGCAGCGTTAGGAGAACCAAGGTGGAAATGAGGAATTACTAGTGGTGAGCCCTATATTACCTATCAGCAATCTTTCTCACAGGCTGGCAACATAATCGTGGCGATTTAACTGTGTTCTTTCATAGACCAAAAGCTAACAGTTGTCAATTCAAGGAAGGCAGACCCATATTTCATTGTTTCTGAGAATGACACCAAAAGATCCTTCTTCATATCCTTTGTGAAGTACTTTTTCTGGTCAAGGGAGGGCAAAGGTTATCTTGGTGTTCTGAAATTGTGATTGCTCCTCATTCCACCTGTATTTTCTACTTCATTTTTCTTTTCTACCATTTGTCTAACTCAGATGAAGGTTGTATACCACCAACCCCAGAAAAAAAAAAAAACACATTATTCCTGTCACTTCCCTTCAATGTGAGAAACATTTTTAATTTTTGCTTAGCATAGAGTAGTTGTACAAGAACGAGGTTTTATTTCTGTACATGCATTCAATGTATCAAACTCATCCCTCTATCATTCTGCCTATTCCACCTTCTTTTTTTTTTTTTTTTTTTGCTAGTCCTAGGGCTTGACCTCTGGGCCTGAGCACTGTCTCAGAGCTTCTTTTTGCTCAATGCTAGCACTCTGCCACTTGAGACACAGCACCACTTCTGGCTTTTTCTGTGTATGTGGTACTGGGGAATAGAACCCAGGGCTTCATGCATGCTAGCCAAGCACTCTACCACTAAGCCAAACTCCCATCCCTATTACACCTTCTTAAAACAACTTCTTTCTCTCATCCTCTTTCTGTCTCAACCTTCTTCCTTTTCTTTTCTTCTCCCATGTCTCCCCCACCCCCTCTCTTTTCTTTCCTGTGTGCTGGGATGGAACCCTGGGATGAACATACTAAGCAAGTACTCTGAGCTACATGTCAGCCCTATCTATCTATCTCAGTCCTGGGGCTTGAACTCAGGTGCTATGCACTGTCCCTGAGCCTCTTTATGCTCAAGGCTAGCACTCTACCACTTGAGCCACAGCACCATTTCCAGCTTTATCTGTTGTTTATTGGAGATAAGGGACTCACAGACTTTCCTGACAGGGCTGGCTTTGACCCTGAGGTCTCAGCTTCCTGAGTAGCTAGGATTACAAATATGCACCATCAGAACTTGGCTCTATTTATTTATTTCTTAGAAGGATCTGAGTCTTGAAAGGCAAAGTGACTTGACTGAAGTTACTCACGAATATTATTTAAAAAACAGCAACAACTGGGAACTGGCTGCTGGTGGCTCACGCCTCCTAGCTACTTAGGAGGCTAAAATCTGAGGATTGCCGTTCAAAGCCAGCCTGAGCAAGAAAAACTGTGAGACTCTTATCTCCAAATAACCACCAGAAAACAGGAAGTGGCATTGTGGCTCAAGTGGTAGAGTGCTCACCTTGAATTAAAGAGCTCAGGGACAGTGCCCAGGCCCAGAGTTCAAGCCCCACTACAGACAAAATAAAAAATAAAAAAACAAAAGAAAACAAAACAACAAAAAAAAACACTGAGCTCTTTTTTGGCCACTTGCTCAAAACATCTTAGGATTCTTGAACAAAACCAAAAATATTTCAAGTCATTACAGGATGTTCCCAACTGGCTGAGGTGTCTAAGTCATGGCCAAATAAAAGAACCAAGCAATTATTTTTATTTTTATTTTTTGGCAGTAGCAGGGTTTGAACTCAGAGCCTTGTGCTTGCTACATAGGTGTTCTACTACTGAGCTATACTTCCAGCCACCAAAGCCGCAATTTAAATTTTTTATTATTATTATAAAGGTGATGTACAGAGGGGTTACAGTTATGTAAATCAGGTAAAGAATACATTTCTTTTTGGACAATATCACCCTTTCCCTTGCTCTTTCAGTTTTTCTTTTTTTAATATATATTTTATTGTAAAGATACTGTACAGAGAGGTTACAGTTACATGAGCAAGGTAATGAGTCCATTTCCTATCGAACATAGTTACCCCCTCCTTTGATTTTCCTCTACAATCCCTTTCCTCTCCCCCCACATCCTCCCCAAAAGTTGTAACATTCATTTTCAACATAGTGTCCTGTATATCCTATTGTTACAATGAGTCATCCTGTATCCCTCTCTCAGTTTTTCCCTCTCTTCCCTACCCACAAATTGTACAATTCATTTTCAACATAGTATCTAGTGAGTACCATGGCTGCATCTGTTCATTGTTTATTCTTTGTCCCTCCATTTCTGTGCCCCCTTGCCCTCCCAAAGACAAATAAATTAAGAAAAGAGAAAAAAGAAAAGAGAACAAAAAGAGACAAAAAGAAAAGAGAACAGAAACAGTAACAAAGAAGAAAATACTTTTTTTGCCCTGTCCCTCAGCTCTTCAGCTCAAGGCTAGTGCTCTACCACTTGAGCCACAGCGCCACTTCCAGTTTTCGTAGTGGTTTATTGGAGATTAGAGTGTCACAGATTTTCCTGCCTGGGCTGGAACCGTGATCCTCAGATCTCAGCCTCCTGAGTAGCTAGGATTACAGGTGTGAGCCACATGCACCTGGGAAGAAAATCTTTTGTTTCCATTTCCCAGAATTCATTTAGATAAATATTATTTTATACGATCAGATGTACCATAAGCTTTGTGCCTTCATGTTCCTCTCCTAGGATTATCCTCCTTTGGTCTCACTGTGTATGAATGTCTAGAGTCCTGTGTAATTTAACATGTCCCAGTACAATTTACATCTAGCTTCCAAATATGAGAGAAAACATGCGCTGTTTGTGTTTCCAAAGCAGCAATTTCAAAAAAATTAATTTACTTTATTGTTATTATAGAGGTGATGTACAAAGGGAATACAATTACATGAGTCAGGTAATGAGTACATTTCCTTTCGTACAGTGTCTTCTGTTCCCTCATTCTCTCCCAGTCCTTCCCTCCTATCGCCACCCACAAGTTGTATAGTTCACTTTCATCCTTGTCCAGTGAGCTTCCCTGCTGCACTTTTTCATTTCATGTTTTTCCCCTCGAGTTCCAAAGCAGCAATTTAAAAAAAATTAAACTTATTATAAGATAACATTTACAAAAATGAAAAGCAGTAATTAATGAACTCATGGATTCTTCATTTTCTTGTTTTTCTATTATCCAACATGCTTGTTTTATTATTCTATATACCTTCCACTTTCATTTAAAAATTACTATTACAGGTTGGTTATAAATTGTACAGTTCAGGCTGACTACTCACCGTTCTCAGCCTCCTAAGTGCTAGGGTTATAGGATGCTACACCACATCTCTCTCTCTCTCTCCCTGTCTCTCTCTCTCTCTCTCTCTTTCTGTCTCTCTCTCCTCTCTCTCTATATATACATACATATATATTATATATATATATATATATATATATAATATATATGTATGTATTTGTCCCTCTTTATAGTGGTGATGGTACTGGGTTTGAAGCCAGGATCTTGCAAATTCTGGAAAAGTACTAATATATATTTATAATGTCTGGCCATGATGGTGCATTCCTGTAATTCTGGCACTCAAGGGGCAGAGGCAAGAGGACTGTTGACTTGGAGCCTGGCTTGTGCTACATATCAAGACTCTGTCTCAAAAAAAATAGAAAAGTAAAAAACAAATAACATCTTTCAACATTTTCTGGATTAAGCCAGGTGTTGGTGGATCACGCCTATAATCCCAGCTACTGAGGAGGCTGAGATCTGAGGATCACAATTCAAAGCCAGCCTGGGCAGGAAAGTCTGTGAGACTCTTATCTCCAATAAACGACCAGAAAATGAGAAGTGGCACTATGGCTCAAGTGGTAGAGTGCTAGTCTTGAGCTGAAGAGCTGAGGGACAGCACCAGGCCCAGAGTTCAAGCCCCACAACTGACAAATAAAAATTCTGGATTATAGATAACCATTTATCATTCTGATATCTTTTTTTTTTTTTTTGCCAGTTGTCCATCCTGGAGCTTGAACTCAGGGCCTGTCCTTGAGCCTCTCTGTGCTCAAGGCTAGGATTCTACCATTTGAGCCACAGTGCCACTTCTGTCTTTTCTGTTTATGTGATACTGAGCAATCAAACCCAGGGCTTCATGCATGCTAGGCAAACACTCTACTACTAAGCCACATTTCCAGCCCTGTCTCTTAGCTCTTTTGCACAAGGCTGGCACTCTACCACTATGAGTCACAGTGCCACTTTTGGCTTTCTGGTAGTTAATTGCACATAAGACTCTCACAGATTTTCCTGCCCAGGCTGGCTTTGAACGATGATCCTCAGATCTCAGCTTTCTGAGAAGCTAGGATGACAGGTTTAAGTCACTGGTGCCCAGGTTGCTCTGTTCTTTTTTTTTTTTTTTTTTTTTTTGCAGTCATGGGGCTGTCCCTGCGCTCTTCAGCTTAAGGCGAGCACTCTACCGCTTGAGCCACAGCACCACTTCTAGTTTTCTGGTGGTTTATTGGAGATAAGAGCCTCATGGACTTTTTTGCCTGAGCTGGCTTTGAACTGTGATCCTCAGATCTCAGCTTCCTGAGTAGCTAGGATTACAGGCATGAGACACCAGCGCCTGGCTTGCTCTGGTTATTTTTGAGGTTAAAATCTTGTTTTGTGCTGAGTATGCCTATACCATGATCTTCAATTTATTGTAACTGAGTTGACAGGCACAAGAACCACTGTGCCCCAGCTATTGGTTGAGATCGGACCTTGACATCATTTTCCCCAGGGTTGCTTCAATTGTGATTTTCCTCATCTCTGCCTCCTCAGTAGCTAGGATTACAAGTCTAGTGCCAGATTCCTGATATTTTCTAAACGTGTGTGTGTGTGTGTGTGCGTGTGCGTGTGTGCGCGCGCATGTGCACGCGCAGGGGCACCCTTCCTGGGGCTTGAACTCAGGGCCTGGATGTTGTCCCTGGGCTTCTTTGCTCAAAGCTAGCACTCTACCTCTACCACTTCTGTTTTTGTTTTTTAATTGTTGATAAACAACTCCAGGACTTTCCTACCTAGGCTGGCTTTGAAGTGTGGTTTTCAGTTCTCAGTCTCCTGAGTAGCTAAGATTATAGTCATGAAACACCAGCGCCTGGCTTTCTTCTGTACTTTTATCTTTCTATTAAGCTTTTTATTAATGTATATATTTTGAGGTATATACACATTCTTTATAAAATGGGATCATATTGTATGCATAATATGTGAAAATCTTTCAGTGTAATAAATCTACATCCATGTAATCAATTTAATGACTACAAAGTATTGTTAGAGGTAGCCTAATTTCTTTTGTTGTTGCTCTGGATTAAATCTAGAGCCTCGTGCATGCTAAACACGTTTTCCTTTATCATTGAGCTATGCTCCAGCCCCAGTCTAACACATATCACTAATCTGCATCTGGGCTGTTGTTCTTTCTTTTTAGAATTGATTGGTTGGTTGGTTGATAGTTCTGGGGTTTGAACTCAGAGCCTGGATGCTGTCCCTGAGCCTCTTTGTGTTCAGGCTAGGGCTCTACCACTTGAGCCACCATGTCACTTCCAGCTTTTTCTGAGTAGTTTTTTTGAGATAAGAGTCTCATGGACTTTCCTGCCTGGACTGGTTTTAAATCACAATGCTCAGTTCTCAACATCCTAAGTAGCTAGGATTACTGGCATGAGCCACCAGCACCCAGCTTGTTCATTTTTGTGGTGGTTGTAAGGTTGAACTAAGGGCCTGGAATTTTCTAGTCAGGTGCTCTACCACTGAGCCAATCCCCAAGTCCCCTTGTTTTCAGTTCCTACCTATGACAGTTTTTCAACTAGACTATTCTCATTCATATATATATATATATATATATATATTTATTTATTTATTTATTTTTATTTATTTATTTTTTTGGTCCGGTCATGGGGCCTGAACTCTGGGCCTGGGCGCTGTCCCTCAGCTCTTCAGCTCAAGGCTAGTGCTCTACCACTTAAGCCACAACGCCACTTCTGGATTTTTTTCTTTTTGCTTACGTGGTGCTGAGGAATCGAACCCAGGGCCTCGAGCATGCAAGGCAAGCGCTCTACCACTGAGCCACCTTCCCAGCCTTTCATATATATTTATACACCTGTCCAATTGTTTCCTAGAATTGCAAGTGGTTGAGTATTTTTTACCTTTTTTAAAATTTTTTGTTGTTTTTTTTGGGGTCCGGTCATGGGGCCTGAACTCTGGGCCTGGGCGCTATTCCTCAGCTCTTCAGCTCAAGGCTAGCGCTCTACCATTTGAGCCACAGCACCACTTCCAGCTTTTTTCTGCTTATGTGGTACTGAGGAATGGAACCCAGGGCCTCAGGCATGCAAGGCAAGCGCTCTACCACTGAGCCACCTTCCTAGCCCCTTTTTACCTTTTTTAATGGACATTTTCAAACTTTCTTTTTTAATGTCAAGTTTATGAAGTTAACATTTCAGACAGTAAAATCCATCATTTTTTATTGTACAGTTCTAAGAGTTTTGCACTTACATGTAATCACCACCATAATCAAGATACAGAACAATTTCATCAACCCCACCCCCACCATAAGTACCTCGTGTCCCTTTGTAGTCAACCTTTCTTCCCACACTCACCCTTTGGTAACTACTGATCTGTTTTCTGGCCCTATAATTTTGTCCCTCTCGGTATGTCTTATGTATACAATTATCTAGTATAGAGCTCTTTGAATCTGACTTCTTACACTTCTCAGTCATTCATGTTGTTGCATATCAGAAATTTGCTCCACTTTATGGGTCTGTTTTTTTTTCTATCATGTAGATAGATTTACCACCACTGTTTGATTATCAATAGTTGAAGAACATGTGAGTTATTCTAGTTTTTTGGTTGTTTTTTTGGTCTGAGACGAGGACTCAAATTTGGTACCTAATGCTTTTGCTCATTGGCTAGTGCTCTACCAGCTGAGCCACAAGCCCAACCCTCTATTTCTAGTTTCAGGAAATCATGAGTACAACCACTAAGAACATTTTAGTACAGGTTTTTGAGTGGACATGTGTTTATTGTCCTCAAGGAAATACCTAGGAGTAGGAATGAATACCTAAGACTGGGTTGTATGGTAAGTGTGCATTTGACTATTTAAGGAACTGCCACACTTTTTCAGTGTGGTTGTACTGTTTTTTTTTTTTTTATTACTATCAGAAATGTCTGAGCGGTCCAATGGCTTCTTATTCTTCTCAGCACTTAATATTATCAGTTTTTTTTTTTTTTGGTCGGTAGTGGGACTTGAACTCTGGGCCTGGGCGCTGTCCCTCAGCTCTTCAGCTCAAGGCGAGCGCTCTACCACTTGAGCTACAGCGCCACTTCCGGTTTTCTGGTGGTTTATTGGAGATAGGAGTCTCACGGTCTCTCCTGCCCGGGCTGGCTTTGAACCGCGATCCTCAGATCTCAGCCTCCTCAGTAGCTAGGATTACAGGCGTGAGCCACCAGCGCCCGGCATAATATTATCAGTTTTAAAAACCATTTTAAATAGGTGCATAATGCTATCTCATTTTGGTTTTAGTGTAAGGTATATTTTTTTCCTTTTTCCTTTTCATGTTTTGTGGATGCATTTAGCTTAATTGAGATAAAAATAAATGGAAAAACAAATTCAGCTTTGGGGGTAAAAATCCACCCGAGCTGTATTACTAAGTAGGAGAATATACTTCCTGAAATCCATGGCAAAAGAGCATACTAAAATTCTGTCTTCAGGGGTTGTTCACTAAGTAAGTTCATTTGTGTTTATCCAAACTTAGCACATCAAATCCCTAAGTTTCTCTATGAAACATACTCACATCCTTATCTATCAACACAGAATAAGAAGAATGGATATTGGTTTGAAGGTTGTTGAGCTGAAGTTGTGGCTCAAGTGGTACATTGCTTGCCTAATAAGCTCAAGGCTTTGAGTTCAAAACAAATGCTTTTCTTGGAGTTCCTATCAGAGCTCCTGATAGACTAATTGTTTTAACTAATAGGAAAAGAAAATGAAACCTAATAGCTTGTGAGAGGTTAGAGACAACCTGAGACAAGGGGTGAACAAATGCAGCAATGGTACTCACTGGACACTGTGTTGAAAATGAATTCCACAACTTGTGGGTGGGGGTGGGAGGGAAAAACTGGAAAGAGTGGGTGACATTATTTAAAAAGAAATGTACTCTTGCTGAGTGCTGAGGGCTATATTTGTAATCCTAGCTACTCAGGAGCTACTCTGAGCTTCCAGGTTCAAAGCTAGCTCCCGAAGAAAAGTCCCTGTGAGACTCTTATATCCAATTAACAACCAGAAAACAGGAAATGGTGCTGTGGCTCTAAGTAGTAGAGCACTAGCCTTGAGCAAAAGAGTTCAAAGACAGCACCTAAGTTCTGATTTCAAGCCTTGTGACCAAAGACAGAAAGAAAAAAAGGAAATGTACTTTTTTTGTTTGTTTTTGTTTTTGTTTTCTTTTGTCAGTTGTGGGGCTGAACTCTGGGCTGGGCGCTGTCCCTCAGCTCTTCAGCTCAAGGCTAGCACTCTACCACTTGAGCCACAGTTCCACTTCTGGCTTTTTTCTACTTATGTGGTGCTGAGGAATCAGACCCAGGGCCTCATGCATGTGAGGTTAAGCACTCTACCTCTGAGCCAACTTCCCAGTCCCCCACCCCACTTTTTTTTTTTTTTTTTAAGAAATGTACTCTACCTGTAGCCCCTCTGTACATACCTTCTAAAAAAATTAATTTAATTAAAAAAATTTTTTTGTTGGTCATGGGGCTTGAACTCTGGGCTGGGCGCTGTCCCTCAGCTCTTCAGCTCAAGGCTTATGCTCTACCACTTGAGCCACAGTGCCACTTCTGGCTTTTTCTGCTTATGTGGTACTGAGGAATCGAACCCAGGGCCTCATGCATGTAAGGCAAGCACTCTACCATTGAGCTACCTTCCCAGCCCATTAAAAAAAAATTTTTTTTTATGTTGGTTGTGGGGCTTGAACTCTGGGCTTGGGCACTGTCCCTCAGCTCTTCAGCTCAAGGCTAGCACTCTACCACTTGAGCCACAGTACCACTTCTGGCTTTTTCTGTTTGTGTGGTGCTGAGGAATTGAACCCAGGGCCTCATGCATGTGAGGCATCCACTCTACCACTGAGGCACCTTTCCAGCCCCTGTACATACCTTTATAATAACAACAATCTTTTTTTTTTAATATTTTTTTCTTTTTTTATTGTGAAAATACTGTACAGAGGGGTTACAATTACATGGGCAAGATAATGAGTACATTTCTTATCAAGCATTGTAGCCTTCTCCTTTGTTTCCCCTTCCCATCCCTTCCTATCCTCCCCTCCCCGTTCCCCCCAATCCTCCCCGCTTCCTCTGTGCTCCCTCCCCCCCCACCAAAGTTGTAAAGTTCGTTTTCCACATAACGACTTGTACATCTCTTTGTTGCAGTGGGTCCACCTGTATCCCTATTTTTTTAAATTTTTTTTTATTGTAAAGATACTATACAGAGGGTTACAGTTACATGAGTGAGGTAATGAGTACACTTCCTCTTGAACATTGTTACCCCCTCCATTAATAACAACAATCTTTAAAAAATTTATTTATCAGTCATGGGTCTAGAACTCAGGGCCTAGGCTCTGTCCCTGAGTTCTTTTGGCTCAAGGCTAGTCTTCTATCACTTTGAGCCACAGCGCCACTTCCCATTTCCTGGTGGTTAATTGGAGGTAGGAGTCTCATAGACTTTCCTGCCTGGGATGGCTTTGAACCATGATCCTCAGATCTCAGCCTCCTGAATATCTAGGATTATAGGTGTGAGCCACCAGTGCCTGGCCCATTTTTTTTTTTTTTTCTAAAGAGACAAACTGATTTACACGGGGGATCCCCAGACTTTGGGGCATTAAGAGCCGATAAAGATAAGGGTGAAGCTTGAGGTAAGACAGAGGATTGATTGAAGGAAGGTTCTTTTAAAAGGACATGCGTGCCACCAGCTCCTGGCAAAAGTAGCCTTGTTTTTTAGTCGGTCGTGGGGCCTGAACTCTGGGCCTGGGCACTGTCCCTCAGTTCTTCAGTTCAAGGCTAGCACTCTACCACTTGAGCCACAGTGCCACTTCCAGCTTTTTCTGCTTATGTGGTGTTGAGGAATCGAACCCCGGGCCTCATGTCATGCATGCGAGGCAAGCACTTTACCACTGAGCCACCTTCTCAGCCCCTGATGCAATAATTCTTAGAGTACAAAATCTTTGAAAACATTTGTATTTGACATTTCAACATGGCTTTATTTCTAGGAGACAGTCATCTAGTTTTGTTTGGTTTTGGCTACTGGTAAAAGTTTAGAGTCCTAGCTGGGTCCCGTGGCTCATGCCTGTAATCCTAGCTACTCAGGAGACTGAGATCTGAGAATTGCAGTTTGAAAGCCAGCCTGGGTCGGAAAGTCCGTGAGACTCATCTCCAATTAACCACTAAAAAAACGGAAGTGTTGCTGTGGCTCAAGTGGTAGAGCACTAGCCTTGATCAAAAGAGCTCAGGGACAGCCCCCAGGCCCAGAGTTCAAGCCCCACAACCAACAACAACAACAAAAAAATAGTTTATGGTCTTTACTGGGAGAGTGAAGGGGTAACATTGTCAAAAAAGGAATGTACTCATTACCTGATTTATGTAATCTCTCTGTACATTGTTAGGTTTTTAAAAAGAGGAAGCCGAGTAAGAACTGCACCAGCACGCACGTGGTATTCAGATAAGTGGTAGGTTTATTCAGTAGACCTGCTTGGACCAGGCAAGGGTGGCACTCCACGTGGCTGGGAAAGGCCTGGGAATGAGAGAGAGCTGGGAAGAGAGGAAAGAGAGAGAAAAGAGCAGAGAGAGGGGTAAGAACAGTAGCACTCACGTGGTATTCAGGTAAGGGGTAGACCTGCTGGGACCAGGCAAGGTTGGCACTCCACGTGGCTGGGAAAGAGAGAGAGCAAGAGAGCAAGAAAAGAGCAGCAAGAGCTAGAAACGAACAGAGAGAGAAAAAAGGGGGCAGCAAGAGAGCAAGAGAGCGTCTGGGCCTGGGCTAGGCCTTATGTAGGGTATGGGCGGGGAAAGGTGTGGCCACATCAAATTCAGATGTGACCTCTTCCAGGTGTCCCAGTTGCCTAGGTAACGCAGGTACTGGGTGGAGACTTTGCTGCGAGGAGGGTGGAGTCTGCTCGCCATCCAGGAGTGGACCTTACATTCCAGCCTTTTAATAATCATGAAATAGGGCGAGGATTCTCTCTGGCTACTTCCTGCTGACAAGGGGCGTCGACAATAGGGGTAAAAGGCTGGAATTTGGTCTCCTCCCAGAGAAGGCAGTGAGCAGCAGCTGTCCCTTGGTGGCGTGAGTCCTTAGATGAAATCTGGAGAAGTCTCATGAGCATTGAGGGGCTGGAAAAAAAATACTAGAGAGCAAATAAATGGCAAGAGGAAGGACTTGGGGCTGAAAATGTTGGTAGAAATGTCCCTAGTTACTTCTGACATCTGGCGACTAGGTAGAGAAGTCAGGTGACAAAGGCAAGAATATAAATTCCTGTTCAGTTAATAGGTAGACAGGTATAGACATTGGATGGGCAGGCTTCTTACTTCTACTGACCTCCCGGCTCAGGTTAATTTTGAAAGGGCAGGCACAAAGTAGCTGATGTGACATCATCTCCTCTTACTCCTTTCAACGTTCCCTTGTTCCCTAGACTGGCTGAGTCTAGGTGCTCGTTGCTGGGATGGCTTGTCCCAGTTGGTATTCAAGATTTGAACTCAAGGCCTGGGCACTGTCCCTGAGCGCTTCCGCTCAAGGCTAGCACTGAACCACTTTGAGTTATAGTACCACTAGTATTTAAGGAGGTTTGAACTCAAGGCCTGGGCACTGTCCCTGAGCACTTCTGCTCAAGGCTAGCACTCTGCCACACTGAGTTATAGTACCACTTGCAGAGTTTAGCTGGGAGACGGAGTCTTAGGGATTTTTTAGCCCGAGCTGGCTTTGAACTGAAATCTTTGCCACAAAAGCCCTTTATTATTTCCAATTAAAGCAACAAGGAGATCAAGTAGAATAAGTAGAGCTTACCTGGTTCTTATCAAGAATTGCCAACAAATATTTTGAAATGACAAAACTCATTAGATGTGATGAGAATTTTAGCACAGATATGCCCAGTATTTTAGAACCATGTAGTCAGTAGTAGAATACACAACACAAAACAAAAAAGGCAAAACTCAAAACCTAAAATTTTGACAACATTTAGACATCTTTGCTAACAAAGCACATCAGATGGTTGGGCCTCAGTTACTAGGGCCTGTGAAAACAGCAACTTGTTAGCAAGGCACCTTAGAATAGATGGAGTAGTAAACTTAGTGGAAGGTTAAGGGTCAGATGGGGCCAAACCCTTAACCCACCACGTGGCCAAGATGGCGGATTCAAGATGGAGAATTTCTGAAAGAATGCAAAGAAAGCCTGAATAGATTTAAGCCAACATTGGCTAGCCTTTGAGAGGGAACCTAGAGGGGGGTCCCTGGGACCCAGCCTGCGTCGCACTCTTCAAGGCACAAGCCAAAAAGTTGTAGAAAAGAGAAAGGGAGAGATAGGGAAAGTTGGACATGAATGGCAGAGAGAGAAGCAAAGAGAGCCCGAAAGTAAACAGACTTCTGATCATTTACCATTGCAGTAGCAAAAACTGTGTACTTCTGAGAATGGCATAAAAATGAGGCTCTCTGGCTTTCCAGGGAGCGCGGGAGGCATTTCAAAGGGGTTTCACGGCTCAGGCGTGATTCACAGCACCCCATTAAATGAGTAGAGTCAGTCTGGTGAGTGAAGGAGAGCTGACCAGGCAGAAGCGGCGTCCCGAATTCCCCCAGAGCCCTCTAGAGAGAAATGGCCAAGCCCCCAAAGCCAAGCGTCCTCGGCTTCAGAGGTGACCGCCTTTCAGCTAAAGGCCGTAGGAGCTCTCTGGCGTAGCGCCACGTCTGGACAGAGACTGAGTAACAGAGAGCCGTAGAGTAGTTTCACTCACCAGAGTAGAGAAGTGTGGACGTGGATGTGAAGGCAGCAATGGTATCGATGCGTTGATTCCACCGCAGACAGATGGGTTCGCAAAAGGCCGTCAGAACTGCGGGTATTCCTCAGAGCAAAAAGGGAAGAACAAAAAAAAAAAAAGAAAAACGAGGGAAAAAAAAACAGAGAAATCCCAGCTATCCTGACTTTAAGCCTTTATCCGAGTCACGGCACCATTTATGTTAGGTTTTTAAAAAGAGGAAGCCGAGTAAGAACTGCACCAGCACGCACGTGGTATTCAGATAAGTGGTAGGTTTATTCAGTAGACCTGCTTGGACCAGGCAAGGGTGGCACTCCACGTGGCTGGGAAAGGCCTGGGAATGAGAGAGAGCTGGGAAGAGAGGAAAGAGAGAGAAAAGAGCAGAGAGAGGGGTAAGAACAGTAGCACTCACGTGGTATTCAGGTAAGGGGTAGACCTGCTGGGACCAGGCAAGGTTGGCACTCCACGTGGCTGGGAAAGAGAGAGAGCAAGAGAGCAAGAAAAGAGCAGCAAGAGCTAGAAACGAACAGAGAGAGAAAAAAGGGGGCAGCAAGAGAGCAAGAGAGCGTCTGGGCCTGGGCTAGGCCTTATGTAGGGTATGGGCGGGGAAAGGTGTGGCCACATCAAATTCAGATGTGACCTCTTCCAGGTGTCCCAGTTGCCTAGGTAACGCAGGTACTGGGTGGAGACTTTGCTGCGAGGAGGGTGGAGTCTGCTCGCCATCCAGGAGTGGACCTTACATACATCATCTGTATGATAACAATATAAAAATAGTTCAAAAAAGTTTATAGTCTTGGGGCTGGGAAGGTGGCTCAGTGGTAGAGCGCTTGCCTTGCATGCCTGAGGCCCTGGGTTCAATTCCTCAGCACCACATAAGCAAAAAGAAAAAAGCCGGAAGTGGCGTTGTGGCTCAAGAGGTAGAGCACTAGCCTTGAGCTGAAGAGCTGAGGGACAGCGCCCAGGCCCAGAGTTCAGGCCCCACGACCAGACCCCCCCTCCCCCCGCCAAAAAAAAAAAGTTTATAATCTTTTAACACAGAGAGATTTCAAACTAGGAAAGTTTCGCCTTTTTTATACCTTTGCTGAAACTTGAGCCCATAGCCTCATGCCTAACTAGGCTTTCTTGCTTATGGTTGCTGCTTGAGCTATGCCTTTAGTCCAGCATTTTGCTGGTTAATTGGAGATGAAGTTTCACAGACCATGATTCTCCATATTTCACTGTTCTGATTTGTGAGGATTACAGGTCTCTGGTGGTATTAACCATTTTTGCAGATATTCTGCAGAATTTGGTTTTCATATGACAATTATCAAGTTTACTAGAGCAATATGTAAGCTTCCCTTCTGACAGTTTATATAGAGAAAAAGAACCCAAATTAAATAATGAGACTAGGAAATATAGAGTAGTTCAATCATTTTATAGTTTCCTTTTAAAAAACATTCTGACAAATATCTTCAACTAAGGCTTAACAGGACAAAATGTCACTTATCTCAAAGTTTTTGTACCTCAACAAGGGTTGTACCATTAAATATCTATCTGTTGTACTTTGAGCATCTGTAAGAATGATATTTTAGGGAACATAATGTTTTGTACATTCATGTATTAAAGAGGATTCACTTTGGGCAAAAAGGTTGAACTTTTATCAGAGGAACCAGATTTCAGATTATCTTCACTAGTTACAGATGACAGAGCCTTGGGTTTACCTTTTTTTGTAGTTATCTATTACTGTTAGTGTTTATCTATTGGTAAGAAACCTTTAGAAAAATGGGTAGTTTAAAAGATCAACCATGCTATAATTATTCCAGAATTCTGAAATACGTCTGAGAAAGTTTGACAAGAATTGAAGAAACTAAAATGACTTCACTGGCATGGCTGATCGTTGCCTGGGACAGCTGGGGATATCTGTGAGACTTTTTTTTTTTGTCTGTCTGTCATGGGGCTTGAACTCTGCGCTGGGTGCTGTCCCTGAGCTCTTTCACTCTAGGCTAACATTTTATCTTTTTAGCCACATTGCCACTCCCATGCTGGGGATATCAGGATCCCCTCTGAGGACCCATACTGATATAAAATCCTATCTTTTCTTGACAGGTGTTGGCCTGGAAGTTTTATTTTTTATTTTATTATGCTGGTCATGAGGCTTGAATTCTGGACCTGGGCGCTGTCCCTGAGCTCTTCAGCTCAAGGTAAGCACTCTACCTCTTGAGCCACAGCACCACTGTTGGTTTTCTCCTAGTTAATTGGAGATAAGAGTCTCAAGGATGTAGATAAGAGTCTCAAAGACTTTTCTGCCCAGGCCGGCTGTGAACTGAGATCCTCAGATCTCAGCCTCCTGAGTAGCTAGGATTACAGGCATGAGCCACGGACATCTGGCTTAGAAGCTTTACAAATATTAGCACAACAGGAAACTAGAATTGTTGGTGTTTGCTGAGTATTGGTCTTCTTTCCTGGAGTGGGGGGGAGCAATTATGATCCTTTTTTGGGGGGTGAGAACAATTTCTAAACTCTGGTGAAAATGAATTAGTTGCACTGGTTTAGCGTTCTCTTGGGTCTGAAAATGAACGAGTTTTGAAAGGGTGGAGTTAAAAGTTAAGAGGTAGAGCAGTCTGAAGTTATCCTTAATGCCTACTTCATCACCTGTTCCTCAAGAAAGCATCACAAATTCTTTTTTTTTTTTTTTTTTTGGGTCCGGTCGTGAGGCCTGTACTCTGGGCCTGGGCGCTGTCCCTCAGCTCTTCAGCTCAAGGCTAGCGCTCTACCACTTGAGCCACAGCGCCACTTCCGGCTTTTTTCTTTTTGCTTATGTGGTGCTGAGGAATCGAACCCAGGGCCTCAGGCATGCAAGGCAAGCGCTCTACCACTGAGCCACCTTCCCAGCCCACAAATTCTTTATTTCCTGTTGAAAGTATGAATTTAAACTCCTACTGAAAGTTATTTGAGACATAATCAATTACTACACATGCCTCGAGTACCCAGTATATGCACAGCACGGCGCCAAGTTCTGAGAGAGATGCCAGAAGAAGCCCTGTTACTGCCTTGGTCTTTGTCCAAGAAATCCAAATCTGTTTGGAAAGAACCAGACTGAATGAACAGAATTATTTAGTAAGAGCTAAGAATCCAGAGGAGGAAAATCACTTTGGTTAGATAGAATAGGATAAACACAATTAAAAAGGTTAGAATGACTATCACCTGTGATAGTACAGAAAAAATGCAACAGTAAGACTTGCTTAGAAAATAAAAATGTGGGGGCTGGGAAGGTGGCTCAGTGGTAGAGTGCTTGCCTTGCATGCCTGAGGCCCTGGGTTCGATTCCTCAGCACCACATAAGCAAAAAGAAAAAAAAGCCAGAAGTGGTGCTGTGGCTCAAGTGGTAGAGCGCTAGCCTTGGGCTGAAGAGCTGAGGGACAGCGCCCCAGCCCAGAGTTCAGGCACCACGACAGGACCCCCCCCCAAAAAAAAAAGAAAAGAAAAGAAAAATGTGGCTGGGTACCAGTGGCTCATGCCTGTAATCCTAGATACTTCATAGGCTGATATCTGAGTATTGCATTTCGAAGGCAGCCAGGGCAGAGAAGACCCTGTAAGATTCTTTTTTACTGGTTGGTCGTGGGGCTTGAACTCTGGACTTGGGCACTATCCCTACGCTCTTCAGCTCAAGGCGAGCCCTCTACCACCTGAGCTACAGTGCCACTTTTGTTTTCTGGTGGTTTACTGGAGATAAGAGTCTTAGGAACTTTCCAGCCCAGGCTGGCTTTGAACCTCGATCCTTATCTCCAATTAGGCACTCAAAAATTGGAAGTGGTGCTGTGGCTCAAAATGGTAGAGCACTAGCCTTGAACAAAAGAGCTTAGGTCAGCCGGGCGCCGGTGGCTCACGCCTGTAATCCTAGCTACTGAGGAGGCTGAGATCTAAGGATCACTGTTCAAAGCCAGCCTGGGCAGAAAAGTCCACGAGACTCTTATCTCCAATAAACCACCAGAAAACTGGAAGTGGTGCTGTGGCTCAAGCGGTAGAGCACTCGCCTTGAGCTGAAGAGATCACGGACAGCGCCCAAGCCCAGAGTTCAAGCCCCATGATGGACCAACAAAACTAAACTAAAGAGCTTAGGGACAGAACCCAAGGCCCTGAGTTCAAGCCCCACAATGAACAAAATATTAAAAAATAAAAAATAAAATTGTGATCTAGGGAGTTGTTTCAATGATCACTACTGCATCAGAACTCCAAGTTTAGGAGGCTGGGAATGTGGCTTGATGGTAGAATGCTTGCTTAGTATGCATGGAACCCTGGGTTCGATGCCTCAGTACCACATAAACAGAAAAATCCCCAAGTGGTTCTGTGGCTCAAGTGGTAGAGTACTAGCCTTGAACAAAAGAAGCTGAGGGACAATGCTCAGGCCCTGAGTTCAAGCACCAGGACTGACAAAAAAAAGAGAAAGAACTCCAAATCCAAGTTTAGACACTGAAGAGTAATGACCATTTTATTATCTCTCATTGTTTTTGGGAAGGATTTTGGAAAGGGCTCATCTGGGTGGTTCTCACTCAGGATCTCTTTTCTGTTGTTTTGATCAAACTGTGGTTAGAACTGGAGAAGATGGGGGCTGAAGAAGCTGGAGACTGGTTGCTCGATTCTCATTCTCATCATGAGTCTCAAGACTTCTTTTTTTTGTTTGGTCAGTCATGGAGCTTGAACTCTGGGTCTGGGTTCTGTTCCTGTGCTCCACTTGAGCCACAGCGCCACTTCAGGTTTTCGGGTGGCTTATTGGAGATAAGAATTTCACAGACTTTCCTGCCTGGGCTGGCTTTGAACTGCAATCCTCAGATTTCAGTCTCCTGAGTAGCTAGGATTACAGGTTTGAGCCACCAGTGCCCGGATCTAGACTTCTTCAAGTGATCCCTCCTTTAGATTAATTGGAGTTTTCTCAGAGGGTATTTGGAGACAGGCACTATCACATATTGGGTTCTTCAGAAAGCAGACTCTGAGGTAGCAGTTATTTTCAGGACATTTATTTCTGAGTTATATTGGACCAATACCTGTGGGAGGACGAGAAAGAAGCAGGAGTACACAGAGAATGGTAACACAGTTCTAAGAAAGACCTCAGCTGTCCCAAAGTGTGCTCTGGAGTTGGAATGATGATTCAGAGTTAGTAAAAGTTTGGGCAAAATGGTAGGGTGGGCCTTTGTACATCTGTATGGATCCATCATTGATGTGGCTTCCCTCAGAAGGAAGTATAACCTTGAGCAAGGCAATTATCTCAAGTTAAGTCAAAGTAATTCCGCAGAAGGGCTGTGGTCCACTAGACTATCTTCCAGCTGTAGACCTGGCAGCTAAGAGAATAAGTTCCTCATTTCTGTAAGAAAAGCAGGGTAGTATATCCCAATGTACCACCAACAAGATCTGTGGTTTTCAGTAGACACCTTCAGCCATTTTGTAATGATCTGGCAGAGAGGAAGCTGGGGAAATACATATTCCAATCTTACTCGCCTCTTGACTTGAGATTTCCTACCAAGGCCAAACCCAGGAAGCTATGTGACTTGATACAGTTCATGTGGGTTTTGGGTTATGGAACAGGGTAGAGAAGGGAGAAAAAAGGATCTCCAGGGACAAGCAAGATATCCAGAGGCTGAGGATGAGCTCAGTTTCTGAATGTTGAAAAATGTTGAGTTTGATAATATGCTGATGTCTGCTTCTTATTAGTGGATTAAAGGAGTCTTCGGAACTACCCTTCCACTCATCCATTCCATTGACCTTCTGATCATTTAACCTCATCCTTTAGTCTACCATTTAAGACTTGTCTAGTATTATTTCATCTTAAAACATGCTCTAGTTCATGAATTGGCTTTTCTCCTGAATATATTTTACTCTTTCACCTTCATTTTAATTCTAGGAACCAACCGTCTTATAGTCTGGTAATATATATATATATATATATATATTTTTGTCGGTCGTGGGGCTTAAACTCTGGGTCTGGGCACTGTCCCTCAGCTCTTCAGCTCAAGGCGAGCGCTCTACCACTTGAGCTACAGCACCACTTCCGGTTTTCTGGTGGTTTATTGGAGATAGGAGTCTCACGGTCTCTCCTGCCCGGGCTGGCTTTGAACTGCGATCCTCAGATCTCAGCCTCCTGAGTAGCTAGGATTACAGGCGTGAGCCACCAGCGCCCGGCTTCTGGTAATATTTTTCATCCATTCACTTTGTAGACAATTCTTATAGTTACCAGTCCTATGGGGACTTTCCTTCCTCAGAAACTAATTTATCTTGACTTTTTAAAAAAGTGGGTCTGGGGATTAAACCTAGGCTCTCATACATTCTAGAGAAGTGTGGTACTACTGAACTAACCCTCCTTTATACTGGCTTCTTGGTTAAAACTGGAAAGAGGTAAACATATGCATATATACGTAACATGCATACATGTATTTGAGAGATTAGGCTCTAGGGTTTGAACTCAAGAGTCTTGTGCTTGTTAGGAAGGTGTTCTTCCACTTGAGCCACTTCCTCAGCTTCTCTTGCTTTAGCTAAATTTAGGATAGGATCCTATGTTTTTCTCACCCCTCTCATACAATCTTATTTACACTTCTGAAATGGCAAGCTTTTTTTCCCCCAGGTTTTTACTGGCTGAGATGGAGTCTAGCAAACTCTTTGCTTGGGCTAGTCTCTAGCCTTTATCCTTTTTTAATTTTTGACAGTGGGGATTGAACTCTGGGCCTCTGTGATATCTCTGAGCCCTTCAGCTCAAGGCAAGCACTCTACCACTTGAGCCACAGCAACACTTCTGGTTTTCTGGTGGTTAATTGGAGATAAGAGTCTCAAGGACTTTCTTACCCCGGCTGGCTTTGAATTGAGATCCTCAGACCTCAGCCTCTTGAGTAGCTAGGATTATAGGCAGGAGCCACTGGCGCCCAGCTTCAATCCTTTGGATTTCAGCCTCCCAAATAGCTATGAAGCCCTGTTCTAGAAACATAAATTTTAAGATAATAATGGTGAGGAGGAATAATAGTAAGGGGAGGAAATCATACTTTGGTGGATCCCTGTTTATGCTATTATGATATATTTCTTTTCTTTTTTTTTGGTTGGTTATGGGGCCTGAACTCAGGGCATGGGTGCTATTCCTGAACCTCCTTGTGCTCAAGCCCAGTGCTCAACTACTTGAGCTATAGTGCCACTTCCAGTTTCTGAGTGTTTAATTGGAGTTTAGAGTCTCACAGGGACTTTCCTGCTCAGGCTAGCTTTGAACCACAATCCTCATCTCAGACTTTTTAAAAAATTTTTATTTATTTTTTATTGTGAAAATACTGAACAGAGGAGTTACAATTACATGGGCAAGATAATGAGTACATTTCTTTTTATTTTTTATTTTTTTTATTTTTTGGTCCGGTTGTGGGCCTGAACTCTGGGTCTGGGCGCTGTCCCTCAGCTCTTCAGCTCAAGGCTAGCACTCTACCACTTGAGCCACAGCGCCACTTCCGGCTTTTTTCTATTTGCTTATGTGGTGCTGAGGAATCGAACCCAGGGCCTCATGCATGCAAGGCAAGTGCTCTACCACTGAGCCACCTTCCCAGCTCCATGAGTACATTTCTTATCAAGCATTGTAGCCTCTTCCTTTGTCTCAGACTCTTGAGTAGCTAGGATTACAGGTGTGAGTCATGGATTCTGGTCCTATACATTTCTTCTTCTTCTCCTTACCAACTTCTCAGTCTTTTTGAGTAGTTTGGTAAATAATCCTTCCTTCCTCTTTTTCTCCTATCAACTATGTTTAACTCTCCTTTTCCTGATTAGTCTTACTGTACACTGTACACATTCCCTCTGTTTTTTTTTTTCTTTTTCCTGGCCTCAACTATTACTTGCATGCCAGTGATTCAGGTCTAAATCTCCTTTTCTGAACTCTTTGATTTTTTTTTTTTCTTCTTGCAATGGCAGATAGTATCAGAACTCTGAACGAATTCCCAGGCTAGTACTAAAATGTGTTTCCTTCATTTTTATTTTTTTGAGACAATGCCTTAGTAGGTAGCCTGAGCTGGCCTTGAACTTGCTCTGTATATGTGAATCTTTTTCTTTTTCTCTCAGTTGTGGGGCTTGAACTCTGGACCTGGGTACTATATTTCAGCTCTTCAGCTAGCTCTCTACCTCTTGACCCACAGCGCCACTTCCGGTTTTCTGGTGGTATATTGGAAATTAATGTCTCATGGCCTTTTCCTGCCCGGGCTGGCTTTGAACCGTGATCCTCAGATCTCAGCCTCCTGTGTAGCTAGAATTACACATGTGAGCCACCGGCATTCGGCTTATATTAGAATCTTGAACTTACTGCCTCAGCCTCCTGAGTGCCCAGCTGTTCCTTAGCTTTTGAACTTTTCTTTGAGCTTGCTCCTGGGTTCATGTTGGTTCAGTTTTTGTATCATCCAGGCTTTCTTTAGCATTGTTAGCAATGAAAACACACAGACATACACACCCAACTCCTTAAATACTTCCTAAACGTGCCAGTCATTATTTATATTATTAAATGTAAGCCATTTTTGATTTGACGAAGTTATGATGTGATGAAGTTTGTTGGAAAGCCAAAAGTCTCTACCTAGACAAACGGCAAACACTCAGTTTTGGCCACACTAGAATCTAAATCACTTACTTCTTTTCCTGATCATCTGGAATTTCTTTGAGTAATTATCCTAGGAATGGTGTAATGGAACGAAGATAGAGTTTATGCAAGTACTAAGAAAAAGACATTGAATATAAGATTTAAAAAACAATTCTCACCAGGCACTGGTGGCTCAAGTCTGTAATCCTAGCTACTAACGAGGCTGAGATCTGAGGATTGCAGTTGAAGCCAGCCTAGGCAGGGAAGTCCAGGAGATTCTTATTTAATTAATCACTAAGAAAAGCTAGAAGTGACACTGTGGCTCAAGTGGTAGAGCATCATCCTTGAGCACAAAAAAGCTCAGGGACAGTGAGGACTGGCACCCCCACATCCACTCTCATCCCACTCTTTCTTTTTCTTTTCCAGTTTCTTCTTCTTTTTACTGGTCAGGGGCTTGAACTCAGGGCCTGGGTGCTGTCCTTGAGCTTTTTGGGTGAAGACTAAGGCTCCACTACTTTGAGCCACAGCTCCACTTCCTGTTTTTTAGGGGGCTAATTGGAGATGAGTGAGTCTCAGGAACTTGCTTTGAACCACAACCCTCAGATCTCAGCCTCGGGGTAGCTAGGATTACAGGCGTGAGCCAGTAGTGCCCAGTTTCATCTCTTTGATATACACCACATGGATTTTAAGCGCACATTTTATCCACACATATTTATGGAAACTAACCAAAGGGAAGTCAAAGAGATATTGCTGGGCGGTTTCTGAGAATTGCTTGAGTTTCATTAGGCATGAATTGTGTCCCATCTCCTCCCCTGGTCTCAGCCATTTTCTTACCAGCAACAATTCTTCCCTATTAAGTCCACCAGGATGGTTTTGAAATCCTAACTTAAATGCTTCACTCAACTGCTTTCAAAAGTGCTTTCAGAGTGGAAGTTAAGATACCATCTTCATTCTGGCTGTGGTTCTGCATCGCGGAGGGGCAATCTGGGTGAAAAGCCGGTCACCAGCAAGGAAGAGCAACAAAGTCAGGCTTTAACGGGATGTGCACGCAGCTTACACCTTGACTGCAAGGCAGACACTGCCAAGAGCTACTGGCTGCCCAGTGCTAAATTACCAGTCTTACAAGTTGGGCACACCAGGATGCCTGCTTTCTCTAAAACCAGAAGAGAAAACAAACCAAACCCAAAACAAATCCAACGGAGGCACCAAAGCCCCTCTAAGTACCTAGGGAAAGCGCGCCAACCACACAAAGAAAAGGAGGGGGGCTACAGGGATTCAAAATCATTTCCCTGGGACGTACATTGTCCCGAACCTATCCGAGTTAACTGCGCGCTTGATCGTGGCCAATAGATGCAAGGTTTCTGGCCCAGGTCTACCCTAAAGAGTGACAGGCATCCACCTAGCCCAATGGAATAGCGTGACACCGAAAAATCCACCAATACATTCGGGAGGTGGGTGGAGTATTGGCCAGGGGGTTGGCAGTGCCGTGTCATGGAGGCTCAGTCTCGGAGCAGCCATTGAAGGGGAAGGAACTGCGGGAGTGTGTGTGTGTGTGGTGTGTGTGTGTGCGTGCGTGCGTGTGTGCGCGCGCGCGGGTGTGTGGACAAGGAGGTGGGGGCAGCCGAGTTAAGAGTCCTAACTCCTTGGACTCCATTTGCTATTCTTTTCTTTCTCCTCTACACCTATTTGGTTGCTTGTGGGCGTTTGTATTTTGCTTTTCTTTTCATTCATTTCCAGATCTTAAAAATAATTTTTTTTAGGGTTGGGGGTAGTGGAAAAGGGGGTGAAGGAGGAGAGTAGCAGCAGAAAAGCAGGAGGACATGGAGATGAAGAAGAGGATTAGTCTGGAGTTACGGAACAGAGCCCCGGAGGAGGTGAGATGACTCAGCCCCCACCCCTTCCCCACCACCCTATATTCTGGGGGTTGGTTTTTTTTTGGGGGGTATCTTATCTGTAAGCGTTTGAGGGGAGGGTTAATAAATTAATCCTCACCGAGGGTGGAGGAGGTGGGAGGAAATGCTTAATTCTAAGTTTTAAATCATTAAGACCTCCTCTACTTAAAATGGCGAAGGGCTTAAGTTTCTAGGGGCGTTTTTGTGTGTGTGCCCGGGGGCTTAGCCCCTTGGGTTCTCGGGGAGCCGTGCGTCCCGGCCTGATGGGGGCGGGAAAAGGGTGGTGTGGGGGCGCCCGGCCGCTGCGCTGCGCTCGCTCGGGCTCGGGGGCCGCCGGCGTGGGCGCGACCCCCAGCCCACCGGCCCCTGCTGCTGCGGCCATCGCCACCTGAGAAGTTACTCCAACTTTTCCGCGATGCTGCCAACTCGGGGCTCCCGGGGGGTGGGGGTGGGCGCCCCGATCCCGAGGCTCGGGGATGTCGGGCGTCGCCCCGGGCCCGGGCTGGGGTCGCCGGCCGAGTCCCCGCGCCGCGCGCTGCGGCGGCGCCCACTGTCCCGGGGAAGCGGCGCGCGCCGGCCGCCACCCGCGGAATCTGGGTCAGCGGCGCGTCCCCGCACGGCGGGGTGAGTTCTGGGACCGGTCGCGGTGACCGGAGAGGTGGGGAAGCGGACACGAGGCGTCATCCGCTCCCTCCCTCCCCCACTTCCCCCCGCCGCCGCCGCCGCCGCCGGGAACGATGTTCGGTTTTCGGCGTGTGGCGTGGTGTGGCGGCCACAACTCGGGATTTGATCCGTGGAGACGGGAGAGGGGGGTCGTGGCGGGTCTGCGCTCCCCAGGTGGGCCCGGCGGAACTGCCGGACGGCGCTCTCGCGGCGGTCTCCCTAGTTAAAGAGTCGGGCTTGGGAGGGGCCGCGTGAGGCGGGGACGCAGTCAACTTTTCGGGGGTCCAGTGGGAGGCGTTTCCGTGTCAGCCTCGCGGGCTCTTCCTCGGCCTCACCCAGCCGGGGCGGAGGCCGCGGGAAACGCTGGCTCGGGCCGGGCCGGGGGCACCCTCTTTCCCATGGGGAGTCCCCGCCCGGTGTGGGATCGCGGTGGGTAGGGGCGGCAGGTCTGCAGACCGGGGCGCACAGCCGGCCCGGCCTCGCGCTCGTGGTCAGGAGGCTGGGAACTAGAGTCTGGCTAGTTGGCCACTTCGGAAACAAGCCTTAGGATTGCAAGAAGACAGATCTATCTATCTATCTATCTATCTATCTATCTATCTATCTATCTATCTATCTGTCTGTCTGTCTGTCTGTCTGTCTGTCTGTCTGTCTGTCTGTCTGTCTAAGCTACAAGTCTGGGTGCCAGCACCAACCTTCGGAAAGGATCAAAGGATCCGTAGGGTCTGCCCGGCTCTTGCGTTCAGTGTGCGGAGTGGGAACTCCAGATCTTTTTGTACTTTTTGGGGGGTGGGGTGAGGGAAAGGGATCTTTCTCTGAAATTGGCGGGGAGCGGGAGGGAAGAAATAGCCTTTGACATCAAGGGTTATCCAAGAGAGAACTTGTTGGCTCCTGCTTATTTCTTGGGGCTTTGGGGGGTGGGGAGGAGAGGGGGAGAGAGAGAGAGAGAGAAAACACCCTCAAACACTTTAAAAGCTATTTCTTAGAATCATACATTTCAATTAAAAAAAAAAAAAGTCTTTGGGTGGAAATGGATTCCCCTCCCTCCCCGCCCCCCTGACTCCTTTACGATAGTCATTTCCTTGCCAGTTTTAGGGATTGCAGGACCTTGCCTGTTTCTCAGGCTCCCTCTGCCTCCGATGTGGTGTAATAACGGTCTCATATTTGTGTAGACAGTTTACAAAGCACTTGTCGAGTTTATTTACTTTTCTTTTTTGGACAAACTTGTAAGGTGGGTTGTATTGTTCTAGAATCCAAATTAGCAAACGGAGTTTCAGGGTAATGAAGTGATTTACTCAAGTGGAAGAACTGGTTTTCTGACAGCAGATCTAATAACCTTGCCAATGAGCTCAAAATACTGGGAATAGAAAGACTTAAGAGTCAAGGCACAGCTTTGTCACACGCTAATTTTGTGACCTAAGGCAAGTCACTCTTGCTTTCTGAACCTTGGCTTCCGCATCTCTAAAAGGGAGATCATGATGCTATCTATCTCCGTTCACTGAAACAATTCTATCCAAGTCATACTCAAATAGAGAAGATGGCGGCCCTTGTTGCTACTTTTTAGTACCTAAGTAAACATTTTTGTTTTGGGATAAAGAACCAGTGCCTCTTGCCTCCCTCAAGTCCATCAGGCTCACACCAGTTAAATGTCTGCTGCCACTCTGGCCTTATAGGGAATTTAGTCTTTCTTTCTCCAAGAGTAGGAAAAAGCCCACAAAATTGCTACTAGAGTGGCAAGAAGAAATAACATTTTGTCAAGGATGTATTGTTCTAGGTGATATTGTTTGGCCTCAGATAACACAGAAGCTGGGCTGATTTGGGAGGGAGCTTGCTGACTTTTCTTCAGGGATGGTAACAAAGTTTTCCTGAGTTATGGCATTTATAACCAGAGATAAGGAGGTTTAAAGTTAAAAAAAATGATAAAAGTTTCCTCCCTTCCTACACTTCAGGATTGCCCACAGAAATCTTTTCTCTGTAGCTTTGGTGTCCTCTACGTGCATAAATGTCTTCGTTACCAGTGTCACAAACTTGATTCATGTGGGACTTTTTTCAAAGTCTTGCTTATTTATTTATTTAGCCCATCCCGGGGCTGGAATTCCATGCCTGGGCACTGTCCTTGTGGCCTTTTTGCTCAAGGCTAGTGCTCTATCATTGGAGCCACTACGCCACTTCTGGCTTTTTCCGAGAGTCTCTGGACTTTCATGTGTGGCTGGCTAAGAAACTTGATCCTCAGATCTCAGCCTCCTGTGTAGCTTAAGATTACAGGCTTGAGTCACCAGATTCCTCCCTGTTTATTTTTGTGCTATCCCTGTTTTTTTGCTCAAGGCTAGCACAGCTTTCCTTCTTTCCTTCCTTCTTTCCTTCCTTCCTTCCTTCCTTCCTTCCTTCCTTCCTTCTTCCCTCCCTTTCCTTCCTTCCTTCTCTCCCTCCCTTCTTGCTTGCTTGCTTGCTGTTTATTGGAAGTTAGAGTCTCATGAACTTTCTTACCCAGGGTTATTATTATTATTATTATTTTATTTTTTGGTCAGTTGTGGGGCCTGACCTCTGGGCTTGGGCACTGTCCTTCAGCTCTTCAGCTCAAGGCTAGTGCTCTACCACTTGAGCCACAGCACCACTTCCAGCTTTTTCTGCTTATGTGGTGCTGAGGAATTAAAGCCAGGACCTCATGCATGCAAGGCAAGCACTCTACCACTCAGCCACCTTCCCAGCCCCACCCAGAGTTATTTTTTAACTGTGATCCTCAGATCTCTGCCTTCAGAGTTGCTCAGGTTACAGGTATGAGACTCTAGTGCCCCCCCTTTCCCCTAAGGAAATTAACTGGAGATGAGTCTCATAGACTTTCTTATCCAGGCTGACTTCAAACTGAGATCTGAGAATCTCAGCTTCCTGACTAGCTAGGATTATAGGTAGCGTGAACCACCTATACCCAGCCAGTTTTATTTTTCATGTCTCAGCGATTTAAAGCATATTAGGTTGAACATGTGAGGACTAGATTATGTTTCAATTTCGAAGGGGAATGAATATATAAGTAGATTTTGTTTAGTTTTTTGAGATGTGGTCTTGCTTGGGCTGGCCTCAAACTTGAGGTCTCAAGTGATCCTTCTCTTTCCATTTCTTGAATAGTTAAAACTACAAATGTGTAATATTGTACTGAACCTGGCTTAGGGGTCTTGTTTCTTTGAGACAGGCTTTTTTCCTATAGCCTAGACTGGTCTAGAACTTACTTTGTAGTTCAGTCTGGCCTAAAACTTGTAATGTATCTTCAGAGTGCTGGAATTGTAGGTGTAAGCCACCACACTAACTTTGGGTTTGTTATTGTTGTTTGTGGTTTGAACTCAGGGTCTGTGCACTGTCCTTGAGCTCTTTTGCTCAAAGCTAGTGTTCTACAACTTTGAGCCACAGCATCATTTCCATTTTTCTGGTGATTAATTTGGAAATTAGAGTCTCATGGACTTTGAACTGGTTTTGAACTTCAATCTTAGATCTCAGCCTCCTGAATAGCTAGGTTTACCTGTGCAAGTCACTAGTGCCCAGATGAGTTTGGTATTTTAATATTCACAGTTTCAGAGTGTCAAAGCCCAGTTCTATTATTAAACAGATTGCAAATTAATCATTAAAGTGTTCCTTTCCTTTTACAGGTAACAGAGTTAGTCCTTGATAATTGCCTGTGTGTCAATGGGGAAATTGAAGGCCTGAATGACACTTTTAAAGAACTAGAGTTTCTGAGTATGGCTAATGTGAAATTAAGTTCACTGGCCCGGCTCCCTAGCTTGAATAAACTTCGAAAGGTAAGTTGAAATGAATCGGAAAGTATCAAGATTTCAATGTGAAGGCTCTTATATTTACTTCTTAGCCACTGAAACAACCATTTTGCCTGTTTGAAATAGGAGTTTTCGTCTAATACTGAATCTGTTTATCTGTATTGGTTCTGAGGCTTGAGTTCAGGGCCTGGGTGCTGTTCCTGAGCTTTTTGTTTAAGGCCCACGCTCTATCACTTGAGCCACCGCACCACCTCCAGCTTTTTGGTAGTTTATTGAAGATAAGAGTCTCACTGATTTTCTTCAGTGTTTCTTTGAACAGCAACAATCCTTAGCTCTCAGCTTCCTGAGTAGCTAGAATTACAGTGGTGTGCAGCTGACTCTAATACTGTTTTTATTTATTTTACTTTTGTTGGTTCTGGGATATGATACTTTTAGGAATTTAAATTTATTAATGCAGTTGTTATATGGCAAAAATTTGGATTTAATATCTACCAAATATTTTTCTCTGTATCATGCAATCTAAATGTAACGTAGAAGTCCATCAGGATAGGGGTTCTAATGTGTTACATGCCATATATAGATGGGAATTTGGAAATTGATGATTTACAGTGGCAGTCTTTTGAAACAGAGAGATTACACATGTTTTTCTTCAAATTTGTGTCTTTGTAAAATGTTGGAGCCATCTTAAGCCTTCATTTTTTTTTATTCTTTTTTTCCTCCCTCCATGTTGAATACATAGTTGGAACTTGGTGACAATATAATTTCTGGAGGTTTGGAAGTCTTGGCAGAGAAATGTCCAAATCTTACCTACCTCAATCTGAGCGGAAACAAAATCAAAGACCTCAGTACTGTGGAAGCTTTGGTAAGTTTTTCAGAGATTTGGTTTCTGTTTTTCTAATTTCTATTCAGTTCTTGAAAAAAATGTTTTTTTTTGGTTGGTTGTGGGAGTTGAACTCTGGGCTTGGGTGCAGTCCCTGCGCTCTTCAGCTCAAGACAAGTGCTCTACCACGTGAGCAACAGCATCACTTCCAGTTTTCTAGTGGTTTATTGGAGATAAGAGTCTCACTGACTTTCCTGCCCGGGCTGGCTTTGAACCTCAATCCTCTGATCTCAGCCTCCTGAATAGCTAGAATTACAGGCGTGAGCTACTGGTGCTAGTTCTTAATTTCTGAATCTCTTTATGTTCTAATCTAGATGGTTACTGCTTTTCTTTTCCCTTAGAATACAATATCAAGCCAGTGTTGGAATCCCAGCATTTGTAAGGTTCAATTGGAGGATCATGAATTTGAGCCATCCTGTGCTTGCATAGTGAGAATCTGTCTTAAAAAAAAGCACCTAGTAGGTCCTGAGTTCAAGCTGTACTGGTATCAAAAAACAAAAAGAGGGCTGGGAAGGTGGCTTAGTGGTAGAGCGCTTGCGTCACATGCATTGAAGCCCTGGGTTTTATTCCTCAGCACCACATAAACAGAAAAAGCCAGAAGTGGTGCTGTGGCTCAAGTGGTAGAATGCTAGCTTTGAGCTGAAGAGCTGAGGGACAGCGCCCAGGCCCAGAGTTCAGACCTCATGACCAACAAAAAAAAAAGAAAAGAGAAGAGAAGAAAAAGATATTTTAAAAAAGATAAAATAATGTTATCAGTTTCAAGAGTTTGCTCTTTGATTTTATTTTGTGTGTGTGTGGGGGGGGGGTCATGGACTTAACCTCAGGCCCTGGATGCTATTTCTTTTCTTTATTTTTTTTTTTGGGGGGGTCTGGTCGTGGGGCCTGAACTCTGGGCCTGGGCGCTGTCCCTCAGCTCTTCAGCTCAAGGCTAGTGCTCTACTACTTGAGCCACAGTGCCACTTCAGGCTTTTTCTTTTTGCTTATGCGGTGCTGAGGAATTGAACCCAGGGCCTCATGCATGTAAGGCAAGCGCTCTACCACTGAGCCACCTTCCCAGTCCCTTGGGTACTGTTTCTGACCTTTTGTGCTTGAGATTAGTGTTCTACCACTTGAGTCACAGCTCCTCTTCTGGCCTTTTTAGTGGTTAACTGGAGATGAGAGTATTTGCAGACTTTCCTCTGGGCTGGCTTTGAACCTTGCTCCTCAGATCTCAGCCTCCTGAGTAGTTAGGATTATAGGCTTAAGTCAAAGGTGCTCAGCTAAGGCATTCTTTGATTGTCCTGCCTCACCCTGTCTCCAGGGTGCTGGGATTATAGGTGTGTGATATTATTCCAGCCTTCCCACCCCCTCCTCCCTCCTGTCTTTGGGGCTTGAACTCAGGACCTGGGCTCTGTTCCTGAGCCTCTTTGCGCTCTGTCACTTGAGCCACAGTGTCACTTCCTGTTTTTTTCTAAGTAGTTTACTAGAGGTAAGAGTCTGAAAGCCTTCCCTGCCTAGGCTGGCTTTGAAATCCTCAAATCTCAGCCTCCTGAGTAGTTAGGATTACAGTCTTAAGTCCCAGGTACCCAGCTCATTCCAGTCTCTTTTTCTCCCCCTATCTAAAAGAAAACCTTTATTTCAAAAAATAAGAACTGTCACCTCCAAATATTTATATACAGGGTCAGTCAATGAAATTAGACACTAAGACAGGTAGGATAATAGAGGTAAGACTGAACAAAACAAATTTGGAATTTATATGCCAAAGAGGTCTAACTAAGAGAGTTGGTTGTGTTTCATAAATTTACCTTATAAAATTCTAAAAATACAAGACTGTCTTTCAGTTTTAAATATATGTCCTCTAGACCACAAATTAAAAAAAAAAAGAACCGTGCTATTTAAAGTATTGACTGTAAATTTTAACTTTACTTTTCCAGCAAAATCTTAAAAATTTGAAAAGTCTTGACTTGTTCAACTGTGAGATCACAAACCTGGAAGATTACAGAGAAAGTATTTTTGAGCTGTTGCAGCAAATCACATACTTAGATGGATTTGATCAGGAGGATAACGAAGCACCAGACTCGGAAGAGGAAGATGATGAGGGTAATCATTCTTAGTACTCTTAAGTGTGTCATAATCATAGACTCCAAGCTAGTCATGAAAATTAGATTGGGCTTAGAGATTTCAGTAAGAAAAAGCCCATGTAAGATATTACTAAGACAAGAAAAATTAAAAATCCATGGCTATAGCCTTTTTTTTCATTGTCAATCCTGAAACTTAGGGCTTTGTATTCTTGCTCAGCTTTGTTCACTCTGCTGATGCTCTATTACTTGAGCTACACCTCCAGTCCTGTGTGTTTGGTGGTTAGTTGGAGATAAGAGTGTCTTAGAATTGTGTGCCCTGGATGGCTTTGAACCTTGATCCTCAGATCTAAACTTTTCTGAGTAGCTAGGATTATAGAACTGTGCTACTGGAACCTGGATTGTCTGGAGTTTTTTTTTTTTGGCCTTGTGGGATTTGAGTTCTGGGCCTGGGCACTGTCTCTTAGCATTTCAGCTCAAGGCTAGCGTTCTACCACTTGAGCCACTGTGTGCCACTTCCAGCCTTTTCTGCTTATATGGTGCTAAAGAATCGAACCCAGGGCCTCATGCATGCAAGGCAAGCGTTCTACCACTGAGCCTCTTCCCAGCCTGCTTTTTGTTTTTTTTGATGCCAGTACAGCTTAAACTCAAGGTGCTGTTCCTGTGCTCTACCACGTGAGCCAAAACTTCACTTCCAGCTTTTTGCTAGTTAATTGGAAATAAGACTTCATAGATGCTAGGTGCTGGTAGCTCATGCCTGTAATTCCTAGCTACTCAGGAGGCTGAGATCTGAGGATCACAGTTCAAAGCCAGCTGGGGCAGGAAAGTCCATGAGACTCTTATCCCCAGTTAACCACCAGAAAACTGGAGGTGGCACTGTAGCTCAAAAATGGTAGAGCAGTAGCTGGGATTACAAGTGTGAGCCACTGGGTGCCTGGCTTGGGCTTCTTTTTGAAGTGATGAAAATATCCTTGAATTAGGTAGGGAATACAGATATTTTCTTGAGATAAAAGGAGACTCACATCAGATGGCAGAGTAGATGTTAAAAGTAATGGGAGAGTGCTTTCTATTATTGGTTTAAAAAAGTTTTTCACTGTTAAAGGAAACAGACTGGGCTCTGTGACACATACTTGTCATCCCAATGGCTCAGGGAAGCATAAATAGTATTGTAGTCCAGGCATAAAGTGAGATCCTATCTCAAAAATAACCAAAGCAAAAGGGCTGGCACCGTGACTTAACCAATAGAGTACCATCTTAGTAAGTTTGCTTATGTGGTGCTGAGGAATCGAACCCAGGGCCTCGAGCATGCAAGGCAAGCACTCTACCACTGAGCCACCTTCTCAGCCCATGTGCTCAAGTCTTTTGAGTGCCAGCCTTGAGTGAAAAAGCTAAGGGACAGTTCCCAGACCCTGAATTCAAGCCCCAGTACTAGCACCAAAAAGTAAAACAAAACAAAATCAAAAGCCAACAACAACCAACTTTTGACACAATGATGGTCAAAAGTTACTGACAATACTTTCCATCCATTGGCATGACTTTAAAGTGATTGGGAGGGGCTGGGAAGGTGGCTCAGTGGTAGAGTGCTTGCCTTGCATGCCTGAGGCCCTGGGTTTGATTCCTCAGCATCACATAAGCAAAAAGGCGGAAGTGACGCTGTGGCTCAAGTAGTAGAGTGCTAGCCTTGAGCTGAGGAGCTGAGGGACAGTGCCCAGGCCCACAATTCAGGCCCCACGACCGACCAAAAAAAAGAAAAATAAAAAAATAAAGTGATTGGGAAAGGGTTAAAAGGCCAATATGCTATCTAGAAACATTTGCCTAGAGATTTGCTCATCTTTCAAAACTATTTTTTGCTGGGCACCAGTAACTCATGCTATCTGCTACTCAGGAGGCTGAGATCTGAGGATCATGTTTTGTTTTTTGCTAGTGCTGGGACTGGAACTCAGGGCCTGGGCACTACCTCTGAGCTTCTTCTTTTGATCGGTCATGGGGCTTGAACCCTGGGCCTGGGTGCTTCCCTCAGCTCTTCAACTCAAGGCTAGCCTTCTACCACTTGAGCCGCAGCTACACTTCTGGTTTTCTGGTGGTTAATTGGAGTTGAGTTTCACAGACTTTCCTGCCTGGGCTGGCTTTGAACCTTGAGTCTCAGATCTCAGCCTCCTGAGTAGCTAGGATTACAGGCGTGAGCCACTAGCACCTGGCTTACCCCTGAGCTTCTTTTGCTCAAGGCTATCACTCTGCCACTTGAGCCACAGCACCACTTTCTAATTAACTATCACAAAGGGAAGAGGAGCTGTTGCTCTAGTGATAGAGTGCTATTCATGAGCAAAAAAGCTCAAGGATAGTCCCTAGGCTCTGAGTTCAAGCCCTATTATAAGCACAAAATAAATAATAAATAATAATTTAAAATATTTTAAAAGATGAAGATGAAGATGAAGATGAAACTGGTCTACTTGAAGGATATGAGGAGGAGGAGGAGGAGGAGGAAGAAGAGGAAGATGAAGATGAAGCAGATTCAGAACTGGGAGAAGGAGAAGAGGAAGTGGGCCTTTCATACTTAATGAAAGAAGAAATTCAGGTGAACATACTTGCACTGAAAATTAATTACCTAGGTGAAGGGCTACTATGTCCTAAAAAAGTGATTGTGTAGAAATCTGAGTTGTTTGTGAACTTGTGGAAATGCATGTGTTTTTTTTGTTTTGTTTTGTTTTTTTTTGCCTATCTTTTTTCCTACCGTACTGTATCCAGTTAATCATATATACCTATTGATTTTTTTTTTCCAGGTATATTGCTTTCAAATCTATCCTGCCTTCAATGGCATGGTATGATGAAAACAGATTACAAATACTTTTGCAGTTATAGAAGTGAGATTATGCCAACCTTCAAGGATTGTTATTAAGGACTTAATAAGATAATGTTTGTGAGGTATTTAGCCCTTAGCACATTGTAGATACTTAAGGAAACTTAATTTCTTCTCTCTAATTATCTCTTGCCTTATACTCTTATAATAGCTCTCTAAATGGTCTCTCTTAATACAGCGTCTTCATTTAGGAATACCCTCCACTGTGTTTCAGGTGCAGTCAGATGCAAATGTGATCATATCACTAGCTTTCTTGAGGTCTTCAGTATTTCTCTGTTGTCACTAAAACATACAACATTCTTCCTTAACTATGGCCTTTGATTCCTTCCCTAGCCTCATTTCTTTCTTTCTTTTTTTTTTTTTCTGTTGGTCGTGGGGCCTGAACTCTGGGCATGGGCACTGTCCAGTTCAAGGCTAGTGCTCTACCACTTGAGCCACAGTGCCATTTCCAGCTTTTTTTTTTTTTTTTTTGTCGGTCGTGGGGCTTGAACTCTGGGCCTGGGCGCTGTCCCTCAGCTCTTCAGCTCAAAGCGAGCGCTCTACCACTTGAGCTACAGCGCCACTTCCGGTTTTCTGGTGGTTTTTTATTGGAGATAGGAGTCTCACGGTCTCTCCTGCCTGGGCTGGCTTTGAACCGCGATCCTCAGATCTCAGCCTCCTGAGTAGCTAGGATTACAGGCGTGAGCCACCAGCGCCCGGCCATTTCCAGCTTTTTCTGCTTATGTAGTGCTGAGGAATTGAACCCAGGGCCTCATGCATGTGAGGCAAGCGCTCTACCACTGAGCTACCTTCCCAGTCTCCCTAGCCTCATTTCTTTCAATATCAAATTACTTGGCCTTATGTTGTATATACATTGTTCACTCTGTCTGAAATGATTTTTTCCCATGCTCCCTGATGAACTTAATTTTGACTTGTGTTGAAGTAAACACAAACATTACAAAACATGCAAAGCATACTAATTTTATGTTTACTTCCGTGAAATTTTATGTGTGGAGTTTTGTATATTTTTTTCTTAGCAATCACCCTTCCTCTTAGCCTTTATACCTGATTAGGCTAGGCACTAGTGGCTCATGACTGTGATACTAGCTACTTAGAAGGACGAGATTACTAGCTACTTAGTAGGAGGACAGAGGATCCAGGCCAGCCTGGGCAAAACATTTATATGACCCTCATTTCAACAGAAAAAACTGAGTGTGGTAGTAGTACATTCCTATTATCCCAACTATCCAGGGAAGAGTAAATAGGACTGGCCTAGGTGAAAAAACAAAAAGCAAGACCCTATTAAAAAAAAACAACCAGAGTAGTGAGATGGATTGAAATTAGTGTGAACATGTGTGGAGGTATAACAATGAACTCCCTGCTCCCTGTATAACTAATAAAAGTGAATTTTAAAAAAATTTAAAAATCAGGGCAAAAGAGGCTGGAGGCTCTGGTTTCATAGCAAAATAAAATTGAAATAGTAACTGCCTGCAAAGGAGAGGGTAGAAAAACTAGAAAAACTTGAAAGTGGGCCAGGGCCATTTTGAAAAGAAGAAAAGCATCTTACATATATAGCTTCTGAGGCAATCAGTATATTATATGCTTATCTGTACAGTTTCCATGATCAAAATAGTAACCATAAAAGAAGCGATCATGCTGGGCACTGGCAGCTCATGTCTGTAATCCCAGAACCTAGGAGGCAAAGGCAGAAGGATCTCAACTTCATTTTGCTATGATTTTTCTTTTTTTTTGGGTCCGGTTGTGGGGCCTGAACTCTGGGCCTGGGTGCTGTCCCTCAGCTCTTCAGCTCAAGGCTAGCGCTCTACCACTTGAACCACAGTGCCACTTCTGGCTTTTTTCTTTTTGCTTATGTGGTGCTGAGGAATCGAACCCAGGGCCTCGAGCATGCAAGGCAAGCGCTCTACCACTGAGCCACCTTCCCAGTCCCTGCTATGATTTTTCAATGCAGCACAATATTCTATTGTGTAAATATTTAGATATGGAAGGAACTTGCAGGTCTTTCTGTGTGGACTGAGGGCTAGAGCAGGGAGTATGGGTTGGGTATACTTTATCTGAAGTGCATGAGCCCTTCATTGTTTTAGATTTCTTTTTTTGCTGGGGGTGGGGGGGGGGGGTGCTGACGTGGGGCTTGAACTCTGGGCCTGGGTGCTGTCCCTGAGCTTTGTGACTAGTGTTCTGCCACTTGAGCCACAGCGCCACTTTGGTTTTCTGGTGGTTAATTGGAGCTAAGAATCTCATGGACTTTTTCTCCCCAGGCTGACTTTGAATTGTGAGCCTCAGGTCTCAGCCTCCTGAGTAGCCAGGCTTACAGGCGTGAGCCACCGGTGTCCAGCTTAAATTTCTTATTTTTGTTTTTAAGTTTTTTATTATTATATATTAACTATAGAGGGGGAAATCTCATTGTGACATTTGTTTATAGTATATTCCAATCGATGTAATGGCTTCTGTCATTTTCCCTTTTCCTAAAATTCTGCAGGGTTCATTGTTCTATTTTCATTATATGCAAACAATCTACTTTGACCATATTCATCCCCTCTATCCTCCTTCCTGCACATACTCATGTTTTCCCTGCTTCCTTCCTCATCTGATTTGCTTCTTTTGTGTGTGTGTGGGGGGGGGGAATATTTGTAACTACATAATGAGATGGGGAAGATGAGACCCAAGTCTCATCTTTTTGTTGTTTTTGTTTTGGTCATGGGGCTTGAACTCTCTGGGCCTGGGTGCTGTCCCTCAGCTCTTCAGCTCAAGGCTAGTGCTCTACCACTTGAGCCACAGCACCACTTCCAGTTTTCTGGTGGTTTATTGGAGATAAGAGTCTCATGGACTTCCCTGCCCTTGCTGGCTTTGAACTGTGATCCTCAGATCTCAGCCTCCTGAGGAGCTAGGATTACAGGCGTGAGCCACTGCTGCCTGATGTGTGTGTGTTTCAATATAATTTCATTGTTACTATTGAAGTATTGTGTGGAGGGATTACCATTTTATGGATCAGGTAATTAGTATATTCCTTTTTTCCCCCCAATTTTTTATTGTGATTAAATGATTACTTAATTTCCCAAATTTCATAGTATTGTGGGAATGTGATGCTTAGTTAAAGTCACAAACACATTCTATCTTTCATGGGGCAAATCGTCTATCGTGGTCTATAATATTTATGAGTTCTATAAGCTTTGACAATACAGTTATTTCTCCCACATTGGGTGATATGTACATTTCTTTTTTGTGTCGTCGTCCTGGTTTCCCTCCGGTGTGCACATATATACCATATATGTGATCAGCAGCATGGGGTTATTTAGTAGTGATTTCACCAGATGGGGGGAAGTCCTTTGTTTCTTAGGTCTTGTTAATTTTGTCATATCATGTTGGATTTAACATCCACTTATCAGGGAGACCATGTGCTGTTTGTCTCTTTGCTATTGGCTTACCTCGCTCAACACAGTACATTGCTTTTTTAAAACAATGTCACCCCTTCCTTCACTTTCCTCCAGTTTTCCCCTCTCATCCCTGTCCACAAGTTACATAGGTCATTTAGTATCTCTTTTTTGTTGCTATCTAATTAAATAAAAAATCCCCCAAAAACTCAATTCCTGATTTTTCTCTGGTTACTTGTGAGTAAGTAACCATGTATGGCCTGCAGTCACTCTGTTACATAAAACAAATAGAGAACATTGTTGTAGAAAGTTGATTTGAACAGTGGAGGTCTAAAGCATTACTTCGTTTCTTCTCTTCTTTTCTCTTCTCTTCTCTTCTCTTTTCTTTTCTTTTCCTTTTGTTGTTGTTGTGTTGTGAAGCTTAAACTCTGGGCTTGAGCTGTCCCTGAGCTCTTCAGCTCAAGGTGAGCACTCCACCACTTGAGCCACAGTACCACTTCCAGTTTTCTGGTGGTTACTTGGAGATAAAAATCTCAGAGACAAAGCCAGGCGCTGGTGGCTCACGCCTGTAATCCTAGCTACTCAGGAGGCTGAGATCTGAGGATCTCGGTTCAAAGCCAGCAAGGGCAGGAAAGTCCATGAGACTCATCTCTAATAAACCCCTCAGAAAACTGCAAGTGGCACTGTGGCTCAAGTGGTAGAGTGCTTGCCTTAAGCTGTAGAGCTGAGGGATAGTGCCCAGGCCCAGAGTTCAAGCCCTACGACCACCACCACCACCACCAACAACAAAAGAATCTCAGAGACTTTCCTTGCTGTACTGCAATCCTCAGATCTCAGCCTCCTGAATAGCTAGGATTACAGGTATGAGCCACTGCACCTGGCTTAGTCTTTTTCTTGTAAAAGACACCTTAGATAGGCACAGGTTGTGGTTATCAGGACACAAGAGTATGTATGGTCTCTTTGCTCTTTCTGGGATGTGTTAAATGGAAAAGTCAGTGTCGTGGTTTATTTATTCTTTAAACTGAATGTTTGAATTTCAAGGATGAAGAAGATGATGATGACTATGTTGAAGAAGGGGAAGAAGAGGAGGAAGAAGGTGAGCTACAAAAGCCACAAATTTTGAAATTAAAATGCAAATATGTTTAATGGTTTTCAAGGCATAGTCTATAATGCAAACTATTACTTCTCTTTGAGTAATTTCTCAGGGCATTAATTTAATTCCACTAAAAAAAAAATTGAACATCTGATACCATACATCTTAAGAACAGCACCGAGCTGGGCACTGGTGGCTCATGCCTGTAATCCTAGGAGGTTGAGATCTGAGGATCAAGGTTCAAAATGAGCCAGGGCAAAAAAGTCCATGAGACTTATCTCCAATTAACCAGCAAAAAGCTGAAAGTAGAGCTGTGACTCATGTGATAAAGCACCAGCCTTGAGTTAAAGTAGGGATGGTGCCCAAACCCTGAGTTCAAGCTCAGGACAAGCACTGGAAAAAAAAAAAAAAGGAATGAAGTCTGTGTGTAGAGGTTGATGCCTATAATCTCAGCCCTTGGGAAGCTGAGGCAGGGTGGTTATGAGCTGGAGGCCAGTCTGGGTTAGGTGCAGGCACAAACAACCCCAGAGAAAGAAAGAAACAAAATAGGAGTGAAGAGATAGCTCAGTAAGTTATGTTCAATTCATTATTTTTTAATGGTCTTTTATTTTGAAGGAATAACACCCTTTAGATTTGCTCTTTGGAGCTCTTTTCCTAGCCCTTTCAGAAATCTAGCTCTGGCAAGCTGTTTCTTGACCTGTACTTCATGATTTGGCCACAAGAGTGCATAGCAAATTCATTATTTATGGATTTCTATGTGCTTGTATATGTTCGTTTAAACATTGTTTACATTGAAACTGAAGATCTCAGATGCAAACTTAATCTATTTTTTGTTTCTGCTATTAACTTTCCACTGATACTAAGACTTTGTAACTTAATAAGCTTTTTTTTTTTTTTTTCCCTGGGGCTTGAACTCTGGGCCTGGGCGCTGTCCCTCAGCTCTTCAGCTCCAGGCTTAGAGCTCTACCTCTTGTGCCATAGGGCCACTTCTGGTTTTCTGGTGGTTTATTGGAGATAAGAGTCTCATGGAGGGGCTGGGAAGGTGGCTCAGTGGTAGAGCACTTGCCTTGCATGCTCGAGGCCCTGGGTTCGATTCCTTAGCACCACATAAGTAAAAAGCCGGAAGTGGTGTTGTGGCTCAAGTGGTAGAGCACTAGCCTTGAGCTGAAGAGCTGAGGGACAGCGCCCAGGCCCAGAGTTCAGGCCCCACGACCGGACCCCCCCCCAAAAAAAAAAAAAAAAAAGAGTCTCATGGACTTTCCTGCCAGGGCTGGCTTTGAACTGTAATTCTCAGATCTCAGCCTCCTGAGTAGCTATGATTACACGCGTGAGCCACCAGTGCCCAGCAGCATTCATTTGTTTTAAATATTTGCATTTCTTCCATTCTTTCAGAAGAAGGCCTTCGTGGAGAGAAGAGAAAACGAGATGCTGAGGATGATGGAGAAGAAGAAGATGACTAGATCATTCTAAGATTCAATTTCCTAGATCTCCTGGGTGTGCAACAGAGTGATCACATCTTCTTTCTTTTTCATGTATGATAGCTCTCCCTACCAGAAGATAATCTGTAACTTTTTTATAGGAGAAGTGTGGTTTTACTATTTTTGCCTTATCATTCCAATTAAGATTTACTAGTTTGCTAATGATCATGTTGTATGTAGAGAAAAATTTTCATTAACTCCCTCATCCCTCCATTGTGCAATTCTCTAGCAATGTATTTGGAATCTTAATTTTTCTAATTCAGGCTTACTGTCTTAGACATTTTTAGCCCATAATTAAAACATGATCAATTTTACACAGGTATAGTTTGGTGCATTTCATTTATAAGGTTTTAAAGTTATTTATAAATTAACTGAAATTATGGTCAGCTCTCATATGAAAGGAAAATAGCCTCTTGATTGATAAGTTGACTTTTTTTTTAAGCAGTGATTCAGATTTTTAGTTTGAAGGCAGTGATTTTTATTTTATTCTGGATATAAGCATTTGGGGGCCATCTTGTCACTTGACTACATTGGAAAGTAGAATCAGAATAATAAAGGTCCATGTAGCAGTTAGTGTAGTTCATGGATTTGGGGAAAGTTCTATTCAGTAATTAGACCATGAGTTTTTATGGTGACTGAGAAGATTTTCTTTTGGAAGGACAAATTGCTTATGCTAAGTCCAGAGACTTGCAGGTGAGTCCTTTCTTCAGGCTGTAGATCATGACATGCTAGTGGTTTTATTTTGTTTTAGAAATGCCTGTCTTTTTTTTATGATTAGCTTCCCTTCTAGCTTCATTCCCTCTCTTATCCCAAAAGAAAGATGGGAAACTTGCAGCTGTCCAGAAAACCTTTAGTCTAATACCTCAAGTACCTTTTCAGGCTTGTCTGGGTTTTAAACAAAGTGGGAGAATTAGAGAATTTTCTTAGATAAAATACAGTTTTATGCAACAAGCTCAGCTTACTGTTAAATCTTTCTTGGTTGATAACATGTAATACTGTATCAAAATAAAGAGAGAAAAGTAGAGGAGGCTTTAGAAAGTAGCATCAGCATTTCTCAAAAGTCAGAGTGATTGCCTGTTGATGAGACTGGAGTTTTTAAACTGGTTTTCCAAAATGAGTTGGAAACTGACCTTGTAAAGTATTTACAGCTTTTTTGAGTAGAACCTTTAATTTCCTATCTATAGTTTTAAAGCATAATCATTGGAGTGTAGTAGGCAGTTGGAAGAATATTTGAAACTAAATTGATAGGAAAATTGAGATTTATTTTCAAATTGTTTGCCCATTAAAGATAGAAAAAATATTTGTGATTGTTTCTTCCTTATATGGCTACTAACTAAAACAGTAGAAAAGTCTATCTCCCTTTGGTCATGGAGGCTCCATGTTCAAGACAGCTTTGACAAATTCGATGTTCTTCTCTCTGAGGCACAAATCACTGAGTATAGTATTGCTGTCACTCCCTTTTTGTTTTAAGACATATAATTTAGTGTTTTAAAATACTTATGAAGTTTGTGACAAACTAAATAGGCTGCACAACTGACTGAAATAAAACACTTGAGATAAATTTGGCGGTAGAGATTGAAATCTCCAAAAGATGGACATTTTTTTCTCTCCTAATTTTATCAATTGAAATGCCTGTGTTCATTCCTAAAACATTCTCACTCTGCCAATTATAAAATACTTATTTTAAAATGAAATCTATATATTGACTTATCAATCATCTATTGTGCAATCAAAATTAGAGTTCTTTGGTTTGAAGACTACATTTAGAGCCTCCAGATAACTTTTAAGACTTCCTTAGCTCTGTGGGTGGTATTTTCATGCAAATAAGTAAGGGTGGGTTTATATTTTGTAGTTTTGGGTCCTGTTTTAATGCTCTTTGTATGGCAGTATGTATATAATGTGTTAAGTTCTTCAAGAATCTCTCCTTAAAATTTTGAATACTTTTGTGCAACTGTGTTTTGAATAAAGCCATGACAGTGTTAAAAAAAATTCAAAAAAATGCAGTACTCCTGATCATTCTTTCATTGTTTCTGACTATTCCCTGGTTTTTGTGACTGCTGTAACTTAAAAGTTTTTGAAACTGAATTGCTTCAAATAAATTGAAGATTTGTTATAATGATTAGTTTCAGTGTATGACATTTGCTTTTTCTGCAATACCATTGGTAGCTCTGAAGGTCTTTTAAAAATAAAAACATTAAAAAGTTATTAGTTTTACTCTTAAAAATTTTTTTTGTGTGTATATCTGCCCTGGTCTTGAACTCAGGCCTGAGTGCTGTTCCTGAGCTCTTTTGCTCAAGGCCAGCACTCTACCACTTCTAGCCACAGAGGTACTTCTGGTTTTTTGGTGGTTAATTGGAGATAAGAGTGTCACTTTCCTGCCCTAGCTGGTTGTGAACGGCAATTCTCAGATCTCAACTTCCTGATTACAGTCATCAGCTACCAACACTGGAGCCTGGGCTGGCTTTGAACCCCATTTTTCAGATCTGTTTTCTAAGTAGCTAGGATTAGCCAGGTGTAGCTACTGGCACCTGTCTGTTGCAGAATCTTTTGATAATGGGAATACAAATACATATAATTCATTGTTTTCTGTTTTCTAGTTTTTTTTTCCCTTACATGATTTTTTAAATGTTTAATTTGTGGACAGTTCTGGAATATTTCTTTTAACCTCAAGGCACAAGCTAAGCATTTTTGTGTGTGTGTGAAAATACCATACAGAGGGGTTACAATTACATGAGCAAGGTACATTTCTTATCAAGCATTGTTGCCTCCTCCTTTGTTTCCGCTTGTCATCCCTGCCCTCCCAGCTAAGCATTTTCATGATTGCTCTTCTTGAGCTTTTTGGAGTGGAGCTATGGCTTAAGTGGCAAGAATGCTAACCTTGGGCTGGGAAGGTGGCTCAGTGGTAGAGAGCTTGCCTTGCATGCCTGAGGCCCTGGGTTCAATTCCTCAGCACCACATAAGCAAAAAGAAAAAAGCCGGAAGTGGCGCTGTGGCTCAAGTGGTAGAGTGCTAGCCTTGAGCTGAAGAGCTGAGGAACAGCGCCCAGGCCCCACGACCGGACCCCCAAAAAAAAAGTGCTAACCTTGATCAAAAAAGCATTTTCATGATGTAGTTATATAGAGAAGATATTTGATTATAGTATTTTGCTTTCTGGATAATGGCATATATTGAAGTACTTTCAATTTACAGGTAACTACTTAATATGATTTTTATTTTATACTTTAAAAACGTAAAGCTCTTAAATCTGTCAAGTATAATTAGATAATCAAGCAATTCAATGAGACATTGATTCAACATTCTTTGTTTTTGGTGGTAGTGGGGTGCGAACTGAATCTCCTTGGTAGGCAGGTGCTCTGCCACTTGAGCCATGCCTTAAGTACTCTTAGCTTGTTTATTCCTTTTTTTTCAAAAAAAATCTTTGACACATTAATTCTTCCAGTTGCTTGAGATTTCCACCGTTGTGAATGTACTGGATGTAATGGTATTCTGCAGCTGTTGCTTTATATAGCTTTGTACTACCACATGTCTTTTTCATGTACTAATCAACCTAAGATTTGAGCACATGGCATGAATACTTTGGCCTAAGGTAGCTATTTGGATTACTAGTGTATTGAATAGCCCAAACTTCAAGAATAGGTTTCACTATAAAATAACAATTACAAAATGAGCTGATTTGAGGAGAATCTTTGAAGATATATGCTTCTGGGCACTGGTGGCTCATGCCTGTAATCCTAGGTACTCAGGAAGCTGAGATCCAAGAATCTAGGTTCAGAGTCAGCCCAGACAGAAAAATCCATTAGACTCATCCTCAGTTAACCACCAAAGAAGGAACCAGAAGTGGAGTTATGGCATAAGTGGCAAAAGTGCTAAACTTGATCAAAAAAGCCCAGGGACAGAGTGCAGGCTCTGAGTTCAAGCCTCAGAATTAGCACCATTAAGAAGAAAAAAAGATTACATGCTGGTATAATGCTTTTATTTCATTCAAGTCACTTTTTTGATTAGATCTTAACATTGGATTACTCCATTTAACAACTCTGAGTTAGGAAAGAATCAGAAACAAGTATAACTTTTTTTTTTTTTTTGTCAGCCGTGGGGCTTGAACTCTGGGCCTGGGCGCTGTCCCTCAACTCTTCAGCTCAAGGCGAGCGCTCTACCACTTGAGCTACAGCGCCACTTCCGGTTTTCTGGTGGTTTATTGGAGATAGGAGTCTCACGGTCTCTCCTGCCCGGGCTGGCTTTGAACCGCGATCCTCAGATCTCAGCCTCCTGAGTAGCTAGGATTACAGGCGTGAGCCATCAGCGCCCGGCAAGTATAACTTTTTCATTAGTATTTACAAATAGTTCTTAAGGGCTGACTAGCTGCAATCAAGTGAAACTGGCCTATCATACTGCAGGTCTGCAGTGAACTTAGTGCAAGTGCAGTGATTTTTTTTTTTTGTCCCTTGTGGGGCTTGCACTCTGGGCCTGGGGGCTGTCCCTCAGCTTTTCAGCTCAAGGCTAGCGCTCTACCACTTGAGCCACAGAGCCACTTCTGGTTTTCTGGTGGTTAATTGGAGATAAGAGTCTCATGGCCTTTCCTGCCCGGGCTAGCTTTGAACTGTGATCCTCAGATTTCAGCCTCCAGCTAGGATTACAGGCATGAGCCACCAGCGCCCAGCTAAGTGCAGTGTTTTTATTTGTTTTTTACCCTATCACCACTTTTCTGAAAGTATTCTAAGAGCAAACTTGTTTCTGCAGTGTTGAAGATTATATGTAGATTGTGTGTGTATTTGTGTGTGTGTGTGTGTGTGTGTGTGTGTGTGTGTGTTTGGGGTTGAACTGAGGGTCTGGGTGCTGTCCTTAGCTTTTCATTCAAGGTTGGTTGCTCTACAATTTAAACCACAGCTCTACTTCTGGCTTTTTGCTAGTTATCTGGAGATGAATCTCAGTCTTCTCTGCCTAGGCTGTCTAAAAATCTCTTTCCTCAGGTCACAATCTGGGTAGTTAGGATTACAGTACAGGTACCAGTACCTGGTAGTAAAATACTTCTTAGTAAGATTACCGGTGAGGAATTTTGTATCAGAGTTGGTGATCTTACTAAGTCATCTATCTATATTGGAATGTATGGCAGGATCTACTGCCAAGTTTCCTGGGCCAAAGCAGTCAGTATTGGAAGGATCAAAGCTCCAGAACACAGACTCTTCCTTTTTCTTTTTCTTTCCTTTGTTCCTTCCTTCCCTTCCTTCCTTTTCTTTCCTGTCTGCTTGCTTGCTTGCTCTCTCCCTCCCCCCCTTTTTGGTAGTACTAGAGCTTGAATTCAGAGCTTTGCGTTTCCTAGTTACTCTATCACCCAGTCGTGTTATAGGTATTTTCGACATAGGTTCTGCTTTTTGCCCAGCAATCCCATTTATACTTCCCAAAGTAGCTGGAATGACAGGTTAGCTCACCACATTTAGATATTGATTAAAACAGGTCCCCACCCAAGTGGGCTCTCCAAACCAACATCCTTCCTATCTCTGCAGTAACTGAGTTTGCAGGCCAAAGCCTCTGCCAACTGCCTAATTTTGTTTTTAACTTCATTTCAAGTACTCCACCGTTAAGATTACATTTCTCTATGTTCTTGTTTCTCACACCGCACTCCGGGAGCAAACAAGTTAACCCCAACCTCCCTACTTCAGACTCTCCGTAGGACGCTTGTATGAACAGAACACATTTTACTAAATGCTTTAACTTGACTATGATCTCTTCGGAAATCAACATCAGTTATTTGTTGTCCCTGGGGACACTTGCCTCCAAATTATCTTGACCTTTGAGATACAAATTAACCTGTTTAACTTTCCTTTCCTGAGCCTGCTGTTTTTACCAATGGGCGCCCCCAGCGACTCTGGAACCTCAGGTGGAAAGAATAGGATTTGTGCGTCTAGGGTAGAAGAACAATAGGACTTGGCACTAGGGAAATGCTACTCTGTTACAGAGACAAAAATTAAAAAGCGCTCGACACTTGCTCTTCGACTGACTCACGCGTCACAAGGCAAAAACTTTCTGCGGGGTCAGGCTGCTAAATTCTAGAACAGAAGCGAAACCAGGAGCAAGAAAAACAAGAAGCAGGAAAAACAGGTCACAGCTCATTTAAGACCCGGGCTACCCAAATTGCTTCACAAGGGCGCTCTGCGGAACGCCTCGGATTGGACCACAAATGCCGCAATGGACGTCACGTGACACAGCCACGCCCCCACCGCGATCGCCAAGGGCAGGCTCCACCGCCGGCCCAAAGCTAGTCTGCGCATGCGTGGCGTGGCAGTGCGCACGCGCAGCGTCATAGTACACATGCGCAGTGCGCTTGAAGGCGTCGCGCCCGGACTTTGAGAGCCTGCGGCTGCTCGGGAACCTGCTTCCGTTTCCTTGTTTTGGACCGCCCAGCCATCCGGAACCTGGTCCTTTGGGTCTTTCTTTTTATTGTTTTACATTTTAAAACTTTTCCTTGATTTACCGAGCCATTTTCTTTCAAATTTAATTTCAGGTACTGAACGATTCCAGATTCCTGCGTTCATGATTATTCCCCCGACCCAGCATTTTAAAGTAGCGGTGTTGTGTACGTTGGCAAGAAATAAGGACGAATTCGTGTGGGTTCTCGCCCGACGTTCCCCCCACCCCCCCTTCCAGGGCTGAGTTTGGAGATGAGGCCATTTTGCTTCTCCCCTGTGTGTGTGCCGAGTGCGGCTCAAGTTGGAACTTGGGTTACTTGGTCCCTGCCCCAGGAAGCTAGGTGTTCCACGTTTGTTTTAGTTCCTGTTTCCCGGCGGAATTGATTATTCATTCAGTCATGTTGGTCCTTAAATTCCGCCAATCAGAGCAACCAATTACCCTTGTCACCGGACAGAGGTGAGGATTAGTGAAGCTCCCCTTTAAATATAGGAATTCTTCACTTAGGGTTCTTGACCTCGATGGCAGAATAAGAATGTTTGCACAAGTCACAATGGTAAGAAAATTTGGCAGAGGTTTATTAAGTAAACAAGCAAGGAAACACAAAAGCAGACAGAAGGGCAGGGGCACACTAGCAGAGTGTGAGTGCTCTCATAGGGACACAAAGACACAGACTCAGACATGGAGACACCCAGAGAGACACACAGCTCCCTGGGCTGTTGGGTATTTATAAGGTAAAGGCAGGGGGTCTGGCTTTAAGTTATGCAAAATTCGGTGTTTTGTCTTTGCTTTAACTACACCTAGTGTTATTCTCTGAGTTTCCAGGTAAAAATGCATCCTGCCGTAAAACAGATCCTTATCCTTGAAACAAGGAGACTTCTTGCTATCTACATTTTGGGGCATCTTGTCAGGCAGTTGTGAATTCTGGGGTGAAAAATGTATCCCTTAGGAAAGAATGCATTCAGTTGCTTCTCTTTGAAGCAAAGCTAGTATTTCTGAGTTTTCAGATACCATATTTCTTAGTTGCCTACACCAGGCCTCAGTTCCCATAAGTTATCCTCCTTCACCCTGAGGAAAACCACCAGAAAATGGAACACAGTCTACCTGTCAAATCTTAGCATGAAGGCTCTTCTTTCTCCTAAAAGGAAAGAAGGGTTAGCCAGGGACTTCTGGTGAGAGACCTTAGCTGGAGTACAGCCATCATGGACTCAGACTCCCTTCCGAGAGAAAGCCTTTACGGGAAAACCTGAGCTCAGGTTCCTGAAAAAAATCACAGGACAGTTCTGACTGAGAGCACCCTGACCGATAACTCCCTAGCAACAGCCAATCAGTAACCAGCAGGAAGCTACCTAAAGCTCCAGATTTTTTTTAAAATACCTTTTTATATAAGTTTTTTATTTTGATAATACAGTACAGAGGGGTTACAGGTACATGAGCAAGGGAATGAATACATTTCTTATCAAGCATTGTTGCCTCCTCCTTTGTTTTTTTCCTACCATCCCTTCCGTCCTCAACTATACTCCCCCCCAGATGTTTCTTTTCTTCAAATACTTTATTGTGATTAAGTGATTATCTAATTTCCCAAATTTTACAGTATTGTGGGAGAGTGATGCTTAGTTAAAGTCACAAACACATTCTATCTTTCATGGGGCAAATTGTCTATCGTGGTCTATAACATTTATGAGTTCTATAAGCTTTGACAATACAGTTATTTCTTCCACATTGGATGATATGTACATTTCTCTTGTTTTCCATAGCATCAGCTGTTCCCTCTTTCCCACTTGTTCCCTCCCTCCCATTACTGCCATTGAGTTGCTTAGTTCATTTTGATCAATGTCCAGTGCAGCTGATGGGTCCCGCTGTTGTTTTTCCCTGATTCCCTCTAGTTCTGTGTTGTCCTCCTGGTTTCCCTCTGGTGTGCACATATATACCATATATGTGGTCTGCTAGCAGCATGGGGTTATTTAGTAGTGATTCGACCAGATGGGTGGAAGTCCTTTGTTTCTTAAGTCTTGTTAATTTTGTCATATCACCTTACCTGTTGGATTTAACATCCACTTATCAGGGAGACCATGTGCTGTTTGTCTCTTTGCTCTTAGCTTACCTCACTCAACATGATTTCTTCTAGCTCCATCCATTTCCCTGCAAATGCCATTAGTTTGTCCTTTCCAGATGTTTCTTAAGATAGCATAGTCAACATCTTTTGCTGCTTAGCTGCTTAGCCTGTGCACTTTAGCCAATAGATTGTTACAAGACTCACTTGCTAAATGTTAACCAATCATGTACCCACTAAGTTGGAAGCCCCTATCCTTGCTGTAACCATAATAAAAACCCTGCTAAACTGGAAGTCAGGGCTCTCAACTCTTACCCGCTGCATTGCTGACAGTTGTGAGTCCAGGCTCGAGCTTGAAATAAACGACTCTCGTATGCTTGCATCAGAATCTGCTCCTTGGTGGTCTTTGGGGATCCAGATCTGGACATAACACTGGCTCACGCCTGTAAGCCTAGCCACTTTGGAGGCTGAGATGTGAGGATCGTGGTTCAAAGCCAGCCTGGACAGGAAAGGCCATGAGACTTATCTCCAATAAACCACCAGAAAAAGCCGGAAGTGGCACTGTGGCTCAAGTGGTAGAGTGCTCGCCTTGAGCTGAAGAGTTTAGGGACAGGGCTCAGGCCCAGAGTTCAAGCTCCACGACAAAGAAAGAAAGGGAGAAAGAGACAGCAAACAAGAAAAAAAACAAAAACCTTTTGTTTTCATTTCTTGGAGTTCATGTTGATAAAATTTCATTTTGTAATTTAAGATGCACATAGGCACTGTGCCTTTCTGTTCTCCCACAATTTTTTTTAATAAAATAGGATGAAGCCAGGCACTGGTGGCTCACTCTCTTGTAGTCCTAACTACTCAAGGAGGCCAACATCTTCAAATCCAGCTTACAGGGGCTGGGAAGGTGGCTCAGTGGTAGAGCGCTTGCCTTGCATGCCTGAGGCCCTGGGTTCGATTCCTCAGCACCACATAAGCAAAAAGAAAAAAGCCAGAAGTGGTGCTGTGGCTCAAGCGGTAGAGTGCTAGCCTTGAGCTGAAGAGCTGAGGGACAGCGCCCAGGCCTAAAGTTCAGCCCCCACAACTGGACCCCCAAATCCAGCTTACACAGGAAAGTCTGTGAGAGAGTGATCTCCAATTAACTTCCAAAAAAAAAAAAAAAAAAAAAAGCCAGAAGTAAAGTTGTGGCTGAAGTGGTAGAGCACTAGCCTTGAGTAAAAGAGCTCAGGGACAGCACCCAGGTCCTGAGTTGAAGCCCTAGGATGGACACACGCACACAGAGAAAAATGGGTACCAGGTTTTATTTATTTATTTATTTATTTTTTTGTCGGTCGTGGGGCTTGAACTCTGGGCCTGGGCGCTGTCCTTCAGCTCTTCAGCTCAAGGCGAGCGCTCTACCACTTGAGCTACAGTGCCACTTCCGGTTTTCTGGTGGTTTATTGGAGATAGGAGTCTCACGGTCTCTCTTGCCCGGGCTGGCTTTGAACCGCGATCCTCAGATCTCAGCCTCCTGAGTAGCTAGGATTACAGGCGTGAGCCACCAGCGCCCGGCTCAGGTTTTATTTTTTGCCAGTCCTGGAGCTTGAACTCAGGGCCTGGGCACTTTCTCTGAGCTTTTCTTGCTCAAAGCGAGCGCTCTACCACTTGAGCCACTTCTGGTTTTCTGGTGGTTAGTTGGATAGAAGAGTCTCATGGGCTTTCCTGCCCGGGCTGACTTTGAACCACGATCCTCAGATCTCAGCCTCCTGAATAGGTAAGATTACAGCCATCAGCACCCGCTTCCAGCCCCTTTTTGCATTGTTAATTTTTTTCTGAACTTTCTTTCAAAGGTCGTACCCTTAGGGGTTACAATTTAATATGTCCATTTAAGTGCCCATTACTTCTTCATCAGAGTCCCATCTTCATCATTCTCCCCTTACACTGGTAATTTTGAGGTAAGGTCTTTATTCCTGCACTGGCTTCAACTTGGTCTTTCTACCTGTGCTTCCCTGGTTAGCTTGTGTCCCTGGGATGGCAGGTTCTCACCACTACTGCACCCAGCTATTGTGCTCCTCCCTCTCCTGCTGGGTTAACAGGTGCATGGCATTGCAACAAACCACTTAATTTTTTTAAAATTGTTGTTAAGGTGATATGCAGAGAGGTTAGAGTCAGGAAAAGAGTACATTTCTTTTTGGACAATGTCATTCCTTCCCTCATTCTCTCCCAGTTTTTCCCTCCTATCCTCATGGACAACTAACCACTTTTGGGATGGAGTCTTGAAAACTAGGCTGGGCTCTGATCTTTGTCTCCCAATAGTCAGGATTATAGGTTCCACCCTGTTCAGCTTTAAGGTATTTTTAATGACTTTTATAACAGCCACAAAAACTAGGTAAAATGAAAACCATCTACTTTGTTCTTTGAATAGGAGTAAAGTCTGGGGATATGGCTCAATGACAGCATTTACCTAACATTTCCACAGCCCTGGCTTTCACTACTAGCATTACAAAAAGGTGATAATTTACTTAAGAAGCCAAATCATTTTCTTTTGGGTTATAGCATTTCTCAGAAAAGGATTTCCCTTTTGAGTAAATACTAATAATTTTTTCTTATATTGAGAGTATGTGTATATTTTCAGCATTTTTTTTTGTTGTTGTTGTTGGTTGTGGGGCTTGAACTCTTGGCCTGGGTGCTGTCCCTGTGCTCTTCAGCTCCAGGCTAGTGCTCTACCACTTGAGCTACAGCTCCACTTCTGGTTTTTTGGTGGTTTATTGGAGATAAGATGTCTCACAGACTTTCCTGCCTGGGCTGGCTTTGAACCGTGGGCCTCAGATCTCAGCCTCTTGGATAGCTAGGATTACAGGATACCTCATTCTTGAGGTAGCTATGAGAGATTAGGAACAAATAAATTAAATAATGTAGGCTGTCCTTTAATAATGAAGTATCAGTTCTGTGATCTGTATCTAAGGCTTTGTCCTTGATAATAAAAGGTGCTGTAATGGATATCAAGTTTTCTTTTACATAACTAAGAACTTTGTCTTTGTGTGTGTGTGTGTGTGTGTGTGTGTGTGTGTGTGTGTGTGTATGTGTGTGTCCTGGGTCTTGAACTAAGGACCTGGGCATTGTCATTGAACTTCTTTTGTGCTCAAGGCTAGCAGTCTACCACTTGAGCCACAGCTCCACTTCTGGCTTTTTAGGTAATTAATTGAAGATAAATGTTTCACCAGGTTTCTTGCCCAGGCTGCCTTTGAACCATGATCCTCAGATCTCAGCCTTCTTGAGTAGCTAGGTTTATAGGAATGAGCCACTGGTGTCTGGCACAAACTGTCTTTTTTTGAGTCTTAATTGTTCAGTCTTTATAATTTATTTGTAATTGATGAATAAAACAATGGAGACAGGTAAGATTCTTTTTGAGTCAAGGGAGCATATAGCTATGATCAAAGACATCAAATGGAGAATGCTTATTTAACAAATTAATTGTAGTAGTAGGAAAGCAAAGATGAATAATTCATGACTCTATCCTTTGGAGAGCAAAAGTCTGAACCGAAAATTATGAGCTAAAGAGAAATGACAGGGAAATGGCTGAGCTGACAGCTTTTGTTCAGAAAGCTCAGAGATTCTGATTTGCTCACTTCAGTGAAGGTCTGATTGACTATTTCTAGGCTTGATGGTATTAATGCAAAGTTGATCCAGGTGTGATGGGTCGACTCTACCCTTAAAAAACTAAAATCTAGATGTCTAAACTAGGGCGGTGTTAATTTCCAGGGAAGATGTGTATTTACATTGATTGCAATAGTCTTCTATGCTGTGGACCAATGCTCAACAATAGAAATGTAATACGGTCTACTAATGTAATTTACAGAAGTATTTAGCTTTTTCTAGTAATCACACTAATTTTTTTTTTTTTGGGGGGGGGTCCAGTCATGGGGCCTGAACTCTGGGCCTGGGCAATGTCTCTCAGCTCTTCAGCTCAAGGCTAGCACTCTGCCACTTGAGTCACAGTGCCACTTCCGGCTTTTTTCTTTTTGCTTATGTGGTGCTGAGGAATTGAATCCAGGGCCTCATGCATGCAAGGCAAGTGCTCTACCACTGAGCCACCTTCCCAGCCCTCACCATGCAAAGCAAGCGCTCTACCACTGAGCCACCTTCCCAGCCCCAATAACTTTACTTAAAAAAAAAATCAATGTGAGGGCTGGGAAGGTGGCTCAGTGGTAGAGCACTTGCCTTGCATGCATGAGGCCCTGGATTCAATTCCTCAGCACCCCATTAAGCAGAAAAAGCCAGAAGTGGTGCTGTGGCTCAAGTGGTAGAGCAATAGCCTTGAGCAAGAGAGGCTCAGGGACAGTCCCTAGACTCTGAGTTCAAGCCCCATGACTGGCAAAAAAAAAAAGTTGAGGGAGTGAAGAGCAAAAAAGCTAAGAAAGATCTATCAGAAATGCAAGAGATGCTGGGTGTGGGCACTTTCCCCACAACTGAAGAGGTTTGGGAATTTGTGGCCAGCCTGAGAAACACAGTAGACCCTGTCTCAGAAAACTAACTTAAAAAAAAATTGTAGGCAAGACATGGTGTTACTTGCCTGTAATCCCATCTACTTGGAAGTTGGAAATGAGCAGGATCAAAGTTCAAGTGTAGCCTAGGCAAAAAGTTAACAATACCTTCATCTCACAAAACAAGTCAGGTGTGATAGTACATACCTTCAATCCCACCTACACAAGAAGCATAGGTAGGAGGATTGTGGTCTGAGGTTGACCCTGGGCAAAAATATGAGACTCTTATCTGAAAAATAATTAAAGCAAAAAGTAGCCAGAGGACATAATAGAGTGCCTACCTACTTAACACAAAGCCTGAGTTCAAACCCATATGTCACCAAAGTATAAATAAAATATTAATAAATTAACATTAAGACAACTTTATAAAGCCGGGCGCTGGTGGCTCACGCCTGTAATCCTAGCTACTCAGGAGGCTGAGATCTGAGGATCGCGGTTCAAAGCCAGCCCGGGCAGGAGAGACCGTGAGACTCCTATCTTCAATAAACCACCAGAAAACCGGAAGTGGCGCTGTAGCTCAAGTGGTAGAGCGCTCGCCTTGAGCTGAAGAGCTGAAGGACAGCGCCCAGGCCCAGAGTTCAAGCCCCACGACCGACAAAAAAAAAAAAAGACAACTTTATAAAGTTAAAACTAAAAATGTTTTAATCCAATCTGTAAAGCTTATGCATCTATATTCTATAATTTAATAAGAAAGCATCCTTACTTGTATTTACTATTTCTATTTCTGAGAAGTTTTAAATTCTATCTTTAATGTCTGTAGTCATAATTAAACAATAGTATATTTTCAGAGTCTGGAATTTAAATAAATCGTCATATATGCAGATGAAACTGTGGAACGATGTAGTAAACTTCCTTTAAATGTCACACAACATTTTTGACAATGAGAGGCTGTCTCCACCTCCGTGGGTGTCCTCTCATTTCCCAGGAAATTAGAACAATTATCTGTGCCAAAAGCAGAACGTACTTGGAAGTTCAATCTGTCTGGGAGAAATGCTAGCAAAAGAGTATATTGTACCTAATGTTTTTGAAAAATTAACTGCAGGCGAGATGGCTGCAGTTTAAGAACTAGGGTGTGTGTGTATGTGTGTGTGTGTGTGTGTGTGTGTGTGTGTGTGTGTTGGTACTGGGGCTTGAACTCCAGGCCCCTCACTCAGCTTTTTTTTTCTCCCTAGGCTAGCACTATACCACTTGTGCCATGCTTCCATTTCCAGCTTTGGTTAATTGGAGGTAAGAATCCCAGCTGTCTTTAACCTAGATTTTCAGATCTCAGTTTCTGGAGTAGCTAGAATTATAAGTGTAAGCTACTGGCACCTGATTAAATCTCCTCCGCCTCCGCCTCCGCCTCCGCCTCCGCCTCCGCCGCCTCTTCCTCCTTTCTTCTTCTTCCTCCTTTCTCATCCTCCTTCCTTTCTTCTTCCTTCTTGTTAACAGCAGTGGTAAAAATCCACAGGTTGAGTTGAAGCTTCAGCTGGAAAAATGTATCTTATCCCTTGCCTCTTTCTCTTTTTCTCTCTGCTTCTTAGTCACCATAAGGCACACAGCCCATGCCACATTCTCTCACTGTCATGATGTTCTGCCTCGCTGCAGGCCCTGATATGGGGGACCAGGTGACAACAGGCTGAAACCTCTGACACTGTGAGCTAGAGTAAACCTTTTTTTTTTTGTCGGTCGTGGGGCTTGAACTCTGGGCCTGGGCGTTGTCCCTCAGCTCTTCAGCTCAAGGCGAGCGCTCTACCACTTGAGCTACAGCGCCACTTCCGGTTTTCTGGTGGTTTATTGGAGATAGGAGTCTCACAGTCTCTCCTGCCCGGGCTGGCTTTGAACCGCGATCCTCAGATCTCAGCCTCCTGAGTAGCTAGGATTACAGGCGTGAGCCACCAGCGCCCGGCTAAAAAGCTGAGGAATCAAACCCAGGGCCTCAGGCATGCAAGGCAAGCGCTCTACCACTGAGCCACCTTCCCAGCCCCGCCCCCACTTTCTCCTTTATTAAACGGTTCCTCTCGGGTATTCTGTCACAGCAATGGAGAGTGACTAAGACATTCAAGCCCAGCTTTTTCTTTGGAGACCCGTATTATTATAGGTGAAGTAAATTCTGTAATTTTTATATTATTTGTGACCATGAATATATGTACAACTCAGAAGAAGGGCTTGCTAATGTAGAATTGATCTGAAGTAGGGAAATCTGCCTGTTTTGCAAATGGAAGAAACAAGCTGTAGTAGTTTTGACATCACTGTTGAGCAAGCTCCATACATAATGGAATTCAAACACATTAAGGAAAGTTTTTTTTTGTTTTTTGGGGTTTTTTTGCTGTTTTTTTTTTTGCCAGTCCTGGGGCTTGGACTCAGGGCCTGGGCACTGTCCCTGAGTTTCTTTTGCTCAAGGCTAGCATTCTAGCATTTGAGCCACAGCACCACTTCTGGCTTTTTCTGTGTATGTGGTACTGAGGACTCGAACTCAGGGATTCATGCATGCTAGGCAAGCACTTTACCACTAAGCCACATTCCCAGCCCCTAAGGAAAGTTTTACCTGGCATGATTTGGGGCTTTGGAGAAACACAGACCATCAGGTGAGAGGGTAATCATTTATTAGCTTGTCTCTCTCTTAAAAGAGAGAGACAATTATATAGTACATGTCATTTGAGTTACTGTTTAATAATGTCTCTGCTTGACTTGTAAAATTCTACATTTTATTTTAGCAATGTGTTATAGCAGATGTACTGTATTATTTAGTGAATAAGGCCAAGAAAAAGTGTACACATGTTTAGTACAGATGCGTTTTTTTTGGAGGGGGAGGTACTGGGATTTGACTTTAGGGTCTTGCAGTTACTGGATGGGCACTCTATCACTTGAGCTATGCCTCTAGTATTCTTTTGTCTTATTTTTTAGATACAGTCTTAAAGCTCAGATAGGACTGGCCTCTCACCCAGTCCTCCTCCCCATCCCTCTCCATCATGGCTGGGATCACAAAGGCCACCTTGTTGATTAAGATAGTATCTATTTGTTCAGGCTAGCCTTGAACCTTAGTCTCCCCATTCTCCTCTTGAGTAACTGGAATTACAGGTGTGCATCACCATACCTGGCCTCATTTTTCCCAAATATTTTCTGTCCACAACTGATTGACTCTACATGTGTGGAACAAATGTTTATGAAGAACTGACTTGACTAGGAAACAACATATAATCATTAACCTCTTGGATACAGATTTTGTAATGAATTTTCTGTAATAGAAAACTTTCAAGTTAAGCCCAGTGCCGGTGGCTCAGACCTGTAATCCTAGCTACGCAGGAGGCTGATATCTAAGGATCTCAGTTCAAAGCCAGCCAGGCAGAAAAGTCTGTGAGATTTTTTTATCTCCAGTTAGCTACCAGATAACTGGAAGTGTGTCTGTGGCTCAAATTGTAGTGTGCTTGCCTTGAGCTGAAGAGCTGAGGGAAAGTGCCCAGGCCCAGAGTTCAAGCCCCATGACTGACAAAATAAATAAATAAATAAAAAAGAATCCAAGTTAAGACAACACTTAATAGTTTTCTGTTTAATTAGAGTAAAAAATTTCAAGTAGGTTTATTTTCCTTTCAGGATATATTTGGATTCTTGTTTTTTGTTGTTTTTTTTTGTTTAATATATATATATATATATTTTTGTTTTGTTTTTGTTTTTGTTTTGGTCGGTCATGGGGCTTGAACTCTGGGCCTGGGCGCTATTCCTCAGCTCTTCAGCTCAAGGCGAGCGCTCTACCACTTGAGCTACAGCGCCACTTAGTTTAATATATTTTAATAGTAAACTGTCACAGCATAGATTGTGTACCACAGTTCAGAAAAGCAGTGATAGACACAAATGCTATTTAGTTGCTGTCAATAATGGCAGGTAGGTCTACTTATATTTGTTTTGAAGAAGGTCTATTATACTTGTCTATGGAAACATTTTACCTTCCAGTAATGCTTTATCTCCTGGCTTTAATATTAAAAATTCATATACATGTTAAGATTGAAAAGCTGTCAATTTTTTCTACTTTTGGTAGTATGCTTATATACTTTTTATGCCATAGAAAAGAAATTACTAACATTCATAAAACCATAAACAGATGAGAGGTTTTTTTGGTGGAACTAGGGTTTCAACTCAGGGTCTCACATTTGCTAGGGAGACATTCTACTGCTTGAGCCACACCATGAGCCCTTTTTGCTCAAGCTGTTGTTGTTGTTGTTATTATTATTATTATTATTGTCTGTCCCGGGGCTTGAACTCAAGGCCTGCTTGCTGTCCCTGAGCCTCTTTTTTTTTTTTTTTGTCGGTCGTGGGGCTTGAACTCTGGGCCTGGGCGCTGTCCCTCAGCTCTTCAGCTCAAGGCGAGCGCTCTACCACTTGAGCTACAGCGCCACTTCCGGTTTTCTGGTGGTTTATTGGAGATAGGAGTCTCACAGTCTCTCCTGCCCGGGCTGGCTTTGAACCGTGATCCTCATAGTGATCCTCATATCTCAGCCTCCTGAGTAGCTAGGATTACAGGCGTGAGCCACCAGCGCCCGGCTTTTTGTCCCTGAGCCTCTTTGTGCTCAAGATTAGTACTCTACCATTTTGAGCCACAGCTCCATTTCTGGTTTTCTGGTGGTTAATTGGAGATATGAGACTCACACTTTCCTGCCCAGGTGGCTTTGAACTAAGATCTTCAGATATCAGCCTCTTGAGTAGCTAGAATTACAGGCATGAATCACCAGTGCCCAGCTTCTAATAATAATATATATATGTATATGTATACATATACGTATACATATGTATATATATGCCCTCCCCTTTCCTCTGTCTTTCTTTTAGGCAAGATAGACCATACTCTGATCTTCCTATTTATGCTTCTCAAGTAACTTAGGTACCTGCCACAATGCCCAGTAGAAGACAAAAATTTTTTTATGAAAGAATGCAATAGTATATTCTTAAGCCTGTTCTCTATGTATGTGGCATGTTAACTGTATGTCTTTTGTCATAATTGTTGCATACTTGGCATGGCTAGCATACAAGTTGGTACATTCAGAAAGGCCAATGAGATAGGCCTCACTTGGCTCCTGAAAAGTACTGGTAGCTATACTCTGTAAATGAATATTTGTACCGAAGTCTTGCACAACTTATAAGGAAGGAAATTTGTGAATTAAAAATTCAGAGGATTTTACCATCCATAGAGTGCCACAGTACCAGGCCTGTAATCGTGAGTTTTTCTTCATCCATCCAGTAGAGGGCACAGTCTTGAGCTCTGCTTTTGTAGCCAGCTGCTTCCTGAGTGCTTAACATCAGTGTTAATGGGCAATCTGCTTTGTATGGAAATCTCCTTACTTAGGGGAACTAGAAGCTAGCTGCAGTGGGTTGGATAGCAATGGACAAACACTATTCTAGATTCCTGAAGGTTTAATTGTAATTATTATTCCTTTGTAACTATAAATAGCCAATAAGGTAGGTCATCTTTTTTCAGTTACCTAAATGATGCCCTTCAATCTGAAAATAAAATGAACCATTAAAAAATAAGACAGCTAAGGCTGAGCACCGGTGGCTCACACCTGTAATCGTAGCTACTCAGGAGGCTAAGATCTGAGGATCGTGGTTCAAAGACAGCCCGGGCAGGAAAGTTCGTGAGACTCTTATCTCCAATAAACCACTAGAAAACCGGAAGTGGCACTGTGGCTCAAGTGGTAGAACGCTCGCCTTGAGCTGAAGAGCACAGGGACAGCACCCAAGCCCAGCGTTCAAGCCCCACGACCGACAAAGAAAAAAAAAAAAAGACAGCTAGGTGCTGGTGGCCCATGCCTAACCTCAGGAAGCTGAGATCTGAGGATGGTTCAAAGCCAGTCCAATGAAAATCTGTGACACTTATCTCCAAATAACTACCAAAATGCTGTAGAGCCCTAGCCCTTAGCACAAAAGCTCAGGTATAGTGCCCAGGACCTGAGTTCAAGCTCCAGGATTGCCACAAAAACAAGTAAACAAACAAAACAAAGCAGGCACCTATGGCTCACACCTGTAATCCTAACTATTCAGGAAGCTGAGATCTGAGGATCATGGTTCAAAGTCAGCTAGACAGACAAAGCCAAAAGATTCCTATTTCCAAGTAACCAGCAAAAAACCTGGAACTGAAGGTATGGTTCAAGTGACAGAGTGCCAGCTTTGAGTATAAAAGCTAAATGAGAGTGCTAAGCACAGATTTAAAGCTCTGACTTGAAGCGCAAGTACCCCCCCCAACTCTAACAAATAATATTAATAACAGTATTGGATATTATAATTAATACTAGATACTTCTCTAATGTCTCTAAGTTTTAAATAAAAACAAAGCCAGTATATGTTACAAAACATTAAAAAATTCATAATTGAGAAGTGCTTATGTCAGAAATTTGAGAATAAGGAATCTAACCTGAAACACTGAATATTTAAAAAACACAAGATCTTCTTATATGCCAACAGATACTTGGTAGCAGTAAGCATTCTATTTTAAATCTTTATTAAGAATGGAATAGAATAATATTAAATATTAAAATGTGTAATTAAAAATAGCAATCAAGGCCAGGTGCTGGTGGCTCATCCTGTAATCCTAGCTACTCAAGATGCTGAGATCTTGAGGATCACAGTTCAAAGCCAGCTTGGAACTCTTTTTTTTTTTTTTTTTTTGGGTCCTGTTGTGGGGCCTGAACTCTGGGCCTGGGCACTGTCCTTCAGCTCTTCATGAAGCTCAAGGCTAGCACTCTACCACTTGAGCCACAGAGCCACTTCCGGCTTTTTTTTCTGCTTATGTGGTGCTGAGGAATCGAACCCAGGGCCTCATGCATGCAAGACAAGCGCTCTACCACTGAGCCACCTTCCCAGCCCCGAGCTTGGAACTCTTATATCCAATTACCCATCAGAAAACTGGAAGTGGTGCTATGGCTCAAAGTGGTAGAGCAAAAGAGCTCAAGGATAGGGCACAGGCCCTGATCACAAGTCCCACAACCAATCTTTTTTTTTTTGGGTCTGGTTGTGGGGCCTGAACTCTGGGCCTGGGCGCTGTCCCTCAGCTCTTCAGCTCAAGGCTAGCGTTCTACCACTTGAGCCACAGTGCCACTTCCGGCTTTTTTTCTTTTTGCTTATGTGGTGCTGAGGAATCGAACCCAGGGCCTCAGGCATGCAAGGCAAGCGCTCTACCACTGTGCTACCTTCCCAGCCCTCCCACAACCAATCAACAACAGCAACAACAAACAATCAGAATTAATTATTTTAGGGAAGGAATTTTTTTTTTTTTTTTTTTTTTTTTTTTTTTTTGCCAGTCCTGGGTCTTGAACTTAGGCCTGGGAACTGTTCTTGAGCTTTTGCTCAGGGCTAGCATTCTACCACTTGAGCTGTAGCACCACTTCTGACTTTCTGTTTATGTGGTATTGAGGAATTGAACCCAGAGCTTCATTCATGCTAGGCAAGCACTCTAGCATTAAGCCACATTCCCAGCCCGGAAAATAATTTTTCCTCTAATCTTTCTTAGCTGGGACCGACCCTTGTATCAAAAAACAAAAACAAAAACAGGTGAACAAGAGAAAAACACAAGTTTATTCACACATATGCCTAACATGTGTATGGGAGATGCCCAGAGACATTAGTAAATGTCAAAATCGAGGCCTAGAATTCTGGTTTAGCATTGTCTACAAAGAACTGTACATTTTTAGGGAAGTGACTGGAAAAAAAAAAGGACTTCGAGTCTTCATGGGCAGCACTTGAAGGATGACAAATGAATGAGTGTTTGTGGATTCCTCTAGTGTTTTTGTGGATGATAAGGTTTAAAGTATTCTTCAGATCAACCACTGTCTTTCCTGGTGGCAAGAGGGAGGAGGGGAGCCTTTGCTTTTGTAAATTTGTTTTGCTTTTTAGGCAAATAAAGGTGGGGAGAGCAGAGAGCTTTTTTTGTATTTATTTTGTCTCAGTTGCCTTTGGCTCAAATCCTCAAGCCAAAGTAGTATATTTTGGAATGGTATATTTTGGTCTTCTACATTCTTTTCCTTGTTGTTTTTTTTGTTGTTGGTCATGGGGCTTGAACTCAGGGTCTGGGCACTTTTGCTCAAGGCTAGGCTTACCACTTTAAGCCACAGTACCACTTCTGTTTTTTGAATGGTTAATTGGACATGAGAGTCCAAGCCAGCCCAGGCTGGCTTCAAACCACAATCCTCAGATCTCAGCCTCCTGAGTAGCTAGAATTACAGCCACCGGTGCCTAGCCGCTTTCTACATTCTTAATGGCATAAAAAACTAAGGATGTTTCCATTAAAATGAAAAGCAAAATTAAGGAAGCCTGCTGTTGTTGATGTAAATAAACAAAGCAAGAAAATGAGAAAAGCCAGCCAGGACAGAAAAGTCCATGAACCTCTTATCTCTAACTAACCCAAAATCCCAGAAGTGGAGCTGTGACTTAAGTGGTAGAGCACCAGCCTTAAGCAAAAAAAGAAGCTCAGGGACAGTGCCCAGACCTTGAGTTTAAGGCCCAGTCCCAGCACACACACACACACACACACACACACACACACACACACACACACACACACACACACTCACACTCACTCACACTCACACAAAGTTGTTAGTATAGCTCTTAGTGAGTATCTGAATCATACATACCTCATCATGAGAAGGAAGGGTGCCCGCATGCTTGTGATAAGGGAAGCTGTGTCAACCTAGGCTTTCCAGATGTTGTGCAAAGAGTTTGCATAGTGCCACTTCTGTGCTAGAATGCTGGTGGAAAAAGGGAGAAGTAAATGTACTCTCTCTCTCTCTCTCTCTGAATTAAGGAAGTGGGTTTATTTTTCATCCTTTGTGAAGCTCAGCTGTCTCTTCCAAAGACTCATTTTTAAAGACTGCTAAAAAGGTCAGCTTTCTGCAGCAGGGCCACATCCAAGCAGCATTGTTAATGTTGCCATTTTTGTCTTCTGAAGTCACATTCTATTTTCTGAATCCAATTGGGGTGGCTGGCTTTGCTTTATGTCTTGAGTTTGATTGGTAGCTGCTTAAAATTTGCCACATACTTGAAGTGTATATGTCATGTCCACTAACCGTGCCTGGCAGCGCTAGAGTGGCGGCTCCTCTCCTCGCTGCATGTGTGTTGGATTCTGAGTTTGAATTTCAGAATATATTAGAATAGTTGAATTTTAGAATATGTTTTTTAAAGATAAATGGCAAGTATATTTTAATGAAAATATGTTAGCAATCATAAAAAGAACACACACAGTTTTAGAACACAAATGTAACAGTGTGAGATATAATTATCCAAATGCTGACATTCTGACTTAACAAGATAAAGTACTAAAAGACTAACAAAATATTCCTGTATTAGTTTTCATTTTTTTTCTTTTTCTTTGCCAGTCCTGGGGCCTGAACTCTGGGCCTGGGCACTGTCCCTCAGCTCTTCAGCTCAAGGCTAGCACTCTACCACTTGAGCCACAGCACCACTTCTGGCTTTTTCCGTTTATGTGGTGCTGAGGAATCGAACCCAGGCCTCATGCATGCAAAACAAGTGCTCTACCACTGAGCTACCTTCCTAGCCCTTAGTTTTCTTTTCTTTTTGCCAGTCCTGGGGTTTGAACTCAGGGCCTGGGTGTTATCCCTGAACTTCTTTTGCTCAAGGCTAGCACTCTTATCACTTGAGCCACAGCTCCAATTCTGCTTATGTGGTACTGAGGAATTGAACCCAGGGCTTCATGCATGCTAGGCAAGCACTAAACCAAATTCCCAGTCATTTGTATTGGTTTTCTATTGCTGTTGGATAACCGTTCACCACAAACTTTGCTTATAAGAATACAGATTGACTCCAAGATAAGGATTCAAATGTTTTTTCTTTCTTGCCATTGTTTCTAACACATTTATAAGATGATTTCTTTGTTGCTTTGTATGTCCCTTCCCACAATATAACCCCTGTTTTCACTGTATTTGATGTTACTTTGTGGAGGGGAAGGAAAAAACCAAATTGTTTAAATAGGAATACAAGGTAGGCCCATTGCAACAATGAGATGTACAAGACATTATGTTGAAATATGAACTTTACAACTTTGGCTGGGCAGGGAGGAGGGGGGAGAAGGGAGATGGGAAGGGATGGGAAGGGGAAATAAAGGAGGAGGCAACAATGCTTGATAAGAAATGTACTCATGGGGGCTGGGAAGGTGGCTCAGTGGTAGAGCGCATGCCTTGCATGCATGAGGCCCACGGTTCGATTCCTCAGCACCATATAAGCAGAAAAAAAAGGGCTGGAACTGGTGCTGTGGCTCAAGTGGTAGAGCGCTAGCCTTGAGCTGAAGAGCTGAGGGACAGTGCCCAGGCCCAGAGTTCAGGCCCCACGACCGGACCCAAAAAGAAAAGAAAAGAAAAGAAATGTACTCATGGGGGCTGGGAAGGTGGCTCAGTGGTAGAGCTCTTGCCTTGCATGCATGAGGCCCTGGGTTCGATTCCTCATTCCTCAGCACCACATAAGCAAAAAGAAAAAGCCGGAAGTGGCACTGTGGCTCAAGTGGTAGAGTGCTAGCCTTGAACTGAAGAACTGAGGGACAGGGCCCAGGCCCAGAGTTCAGGCCCCACGACCGGACCCCCCCCCCCCAAAAAAAAAGAAAGAAATGTACTCATTATCTTGCCCATGTAATTGTAACCCCCCTGTACGGTATTTTCTTTTTCTTTTTTTTTTTTTTTTTTGTCGGTCGTGGGGTTTGAACTCTGGGCCTGGGCGCTGTCCCTCAGCTCTTCAGCTCAAGGCGAGCGCTCTACCACTTGAGCTACAGCGCCACTTCCGGTTTTCTGGTGGTTTATTGGAGATAGGAGTCTCACGGTCTCTCCTGCCCGGGCTGGCTTTGAACCGCGATCCTCAGATCTCAGCCTCCTGAGTAGCTAGGATTACAGGCGTGAGCCACCAGCGCCCGGCTCTGTACGGTATTTTCACACAAACAAAAAAAATACAGATTGAACAGCCAGGCGGCGGTGGCTCACGCCTGTAATCCTAGCTACTCAGGAGGCTGAGATCTGAGGATTGCAGTTCAAAGCCAGCCTGGACAGGAATGACTATGAGACTCCTATCTCCAATAAACCACTAGAAAACTGGAAGTGATGCACTGTAGCTCAAGTGGTAGAGCACTCTCCTTGAGTGAAGAGCTGAGGGACAGCGCCCAGACCCAGAGTTCAAGCCCCGCGACCGACCAAAACAAACAAACAAACAAACAAAAGAATACAGGTTGATTTTCTTTTTTCTTTTTTTGGGGGTCTGGTCGTGGGGCCTGAACTCTGGGCCTGGGCGCTGTCCCTCAGCTCTTCAGCTCAAGGCTAGCGCTCTACCACTTGAGCCACAGCGCCACTTCTGGCTTTTTTTTTTTCTGCTTATGTGGTGCTAAGGAATCGAACCCAGGGCCTCATGCATGCAAGGCAAGAGCTCTACCACTGAGCCACCTTCCCAGCCCCAAGATTGATATTCTTACTGTATTGGAGGCCAAAAGTCTGAAATGATTATTATAATCCTGAAATCAAGTTGTGTACAGAACATCTTTCCTTCTGGAAGCTCTATGAGAGAAACCATTTCTTGCTCTTTCTAGTTTCTCAGCACTGCCTGGATTTCCTGTCTCCTGGTTATCCTCTACAAGTCCAGCTATTGCATCACATTTACTTCTGTTTCCTTCATCATATTTCCTTCTCTAACGTCACTTTCCTGTTGCCCTTTTTCATGTATGAAGATATTGGGTGCAAGATAATCTCAAATTTCTCCTTTATTCTTTCTTTCTTTCTTCCTTCTTTCTTCTTCCTTCCTTCCTTCCCTCCTTCCCTCCCTCCCTCCCTCCCCCTCTTTCTCTCTCCCTCCCTTCCTCCCCCTCTTTCTCTCTCTTTCTTTCTCTCTCTCTTTCTTTCTCCCCCTCTTTCTCTCTCTCTCTTTCTTTCTTTCTCTCTCTCTCTTTCTTTCTTTCTTTCTCTCTCTCTCTTCTTTCTTTCTTTCTCTCTCTCTCTTTCTTTCTCTTTCTTTCTTTCTCTCTTTCTTTCTCTCTTTCTCTCTTTCTTTCTTTCTCTCTTTCTTTCTTTCTTTCTCTCTTTCTCTCTTTCTCTCTTTCTCTCTCTCTCTCTTTCTTTCTTTCTTTCTTTCTTTCTTTCTTTCTTTCTTTCTTTCTTTCTTTCTTTCTTTCTTTCTTTCTTTCTTTCTTTCTTTCTTTCTTTCTTTCTTTCTTTCTTTCTCTCCTCAGTTCAAGACTAGCATTCTACCACTGGAGCCACAGTGCCACTTCACTTCTGGTTTTCTGAGTGGTTTATTGGAGATAAGAGTCTCATGGACTTTCCTGCCCTTGCTGGCTTTGAACTGTGATCTTCAGATCTCAGCCTCATGAGTAGGTAGTATTATAGGCGTGAGCCACCAGCGCCCAGCAACCTCAAATTTCTTAACTCAATCCATTTGCAACCCCTTTTGTCATGTAAGCTAACACAGGGCCTGAGTTCAAGCCCCAGGAATGGCACACATACACGCAGTATTGTATTCTTTTTTTTTTTTTTGTGTGTGGGTCGTAGGGCTTGAACTCTAGGCTTGGGCGCTGTCTTTGTGCTCTTCAGCTCAAGGCAAGCGCTCTACTGCTTGAGCCACAGCACCACTTCTGGTTTTCTAGTGGTTTATTGGAGATAAGAGTCTCACAAATTCTCCTGCCCAGGCTGGCTTTGAACCATGATCCCCAGATCTCAGCCTCCTGAGTAGCTAGGATTACAGGCGTGAGCCACCAGCGCCCGGCTTGTTGTTGTTGTTTTATTGTGGGGCCTGGGCACTGTCACTAAGCTCTTTTGCTCAAGGCTAAAGCTCTACCACTTTGAACCAGAGCTCCACTTCTGGTTTTCTGGTAGTTGGAGATCAGAGTCTCATAGACTTTCCTGCCTGAGCTGGCTTTGAACCTTTATCCTCAGATCTCAGCCTCCTGAGTAGCTAGGATTACAGGTGTGAACCACCAGTACCTGGCTTAAAATTTTATTCTCATTTTTTATTTCCTTGCTGAAATCAGTTAAGTCAGTGAGAAATTTGATGGGAGAGGTAGTTGCATGTAATGTCAGTTCAAAACATTATTTTTAATATCAAATTTTCAGTTTTTGCAGGTATTATGATTTGTAGAAGCAGGTCTGGGCAGCGGTGGCTCACATCTGAGTCTAGCTACTCAGGAGGCCCAGTTCCAAGTTGAAAGCAGCCTAGGCAAACAAATCCAAGACCCTCTTCATTCTGGTTAACCAGCAAAAAAACTGGAAGTGGAGGTCTGTGTACCTCAAGTGGTGTAGAGCATCAGCTATGAGGGAAAAGACCAAGTGAGCATGGGAGGCCCTGAGTTCAAGCCCCAGTCCTGGCACAGGGGGGAAAAACATGAATAGATTCACCTTTTCAGATTTGAATAAGTTCTCCTAACTTTTAATTTTTTTTTTTTTCTGGTCGTGGGGCTTGAACTCTAGGTCTGGGTGCTGTCCCTCAGCTCTTCAGCTCAAGGCAAGTGCTCTACCACTTGAGCCACAGTGACACTTTGGTTTTCTGGTCATTTATTGGAGATAAGAGTCTCATGGACATTGCTGCCCAGACTGGCTTTGAACCGTGATCTTCAGATCTCAGCTTTCTGAGTAGCTATGATTACAGGTGTGAGCCACCGGTGTCCAGCTTAATTTATTTTTAATTTAAATTTATTTTATTTTTGTTGGTTGTGGGGCTTGAACTCCAGGCCTGGGCACTGTCCCTAAGCTCTTTAGCACAAGGTGAGCACTGTACCATTTGAGCCACAATGCCACTTCTGGTTTTCTGGTGGTTAATTGGAGATACGAATCTCACAGACTTTCCTGCCAGATTAGCTTTGAACCATAATCCTCAGATCTCAGCCTTGTGAGTAGCTAGGATTACAGGTATGAGCCACTGGTGTCTGGCTATACATATTTTTAAACCATGGGTGGAACCCTCTTTCTCTGAACCCTCTTTCTTTTTTTAAATTTAAAAAATGTTTAAATTGTTATTTTAGAGGTGATATACAGCGGGGTTACCTTTACGTATATCAGGTGATTTGCATTTTTTCCTTTTGCTTAGTATCAGCTGTTCCCTCCTTTTCTCTCATTCTCTCCTTCCCATCACCAGCCTTAATTGCTTAGATCACTTTCATCAATGTCCGGTGTGAAACCCGATCTTTTTTGAGACTTTTCTTTTCTTACCCCCTTCCCCCCTGCTTTTTTTTTTTTTCTTTTTGAGAATTTTCATGCCAGCAATCCATGCAGGATCTCATTTGCCTGTAGTATTAATGCTGATCCTGTGCATTTTGTTAAAATGATATAAACACTTGTACTTCTCAACCCTTTTCCCCTTCCCAATAACAGTATTTGGCTAGAACAGCAAGCCTTGTTTCTGTTTTGAGGTGTTGAACAGATATAAGAAATAGCCAGGGATTTGGAGGAGAGATGGTAAAAATCTTAATTATCTATTTTTTGTCCTTCATTCATAATTTTTTAAAAATTATGAATAAGGAATTAATCTAACTAGGTGTGGTGGTACATGCCTGTAATTCCAGCAACTCAAGAGTCTGAGGTAGGAGGATAGAAAATTTGAGGCCAGGGCTGGGAAGGTGGCTCAGTGGTAGAGCACTTGCTTGCATGCATGAGGCTCGGGGTTCGATTCCTCAGCACTACATAAGCAAAAAGAAAAAAGCCAGAAGTGGTGTTGTGGCTCAAGTGGTAGAGCTATATCCTTGAGCTGAAGAACTGAGGGACAGCGCCCAGGCCCAGAGTTCGGGCCTTATGACTGGACCCCCTCCCCCGCTCCTCCCCCCCAAAAAGAAAATTTGAGGTCAGTGTGTGGGCTACATAGTGAGTTCTAGGCTAGCCTGATCTACACAGTGAGATCCTGTCTCAAAAAAAAAGAAAAGAAAAGAAAACTAAACCAAACCAACAAACAAAAAACTAAGGGGGTGTGCTGGGAAGGTGGCTCAGTAGTAGAGCACTTGCCTTGCATGCATGAGGACCTGGGTTCGATTCCTCAGCACCACATAAGCAGGAAGAAAAAGCTGGAAGTGGCGCTGTGGCTCAAGTGGTAGAGTGCTAGCCTTGAGCTGAAGAGCTGAGGGACAGCGCCCAGGCCCAGAGTTTAGGCCCCATGACCGGATTCCCCCCCCCCCAAAACAACAAAACAACCAAGGGGGTTGGGATTAGTTCAGAAAAGAAATTTTTTTTTGGGGGGGGGTCCGGTTGTGGGGCCTGAATTCTGGGCCTAGGTGCTGTCCCTCAGCTCTTCAGCTCAAGGCTAGCACTCTACCACTTGAGCCACAGAGCCACTTCTGGCTTTTTTCTTTTTGTTTATGTGGTGCTGAGGAATCGAACCCAGGGCCTCATGCATGCAAGGCAAGCACTCTACCACTGAGCCACCTTCTCAGCCCCCCTTTTTTATTTTCTTCTGTATAATTTTCACCTCTAATACTAATATTTTGGACAACCTACATGCACTGGTTCTCAAACAGGGATGATTTTACTCCCTGGAGAATTTAGTGATATCTAGAGATATTTTGTTTTTGGTTATCACAATTAGTATATGTGCATGTGTGTGCTTGATGTACATGCTATTCTTTTAGTGGGTAGGTACCAGGATAACTGCTAAACATTTAACAATGGAGGAAACAATCCTGCAAAAAAATACTCAATTGGGGCTGGGAAGTTGGCTCAGTGGTAGAGTGCTTGCCTTGCATGCATGAGGCCCTGGGTTTGATTCCTTAGCACCACATAAGCAGAAAATAAAAAAGCTGCAAGTGGTGCTATGGCTCAAGTGGTAGAGCGCTAGCTTTGAGCTGCAGAGCTGAGGGACAGCGCCCAGGCCCAGAGTTCAGGCCCCACGACCGGACCAAAAAAAAAAAAAAAGCAACGAAAAAATACTCAATTGATAATATATAGGTGAAAAATCTTGGATTAATAACTATTATTTAATCTTTGGTAGACTTTCTTTGCTTTGATGTCATAGTGTTTAAAATTTTTATTATGAAAGTAAAAGCACTAGAGGGCAGTACCTGCTCAACAGTTACAACTGCTCTTTCTTTTGAGGGTCTTTGAAGGATAAAAGAAGCTTGGAATTCAGGAAACTAGGAAACACGTGGCTGTCGGTGACCCTTAAAGAATTATTGAAGTAATTCTAAACCAAAAGACAGTTTTCCACAGCTATGAGTTTTTTTAATTTTTTTTCTCTTCATGTTATGGTGCCTGAGAGCTTCTGCAGGAGGAGAGAGAAGATTCATGCTAGGTTTTCACATACAGAACACTAACGTCATTGCCACTTACACTTCTATTTGCTCTGTCTCAGAGTGGGTGATGGGAAGTTGCTATTCCTAGGGCATGTGGATCATTGCAGTGCTGTGGAAGGTGTATGGCACAGGGGAATGGAGAACACAGGCAAAGCATCATTATTGAGCCCATTAGACAGCTGGAGTTGAACTAAGCTCTCTGAGCAGATCAATAATTACCAGAGGAAGGGAGAGAAGGAAAGGGAAGGAGAGGGGAGAAGAAAGTGGAACAGGAGAGGAGAGAGGACGGGAGGGAAAATGCCTACATAGTTGTTTGCTCCTTTTCCTGCTTATAGTCTGTCTAGACCCCCCTCCTGGGCAATGGCACCACCTTCATTCAAGAGGCTTTCCGCGTAGTTAGTCCTCTCTGGAAATATCTCACAGACACACGTGGGGTGTGCTTTGTTAATCTCCTAGTTGCTTCTCATGCCAGTCAAATTGACCATTAGATTAACCATCCCACTATTCGGAAATGCACTTTAATCTTTTCTTTCTTTCTTTCTTTTCTTTCTTTCTTTCTTTCTTTCTTTCTTTCTTTCTTTCTTTCTTTCTTTCTTTCTTTCTTTCTTCCTTCCTTCCTTCCTTCTTTCCTTCCTTCCTTCCTTTCCTTTCCTTTCTCCCCCCCCCCTTTTTTTTTGTTGATTGTGGGTCTTGAACTCTGGGCCTGGGCTCTGTCCCTCAGCTCTTCAGCTCAAGGCTAGCATTCTACCACATGAGCCACAGCACCACTTCCAGTTTTCTGGTGGTTTATTGGAGATAAGAATCTCACAGACTTTCCAGCCAGGGCTAGCTTTGTACCTTGATCCTCAGATATCAGCCTCCTGAGTAGCTAAGATTATAGGTGTAAGCCACCAGTGACAGGCTATTTTTTTTTTAAGGTTTGGTTTAATTTTAAAAAATGAAACAAAAGGTTTTTCTATTTATTTATTTATTTTATTTATCAGTCCTAGGGTATGAACTTTGGGCCTGGGTGCTGTCCCTCAGCTCCTCAGCTCAAGGTTAGTGCTCTACCAGTTGAGCCACAGCACCACTTCTGGCTTTTTCTGCTTACGTAGTGCTGAGGAATCGAACCTAGGGCCTCATGCATGCAAGACAGGTACTCTACCACTGAGCCACTTTCCCAGCCCAGGTTTTTTTTGTTTTCTTTTTTGTTTTTTTGGGTCTGGTCCTGGGGCTTGAACTCTGGGCCTGGGCGCTGTCCCTCAGCTCTTCAGCTCAAGGCTAGTGCTCTACCACTTGAGCCACAGCGCCACTTCCGACTTTTTTCTTTTTTCTTATGTGGTGCTGAGGAATCGAACCCAGGGCCTCATTCATGCAAGGCAAACGCTCTACCACTGAACCACCTTCCCAGCCCCCAGGTTTTCCTTTTTAGTATCAGAGGTCCAGGCTCAAACCTATATTTTTGGATATTGTAATAAAAATTGGTCTTCCTCTCTCCTCACATAGATGAAACCACTTGCTAAGTACACAATAAATCTACAATTCCATTTTATTTATAACTGAATACTTAAGATGTACAATAAGATATTAAGAATGGACATCCATAAACCCAACACTTATTTAATTTAATTAATTAATTTATTTTTCTGTTGGTCATAGGACCTGAACTCTGGGCCTGGGCGCTGTCCCTCAGCTCTTCAGCTCAAGGCTAGCGCTCTACCACTTGAGCCATAATGCCACTTCTGGCTTTTTTCTTTTTGCTTATGTGGTGCTGAGGAATCGAACCAAAGGCCTCAGGCATGCAAGGCAAGCGCTCTACTATTGAGCCACCTTCCCAGTCCCCAACACTTAGTTTAAATGAAACCTTAACAACCCAGTGGAAGCCCAGGTACACACCCTTCTCCAGTTGCACCCATCTCCTATCCCCAGCTTGTTACCATTTCCAGGTCCATAATATTCCCATGTATTTCTTCCTGCTTGTGTTATATATGTCAAGTATGCACTGTAATATATAATTTCTGCATATTTAAAGAACCTATGGAAATGGCATTATAATTGTCCCATATAACTGAGTGTGTTCATGTGCAAGAGGTTTTCCTTGTTTTCTTTTTCTTTTGGTAGTACTTGTCACGTAGGTGCTCTACTAGTGAGCCATACATCTAGCCCTTTTTGTGCACTGGTTATTTTTTAGATAAAGCCTTGTGTTCTTGCAATTGTGTGCCTAGATCTGTGTATTTTAGACTTGCATCATAGTTGGGAGGATAGGTGTGCCCACCATGCTCAGGAATGTTGTGGACTTTTTTGTTCAGGCAGGCATGGACCATGATCCTCTTCATCTCAGTCTCCTGATTAGGATTAGGGGGTGAGCCATCAATCCCCTCTATGTACAAGAGTCTTTACAAGGGGCTGGGAAGGTGGCTCAGTGGTAGAGCTCTTGCCTTGCATGCATGAGGCCCTGGGTTCGATTCCTCAGCACCACATAAGCAGAAAAAGCTGGAAGTGGCGCTGTGGCTCAAGTGGTAGAGTGCTAGCCTTGAGCTGAAGAGCTCAGGGCCGATGCCTAGGCCCAGAGTTCAAGACCCAAAAGCCAATAAAAACAAAACAAAACAACAAAAAACCCAAAAATGGAAAAAAAAGGGATGGGAAGGTGGCTCAGCAGTAGAGTGCTTGCTTCGCATACATGAAGCCCTGGATTCAATTCCTCAGTACCACATAAACAGCACCACATTAACAGGAAGTGGCTCTGTGGCTCAAGTGGTAGAGTTCTAGCCTTGAGCTGAAGAGCTGAGAGACAGCGCCCAGGCCCAGAGTTCAGGCCCCACAATGGACAAAAACAACAACAACAAAAACACGAAAAAAAACCCCTACTGTTGGCAAACTATGGCTTGGCTCATTCACCTACTTTTAAAATGCCATTTTATTGTTATTATTAAGAAGTTGTACAGAGGAGTTACCATTTTGTAAGCCAGGTAGTTAGTATGTTTCTTTTTAGGACAATTTCACCCTTTCCTTTGCTTTCTCTCAGTTTTTGCCTCCAGTCCCTGACCACAAGTTACATAGTTCATTTTCCACATAGTGCATACTGAATAGCATGATTGCATTTGTTCACCCTATTCACCTATTTTTCATATGGCCCATAAAGAAGTTGGTTTTTATATTTCTAAATGGTTTTTTAAATTCAAAAGACTAATATTTTGTAATGGAAAATTCAAATTTCAGTGCCTATAAATAAATTTTTTTTGAAATAGGTATATTCAAGTATTTGTATATTGTCTCTGGTTGTTTTAGGACTTGTGGGTTGTTGTAATAGAGACTGGATGGCCTGAAAAGTCTAAAATATTTTCAATCTGATCCTTTATAGAAAAAGTTTAACAATTCCTGTTCTACTGTATATATGGAATGGAATTGCTGAGTTGACCATACTCATATTTTTTTACTGTCTTATCAATTAATTTTTGTATGTGTGTGCTGGTTCTGGGGCTAGAACTCACTGAGTTTTTGGCTCAAGGCTTGTACCACAGTGGCTTTATGGTGGTTAATTGGAGGTAGGTATCTAATGGGCTGGCACAGGTGGCTCACGCCTATAATACTGGTTATCTCAGGAAGCTGAGATCTGAGGATTGTGGTTCAAAGCCAGCTGAGGCAGGAAAGTCTGTGAGACTCTTACCTCCAATAAACCACCAGAAAACTGGAAGTGGTGCTGTGGCTGAAGTGGTAGAATGCTAGCCTTAAGCTGAAGAGCGCAGGGACAGCGCCCAGGCCCGGAGTTCAAGCCCTGCAACTGGGCAGGGTGGATAGTAGGGGAGGAAAGAGCCTAATGGATTTTCTGCCTGGGCTATGATTGGATCTGAAACCTCAGATCTCAGCCTCCTCAGTAGCTAGGATGATAGTTGTGTCCTAAACCATTGGTGCCTGGCTATTATAAATTAAATTTGAAGATACAAAATCCTTAATCTGCACCATCAGATTATATGCTTCCTAAGATTATTGAAGAAATAAAAAGAATTCTCTGAATCTTGTTCTCACTTGGTTTAAGAGCTGTAAGCACATCTTTGCTGTAGCTTTCTTCTTCTTGTTCTAGGTGGTATGGATAATTACATTGGAGGAAAATATAGATTAGATGGTTTATCTCCTTTTGGAGAGAACGCTGGGAGTGGGAAAAGCATTGGGGAATAATAGGCTAGCACTTTTTTTTTTTTTGTCACTCATAGGGCTTGTACTTGGGGCTTGAGAGCTGTGTCTGAGCTCTTTTGCTCAAAGCTTGCACTCTACCACTCTGAGCCACAGGGCCACTTCCATGTTTTGAGTCATTAATTGGAGATAAGAGTCTCACAGGGACTTTTCTGCCTAGGCTGGCTTCGAACCACAATCCTCAGATCTCAGCCTCCTGAGTGACCCAGCTTTACATTATTTTTTAATCTTCCTTTCCAGGTGATTTTCAAATATCCAAAAATAAGTTATCTAAAAAGTCAGACTAAATTATTGATCACTCTGCGAGAATAAAGACTCTATGAAGTAGTACTTTCCATCTAACTTTATTACTGTACTTACAGAAAATGTGTAGTATTTACTTATAGTATATGTTCAATGCACATTTGTTGAATGAATGGATATGAAGAACAACATCCATGAAACGAAAGTTTAAAATTTACTATTTGGATATTTATATCACTTAATATTAAGCAACACTATATTTTGAATTATATAAGACATTACCTATTTCCATCCAATATTTTATACAATAAACATGTAGTTTGTGTCATGATGAATAATAATGTTAATGAAAACATTTCATTTTTGGTGAGTAAGGTAACACCTATTAGGTACTATTCTAAGTGGTTAACCTGTATAGACTAATTTGATCCATATAACCACCCAGAAAGTTGATACAATTATTAGTATTATGTCCATTTTTATCAATGGGGAAACTAAACAGAGTTTCAGTATTTGCTCAAGGTTAAAGAGTTAAGGGGGAGAACAGAAATTTGAAACCAGAATTATTATTATTTCTGTGTCAGTCTTTGGGCTTGAACTCAGGGCCTGGGCACTGTACCTTACCTGTTTCATTAAAGGATAGCACAGTAACATTTGAGCCATAGTTCTACTTTTGGCTTTTTGGTGGTTAATTGAAGATAAGAATCTCCTGAACTTTTCTGCTCCAGCTGGCTTTGCACCAGGATCCTCAGATCTCAGCTTTCTGAGTAGATAGGATTACAGGTGTGAGCCACTGAAGCTAGGCAGTTTGGATTTTATTTTATTTTATTTTTTTGGGGGGTCCGGTTGTGGGGCCTGAACTCTGGGCCTGGGCACTGTCCCTCAGCTCTTCAGCTCAAGGCTAGCGCTCTACCACTTGAGCCACAGCGCCACTTCCGGCTTTTTTCTTTTTTGCTTATGTGGTGCTGAGGAATTGAACCCAGGGCCTCTGGCATGCAAGGCATGCGCTCTACCACTGAGCCACCTTCCCAGCCCAGTTTGGATTTTATTGTTTAAATCTGGCAGGGTTCTGTGATGTCCTCTAGTCTAATCTTTCCCAACTACCCTAGGTGTGTGTGTGTGTGTGTGTGTGTTCCCATACTGGAATTTAAGCTCAGGATTTTGCTCTACTGCTTGAGCAAAGCCTCCAGCCTTTTTTTGTGTGTGTGTGTGGGGGAGGGTGGTCCAGTCATGGGGCCTGAACTCTGGGCCTGTGCACTGTCCTTCAGCTCTTCACCTCAAGGCTAGCACTCTACCACTTGAGCCACAGTGCCACTTCCGGCTTTTTTCCCCCTCCTTATGTGGTGCTGAGGAATTGAACCCAGGGCCTCATGCATGCAAGGCAAGCGCTCTACCACTGAGCCACCTTCCCAGCCCCTCCAGCCCTTTTTTGTCTTCCTTATTTTCTTTAGGCAGGCTCTCATGTTTTGTCTGAAGTCTGCTTTCGTACCTATCATCCTACCTCTAGCCTCTCTCATAGCTGAACCACCATACCCAGCTTATTGACTGAGATGGAATCTTGATAACATTTTTCTTGGTTTGGTCTCAAACGCTGATTCTCTGATCTCTGACTCCCAAGTAACTAGGATTATATTTATGAGCCTATGTGCCTCACTAGTCTAATCCTTTAAGTTAGTCTACGATAGAAATGAAAAAAAAAAACTAACTTTGCATGGCAATTTTCTAATAGCCACACTTTAAAGCATGAAATTAATTTTACTTAAATATTTTATTAACCTAGATATAAAACATATTCTACTATGTGAGCTGGATAAAAATTATCACAATATATTTATATTTTTTTCACAGTCAACCTTCAAATGATTTGTATATTCTAGTTGGAATTTGCCAGAAACATGTTTTTAATGGTCAATAGCTGCATGTGGCTAATATGTACTATAATATAAGAAGGACTCCAGCTGGGCGCTGGTGGCTCACGCCTGTAATCCTACCTACTCAGGAGGCTGAGATCTGAGGATCACGGTTCAAAGCCAGCTCGAGCAGGAAAGTCCATGAGACTCTTATCTCCAATAAACCACTAAAAAACCAGAAGTGGTGCTGTGGCTCAAGCGGTAGAGCGCTTGCCTTGAGCTGAAGAGTGCAGGGACAGTGCCCAAGCCCAGAGTTCAAGCCCCATGACCGCCCCCCCCCCAAAAAAAACCAACCCAAAAAATCAACAACAAAAAAACCCCAAGAAGGATTCCAAACTTTGAAAGCACATAATTTGACCAAACTCATGGTGTTAACTGGGTGATTCATAGAAACATGTGAAATTTTTATGACTTTGGGTGTTTATGGCATGGAAGAGTGGTGATAGTATGGTTGGTAGCAACTGAAAATTCTGTGATACTCTTTTTTTTTTTTTTGGTGGTTGTGGGGTTGTGGGGCCTGGGCGCTTGTCCCTCAGCTCTTCAGCTCAAGGCTGAGCGCTCTACCACTTGAGCTACAGCGCCACTTCCGCAACTGAAAATTCTGAAAACTGAACAATAGGTTGGACTCAGGTGAGATGCTTGGAACTACAGGATGGTGCAAAATGCCCGTGGCAATGCAAAGTCCTCTTTTTTTTTTTTTTTAATTTAATTTTATTTGTGAACATACTGTACAGAGGAGTTACAATTACATGAGCAGGATAATGTGTACATTTCTTACCAAGCATTGCAGCCTCCTCCTTTGAGTTCTCTTGTTTTTAAATTAATTTATTTTTGTGCCAGTCTTTGGTTTTGAACCCAGGGCCTGGGCATTATCACTTAACTTTTCCACTCAAGGCTAGTACTCTATCACTTGAGCCACAGCTTCACTTCTGGCTTTTTGGTGGTTAATTGGAGATAAGAGTCTCATGGACTTTCCTGCCCCATCTGGCTTTGAACCTTGATCCTCAGATCTCAGCTTACTAAGAAAGCTAGGATTACAGGTGTAAACCACTAGTGCCTGGCTCCTGTTGTCAATTATGTTGGATTATTTCACTAGTCATAGTACCTAATTACTACTAGTGGTTTCTTTTCTTTTTTTTTTTTTCTTTTTGTTGGTCCTGAACTCAGGGCCTAGGCACTGTCTCTGAGCCTCCTTGTGCTCGAGGCTGGCACTCTACCACTTGAGCCATGGCCTTACGTCTAAGTAGTACATTGGAGATAAGAGTCTCATAGATTTTTCTGCCCGAACTGTGATCCTCAGATCTCAGCCTTCTGAGTAGCTAGGATTATAGGTGTTGGCCTTTCTTTGTTCTGGTACTGGGGCTTGAACTCAGGTCCTGGGCATTGTTCTTTAGTTTTTGCGCTGGAGGTTGGTGCTTTACCACTCGAGCACAGCTCCACTTCTAGCTTTTTGGTGGTTAATTAGAATTAACCACCATGGATTTTTCTTTTTTTTTATATTCTTTTTTTTTTAATTGTGAAAATACTGTACAGAGGAGTAACAATTACATGGGCAAGATAATGAGTACATTTCTTATCAAGCATTGTAGCCTCCTCCTTTGTTTCCCCTTCCCATCCCTTCCCATCCTCCCCCTTGCCCCCCTACCATGGATTTTTCTGTCTGGGCTAGCTTTGAACCTTTACCCTCAGATCTCAGTCTCCTGAATAACTAGAATTATAGGCGTGTGCCACTGGCTCCTGGCTTTTTATATCTTACTTGTAGGAAACGTTTGGTTTCAGGTCTTTTTAGTGACTTTTTTTTCTTTGCTTTCCTGTGCTTGTTAGTACATATGTGCTCAGAGGGGTAAACTACTTTCACTATGCAATTGAACAAAACAGAATTATGAAGATAAATTTTCTATAAAATCTATGTAGGGTATAGTAACATACAGTAAAAAAATGTTTGGGGTGAATATTTTTTTATTTGGATTACCTGCATTAACTATTTTCTTTAGTGCCAATAAAGTGAGTGAATGTGAAAAAACTTAGAAAAAGTAATTATTGAGGTGAAACTCACAAAGGAAAAACATTTTTATGTTTACATTTTGGAAAAAGTGTTTGAGTTGGACTATGCATGTTCATTTCTTACTTAAAATTTTTTTTGTAATTGAAATTGTAATTCTTTTGTATTGATTACCAGTACTCAGGACTGAATTTAGAATTGTTTTTTCCCCCTTAATTAGTGCTGTTTCTATGGGATGCAAACTTTTCTCTAGTAGCTGAAAGCAGAGACTTCTGGGCACTTTTTACTTTCTTCTTTCTTCACAGTTTGAAAAGACCCTTGCCGCCTGTTTGTCATTGCACATACTGAAGTACAGAATAGAAAATGCAAAACAAGACAGCTGTCCAGGAGGTTTTTTTTTTTTCTTTTTAAAGAAGTTGATGGACAAATGGCACAGGGTTCACTGTTCTTGCCAGCTGAGGGTTTAGCTTCCAGAAATCAGTACTTCAGGGGAACAAGTGAGGTAGTGTGGAGGGCCTGAAAGGCTTCATTGACACAGCAGCCTGGCGAGGGGGGTGGGGGGCTCTTGTAGCACATTGTCTGGTATGCAGCGCCTTTTGGAAACCAGCTCTCCCCCAACAGCCCAAAAGCTTCAAAAATTATTCCTTCCCCCTGTGATTCTTGGTTTTCTAAATGGAATTCCAGAAAGGTATTTGCTTTGGTTTTATTTGTGCTGCGTCTTTGGAGGTCAGGCAGTTAGCGAATCCCATGGTCACTGGGCTTGGTTTGAGGGCACAGGACCTGGGTGGTGATGGTGGCTGTAGGTTCCTTGGTACATCAACACTGCAGCATTGATGCATCTCCTTTCAGAACTAAACTCTGTGTGCTGCTGTAGAAGGTAGTGCTAGGGTCAGGGAAGTGAGGCAGATTTGAGGCTGATAAGTTAATTCATGATTCCCAGTTTCTTGTTTTCTTGGAGGATAATCTAGAGAGATTTAATTTACTCTAAAGGATGGCTTTTCCAAGATATGAAAGGTTATTAAATGGGTATCAGTAAAGTTGTGGGATTACTCGTCGACTTTGAAAGAGCTCTTCTTATGTGAGTATCCATAGTGTGTTGGTTTGATAGAGAAAGGCTGGGGCCAGGCAGCGGCTTCATCAATGGAGCCCATTCAAGTACTAACAGTGACCCTGTGATGTGTCTGCCTTGGGAAAGGATGTGGCCTATGGCCCTGCACTTTGAGGAGTTCAGAGTTGTACAGCCATGTTCTGGAAGCACTTTTAAGATCAACAGTCCTCCTTTTACTCTGTAGGGAGCACTAAGACCAGGAAGGATACTTGTGCAGAGTTTAAACAGAGTTAATAGAAGATTCTTGATGAAAAGCCAGACCTTTGTCCTTCCAATACGGTTTCTGTCCACACTACTATTGTTGAAATTGCCTTGTAGTGTAAAAGAACAATTCAAGACAACATGTAAGTGCTAAGTTGAAAACCTTTTTGTGGCTTCATATAGAAAAGAGTTTGTTGACTGAAATTACTTAGAAAACGTGATATGATGTTCAAGAATGGTCTGTGTTGTTTGGGGGATATACATGAAATGTATATCCTTAAATTCAAATGTAAAGGAAGTCTGTGAGCCCTGTCCTAGATTGGAGTGCGTATCCAGGAAGGACTGCTGCCCAGAATCCTGCAAACTGAGAGGGAGAGAAATTCTCTTTTCCTGACTGAAATGAAAGCAGAAAGGGTTTGGGGCTTAGGGTGAGAGGGAGGTGGAGTCCAGGTGATTCACAATCTTATGAGTAAGCTTGGAAAGTCCAGTTCACCTTTGAGAAGGAACCTAGATTCCTAGAACTTTATTTTTTTTAGAAGTAGGTAACAGAAGTTTAATGGTTGAAATTATGGTTGAGACATAACAAATATTTACCATGTCACCAGAGCAGTTTCTTACTTTTGTTGGGTCTCACTTGTCAATTTAATTCTTACAACTTAGACTCTCCCTTTAGGAGTGGCCATGCAGAGTGCTTGGGGTGAAGCAGCAGGGGCTTTTAGGAGACCCTGGGGTGAAGGCTTTGGTGTGCTTTGGCTGCTGCAAGTTATTTCTTGGTCTTACTATTAGGTCACTTCTCATTTCTATGCCATGTAATTTTCTTTCCTTTTTTTAGAGGAAAGTAAAGGTAACAATCGTTAGCTATCTGCCACTTACACAAGAGATTTATGGCTTTCAATTGAAAGTATGCTTGTTCCAACAAGAGAAGGGTATGCATTAGAGAGACAAGCCTGTGGCAGTTGCTTCTTAGTCTCTTTTGCCTCCCTGGTAATATATTTTAGTCACTGTTCAGCAGTCAGGCTGGGGAATGGGGATTCTCAAAGAGTATGAGAGGCCAGAGAGGTCAATGCTGGTTCAGGGAATAGAAAGTGTGATACATATGTGGTATGCTGGAGGGGGTGGGACAGCCCTAAGTATCTATCCAGGGAAGGGAGAAGGGGTTGAATCTACAGAAGGAAGCTGTTTTAGATAGAGAAGGCCTGGTGATGACTATCAGGCAATGGGGAACAGGAATATCTATTCAAGGTTTTAGATCGATCTGACTGCAGTAGAGGCATGGATTGTGGGAGAGGGAGAATGAGAAATCATAGAATCAGTGAGATTGTAGGGGTGGTGGAAGAGAGAGGTTGATAGTCTGAAGTAGTAAGGGCAAAACTGTGAATGGCAAATTTGGCACTCAGGGCAAATCAAACCAAACCTTCAACTTGTAATTCAAGATATGCCTTGCACCGGGTGCCAGTGGCTCATGACTATAATCCTAGCTACTGGGGAGGTTGAGATCTGAGAATTGTGGTTTGAAATCAGCCCATGTTTTTTTTGTCAGTTGTGGGGTTGGATTCTGGACGTGGGCACTGTCCCTCAGCTCTTCAGCAAAAGGCTAGCACTCTTGAGCCACTTGAGCCACAGCGCCACTCTGGTAGTTAATTAGAGATGAGAGTCTCACGGACTTTCCTGGCTGGGCTGGCTTTGAACTGCAATCCTCAGATCTCAGTCTGCTGAGTAGCTAGGATTACAGGCGTGAGCCACTGGCTCCTTGCTTGCTTCTTGATTCGTAGTGCAAGAAGAATATGGTGGCACTTTCAAGGTTTGTCTCCTGGCTTTTTTGTTGTTCTTTTGTTTGCCGGTATCATGGATTTGAACTCAGGGCCTTGAATTTGCATTTTCTTGGCTGACCCTCTTTTATTTGTACCACACTTCCAGCCCAGCTTCTTGCTGGTTAATTAGAGATGAAGTCTCACAGTCATTTCTGTCTGGGCTGGTTTTGAAGCATAGTTCCCCAGATTTTAGCCTCCTAGTAGCTAGGATTATGAGTATGAATCCTCAGTGCCTAGATACACATCTTGGGTTTTTTTTTGTTTGTTTTTTGTTTTTGTCAGTCATGGGGCTTGAACTCTGGGCTTGGGCACTGTCCCTGTGCTCTTCAGCTTGAAGCAAGTGCTCTACCACTTGAGCCACAGCGCCACTTCCAGCTTTTTCTGTTCTGTTTATGTGGTGCTGAGGAATCAAGCCTAGGCACTCATGCATGGGAGGCAAGCACTCTACCACTGAGATACCTTCCCAGCCCTTGGGTTTTAATTAATTAGTTATTTGCTTTCAGTGCTGGGCCTCAGGCATGCTAGCCAACACTAACTCTGAGCTGCCTCCCACACTTCAACACACTTTTTAGGAATGTAGAGCAGCCCTTTGGTTTGGTTTGGCCAGAAGTTATTAGCATATTTGCTTCCCTTATAGGCCTTCCTTGATTATTTATTATTGTTTTATTTTTGTTCTAGTATCAGGGCTTGAATTTAGGGCCTTGTTACTGGGCTTCCCCCCACCCCACTCATGGCTGGTGCTGTACCACTTCAGCCATGCCTCCAGTCCAGCATTTTTTTTGCTGGTCCTGGGGCTTGAACTCAGGGCCTGGTCTCTGTTCTTGAGCTTCTCTGTACTCAAGGCTAGGGCTTTTGCCCTTGAGCCATAGGGCCACTTTTGGATTTTTATGAGTAGTTTATTGGAGAGAAGAGTCTCATGGACTTTTCTACCCAGGCTGGCTTTGAACTGAGAACCTCAGATTTCAGTCCCCTGAGTAGCTACCATTACAGATGTGAGCCACTAGCACCCAGCTCAGTCCAGCATTTCAAATTTATTATTATTATCATTATTTATTTATTTATTTTGCAAGTCATGGGGCTTGAACTCAGCTGGGGTGCTGTTCCTCAGCTCTTCAGCTCAAGGCTAGCACTCTACCACTTGAGCCACAGTGCCATTTCCAGCTTTTTCTGCTTATATGGTGCTGAGGAATCGAACTCAGGGCCTCATGCATGCAAGGCAAGCGCTCTACCACTGAGCTACCTTCCCAGCCCTATTATTATTATTATTAGGTGGTGGTCCAAAGGCATTTGAATGATGGGAGTCAGGTTATGAGTACAGTGCATCTTGGTTAATGTCATACCTTCCATCCCCTTTTTCCACCACATCCCTACTCTCAGGTTGCATTGAATATGTTAACTGTATTTGCTCACTCTTTCTCCCTCCATTCACATGTGCCCCTTTCCCTGTGGCACCAGTCTAACTTTGCTGATTGACTGGAGATAGAGTCTCTCAGACATTGCTGCCTCAGCCGGCTTACTTAACTGCAGTTCTCTAGTTTTCAGCTGCTTTAGTAGCTAGGATTACAGGTGTCCACGACCAGCCACCGGCTTTTCCTTTGCCCTTGGACCTTGTAATTAAGTTGAGAATATCTCAAAAACTTTTCGTACTAATAGTTTCTAATTTAGCGGGATAACCAGGTGTTATTTTTTTAAAAAACAATGCTATAAACACACACATACACACACACACACACACACACACCCTTGTCCTCTGTGCTAGTGTTCAGGCACAGTATTGTGAGCTCTGTGGCTAGGCCAGGCCAGAGGGAGAAGGAAGGAGAATTTGGGAAATATTTACAAAGCAGGATAGACAAGTAAAACTTTGATGGAAAACGATTTTGAGTTTTAAGTTTCTTTCTTTCTTTTTTTTTAATTTGAAAGGGTTAATGCATGCCTAGTAAAATCTGAATAGCAGTGAAGGTAGACAATGCAAGTGTGTCTCCTTAACTACAGTCAATGATTGTTCATGGTTTTTGTGTATGTTAGAAATATTTTATTTAGGGCTGGGAAGGTGGCTCAGTGGTAGAGTGCTTGCCTTGCATGCATGAGGCCCTGGGTTCGATTCTTCAGCACCACATAAGCAGAAAAGGCCGGAAGTGGCGCTGTGGCTCAAGTGGTAGAGTGCTGGCCTTGAGCTGAAGAGCTGAGGGACAGCGCCCAGGTCCAGAGTTCAGGGCCCACAACCAAGGCACCCAGTTCATTATTTCAATGAAAAACTACTTTAGAAGAGGAATCCATTTTACTAGACTGCAATATACAATCTAAGAAATATATTCAAGGATAGTCCACTGTGTGAATGTGTTTGTGTAATTTGTGTGTGTGTGTGTGTGTGTGTGTGTGTGTGTGTGTGTGTGTATGTTTGCCATTCCTGGAGCTTGAACTCAGCTTTCTTGCTGTCCCTTAGTTTTCATGCTCAAGTGCTTTACCACTTTAGCCACAGCTCCACTACTGGCTTTCTTTGGAAATTAATGGAAGATAAAAGTCTCGTAGACTTTCTTGTCTGGTCTGGCTTTGAACCATGATCCTCAGATCTCAGCCTCCTGAGTAGCTAGGACTATAGGCCTGAGCTACCAGTGCCCCATATATTGTAATCTATTTAAATTGGTCTCCAAACTGTTGGGATATACTAGAGCTATTTCTTAATGTTGGCATTTGAATTAAATTTTATATAAAGAAGAGGCAATAAAAATTAAATAATTATATAATGAGTTATAGGTACAGGAAAAGTCTCTAACTATAAGCAAAGACTCCTAGCATTTCTGTTTCTGAGAAGCTACTCTTGACTTGCTCCAGTCTGTAGAGTGAACATCTTTCTGAGGATGGAGGTGAGGAGTAGTGAGTATTTTTGCAGACTTTTCAATGTATGGGGAGGGGACTTACAAGCTGGTTATTTCTTATATGGATGGAGAGAAGCTAGCCACAACTGCCACTATACCAAAATTGAAGACCTTTTTAGGGAAGGTGGCTTTCAGAGGTATGAACACTGACCACATCCCTCTTCAGCAGAAACACATTCTTGCCCATCCATGGCTGTCACTCTGTTGCTTCCTGATTTGACCTATTATCATGGCTATTTCTCCCAGCACCCTTGCCATCATGAGAAACATGTAGTATCTGAAAAAGATACAAAATAGGTTTACTGATCTGAGTAACAAGCATCAGGGAGGAAAGAGAAAATGAGTCATTTGTTTCAGGCTACTCCCCTTCCCCCCCATCAGTTCTCCTTTCTATTTAAGTACATGTTGTCCTCTCCCTGCTGATGTTGGAAGAATTTGTTTTAGCTGCAGCCATTTAGCAGTTGCACAATCTTGGGTGACATCTCCAAGCTTCAGTTTCCCCATTTGTAAAAGGGGCAAATTCCCAGTTGGCATAAGCGTTAGGAAGATTGAAAAGGCCAAAAGATGCAAAAGAGCCTATGTTTCATTTTACATTTTCCCAAGGTTCTACTGGAATGGCGTTTATAAGGCGATGTGTTATCTAACCCAAGACACTAGATACGAGCATATTCCATTCTTCCCAGGGTGTGACTGCTACTCCAAGCCTCCCACACCCTATATGCTGTATCGAAACTCTTCCTGAAAGTGTATCATCTATAGGAATTCCTACCGGATTTCTTGATATTATGTAGCACTTTATGGCTGGCAAAGGGATCTTAGCAACAATGATCTAATTTAGACCCCCCTTAGCAAACCTTTTGGGCCAAGGCACATTTTAATCTTATATAACAAATGACATCACTGAAGCTCAGAGAGAGTGATAGAAGAAAATCAAAGCTCAGAGAAGACATATAGATAAACAGCTGAGGCCAGAAATAAGTCACTCTGGAGTATACATACTTTTTTTTTTTTTGGTCCGGTCGTGGGGCCTGAACTCTGGGCCTGGGCGCTGTCCCTCAGCTCTTCAGCTCAAGGCTAGCGCTCTACCACCTGAGCCACAGCACCACTTCCAGCTTTTTTCTTTTTGCTTATGTGGTAGCTGAGGAATCGAACCCAGGGCCTCATGCATGCAAGGCAGGCGCTCTACCACTGAGCCATCTTCCCAGCCCCAGTAACTGTCATTTTCTTGGCATATTAATGTGTAGGAAATTACAAGCCAGCCGGGCTCTGGTGGCTCACGCCTGTAATCCTAGCTACTCAGGAGGCTGAGATCTGAGGATCACAGTTCAAAGCCAGCCCGGGCAGGAGAGACCATGGGACTCCTATCTCCAATAAACCACCAGAAAAAACCGGAAGTGGCGCTGTAGCTCAAATGGTAGAGCGCTCGCCTTGAGCTGAAGAGCTGAGGGACAGCGCCCAGGCCCAGAGTTCAAGCCCCACGGCCAACCAAAAAACAAAAAACAAAACAAACAAACAAAAAAAGAAATTACAAGCTACAGTACTGTAATATATCATCAGAGAATGTAAAGTAGATTATAGTATTATATACTCTGATGTCACTGCCCAGCATTGTTTTGGTCTTTTTTTTTTTTTTTTTTTTTTGTCGGTTGTGGGGCTTGAACTCTGGGCCTGGGCGCTGTCCCTCAGCTCTTCAGCTCAAAGCGAGTGCTCTACCACTTGAGCTACAGCGCCACTTCCGGTTTTCTGGTGGTTTATTGGAGATAGGAGTCTCATGGTCTCTCCTGCCCGGGCTGGCTTTGAACCGCGATCCTCAGATCTCAGCCTCCTGAGTAGCTAGGATTACAGGCGTGAGCCACCAGCGCCCAGCTGTTTTGGTCTTTTCCTTACTTACAGATACATTTACTAAATCTTACCTTAACAATATGTTAAAAAAAAAAAAAGACTTTGTATTCATCTTCTTTGTTAACAATGTATTCCTTGTTTGCCTACTTCTGTCTTCTTGCTCTTTTGGGGTCATAGCTGGTTTTTGCTCTGCTCATGCTTCTGGCTCCCAGCAACACAGGTGGCCTGAAGGAGGAGGATAGAGCAAAGACTTAGTGATCACATGTTTAACAGGATTGTTCTAGATTTGGGATTATAGAACAAAGAGTAGAATTCACCTTTAGAGTGAAGAATTAGCTTTATCCAAAGCAAGGTGTAGCCCTATCCCTTAGTTCCTGACAGATGATCTCTTGGCCCCTGGAATGTCCTGTCAATGAAAATGTCTTTTTTGGCCTGGGAAGTTTGGCCACCAGTTGTTGAGCCATGTGATTTACAGTGGGGGTTTGGGAACATGCAATGTCAGTTCCAAAGGAAATGAAGAGGTCAAACATGTTGTGATCAAGCCCCAATGAAAATTGTACACTGAAGACTTGGATAGCCGGGCACTGGTGGCTCACACCTGTAATCCTAGCTACTCAGGAGGCTGAGATCGGAGGGTTACAGTTCAAAGCTGGCTGGTGCAGGAAAGTCTGAGAGACTCTTACCTTCAATTAACCACCCCAAACCCAGAAGGGGAACTGTGGTTCAAAGTGGTAGAGCGCTAGCCTTGAGCAAAAGAGCTCAGGGACAGCTCCCAGGCCCTGAGTTCAAGCCCCACAACTGACAAAAAAAAAAAAAAAAAAAAAAAAAAAAGACTTGGAAAAACTTCCACGGTGCTAGAGCTTTGCCATCCTTCTCAGCAGGGAGGAAGTGACTGGTTGTTAGGACTCCACAGGAGATGGAGGCCGGACTGGGCCTGTCCCAGATCTTGCCCTATGTATCTCTTCTTTTGGTTAGCTCAGATTTTTTTCTGTAATAAAAATTTGATTCTAAGTATTATGCTTTCATGAGTTCATGGAGTCATTCTAGCTGTTATGCAACCAGAGAGGATACTAGAAAATCTGGAGTCCTGCGTCCTTACCCAGAGAAGTCTTGTCTAACTGGAGTAATTGATGGACAGACATCATTGCATCTCCCCAAACTGACATTTACACTTACATTTTGGTACTTCCTGGCTTGGTTATTTCTCTGTGATATTGCTACTTCCCCCTCCCCCTCCCCTCTTCCTTCCCCTTCCCCTCCCCTTTCCCCTCCCCCTCCTCCTTCCCCTCCCTTCCCCCCTACCTCCTCCTTCTTTTTGTCATTTGGGGAGCTTGAACTGGGGACCTGGGCATTGTCCCTGTGCTCTTTTGCTCAAGGCTAGTGCTCTACCACTTGAACTACAGCACCACTTCCAATTTTCTGGTGGTTAATTGGAGATTAAGAGTCTCATGGACTTTCCTGTCTGGGCTGGCTTTGAATGGTGATCCTCAGATCTCAGCCTCCTGAGTAGCTAGGATTATAGGTGTGAGCCACCCGCACCCAGCACTATGTTTCAAATGTGTGTGTGTGTGTATTGTGTGTGTGTTGTGTGTATGTGTTGCCAGTCTTGGAGCCTGAATTCAGGACCTGAGCACCATCCCTGAGCTTCTTTTTGCTCAAGGCTAGTACTCTACCCCTTGATCCACAGAGCCACTTCTGGCTTTTTCTGTATATGTGATACTGAGGAATCAAACCCAGGGCTTTGTGCATGCTAGACAAGCACTCAACCACTAAGCCTGTGCTTCAATTTTTTTTTTTATTGTGAAAATACTGTACAGAGGGGTTACAATTACATGGGCAAGATAATGAGTACATTTCTTATCAAGCATTGTAGCCTCCTCCTTTGTTTCCCCTTCCCATCCCTTCCCATCCTTCCCCCTCCCCCCTCTTCAAATTTTTTATCCTTAATTTTCTTCACAGAAAATAGAAATTAGAAAATTGGAATCTAAATAAATAATATATTTAAAAGGTTATATTAACAATGAGAACTGTTGAAAACTGTAAAGGGTCATCAAAATATTTGAATGATAGTTGTTTCATTATGTTATTACAATGGAACTAATGATAGGGATGAATGTGGTTAGAGGGATAGGTTCTTAGACAAGACTTTATCCAATCATTCATTACACAAACAATTATTGGGTTTATATTGTGTGCAGGCAATTGGGAGATAACAGGGAAAAAAAAGTCAGGACCCTGAGTACACTACTCAGGGAGAAAGGTAATAAAAAAGCAAATGAGAGCTGGGTGCTGTTGGCTCATGCCTGTAATCCTAGCTACTGAGATCTGAGAGGATTGCAGTTCAAAGCCAGCCTGGGCAGGAAAGTCCATAAGATGCTTATCTCCAAAAAGCCACCAAAAAAAACCCCAAAACAAAAAACCGTAAGTGGCACTATGGCTCAAGTGGTAGAGCACTAGCCTTGAGCTGCAGAGCTGATGAACAATGCCCAGGCCCAGAGTTAAGCCCCACAACTGACAAATAAATAAATAAATAAATGTAATATACAGGAGGGTTATAGTTATATGTCAGGTAAAGAGTACATTTCTTTTTTTCTTTACTACTTTTCACTTCTAAATTTTTTGAGACAGAATCTTGTTATGTTTCCCATGCTAGGCTTAATATTCTGGTCTTGAGGGATCCTCCCTCAGCCTCCTGAGTAGCTGGGATAATATGCACACATCAAATGCACCTGGCTGACCAACAGAATTGATATTGTTGCAAGTCCATTGGAAGGGGAGCTTCTTGAGATATGGTAGCCAGAGAAAGGGTCTCAGAGAAGCTGATATTCAAACAAAAATTCTTGAGGAGGAGAAAAAAGAATATTTGAAAGGGTAATGGGCCTGAGGTGGGCAGGCATGAGATGATGAAGTACCTATGTGGCAGCAAAAGGATTTGGGTTTTTATTAAGAGCAATGTCAAGCTTGGATGGTTTTAAGGAGGATCTGGCTTGATTCACTTTAAATAAGATATTCCAGCTGCTGACTGGGAGGAGGAGGAAGTGGCAGATGTCAAGGGACCAGTTACTAGTTGAGGGCTGGGAGAGATGAGGAAGTGAAAAGGTCAGATTCTAAAAATGATTTTAAGGTAGAACCTCAAAAAGCTTGCTAATGGGTTAGATGCTGAGGATAGGGGAAGTAAGAGGTAGAAAGCTATGCTAGCAGAGTCTCTGGGAAGCAGATACAGAGGCATTAGGACAGAGCTGTATGAAGTAGACGACACCTATACAGGAAAAGGGGGAGGAAGTAGAGTCAGGCAGCAGGACCTTCAGACTGAAATGTAGACAAAATCTTGGGAGATCCATTGGGGGAACTTCAGTGTAAAGGTGTCTCTTAGAATCCGAGTTTTCTTATTGGACTGAAACGTTGAATGAAGCCCTAGTAACTACCCTCTCTGCTCAGACATTGGCTGGAAGCTGCCTGGAAGGAATTTGCTTTGTTTAGAAAATCAAGACAGATCCAGAAGGTGCTAACAGCTAGAGGCTGGCAGCTCACTGTACCCCTTACAGCTGAAGAGCAAGGTCTTTCTTGAATTCAGATCCAAGTGAGGCATCTCCATGGCTACTAGAGTCTTACTTTTGTTCCACATGGGATCTACTTTTCCACACACACATCAGGGGAGGTTCTTTCAGGATTCCAGTGGGCTCTTCTGAAAGACCTGGGCTGTTACAGGTAGCTTAACTCCTTTCTCCATTATCCATTCTTTTTTTTGTGTGTGTGTGGGGGGTGGGAGGTTGGTACTGGAATTTGAACTCAGGCCTTTGTACTCGCTAAGCCAACATCTCCAGCCCTCTTTTGCAGTGGTTATTTCCCAGCCCTCTTTTGCAGTGGTTATTTCCCAGCCCTCTTTTGCAGTGGTTATTTCTAGATAGGGTCTCGCTTTTTTTTTTTTTTTTTGCCAGGCCCACACCTGGAGTGTAATCCTCATATTTTATGCTTCCTGGAGTAGCTTGGATAACAGATATGCGCCAACATACTTAGCTTCTTACTGTTGAAAAGGTGTTTTTTTTCTTCTTTTTTTTTTTAACCTGGGTTGGCCTAGAACTTGAGATCTTCCTGATTTCAGTCTTCTCAATAGCTGGGCTGACAAGTTCACATCACTGTGCCCAGCTATGGGTTGAGATGGGGTCTTATAAACTTTTTACCTGGGCTGACCTAGAATTGCCATCCTGGTCATCAAAGCTTCTCAAGTAGCTAGGATCACTTGTATGAGCCACCATGCCCAGCTTCCTTATCCATTCTAATCCTACTCTCATTCCCTGATAAAGATGATAGTAGTAGTATCATCGTTGTGTGGCTTGAAGGCTTACCTGGTGGTGTAACACAAACTCTTGTTCTCTAGGGAGTCAGATTCTCCAATATCCCCACCCTTCACTGGGCTGTGCTTACTGAGCTAGAGTCCGGTGTGAGGAGGGAGCCTAAAGGCAACAACTCTTCCTATTGTGCTGTGTAATAGCATTTCTGTCTCTCTTTCTGTTCAGGCTCACTATCCCTGTCCACTCCAAGTCTCTACTTTGCATGGTGGCTTTAGTGTGGCTCAAGTGGGAGAGTGATAGCCTAACAAGTGAAAGTCTCTGAATTCAAAACCCTAGTACCATCAAAGACAAAGACAAAGAGAGCCCACACCTCTAAAATAAATAAATAAGCAAGCAGGCTTGATGCCAGTGGCTCAATCTTAGCTAATCTGGAGGCTGAGAGCTGAGGCTTAAGCCAGCCCAGGTAGGAAAGTCCATGAGACTCTTATCTCCAATTAACCACCAAAAAGCCAGAAATAGAGTTGTGGTTAAAGTGGTAAAAAAATAAAAATAAAAAGGTCAAGGACAGTTCCCAGGCCCTGAGTTCAAGCCCCAGGACTGACACACATACACAGGCACATAAAATAATAAACAAATAAAAGCTTTTTATTATGCTAACTCTAGTTAGTCCCCTACTTGCCTATTTTTTATTCTTTTTTTTTTTTTTTAGCATTTTAAACTGTTATTATTAAGAAGTTGTATGAAGTGGTTACAATTATATAAATCAGGCTATGATACAATGCTTCTTGAGGGCTGGGAAGGTGGATCAATGGTAGAGCGCTTGCCTTGCATGCTCAAGGCCCTGGGTTCGATTCCTCAGCACCACATAAGCAAAAAGAAAAAGCTGGAAGTGGTGCTGTGGCTCAAGTGGTAGAGCGCTAGCCTTGAGCTGAAGAGCTGAGGGACAGCGCCCAGGCCCCAGAGTTCAGGCTCCACGACCAGACCCCCCCCACCCAAAAATGCTTCTTGATCAGTGTCACCCCTTGCTCTGTCACCCCATTCCCCCCATCCCTCCCTATCTCTCTCTCTCTCTCTCTCTTTCTCTCTCTCTCTCTCTCATCCTGGGACTTGAACTCAGGGCCTGGTCTCTGTCTGAGCCTCTCTGTGCTCAAGACTAGCACTCTACCACTTGAGCCACATTGTCACTTCCAGCTTTTCCTGAGTAGTTTATTGAAGATTAGAGTCTCACAGACTTTCCTGTGATGCTCAGATCTCATCTTCCTGAGCAGCTAGGATTATAGGCGTGAGCCACCAGTGCTTGGGTACATAGATCACTTTTCGGGGCTGGGAAGATGGCTCAGTGGTAGAGCGCTTGCCTTGCATGCATGAGGCCCTGGGTTCGATTCCTCAGCACCACATAAGCAAAATGAAAAAAGCTGGAAGTGGCGCTGTGGCTCAAGTGGTAGAGCTCTAGCCTTGAGCTGAAGAGCTGAGGGGCAGCGCCCAGGCCCAGACTTCAGGCCCCACAACCGGACCCCCCAAAAAAAAACCCACAAAAAACATAGATCACTTTTCACATGGAATACAATTAATTGCATTTATTCACCTTTCCTCCCTTCATTCCTGTGTCCCTCCTCTGCCCCTGCCCCAAACAAAACAAAACAAAGCATGTGTCTACTTCCTGGTATTCATTTTGATAAACAGTATTTTAGTTATTTTTTCTTTTCTTTTTTTAAATATGGCAGCGCTCATGTTCACTGCCCATCTATTTCCCCCCTAGGGACATAGTATGTTTGTTAACCAAATTAGTTCTCTGTGTCAAGCCCCCTTCTATATCCTTTTAATTTTATTGCTTAAGAAGATGATTGTGACCCTTTTCCATCTATTTCTGCTACCTGGCCTTTCTTGCTTAGCAGTGGGGCTGGGGTCAAGTCCATCACTATCAAGAGTCACAACTCTGTAACTCCCTTCATCCTTGGCCTACCGAGGAAGGTTACAGCCAAGTATAGAGGTGTTGGTGCTCCTCTAATAGCTCCATGCTGACACTGTAGTGAGTAGTGTCTTCTATGAACCAGAATTCCAGAGTGAGTCTTAAATAATAGATGGATTCCAGCACATCCACTTCCCTAAAGCTGGTCCCTTTTTTTTTTTTTCCCCCCAGTGCTGGGGATGGAGCCCAGAGCTGTGTGCAGGCTAGGAAAGCTCTCTGTCACTGAGCTATGCTCCTAACCCTTGCTGAGCTTTAAAACACTTTTCTCCTCTGCTCATGTGACAATTAGAAGTTCTCAACTTTGCTTGGTATGAGCCATCACTTATTACATTTGTTTTTATTTTTATTTTTTATTTTATTTTTGCCAGTCCTGGGGCTTGAACTCAGGGCCTGGGCACTGTCCCTGAGCTGCTTTTGTTCAAGACTAGCACTCTACCACTTGAGCCACAGAACCACTTCTGGCTTTTTCTGTTTATGTGGCATTGAGGAATTGAACCCAGGGCTTCATGCATGCTAGTCAAACATTCTACCACTAAGCCACATTCCCAGCCCTGTTTTTATTTTTATTTTTAATTGTCTGTAAAGCCAGCCATTGGTGGCTCTCACCTGTGATCCTAGCTATCAGGAGGCTGAATTTTGAGAATCCAAGTTTGAAGCTGGCCTGGGTAGAAAGTCTGTGAGATTCTTATCTCCAATAAACTACTCAGAAAAAGCCTAAAGTGGCACTGTGTCTCAAGTATAGAGCGCTATCCTGGAGCAAAAAAAGAAGTTCAGGGACAGTGCCCAGGCTCAGTGTTCAAGTCTCAGGATTGAGAAAAAAAAATTGTCTTTAAATAGGTATACATAGGGGTTTCCATCCAACATGTAATTCATGTGTACAGTGCATCGCCTTCCACCATTGTTTCCCTAGTCTAGCCCAACTTCACCCATCCCCCACCTTTCCTAGATCTATTTTCACGTATGTGCATTTGCCCATCATTCCTCTCTTCCTCTCTCCATTCATCTTCCCCTGACCCCTTAAATCGTATCTCGCGCCCCACCCCCCCCAAACAAGATAGGTCTCAGCTTCCTGGTATTCATTTTGTGAAATTGTTAAATATTCAAAGGGGTTATACCATGTGACTCCACCCCTGCATATACCATACTTAATCAGTTTGCTTGGTGTGTGTGTGTGTGTGTGTGTGTGTGTGTGTGTGTCCCTGAATATATGTTTTCATATAGGTTTGTATTTTAGATCTAACTTCCATATGAGAAAAAACATGTACCTTTTGTCTCTCTGAGCCTGACTTATGTCACTCAGCATACTTTTTTCCGGGTCCATCCGTTGGGCTTTCGCTTTTTGTGGAGCACCGCGCCCTCTGCGCAGTCAGAGCTGATAAGGATAGGGGAGAGAAGCATCCTGTTTGGAGCTAACTTTAAGTCTATTCTGCTTCCACTGGCCCTCTTCTTCCCCCACAGAGCTGCTAGTATTAGAGATGGAGGTGAGGACACTGGCAGGCAGGCCAAGGACAGGAAAGGAAGCTAGCCTATTGTGTTATTTTGCTGCCTAAGGAGCCTGGGGAAGAAGGGTTTGTTTGCGTTCCTCGTTTTGCTATCTGGAAGCAGGAGAAGCAAGCATGAGGTTCAGGCTAGTATTTCTGAAGGCAAGGGGTGTTTCCTCAGCTATAGCTCTGGCATAGCAGGCAGGACAGGAGTGATAGCTCCAGCTGTCCAAGGCTGGAAGCAAGGAAGGAGGAGGGGATTAGTATTAAGGCCATGATGCAGATCCAGCGTTCCAGTCCTTGCAGTGTTATGAGTTAGTGTTCTTGTCTTTAATTTTTAAAAAAATAAAAAATAAAAAAAAATAAAAAAAATAAAAAATGTTATTATAAAGGTGATGTACAGAGGGGTTACAATTATATAAGCCTATTAAGTCTTTTTGAAAACCATGTCATGGGCATGGTTCTGTTAGCTGCACCGTTTATGTTGAAGATCATGTAGAAGTTGGTAATCTGTCATTCTCCAACTGCTCTCCATGTTAATGCACTCCTCCCCTACTTGTTAATCCTCCAAGATCCTAATTTTCAAGTGATTGCTAATTTTTGCATTTTCTCAACCCCAAGGTTGTGGTGAGGTTGGGTTGTGGCATGTACACGACTTTCTGTCTCCATCTCTCATTTCCCGAGTGGAGCTGGACTGCACTAATTGACCTCGAGGGTCTCAGCTGTGCTAAGTTGGGTGTTTGTTAGATCTCGTTAGGCTTGTAATTAGTGCAGGGAATCTAGGTCAGAGGCAAACCATAGGAGCGATGATCTCCTGGGGCATGAATAAAGGTGAAGAATAGCAAACAGGTTCCTCATTCTGGTGATGGGGTGAGCCAGGGACAGGGGAGGATGGGGTGTGGTATACACAGACAGACACAAGGTCACAAGTAGAAAGGCACTCAAACTCTGTGTGTGTGTGTGTGTGTGTGTGTGTGTGTGTGTGTGTGTGTGTGTGTGTGTGTGTGTGTGTGTGTGTGTGTGTGTGTGTGTGTGTGTGTGTGTGTGTGTGTGTGTGTGTGTGTGTGTGTGTGTGTGTGTGTGTGTGTGTGTGTGTGTGTGTGTGTGTGTGTGTGTGTGTGTGTGCCTCCCGTTTTACTCCGGTTTCCTTCCAACCTCTCCATATATGGTGTGGCTCTAGAGCAGGCTGGGGATTGGCTGCTGTTGTTGGGAGACTGGGAGCTGGGAGGAAAGCAGAAAAAGAAATGAACTAAGCTTAGGGGAGGGCGTGAGAATGGGGGGGGGGTAGCCAGGCTCTAAGGGTTGCTGAGAGAGTGGGGCTAGGTCTGCTTGCCAGAGAGATTTAGTGGATGGAGGAGGAAATTTCCTGTTGGCAGAGGGGTTGGAAGAATGGCTGGGGAAGGAGGCAAGAGCTATTTCCCAGGGGTCCCAGCTCTAGGCTTAGTGCAGGTTAGTTTAGCAGAGGTGGAGTAGGGGTTAGATAAACCTGTGCCTTTTTTACTTTCTTCTTTTATTTTCTTGTGTTGTTCCTCCTTTCTCTTCACCCTAGACAACCTACAGCTATGCTGTGAAAATTGCATGCAAATCAGCTCATCAGCTTTCCAGGCCTGCTCCTCAGACATTCTTTCTAATGGAGGAAGATCAGGACTGTATTTTTTTTTTTTTTTTAAATCAGCTCTCCCAACCCCTTCCAAACAATTTAATGGGGGAGAAAAAGAGGAGGAAAATGCCATTGAAATATGAATGAAGCATCTGGTTCTTTATCTGTGTCTACCCCTCACCCATTTCAACCCTGTTCTGGGTTTCCCCCTCCCCATATTAGGACTTTCTCTTTCCAGTTCATTTGTGTAAGAAAAAAATGATAGCAAAAGTTGTTGGGAGGGAAGGAGGAAGGAAGGTAGGAATAGAAACATTCTGAAAACTGTCCCTCTGCAGCTGTGCAGGAAGAAAGTTGCCCTGTGTAGGCTCAGAGCTCTTCTCTTCCCTACCCAACTCATCATCCATTTACCACAAAACAGCGACGGGGCAGAAGGAAGGGCAGTTTTGCAGGAAGAGATTAGAATGGTAGAGGGAGGGAGCGAAACACTGGTGGAATGGAAACAAGAGTTTGAGCACCATCCTGTCTCTAGCACCTAAAGGCACATATTTTCACTAAAAGAAAATTTGCTAGTTTCCCACCACAATCATATACTTTAAGCTGCTTTTCTAGTGGAAAGCCTGGCTTTTGATTCAGTTCCGAAATTCTTTTTTTTTTTTTTTAACTGTTCAATGTACTGTCACTCTTTTATCCGAAATTCTTTTTTTTTTTTTTTTTTTTTTTGGGTTGGTTGTGGGACTGGAACTCTGGGCCTGGGCACTGTTTCTGAGCTCTTCAGCTCCAGGCTAGCACTCTACCATTTGAGCCCCAGCGCCACTTCTGGTTTTCTGGTGGTTAATTGGAGATGAGAGTCTTACGGACTTTCCTACCTGGGCTGGCTTTGAACCATGATCCTCAGATCTCAGCCTCCTGAGTAGCTAGGATTACAGGCCACTGTAATCCACTGGTGCCTGGCTTTTTTTTTTTTTTTTTGTGCCAATCATGGGGCTTGAACTTGGGGTCTGGGCACTGTCCCTGAGCTGCTGCTGCTGCTTCTTTTTTTTTTTTTTTTTCTCAAGGCTAGCCACAGTGCTGCTTTTGGCCTTTTCTGCTTATGTAGTGCTGAGGAATTGAACCCAGGGCTTTGTGCATGCTAGGTAAGCACTCTACCACTGAGCACATTCTCAGCCAGCTCTGAAATTGTTGAAACCCAGGAATCAGGCCTCTCTCTTTTTCAACAGCTCGTCTTTAGCTTTATGCCTGCTAAACTCTCCTTTGACCAGAGGTACGGGCACAGCCTATGGTGTGATCAAGTGTGTGGGCTAGAACAGTGACTACGATTAACCCTTCTTCACTGTGCTCTGGCCACCTGAGCTGACTGCTTGTTGCTTACTGAGCCAAACTAATAATAGCAACCCCAGCAGCCATTTATTGACAGGCATTTTCCATATGTTGCCTTTGCCTATTCAACAGCAACTGCAATTTGCAGACAAGAAAATTGACACTCGGAAAGAGTGTGTTTGCCCAGGGCCTCATAACCATGAAGTGGCAGGTTCAGAACTTGAGTCCAGACCTCCTTTCCAAACTGGGCTCATTTCATCACATTACGGCTTGGTGTTGGAGCAATGGCTGGCAAACTGAAAGTTGTTGGTTTTGGTATCTGAAGATCCCAGGACTGAGTGACCAGCTCTTCTCAGTCCCCTGGGGGTCCCTGATCTTTCTTCTGCTTCTTGTCACTGTCACTCTCCCCAGTGTCTTCCTCACTTTCTGGCTCCCCTTGGTGTCACAGATGATTGGCATGTTGGGACACATATGCCATTCTTGCTTTTGTCTTTTTCTTCATTATGTAGGAGTGAGAAGGAAGAAAAAGAAAGGGAAAACACTGGCTTTAAAAAAATCCCAAGATAGTGATTTATAGAAAGTATAATTTTAACTCAGACGTGTAGAATTTGTGGCAATGAGTGGCTCTGATAATCATGCTTGTTTTAGAGCTTGGAGCTTATTTGAATGACTGAAGCCCTGATTCCTTCAACTCAGCACCCAGGAGAACCTGAGAGGGACAAATGAAATGGCATCCTTGTGCTTTGTGCCTGTTCCTTGGCTCAAGTAGGTAACCAACTACAGGCTAGATGTAGAAGAAAGCATGAAATTGAGTGTGGAGACTCGATATGGTTCAATGTGGGCATTTGACATTGCCTCCATGGCTGTGGGAGTACATCTGAAGAATGGGAAGACTTTCTCCCAAAGGGGTTTCTTTTCTCTTACTTGCCTCGTTTTCCTGACATTAGAAGACCCTCATTGTTAGGATCTACAAGCAGTTCTTCTCCCCCTCTCCCCCCACCACTGGAGCTCTTGGACTTAGCCACTGGGAGTGAGGTAGAAACTTGATTCAGGAGGCATTATGTCTTTTTCTTTCAAAAACATCATCCCCACGTGGCCTGCTCTTCTCTGGACCATTATCACTGTGGCTGAACCTGACCTTAGAACCTTTAGGAAGCCCGGCAGCACCACAGCAGTCAGGCGGGGTGGTGGTGTGGGCAGAGCTGTTTTTCTAAAGCTGGACTGGTCAGTGTTAGGAGAGGTTTAAGGAAGGAGGGGGAGAGGCTACAGGAAACCCTCTCTTAATCGAAAGAGGAACCGGGACATAGGTTTGGTTTTCCCCTTCATCCTACAAAAACTGCATCACAAGTCAGTTTCACTCTTAGTTCAATTCTTCCATGGAGTCAGCTCGCTCCAGTTCCCATACTAGTCACCCCTACCCCCCAGTCAAATGACTGAACTAGTCCCATCCATCCCAGTTGGTGTCTTTGAATTTATGCTGGGAAGGGCATGGAAGAAAGGAGGAAGCACCTCAAATAAGAAAGTCTAGATGGTTCAATCCTTTTTTTCCTGTCCCGGGGATTGAACCCAGGGCCTCATGCATGTTACCCAATAGGTTGCTTGAACTATAAGCCAAGCCCCAGGCAGCTTGATGTCAGTCAGACTGTTATAAGTGAGAAGCCAGGGTTAGAGGCTGGGGAGAGTTTAATTCCACATATGCTCCTCAGAGCTGGAATACATTGCACTTCTCCTATGGCATGGACAGGTGGCCCTGGCCTCCACATCCCTAGAACTAGAATTGCACAGCTGAAATTTCACCCTCAAACTGAAAGCCTGGAATGGGACATACGAGAAAACCTCTTGTTCCCCAGACCTCTCTAAAGCTAGATCCCTGAGCACATACTTGTCCGCTCCCTACTAGGTCTAGAGGCAGGTGGTGTGTGTAAAATGAGCAGACTGTGGCGTTATCACCCATTCTGTTTAGGTGAAAGCTCCTTATTATTGCTACAGTGCCACCCCCATCTCAGTAAGGTAGGTAAGGAAAGAAGGGTCATGAGGGCATCACACATCAGCAAAAACAATGAGTTTGATTTTTTTTTTGATCGAGGTAAATAAAAAAGCTTCATCCTGCAACACTTGGAGATAAGTCTGTTTGTCCCCCATGAGTTCCAGACCCCTCCTTTCACATCAGGCTCTTCCGGTACTGAGTGTGCTGGGTGGTCTGTCTGAGGTGGGTGTCAGGGCTCTGCAGGTCCATCTGTCTGTACAGGTCCCTTAGCTCCCTGACTTCCTGCAGCACCTTTTTTGCCTGGCTCCAGTTCGATGACGCCTCTCCCAGCAGCCGCTCTGTCTCCAGCAGCAGCTGCTCTGACTCAGAATCAGGTGGAGACTGTGGAGGGTCCTTAGCCTTTCGCTTGCCATCTCCCAGTCCCTGAACCTCTGCCAGCAGCTCTTGAGTCTTCTCCAGTTTCCTTGCTACCAGGTCCTGGATCCGGGACAGCTGTCCTGGGTGGGGTGGGCTAGGAGTTGGGGATTCCTCAGCTTGCAGGTGGAGGGTTCGGGCTGGGCCAGTGTCCCGCTGAGACAGGATCTCCTCAAGGGAGGCACAGCGGCTTTTCTCTGAGGGGGTCAACTTCTTCGGTGCCTGGGGAGTATAGGTGGCCCCCTTGTCTGGCTTTTCCCAAGGTCGAGGAAGGCTACTTGCCCTGTACGAGGAGGGCTGGATCCGGTCCGAGTCAGCTCTCCGCCGACTGCTGGCTAGCTGGGCCACTGTCTTGTCCAGGTCCACCCGAAAGCTCTCAGCACAAGAGGTTGGCTCCTCAGGGGAAGGATCTTCCTCTTGGATCAGGTCCAAGGTCAGCATCCCATCTGAGGTAGAGGTGGAAGCCTGGGGAGGGAGAGGGTGGGAAAAGGAAAAGAAAAGGATAAATCATCTTCAGAAGGGCTTCCAGGAATGATGCCTGAAACATGGAGGGTGTGCTATCACTTCCTTCCTCAAGGAGCCTTCCCTGGATGAGAGAGACAGCCGTCTGCTCTTTGCCATTTCGTTTGCCTTTGATGGTGATTTGGGCTTTCTTCTACTTTTCTGTGACAATGTAATTTTGCCTGCTCTTTTCCTGCTTTGCACTATGCTGTAAGTTTCCAGAGGCATCTACTCCCTCTGGATTGTAGACCCAAACATTACAGTGGACTTGACACAGATGCTCCAAACAGCACAGGAACTGTTCTTGTCCATCTGCATCTCCTCACACACCTCAGCCTGCCCTATTTGAATTATGAACCCTTTATCATGTAATAAAGCTTGCTCTTTTATTTTCAGCATACTGTAATTTTAAAAAGTTGTATTCATTATTTCATATGTAGTTATACATATTTGTTTTGTTTATTCATCACTTAACCCTGCAAGGTAGACGTAATCACCGCGCTACTGGACAGACATGAATGGACTGCAAAGCCAGGTTCCAACTCAGGGTCTGCTAACACCAAGGCCTCTGTTCCTCCTACTATACCTGACTGCTTCTCTACAAGAAACTGCCACTTTGTTTCACTGGCACTTGCTCCTAGTACACGTGGTACTTAATATTGTTGCCATTCAGCAGAGCTTGGGACTTGAACTCAGGGCCTCTCAATCTCATTTGGCCTTTTTACTCAAGGTGCCATGGTATTCTACCACTTGAGCTGCAACTCTCCTTCTGGCTTTTTGCTAGTTAACTGAATATATGAGTCTCACAGACTTTTTATTTCCAGGTTGGCTTTGAACCTTGATACTCAGATCTCAGTCTCCTGAATACTTAGCATTGCAGGAGTGAGCCACCAGTGCCTGGTATGACTTGTACCTTCTGCACAGCATTTATCTCTTTGATTTGTTGCTTTAGAAGTATGTATCTTTCTTACTTTCCCCAAAAGACAATAAATTGATTTTTTTTGGGGGGGGTCCGGTCGTGGGGCCTGAACTCTGGGCTTGGGCGCTGTCCCTCAGCTCTTCAGCTCAAGGCTAGCGCTCTACCACTTGAGCCAAAGCACCACTTCCGGCTTTTTTCTTTTTGCTTATGTGGTGCTGAGAAATCGAACCCAGGGCCTCAGGCATGCAAGGCAAGCACTCTACCACTGAGCCACCTTCCCAGCCCCAAGACAATAAATTGAGAACAGAAATATTTGAACATATAATAGGTACTGAAGAAATATATATTACATTATTTACATTTTAATTTGTGTATGTGTGCGCATGGTAGTACTAGGGCTTGAACTCATGGCTCATATTCTTGCTTAGCTTTTCTGCTCAATGCTTGGTAGTCTACCACTTGAGCCACACTCCACTTCTGGCTTTTTGCTGATTAGAGATAAAAGTCTTACGGATTTGTCTGCCCAGGCTAGTTTCGAATCTTAATCCTTAGATCTTTCAGCCTCCCAAGTAGCTAGAATTATAGGCATAATCCACTGGTGCCTGGCTAAGCAACATTTCTGATTTAGGGAATCACACAGGGACACAGAATGAAGGACCTTGTTGGCCTTTGGTGCTGGTATTGGGGGTCTTTCATGCATGCCTCTGGTGCTATACAGTCCTGAGATGCACTGACACAGAACGAGCCCTTTGGAAATGTTTACTTTCTTATAGTCCTACGTACCACAGCCATGAGGTGTCCCCGAGTTGGGGGGCGGCGCGAGTGTTGGATTTTTGCTCTGTCTCGAGTGGGGTGGGCGAGATAGCTGTCCTCCTCAACGGTGACCTGAAGAGATGCACTGTGAGTCTCAGGTGCTCTTCAGGACTCTCTGTCCCAACCCAGAATCCCCCCAAACCTGAATATTCCTGGATTGGGAAATGAGCCTATCTCATTAACTATGCTGAGCAAGTATAAAGGACAGGAAGGGGCGCCTTAAAGCTGGCCTGAGGCTGGCTCATGCATCATGAATGGGGGACAAGGAACTGAGAGAAAAGATTCTGAGAAGGTAGAAGAACAAGCAGGCTTCCAAAAGGGAGAGGAAGAAGCTGATGGGGGCACAATTAAATGGGGCCCTAAACAATAATCTCACTTTAGTGAGTCACAGCTGCTCCCTCTGCCCCAGTATCCTTCTCCCCATAATAAGCCCCCTGACCTCATCCAAGATGCGGTTCTTAGCTCTTGTGATAGCTGAGTTGAGGGCGTTGATCCATGACTCCTTCTCTTCGGGACTCACAGCCAGGAAGATCAGGTTGGGTGCCTATGAGGGGAAGATTCTTGTTTCAGCCAGGGTTTTAGAGTTGGTGCCTCACCTTGACAGTGAAGAAATAAGAAATTATAATCTCATTCTCTTAGACTCAGCTCCTGGAAGGAGTATGATTCTGCTTCCAGAGTTATCTATAACTCAGGAAACCCATTCCCCATTCCTGCCAAATAGTATAGTTGGAAGGTGGTTTAGGAAACAACAAAGAGGAGCTAAGAAGAACACTGGAGTTAGGTGCCGGTGGCTCACACCTGTAATCCTGGCTATTCAGGAAGCTAATATCTGAGGATTGAGGTTCAAAGACAGTCTGGACCATTTGGGGAACCTTATCTCCAAACAGCAAAACTGGAAGTGGAGCTGTGGCTCAAGCGGTGGAGCCACCAGCTTTGAGTGAAGAAAGCTAAGGGTAAGTGCCCAGGCCCTAAGTTCAAGTCCTAGCACTGACATTGAAGAGAAAGAGAGATAAGAGAGGGGGAGGAGGGTGCATGCACTGGATATTAATGTGGCACTGGAGATAATTAGATGAGATTTGATAAAAGACAGGTATTAAAGATCTTTGAATGTTTTCAAAAACAGAATATGAAAGAAACACTTTCCTTGGATTTCCTCAACCACTTATCAGGGCACAAAGACCAGTCATTTTCTTTTCTTTTCTTTTTTTTTGGGGGGGGCTCCAGTCATGGGGCCTGAACTCTGGGCCTGGGCGCTGTCCCTCAGCTCTTCACCTCAAGGCTAGCGCTCTACCACTTGAACCACAGCACCACTTCTGGCTTTTTTCTTTTTGCTTATGTGGTGCTAAGGAATCGAACCAAGGGCCTCATGCATGCAAGGCAAGCGCTCTACCACTGAGCCACCAGACCAGTCATTTTCTTTCAAGAGACATGTGCACATGCAGCAGTATGTATGTGAGGTGTGGGAGAGACAGATACGATCTTTGTGGCTAAAGGCTGGCATGCCTGGAGGGAAGGAAATAGCCACAGTATATTGCAAATGATATAATAAAAGTCAGCAGGAAAGCAATCCAGGGCCTCTGAGGAAGGGGCTGGGAAGGTGGCTCAGTGGTAGAGTGTTTGCTTGCAAGCGTGAGGCCCTGGGTTCCATTCCTCAGCACCAAATAAGCAGAAAAGACTGGAAGTGGTGCTGTGGCTCAAGTGGTAGAGCCCTAGCGTTGAGCTGAAGAGCTGAGGGATAGTGCCCAGGTCCAGAGTTCAGGCCCCATGAGGGGTGGGGGTGGGGGACAAAACAAAAACAAAACAAAAAAGAATGTGAAGAGGAAGGAGGCTCTCCTTCACCCACCTCCCACCTCCTCCAGAGCTCCAGTGGCCACAGCAGCCAGAGAAACCTACCGTGTTACCAGGCTGCTTGGAGTGGGCAAGAGTAAATTTGCTATGATTTTTCTTGCTCCTGCTCTTGGATTTCCGGAGTTCTTCACACTTCTCATAGTCACTCAGGTCAAACACCTCTTGAATATTTTTCTCATCTTTTACCTAGGGGACATTTGGAGGTGAGGTGAGGAGGATAAAATTACTTAGCTGCCTCCCCTGACCCCCTCCCTCCCATTGGTTTAGATCAGTCTGGGGAGTGAGAAGAAGCCTGAGGAGGGGGAAGGACGGCAGGCTAGGAAAAGGCTATCCAGCAAAGGTGTATAGACCTGTTTTTAGGGGATGAGACTGGGGCAGACTCCGAGTCCCGAGTCCTCATAAGGATTTCTGTTGACCTCTCCTCAGCCAACCCCACCATTTCCAAAGCCTTTCTTCACCCATAACCCCCACCCTGTTCTAGAGGACACAGTTTACAAGACCTAAAGGGCTCATGTCCTTACAGGGACATGGTGTACAGGCTGCCCAGATATCCCCAAGTAAGGAAGACCCAGTTGGCCTCTGCCAGAGAAAGGAGACAAAGGCCTGGGTCTTATGGTTTACATGGTAGTTCCTGCTCCTTCCTCTAATATATCTACTATAAAGACACTCATCCCAATGAACAACCTTCTACTTGGTTTGGAACACCCAGGAACTGGTCATGATTCCTAGGAGAAAAATGCAAAACTGGGCCTGATGTCTCATGCCCATAATCATAGCTACTAGAGACAGAGATAATGAGGATCATGGTTCTAGGCCAGCCCAGGGCAAAGTAGTTAGCAAGACACCCCATTTCAACCAATAAGCTTGGAATGGTGGTGTACACCTGTATTTCAGCCTCACAAGAAGATATAAATTGAAGAATCACAGACTAGGTTGGCCTAGGCAAAACATGAGAACTTATCTGAAAAACAACTAAAACCAAAGAGGGCCCAAGTTGTAGAGCATTCACCCTTAGTTAGAACCCCCCAATACCACCACCAAAAGTTAAAACCACTAGTATCCATTTTGATAGAAGTAAAAGTAGGCTCACGTCTTCCTTGGAAGGTATTTACTCTCCTCAACTGGAAGTGTTTCCAAAAGAGCTGCCATTTCCCAAGTTCTAGAATAGGAATTGTGTACATGACCAAGTGTATATAACCTTGAGGTGGGAAAAGTGTCTCTATGACATTCCCCACTCCATCTGAGTCTTGTCTCTAACTGCCCTTCTGATTTGCTGCTGGACCTAGCGGGCTGAAGGCAGGAGTACAGACGATGATCACAGAGGAACCGCTCGTCTGTCCCTCTCTCGTCATTTGCTACCACATGGCTTGGCTCTGGGGTTCTCCCCCTGTCCAAGCTCCCTGGCTTTGGGCTGGAAAGTGATCAGAAGCCTTGAAGGACTATGGGTGGAGGGGTGACAAGGTGCTGCAAAGGGCATTCAAGAACAATTCCCAGAAACATAGGGCCAGGATGCAGGATGATGCATCACCTCTCCTCTCCCCTTCCTTCCCTATAGTGAGACTATCAGCAGAGCCAGAGAACTTGGAGAGGAAGGTGCTGGGCGTGTGTGCACGGCTAGGGGAAGAGAGTCACTTGTTCTGTTTTCCTTGGGGACAGGGAAGAGAAGGTTTCTATTCTGGCTTGGATGAGGCTGATAAGGAGCTCTGGGAACAAGGGGCATGGGCAAAGTCAGCCCTTCATAGGGCAGGGCTAAGAGGCAGGGTGAAGCAAGCAAGCATATTCCAGTGCCAAGAAAAGACAAACATTCCTCACCCACCAGCCTTGTTCTCCACTGTGTTGTTCCCCCCCCCCCCATATCTAATTCTTGAAGCCTCACTTACAATAACTCATCTCCTATATTAGCCCCCCCCTTTCCCTCTGATCCTTTATCTGAGGCTCACAGACAGAGATTTTCTGCTACATTTGCCAAGAGTTGTTCCAACACAACCTCCTCTCCCACAAGGTCTTCCTAAGGTCCAGCGTCTGTTCCTACACATTAGTCCACGATCAGAAGGTGCCCTGCTCTCTGTGATAAAGAGTATCCTTTCCTGAGAGTATCCTTTCCTGAGAGCAAGCACAAAGATTCACAGCAGACACAAGGACTCTATAGCTTGAGGTAGTTATGGGAATCCTTGTCTTTTTGATAAGAAGTTAAAAAGAAGAAGAAAGATTTGTGAAAACTGGGAAAGAGGGTTAGGATTACTATTATTGTTTTGCATTACACATAAATTACAAATATCATACTATGATTTTTTATTATTTTATTAATTTATTTTGGTGCCAGTTCTGGGGTTTGAACTCAGGACCTGGGCCTGTCCCTGAGGCTCTTGTTTTCAAGGCTCATCCTACCACCTGAACCACAGCACCACTTCCGGCTTTTTCTACATATGTGGTACTGGGGAATGGAACTCAGGGCTTCATGCATGCTAGGCGAGCACTTTACCACTGAGCTACCTTCCCAGCCCATACTGTGATATTTAAAAATCTTGAATCCACTGGTTCTGAGAAGTAGTCAGAATAAAGACTAGAGTCTTCTGGTAGTTTCTCCCCTAACCTAGGCCCACTGTAACATGAAAACTGGCTCTGAAGAAGAGCAGCATCAATATGCTGTTCCCTCTTTTCCAATGCCCTTCTCAGCAGGAGCAGTTGGCCCTGGGTTAGTCAGGTGTTCCTGACTCATAGGACGACAAGCAGTCCAGGCTGAGGTCATTCCATCCTTCTCTGGCTCTTTCTACCTTCCTTCACACACAAGGTACCCATTCTTTTACCTCCAGACTGTGCTTTGGACAAAAATTAACAAGAAAACACAATTGTTTTTGTTTCTTCTACATTTAACTGTCCTCTAGCTTCCCGGGAGCTTGGTGGAATGAAGTTCTGTCTGCTTGTTTCAGTGTCTTGCCATTATGAAGTTCAGAGAATACACTTTGACACTTGCTTATCTTTTTTTTTTTTTTTTAAACCGGAAAGCCAGAAAATTGTGGAGAAAACTTTCAGTAGGATCTGCCTGTCTTCTTTCACTTGGAGTCCTAAGACTCCACCAGCAAATTTCTAGCTTAGTGGCAGCTAGGATGAAATACTTTCCACAGGGTCTCTTCAGTGGCTTAGTCCTTCCCTCATTGTATTAGTAGCCCCTCTTTACAGATGAGTACTTGCTCTTGGGCTGCAAGTATATCTATTTCAATACCATAAAAGGATTTATTTACCTAAATACAATCTACTGACTGTGTCGACTTCTGAAAGCAGAAGGGGTTAGAACTCGGGGAGGACTTCCCAGTCAGTTCTGGGTGAGGGAACCCAGAATCAGGGAAAGAAGGGCCACCGGAAGGAGAACATGGGACAGTCTACCAGGCTAGGCAAACACAGAGGAGCATTCCAGGAACTATTAAGAGTTACTGATCCCAAGAGTTAGGGACAAAAGGGAAAAGAGTCTGGTTCAGTGATCTGGTCTCAGATTCTGCTCCAATGTGGGCTGTAGCTTTCCTGTTTAACTATAGAGGCAAAGCATTGCAGAGACAGAGGTTCCCATGTCCATTTCTCTCTCCTTTAATACAAATTAGGCTGGCCAGGAAGGGACGGAAGTGGGATGAGGGACAGCACTGTTGGACACTGGCCCCAACAAAAACTAGCTGGCCCTCAGCTATTTTTCTGGGGTCACCAAGATCGACCACGGGTTGTGTGATTTTGATTTTGTGCACCTGATAGGACCTGCCTACACCTCTGCTTCAGGCAGGAAAGGAAAGGCTAGTTGGGCTGGGGTAGGGGGACAGGAAGGCGTGATGGGTGGAGTTCAGCAACAACAGCAAATCAACCCCCCATTTCATGAGGTCAGGACAGGGTAGGAGATGGGGAGGGGGGTGCACTTAAAACTTCTAGGGAGTGTTGAGAGGGGGATGTTTTTTTTTTTGCAAGGAAAAAAAAACAAACTCAACTTGGAATTCTTAGGTCTTCTCAGTAAAAGGTGACCTTTCTCTGCAGAAGAGAAGGGTACAGAGTAATGCGACCACTGAACTTGCTTCTGGAACAAATCGAGAGGGGTAGTGTGTGTGTGTGGGGGGGGTAGGGGTGCTGGAGGCAGCCAAATCTCATGGGGAGCAAAAGTGGGGACGGGAGAAAACAGGGATAGTTAGAGGCAAAGGGCACCTACCTCCTTCTCCGAGATGTAGAGCTGGTCCCCTTTCAGCACCACATAGCGGTTTTTCCAAATCTCCCTGAAAATCCCTTTCCCGCAGAATTTCCGGACCCAGCCGACCTTCTCGGGCGGTGCAGATTGATGGTTTCCATCCTGGGGGCCCTGCCCGGGGCAAGAGAAGCCGCGGCCGGTGAACGATCACGGAGCTCGCCCCCGTCCCTCGGGCCTCCTCCACGGCTCCCCGAGCTCCCCGGTCGCCTCCAAAGCTGGAGCCGGGGACCCCTCGAGGTCTGCTCCTCACTGGGGGGAACAGGTTTTCACTCGAGGAACTCTCTTACCCGCCGCCCCCTCCCCCCAAATCAGCAGCCGGACTGCGCGGGGAGGGGCCCGGGAGAGAGGGGGCTCTCCGCGGTCCCCGCGGCCGGCCCCCTCCCCCAGCCCCTCGCCACGACTAACGGCATCTTATTTTATTTCTCATTGTCTGTTCGCCGCGCGCGGCTCGAGGCACGCGGCGGCCGGTCAGCGGGGGAGGACGGGGTGCGGGTCGGGCAGGGCACAAACTAAGCCAAGTTAAAGCCCCCCGAGGCAGGTAAACAAAAGCCCCCTCTGGAGCCTCGGCGCGGGGCCGCGGGCGGAGGTCCCGGGGCCCGGCGGGCGGCCGGGGCGGGGCGCGGGCGCGGGCGCGGCCGGGGCTGGGGGCTCGCGCGGGGCGCCCCGCCGCGCGCCGCCCGGGCCGGGCCGGGGTCGCGGGAGCACGAAGTCGGCGGCGGCGGCGGAGGCGCGGGCCGCCGGGCGGGCGCACTCACCCTCTTGGTGGAATTGTTCTTCTTCATTATTCCCGGCGGGGCGCGGGGCCGAGGGGCCGAGGGGCGGCCCCGCGTGGGGGTCTCGGCCGCTCCGAGGGGGGCTGCTTCCCAGCGGGAGGGTGGCGAAGGTGCCCGGGCGCCACCGCGCTCCTCCCCGGCTCCCGCCCGCCGCCCGCCCGCCCTCCCTCCCGCTCCGGGACTCTCCCCCTCTTTGTAGCTCTGGTTACACTAAAGGCCGGCCTCCCGCGCACTCCCTCGCCCTCGCACACTCACGCACGGCCGCTCCCCGCCCCTCGGCGCCCTCCATCCCGGCGCCCACGCGGCCCGGGCCCCGAGCGCGCCCCCCGCCGCCCACCCGTCCGGCCCGGCCCGCGCCCCGCCGCTCCATCCGCGGGCCCGCTGACGTTGCGAGTTCAGAATAAAGGGCGAATCGCGGAGCCGCAGCCAGTGCGCTCCCCCGCTCCCCCCACCCCCCGTCTTTGTTTCTGACTCATCCGGGGGGAGGCTGGCGGACCTGATCCCCGAGGAGACCCGCTCCCAGATCCCAGCCCAGCCGGAGGTGGGGTGAGATGGGCAGACCCGGACCTGCCCAGTCGCCCGGCCCCGCAGACCCGGTGGATCATAGAGACTCGCGGATTTGGGAAGAGCCTGGATAACCGAGGTGGAGATCATCTGCCTCCCAAACCCAAACAAAAACAGAAGCGCCACCCAGACGCCTTCTGGGTGGTAGAGAATGGTCTGAGCAGGTCAGGTGTTAGGGAAAAGTTTTATGCTTCCGAGGCTATGCTGTTGGAATAGATTGGGAGAAAAGTTGTTGTTATTAATACATATCGCTTCCAGTTTACAAAGCCTTATTTGAGCCTCAGGAGAATAAATCCCCAGTATAAGGTACATGTTATGACGGTCTCCATGTCTGGGCAGACAAGCGAGGTACAGGAAGGCTGAGAGATCTGCGGATGCGTAAGTGCTGGCAAGAGAACTCTTGTCTTCAGAGCCAGGACCCTTTATACCAGGGATATATATGTATGTACACATACATGTGTACACGTGTATACACATAATACGTGTGTACACATATGTGTACACAGCATGAGGCTCCAAGTATGGCTCACTTCTTGGCTATCTCCCTGATGCTCTGCCATAACCATTCCCTTCTGTCTGTATGTTGGAGTCCACTGGAAGGATGGGCTCCATATCTAGAGGGTACTCTTAACTGGAGACCTCTGTTGACCCTTCCCACCCAAAACGGCCTCAGAGCCTGCGGGGTGTGGCTTAGTAACTTCATGTTTCAGTATGTGTTTGATGGCAAGACAGGTGGAGGAAAACCTGTCTGTGTGGCCGTGTCTTTACCCCTGTGGTCATTGAATATTTTTAAGTCCCTGTTCATCCACTTGTGGATACTGAGAGACAAACATTTCTATCAACAAGGGAAGTTAGGTGGCCATGTAAGATGCCCAGGGAAAGAACTTAGAAGACAAAATTATTGTCCTTTAGGGCTAAGTATGATAATAAACTGATAAAAACATCATCTTACATGCATATTCTGCGTATGTAGGTACATAATTACTACAAAATGAATAAGAATATTTGGTAGAGAGCAGGAGAAAGAGGGCAAACATTCTGGAGACATCTCAAGATTTAAAAAGAGTGGTTAAATTTATGATGTGAGAGGTAGAGGGTTCTTTGGCTTTTTCTGGCATCCGTTGAATTAGGCATCCTCTGTGTTCTTAGATCCACCTTTCCTCCTAATCCAGTGATACTGCTGTCTCCTTCCCTTAGTCATAGGAATTAATTTTACTGTTTAAGATGAGTTGTAGAACTTTATCCTTTCAAAATATTTTTCTATGTCATGGAAAGGCTTTAGTGCCACCTTGTGAAGCATATACAGTGAGTATGAATATTCTCATGGGAAATGAGGAAACAGGGTGTAATGAATCCACTGACATGCTCAAATTTATACAAGTTACTGGCTAAATCCAGCCTTTCTGACTTGAGCCTGCAGGGAGACACAGATGCATGTGCATGTGTGCAAAGCACCAACACATACATACAGCACACATTTTCTAAACCATCCCTTCCCTATCCCAAAAAGCGCTGGGGAGCATGGCTCAAGTAGTAAACTTCTTGTCTAGCAAATTAGAGGTCTTAGGTCCAATCCCCAGTATGGTAAATAAATAAGGTGGGACACATTAAAAAAAAAGTCCAGGATATTTTATATATGAGGAAGCAGAATAATGTAAGGAAAGTATACTGCACGACTTTTTGAGGGCATGTTGGTCAGACAAATAGGAATAACTTGGATCTATAGTTTAATAGGGGTTGGAATTAACTCAGTAGAGGAGCACTTGTCTAGCATGCAGAAGGTCCTGGACCCAATTATGAGCACCACAAAGAAAAAAAAAGTCTACATTATTTAGATGACTTTTGGCTTATGGGGGAAGAAGTAATTCATGACTTCCCCCATCTTCCTTTTTTCCAGTAGGTTTCATTTAGTCAGTAATGCTTGAGGACCTCCTAGATGTAAGGCCCTGTGCTCCTCGCACTCTCTATCAGAGAGGAGCTGGGCCTTGTAAACATCAGGCAGAGGGACCCATAAAAAATAACCCTCCAAAGTAATTTTCAGATTCTAGAGCAGATGCATGTGGGCTGAAGAACCTTCTCTGCCTGTCTGCTCCTTAAGATGTTACATAAATCTCTGGCTTTCTCCCTCCTATTAACTGGCAGTACTGCACAGCTCCCTCCTCTAGTCCTCTCCCTACCTTCTCTTACCTTGCCCCTCTGGCCACTCACCCCTCTTCCCACATGCTATAGTCTTCCTCTGACGTGTTCATCATGCTGACTTCTCTCTTACCAGGTGAACCTTATGGCACATAAATTTGGCTCTATGTAGGACAGTTTTCCAAAGTTCAGTGCTTAAGTGAGAAATGTGAATGAGGCACATCTAGGTTCCTTTACACATTTTTATAACACTGTCTCCTCGGTGAGCTTGACACCATCATACGCACAAATCTCAGAAATAGTTCAAGCCACTTTTCTGTTTGAGGGAGATAAGACAGTGGGAGGAATCATGGTGGGGTTACCTCCTAAATACGTTCATGCATAAGACATCCCTGCCAGTGGCTTTGTGCTTCAATTGAGTTTTCATAAGTAACTCCACTTAGGAAAAGGACATGATTACAGGTAAAATCTTGTGAATTGCTGACTACAAGTTTCCTGAGTAGAAACTGTTATTGAAACAGTTGTTTCAAAACATCCTCTTGGCTTTTGTAAACAGGAGTGAGGTTTTGGTCAGGGCATTTCAATCTGTGGGGGAGAGGGTTATTAAAAACATACAAAACCTTAATTAAAATGTTTTTAGAGAGGAAAAATAGAGGGCCAGTAATAATGGAATCAGCCTTGTAAATATTAGTGTACTGCCCCATCTCTTGCAATCCCATGAGAAAAACATTATTACTCCTGTTCTATGGATGAGGAAGCTGAGGCACAAACATTCCCAGTGCCGTGTAAATATGACATAAACTTCATCACAGAATGTCCCATGCCAGAGAATATTTGTTAACATTTAAACTCATACACACCTTACAGAGAATTGGAAGAGGATTGAGCTCTGCTATTTTTGCTATGATTATACCATTGCTTTTTACTGCTTTCAAGAAAAGCAAAATTGAGACCAGCATTTATTATCTGCCTTGGTATACTTTAAATATCTTCCAGGTAGAGGCAATGCCTTCATTGCGTTTGGCGTAAAGCCATCTCAAACCTTACTTCCTGAATTCCCATAAATGAATCCCAAGAAAGAAAATCACTCATATTTCCACAAAATGAAGTTTTATTGTAGTCATTCATAGTTTCTCAGTGCCACAGAAAATTGCAACATGGGGACAAATACCTTTTCCATGGTTCTCTCAAGAAACACGGTGAGGTCTCTGAAATGAGTTATATAGGAATGTGATGAACAGAAAGAAGAAAGGGCCAAGGGAAGAGAGGAAATTGAAGAGGGAGGTATGTACCTCATCTGGCTCTTTTTCAGGCCTCTCGGCTCTGATAATCCTTTTCCCAAATAGGATCTCAACAAAATCTATCTGACAGGAGCGTGATTGTGCTATCAAATATACAAAGAAACATTTATTTGATAAGGAAACTGAGAGAAAGTGGGTTGGGGTGGGTTTCAACTTCTCAGCTTATCCCCAGTCTTGATGTCCGCCGGCCGTTCAGGAACCAGTAGGCTAGCTGGCCATCAGGGAAGGCCTGTGGAGCAAGCAGGAGGGGAACCTGTGCCATAGTACCCACTCTCTGTCACCATTTCATCTTCTGCTTGCTGACCTCGAGGTGACTTGAGAGCTCTCCCTGCCTCTGCTGTGTAGTCCAGAAGACAGAACTTCCTCTAGGAAACTGACAAGGAGATATGAGATTACTTAAAGGAAAAACAAAACCATCACTAAAAATAGAGTATCTTATTCATGCCACTGAAGTACATAAAAAGATCCTCATGACTAGCATGCAGGAAGTACTGACTGGTCTGATATTTGGGTCTAGAATGAACTGTCAGCAGTGTACTACAACATCCTGAGGAGGAGAGCCCCTGCAGGGATTCCTCAGGTGATCTTTGCTTCACTTTCAACTTTTCTAAAAAGGGGGAGAAAAAAAAGAAACAAAACAAAACACCTTTGCTAAAATTATACTTGAAGATCCTCCTCTGGATTTCAATAAGTCTCCATATTCTTGATTGCAGGGGGAAAACATTTTATTTGCCAAACCTAATTTTGTTTCCTAAGGCCATTGTGACTTTTCAAAAAGTATCTATTTAGGTACTTTGATGAGTCATTGCGCAGAATGCTTTAAAAATATGGGCAATGAACATATTGGAAGCTGAACTCTAAATTTAGACTATGTTTAAAAACAAACAAAAAAGTGAATTTTCTTTTTTAGATGTTTTATATAAAGCTTACTTTAAAAAAGAAAACTAAAAAATCCCTGATACTAGAACCCAATTCACTTCAGTTAAATTCACATTTAACAAATGATTACTGAGCGTCCTTGTGAGTCTGCATTGGACTGGGTGTATGGATGAATACTTCTTATGGTTCCCACCTTAAGGCAATCTCAGTGAGAGACCCGTAAATAAATAGAGAAGTATGGGAGACTAATGGTGGATAAACACTATGGCTTCTCTTAGTTTGTACTGTTCTCAGGGGTGCTTTCTCTGTTCTACAAAGAGGAAGTAAAGTGGTTGGAGAAAATCACCCCTAGTTTTACAAAGTAAACCTCAAAGTTCCTCCAGGGCTTACTTAGCAAAGGTACTCAAGAAGGTATGCTGAAATGCACTATACATACATACATACATACATACATATCTATATCTTATCTATCTATCTATCTATCTATATCTTATTTTGGTAGTACTGGAGATTGAATTCAGGGACTTGCTAGCTAGGGAAATACTTTAGCCCTTGGGCCAAGCTCTAAGCCTTTATCTCCACCTTCCAAGTACATGGAATTACTGGTACGTGTTACCAACTCTTTTAAAAAAAAAGCTAGGGTTGGGAAGGTGGCTCAGTGGTAGAGCGCTTGCCTTGCATGCATGAGGCCCTGGGTTCGATTCCTCAGCACCACATAAGCAAAAAGAAAAAAGCTGGAAGTGGCGCTGTGGCTCAAGTGGTAGAGTGCTAGCTTTGAGCTGAAGAGTTGAGGAACAGTGCTCAGGCCCAGAGTTCAGGCCCCACAACCGGACCTCCCCCCCCCCCCCAAAAAAAAAAAAAAAGCTAGATGAGCTGGTAGCTCACACCTATAATCCTAGCTACTAGGAAGCTGAAATCTGAGGATTGTAGTTCAAAGCAGCTTGGCCAAGTGCATACACGTACACACACACACACACACACACACACACACACACACACACACACACACACGAAAGGATTTTGAATCTTTTTACCACTGAGAAATATGAAATGGACACACACACACACACACACACACACACACACACACACACACGAAAGGATTTTGAATCTTTTTACCACTGAGAAATATGAAATGGATGGCTCATACCTATAATCCTAGCTACTCAGGAGGCTGAGATCTGAGGATCTTGGGGTGAAGCCAGACCGGGCAAAAAAGTCTGTGAGACTCTGATCTCCAATAAATTATTCAGAAAAGACTGGAAGTAGCACAGTGGCTCAAGTGGTAGAGCACTAGCTTTGAGCACAAAGAGGCTCACGGACATTGCCCAGGCCCTGAGTTCAAGTCACAGGACTGGCACAAAAAAAGAAAAAAAGAGGGGCTGGGAAGGTGGCTCAGTGGTAGAGCGCTTGCCTTGCATGCATGAAGCCCTGGGTTCGATTCCTCAGCACCACATAAACAAAAAGAAAAAAGCTGGAAGTGGTGCTGTGGCTCAAGTGGTAAAGCGCTAGCCTTGAACTGAAGAACTGAGGGACAGCGCCCAGGCCCAGAGTTCAGGCCCCATGACCAGACCCCCCCCCCCAAAAAAAAAAGAAAGCAAGAAAAGAGAGAAATGAAAGAAAGACAGAGAAAGAAACTGCTTGAAGAGACACACTCTGACTTAAACATTGTTTACATGTATTGAAACATCATATGGTATTCCATAAGGACATAAAAACTTTATTTCTTTATGTATCATTTAAGAAATAATTTCAAAGCAGCGAGCCAGTGGTTCATGCCTGTAATCCTAGCTACTCAGGAGGCTGAGCTCTGAGGATGGCAGTTCAAACCCAGCCCAAGTAGGAAAGTCCATGAAACTCTCATCTTCAATTAACCATCAGAACCAGAAGTGGCACTAACGCTCGAAGTGGTAGAGCACTAGCCTTGAATGACAAAACTTAGCGACAGCATCCAGGCTCTGAGTACAAGCCCCACGACAGACAAAAAAGACAAGAAGAGCTGGGTGCCTGTGGTTCACGCCTGTGACCCCAGCTACACAGGAGTCTGAGATTTGAGGATCCAGTTTAAAGCCAGCCCAGGCAGGAAAGTCTGTGAGACTCTTTTTATTTTTTTATTTTTTGGGTCCGGTCGTGGGGCCTGAACTCTGGGCCTGGGCACTGTCCCTCAGCTCCTCAGCTCAAGGCTAGCACTCTACCACTTGAGCCACAGTGCCACTTCTGGCTTTTTTCTTTTTGCTTATGTGGTGCTGAGGAATTGAACCCAGGGCCTCATGCATACAAGGCAAGCACTCTACCACGGAGCCACCTTCCCAGCCCAAGACTCTTATCTCTAATAAACCACCAGAAAACTGGAAGTGGTGCTGTGGCTCAAGTGTAGAGCACTCACCTTGAGCTGAAGAGCTGAGGGACAGTGCCCAGGCCCAGAGTTCAAGTCCCACAACCAACAAAAAAAAAAAAAAAGAAGAAGAAAGGAGAAAGAAAGGAGAAGGGAGAAGGGAGAAGAAGGAGAAGAGGGGAGAAGAAGATGACGACAATGAAGAAGAAGAAGAAAAATCAGGGCACTCATGATTGTAATCTTAGCTACTTAGGAGGCTGAGATATGAAGACTGAAGAGCTAGTGTAGGCAGACAAATCTTTGAGACTCTTATTTCTACTTAACCAATAAAAAGCTAGAGGTAGATCTGTGGCTCAAGTAGTAGAGCACTAGTCTTGAGTGAAAACAATCAGGGACAGTGCCAGGCCCTGAATTTAAGTTCCTAGGACTGGCATATGCACATAGAGAGAGAGAAAGGGAAGGAAGGAAGGGAGGGAGGGAGGGAGGGAGGGAGGGAGGGAGGGAGGGAGGGAAGGAGAGGGAAAGGCAAGGCAAGGCAGGCAGGCAAAATTCCATGTGAATTTCTTACATCAAAAGCACCAAAGGATGGGCTGGGAAGGTGGCTCAGTGGTAGAGCGCTTGCCTTGCATGCATGAGGCCCTGGGTTCTATTCCTCAGAACCACATAAAAAGAAAAAAGCCGGAGGTGGCGCTGTGGCTCAAGTGGTAGAGTGCTAGCCTTGAGCTGAAGAGCTGAGGGACAGCGCCCAGGCCCGAGTTCAGGCCCCACGACCGGACCACCCCCCAAAAAAACACCAAAGGAATCCAAAATCTGAATAGAATAATGAAATACATAAGGATTTGGGGAAGTAGAACTGTGGCTCAAAGTGGCCGAGCACTAGCTTTGAGCAAAAGCGCTCAGGGACAGTGCCTAGGCCCCACAACCCTCGAAGTAGAGCTCTGACTCAAGTGGTAGAGTGCTAGCCTTGAGAACACACACACACACACACACACACACACACATACGCGCGCGCGCACACACACACACACACACACACACACACACACACACACACTAGTTCTACCAGAAAGCACTGGGAGACCCTGAGTTCAAGCCCCAAAACTGACACACTGACACACACACACACACACACACATACACGTTCAAGGCCTGAGGCTTCATATGTGGAAAAGCAAAGGAGTGAAACATAGCTGTGGCTCTGAAAACTGCAAGCAGTGGGACTTGAAAGAAGCTACAAGAGGAGTTCTCAGTGAATTTGGCAATTAAACCTTCCACCCTCCCCTCCCTAATGTCTCCAGCCAAGTGTTTGGCTGTAATTAGAAGCTTGTTACGGCTTTAAAGCAAATTCTTTGAGTTCTTCTCAAGAATTCAAATAGAGAATTTTGCCCAGTTTTGTTGTTTTCCAGTTCTTGGGCTTGAACTCTGGACCTAGGCGCTATTCCTGAGCTTCTTTTGCTCAAGGCAAGCACTCTACCACTTGAGCCAGAGCTCTACTTCGAGCTTTTTTTTTTGTAGTTTATTGGGGCTGAGAGTCTCATGGACTTTCTTGCCCAGATCTCAGTCTCCTGAGTAGCTAGAATTACAGGGATAAGCCACCTCACCTGGTTGAACTATGCATCTTTTTTTTTTTTTTTGGTCGGTCCTGGGGCTTGAACTCTGGGCCTGGGCGCTGTCCCTCAGCTCTTCAGCTCAAGGCGAGCGCTCTACCACTTGAGCTACAGCACCACTTCCGGTTTTCTGGTGGTTTATTGGAGATAGGAGTCTCACGGTCTTTCTTGCCTGGGCTGGCTTTGAACCTCGATCCTCAGATCTCAGCCTCCTGAGTAGCTAGGATTACAGGCGTGAGCCACCAGCGCCCGGCGAACTATGCATCTTTTAAAACCCATCTTTCTTTTTAAAATTTCTGTACTCTATCTTGTATATAAGTTTATCTGATTTGGGGAAAGGGAGGGGGAATCACGGAAACAGTGGGACAAAGTGTGAACCAATTCAACAGTGACATTCACTAGATACTCTGTTGGAAATGAACTTTGCAATATGGGGGGAGGGGAGGTCTGGGGTAACAGGGTGGGGAGAAGAGAGAGAAAATGAAGGAGGGAGCCACACTGTTAAAAAAGAAATGTACTTATTACTTTACTTTTAAAAGTGTGACCCTTCTGTACATCACCTTTACAATAAAACAAAAACAAAACACATCTCTCACAGAACTACTCTTCTAAGGAGCTGTCTTCCTCTTAAGCTGCCGACTAGGATCTCAGTATCATACTGTGTTGTAACTTATCTATATGTATATTTTCCATGTAAATCTAGGAAGTTTTTGAGAGCACAAAGTAATACACAATACATCCTCCTTGTAAACAGCATATACAAACCTCAAGTCTCCCTGAACTCTTCTCCCCATTCCTCTTTCCAGAGATAACAATTTGATCAACAAATATTTATTGAGTGCCTACTTTGTGCTAGAAGCTGCAAACAGGGCATTAAGCAAGTAAACAGAGGGCTGGGAATATGGCTTAGTGGTAGGGAGCTTGCCTAGAATGCATGAAGCCCAGGGTTCAATTTCTCAATACTGTATCAACAGAAAAAGCCATAAGTGGTGCTGTGGCTTAAGTGGTAGAGCGCTACCCTTGAGCAATGGCCAGGGTAGCTGGGCATTGGTGGCTCATAACTGTAATCTTAGCTACTCAGGAGGCCGAGATCTGAGGATCGTGGTTCAAAGCCAGCCTGGGCAGGAAAGGCATTGAAAGTCTTATCTCCAATAAACCACCAGAAAACCTGCAGTGGTGCTGTGGCTCAAGTGGTGGAGTGCTAGCCGTGAGCTGAAGAACTGAGGGACAGTGCTCAGGCTCAGAGTTCAAGTCCATGACTGACAAAAATAAAAAAGCCCAGGGACAGTGCCCAGGCCCTGAGTTCAAGCCCCAGGACTAGCAAAAAAAGAAAAAGTAAACAGACTCTTATGGAATTTATATTCCAATGGGGAGTGAACAAGATAAAATTAATTCGTAGGTAAGTGTTAATAAGGTAAAAGCTTTTCCACTTTACAAAGAAATTAAAGTGCATAGAAGTCTTCTTGTTTGGAAATGATAGTGTTGGGATAGGCCAGGTATCATGTTTTCTTAACTACGATGTTATACTGCCTCCATATAATATGAAGTGAATGCTGCCCAGAAAAATAAAACAGATTTAAAGAACTGGAGATGTTGGAATAAGATTTTTAAATCCAGTTTTCCAGAAAAAGCCTCACTGAGAAATAACATTTGAGATAAGACCTGAATGAGGTATCAGAGTTTTATCTTAGGACAAAGGCACTGAGAACCACAGGGCTCAAGGAATGGAAAAGAGGCAGCTATTGCTGAAGGGAGAAAGGTATTGGCCATAAGAGATAAGATCAGAGAGATGAAACAGAGGACAGTTGAAAATGAAGATGAGACTGTGTGACCTACTAGTCCTTGTAAGGCTTTCAATTTTCACTTTGGGTAAAGATGAGGGACATCTGTAGAGTTTTGCACAGCTTGGCACATAGCCTGAATTACACATTTTCTTTCTGTTTTGGTGGTACTAAGGTTTGAACTCAGAGTCTTAGATTTCTAGGCGAGCACTCCACCCTTCCAGACACAACCCAAGCCCTTTCTGCTTTAGTTTATCTTTAAGCTAGTCTTCTTCTTTTGCCATAGACTGAGATCCTATCTCTACTTTCCCATTTTCACAAGATTGTTCTACAGAAATACTAAGAGACTACTGGGGGCAGTAATACTAATTATCATTGGAAATAATGGCACTTGGACTTGAGCGGTAGTGGAGACCCGACATTAGATTCCAGAAAGACTTGTAGAATTATAGGAAGTCTGTAGGACAATTATATTTAGGAAGATGTGTATGTATACACACACACACACACACACACACACACACACACACACACACACACACTGCCCCCCCCTCCCCCCCAGTGCTGGAGATTAAACTCAGGGCCTTGGGCATACTACACCCCTAACCAAATGTTTGTTTTTGATCATGTTAAGTGTGAACGTTTATTAGACATTCAAGTGTAAATGTCAAGTAGGCTGTATACAAGTGTGAAATTTGGGGTAGCAGTTCAGATTAGAAACAGGGTTCTCAGTTGGCGGTTAGTGATTTATTCCTAAGGGATATGTGGCCATGTCTGGAGCCAGTTTAGTTATCATAATTAGTGGCTTGCTACTGGCAGCTAGTGGGTAGAAGCCAGTGCTTCAGTTGAACATCCTAAATGCAAAGGATAGTCTCCCACAGCAAAGATTTTGTGGCCCCAAATACAAGTAATGTTAAGGTTTAAAAAGCTCTGGGCTAGAGTCAGCAGGAGAGTGAGAAAATTGAAAATAGCCAAGAAACCAGAGAGGATTGCCAAGGGAGTGGGTGTAAAGATAAAGGGAGACAGTCTAATGACCAAGTCTCAGAGATGCTAAAAAAAAGGAGAAAGCAGAAGAGACAGAGAAATACTGCCAATGAGAAGGCAGGAAAGTATACTTCTTGGGGCATATACCCAAGGGAGGGAGTTGGCTGAGGGGTAGAACACTTGCTTAGTACTTGTGAGATTCTGGGGTCTGTTGCCATCACTGTAGAAGAAATGAAAATGTTTCTAAGTGAAGGGACTGATTGGGTTAAATCCTGCTTGCAGGTCAAATAAAATGAGGACTAAAAATTGATTCTGGGATTAGCCAAGCAGAAGTCTCTGGGGATCATACATAACAGGAGCAATGTGAGGAATAATGTGAGTTTAAGAAAGTATTTGAGGGAGGAATAGGAGATGGTAAGTATAAACAACTCAGAGAATTTTGCTATACAAAACAGAGGGACAGAGGGATGGAGGTGTAGTTTAGTATAGTTTAGAAGAGAGAGGGAAGAGAGGAGAAAGGGAGAAGGAGAGGGGGAGAAGAAGGGAGAAGGAGAGGGGGAGAAGAAGGGAGAAGGAGAAACAGAAGAAGGAAAGGAAAGACAAGGAGGGAGGACAAAAGAAGTGGGAGACAACCAATTTTTAAGGGTGGGAAAAAGTGTAGCATGAAAGGCAGAGGGAAGAGCATGAAGGAGAATAAAAAACCAAAAACAAACCAAAAAACCAAAGCAAAACACAACAAGAAAACCAATAGGAGTCCTTGGCCCTATTCTTTTTGCTCATGGAGAAGAAACAGGACAAAAAAGCCAACAGTGGGATTCTGCATACATCCACTATTGTGCATGAATGCTTTGTTGGAGAGTCCTGTGAAGAGGAAGGAGGAAGTTAAGCCCACAGGACCGCACAGACTCCTCAGGAAAAGAACTGCCCATACTATCAGTCACACAGAGGTCTAAAAGGAGGTTATCATCTGAGAATAAAAAGACCTATAAATGTGTATTCTTACCACAGAGCATACACAGTCAAGACAACATCAATTTGTCAGAATAACCACAACTACAAGGGTAGAACGTGGCTATTATAAAACAAACAAAAAACACCCAACATGAAACAAGGCTCTAAATAACACAGCCATAACAACTGCAGAGCTAAAGACTCTCTGTAAGTCTTTAATTATAGAGGTACTCACTCTGGGGGCCTTAAGGGGAACATTTGAAGTGAGCACAAATGGAAATGGAACTACTTACAATTTTTCTTCTCACAGAACATAATGGCCATTTGGCATACGGACTACCTTCACAGTACCTTCACTGCCTTGGTGTATTTCATCTAGAAATTATATGATTTCTGCCACTGAATTATGTTAAAGGAAGGAGAAAAGTTCTTAAGACAAGTGATTTGGATGTAAGGGTCATGAAAGAGGTGGCAAGGATGAAGATCCTGTCTTTTTAGTGTTACTTTCTCCAAATCTAATATAGTAATAGCAGCAGCAGCAATAACAAGTGGCCTCTATCGGCTGCTTATCATGGGCCTGATCTCCTCTAAGCAACTTACAAATAGCATATCGTCCAATCATCACAACAGTGGGATAAAGCTGTTAGTATCTCCATTTTACTGCTGAGAAAGCTGAGGCACAAAAAGGCTAAAAAAATTAGCTTAGGGTTCTATAAGAGGACATATGTCAAAACTGGAATTTAAAGAAAGTAGTCTGATACTGACCTATTGTTGTAATACACTGCCTTTTACCAGACCAAAGGTATCAAAAGTTGACTTATAAATAACAGGTTCCACTTAAGGCCAGAAGCTCTAATGATAATTCCAGTGAAAGGATCTATGTCCTGAAGGATACTTTGGGGAACAGAGTTTGGGCAGAGGAATGACAGCTCAGAATTGTACTAAGGACAATCAATTAGATAGCTAACTATATAAACAATTTCAGTGCAAAAAAAGAAAAAAACCATGGTTGTACATATGCTAGACAATTGCTCCACCATCTTTATTATTTCTTTTTTTTTTTTTTTTTGGGTCCGGTCGTGGGCCTGAACTCTGGGCCTGGGCGCTGTCCCTCAGCTCTTCAGCTCAAGGCTAGCGCTCTATCACTTGAGCCACAGTGCCACTTCCGGCTTTTTTTTCTTTTTGCTAATGTGGTGCTGAGGAATCGAACCCAGGGCCTCATGCATGCAAGGCAAGCGCTCTACCACTGAGCCACCTTCCCAGCCCCTCTTTATTATTTCTTAAAATTGATAAAACATTTGATATTTTTTCCAGATGATTAAATCATAAATGTAAGGGCTGGGAGCATGGCTTATGTGGGAGAAAACTGCCTAGTAAGTGCAGACCCTAGTACTATCTACAACCAAATTAAAGCAAAGCCAAACAAATGTAGATGATACAGGTCATAATGAAGTACATACATTACTAGAAAATAGTATACATAATTAGAATGTTTGATATTTTCCTTCCATTTTATACTCTTGTGTGTGTGTGTGTGTGTGTGTGTGTGTGTGTGTGTGTGTGTGTTGGTTACTGGGGCTTGAAGTTAGGACCTAGGCTTGGTGTCTCTAAGTTGTTTTTTTTTTGGTTCAGAGGTAGGGCTCTACCACTTGAGCCACAGCTCCACTTCCAACTTTTTTGGTGAAGGAAGATTTAGTAAAGTGAGCAGTCTGTTGTATAATACCTTCTTTTTCTTTTTTTTCCTTCCTTCCTTCCTTCCTTCCTTCCTTCCTTCCTTCCTTCCTTCCTTCCTTCCTTCCTTCCTCTTCCCCCCCCCCTCTCTTTCTTTCTTTCTTTCTTTGTCCTGGGGCTTGAACCCAGGGCCTAGGCACTCTCTCTGAGCCTCTGTGTGTTCAGGGCTAGCACTCTACCACTTGTGCCACAGTGCCACTTCCGGCTTTTTTTGTTTGTGGTACTGAGGAATCAAACCCAGGGCTTCATACATGCAAGGCAAGTGCACTGTACCACGAAGTCACATTCCCAGTCTAGTACATTACTTTTCTATTACGTTTTGAACTTGGTTCCAGATGCTTTCACTCATTGGCTAGCAATCACCAACTGAGTCACACCTTCAATCTCAACATTACTTATACTAAGAAAACAAATGGATAAGTGCATTAAGACATATATAAAGCAACATTATAAACCGTAAGAGTGAAAACTGCAGACTTAATATCAGACAATATTTGCTTTATCATTGTATGTTCAGTTTCAAGATAACTCCTAAAATATAGTAGGTATGCAATAACTACTTATTGAATGAACCAAAGAACCCCTAAGGATTGCTTAAATAAATTGTAGAACAACTGAGTAGTAGAATGTGATTTTGCTATTAAAGCACATGTACAGTTTATTTCCTTTAAATAAAAACAGCTGAATTTTGTGGTAAGTTCCCATAATTCCAGACTTAAGAGGCTGAGGCAGGCAAACTGAGCCTAGGCTAGCTTGGACTACACAGTAAGACCATCTAAAACAAACCCAAACCAAAAAGACCAAAAAAAGTGTATACACTCATGGGCACATCTAAACGACTGAATCAGGATGCTGACACCATTCCCCATAGTAGGGTGGTAACACTATGATATTCTCATTATCTTCTTTTTGCTTTAATATGCTTTTTCCTTTTGCCAGTCCTGGGGCTTGAATCAGGGCCTAGGCACTGTCCATGAGCTTCTTTTGTTTGAGGCTAGGGCTCTTGCACTTGAGTCACAGTGCCACTTCTAGCTTTTTCTGAGTAGTTAATTGGAGATAAGAGTCTCACGGACTTTCCTGCTCTGGATGGCTTCAAACTGCAATCCTTAGATCTCAGCCTCCTGAGTAACTAGGATTACAGGTGTGAGCCACACTAGTGGCATGGAAAGGTATTTTTAATTAAAAAAATGTTAACAGTGCATGAAGAAATTTGAATCAGATGATACTTAAATTCCTGGGTTTAAGTTCAGGTTTAAAAGAAGGATCTTAATAGAATTATTTATGTTTATTTTCTCATAAGACATTAATATCTGACAAGTATAGAACCTATTTCTAGTATCTTCTTTTTTTTTTTTTTTTGGGGTCCGGTCGTGGGGCTTGAACTCTGAGCCTAGGCGCTGTCTCTCAGCTCTTCAGCTCAAGGCTAGTGGTCTACCACTTGAGCCACAGCGCCACTTCTGGTGTTTTTTCTTTTTGCTCATGTGGTGCTGGGGAATCGAACCCAGGGCCTCATGCATACAAGCGCTCTACCAGAGCCACCTTCCCAGCCCTATTTCTAGTTTCTTGAACAGAGCCTCACACATGAAATAAGCTCTAAATAAATGCTCATCAGTGGCATAATAGCTCCATCATAGCTTCTACAATAGTATCTAACACTTTGGTCACAGGAGGGAAATACACTCTCACAGAAAATCTCTACAAAGAAGGTGAAGGTTTCAAACTGATCTTAAAATGCCCAATAATGAAGAAGAGTGCTTTCTGTAACCCTTTCTCTTTGAAATGCAAATTCTGTTATAGTATCCTAATTTTTCTGTAAATAATTCAGAGATGGATCCAACTTGTGGTTACAAGAGAAGATCCAAGTTTCTAGTGTTACTTCTTTAGGTAGAAATCTATAATGTACCTGTTGATAACATGAATCAGCCTCCTCCCAGCTTCTAATTTTCTCAACTGTGTTTCAAGCTCTTACTAGCTACCACTAATTAATTAAATCGATCATTTTTATTCAAAAGTAATACTATTCTTAATTATCTTAACAATCTTGGAATGACAAAAACAACTAAATGATTCCTCATTTTTGAATTCGTTTTTCTCCTGCTTTGGTTTGCAATGTTTCTCCATAGGCAGATTCATATTTTGCCTGTCTCCTAAATAACATCTAAAAGCAAGGAATTTTATTAAAATATCACAGCTAGGTAAATCTTTCCAAAAAATTATTTCATCAGGGTGCTCAGACTAGAAATCAACTGTGTCCAGTTCTAGCTTAAACACTTATTAGCTTAAACACTTATTATGACTTTAGGAAAGATGTTTAACCTCTTTTTTTTTTTTCATTGGTGGTAACGGTACTGGGGTTTGGATTTGAGCCTCATGCTTACTGGACAGGTAATTACCACTTCAGCCATCTTCTAGCCCTTGTTTAAATTCCTTAATACCTGAATCAAAAAATGAGGTTGATGGTAATATTAAAAATATCACTGGGACAGGTACTGGTGGATCATGCATGTAATCCTAGCTACTCAGGAGACTGAGATCTGAGGATCACAGTTTGAAGCCAGTCTGTGCAAGGAAGTCTGTGAAACTCTTATCTCCAATTAACCACCTAAAAGCTGGAAGTTGAACTGTGGCTCAAAGTGGTAGAGTACTAGCCTTGACAAGCCAAAGAGCTCAGGAAGACCACCTAGGCCCTAAGTTCAAGCCCTATGACTGACAAAAAAAGAAAAAAATCACTGGACTTATGAAATGGTAACCTGTCTGTACAATACCTTAATAATAACACTAAAATTATATTAAAATATTATTGGGTTTCCATAAAAATTAAAAGTAAATGGATAAAAAATGTGAGATTGGTCATTTTTAATAGGTTCTAACAGCTATATTTTAAAAAGTAGTATCAGCTGGGTGCCAGTGGCTCATGCCTGTTAAGCCTAGCTACTCAGGAGGTTGAGATCTGAGGATTGAGGGCAGAAAAGTCTATGAGACTCTTATCTCCAATTAGCCACTAAAAAGCCAGAAGTGGGGCTGTGGCTCAAAGTGGTAGAGCTCAGGGACAGCTCCCAGGCCCTGAGTTCAAGCCCCATGACCTACAAAATTTAAAAAAGCTCATAGACAGTGCCCAGGCTCTGAGCCCAAGGACTGGCATAGTCACAAAACAAAAAATAAAACAAAACCTGTATGTACAATGTTATCCGAATCATGTTACAAACAAAATATTAACTTCTCTAGAATTATTATAAATGATTTTATTTTTATACATATTAATTAATTTGATTTTTACAGTGAGCACAAATTAACTAGTTGGGGGGAATGCATTGTTTGCTTATATTATATGCCTTTGCTAGTTAGGGAAAGTAATTGAAAAATGAGGTCATTATTTATTTTGTTGCTTTATAGCTAATGAGGGCTTAATTGAACCTAATTGTGTGTGTGTGTGTGTGTGTGTGTGTGTGTGTGTGTGTGTGTGTGTGTGTGTGTGTGTGTGTGTGTGTGTGTGTGTGTGTGTGTGTGTGTGTGTGTGTGTGTGTGTGTGTGTGTGTGTGTGTGTGTGTGTGTGTGTGTGTGTGTGTGTGTGTGTGTGTGTGTGTGTGTGTGTGTGTGTTGGGTTTGAGCTTGGACTGGGCACTGTCCCTGAGCTTCTTTTGCTCAAAGCTAGCACTCTACCACTTGGGCCACAGCTCCACTTCTAGCTTTTTCTTAGCTGTTTACTAGAGATAGGAGTCCTGGGACTTTCTTGCTTGGGTTGGCTTCAAACTGCGATTCTCAGATCTCAACCTCCTGAATAGTTAGGATTACAGGTGTGCAGTAATTGTTACTGACTTGAAAGGAATCTGTCAGTAAGATGACTGTTAATTTGAGTCTTATCTTCTAGCAGGATGCATCCTTCTTTTTGTAAAAGGTCTTAAGAAGTACTGAACTACTGACTGTACTGGAAATTAGATTTGGCATGGTTGGCTAATACATGCGCCTATCCTCCTCACCTTTCCCCTCCACTGCAGTCCTGAGTCCTACAAGGATGTGACTTTATTCTATTAGGAGAACAATTTCATCTTATATGGATCAAGTTCTTGTCCTCTCAGTCCACACATTTAACTTCAAGTGTTGACTGCTGCCAGCAAGGACTAGGACTCTAATATTGATTGACTTGGGAGGTGATAAGGCAGCCAGCTGAAAATCCAAACCAAATGTTCATTTATTTGCAAGGAAAGATCATGTGTTCCAGAAACCCAAAGAAATGGTACCATTTATAGTAAGTAAATAATGTCCACAGTTTAACTGCATCTAGAGATTTGCTTTTTGTTTTTTTCTTTTTTGGTACTGGGGATGAAGCCAGGGCATCCCTGCATTTCTGTGTCTCACCTTACACTCCAAAGACATATAAATGAACAAATGGGACAAAAAGAAAAGAAAACAAAAATAGCAATAAAGGCAAAACCTTGTTTCCATTATTATTCTTTTTTTTTTTTTTTTGTCGGTCGTGGGGCTTGAACTCTGGGCCTGGGCGCTGTCCCTCAGCTCTTCAGCTCAAGGCGAGTGCTCTACTACTTGAGCTACAGCGCCACTTCCGGTTTTCTGGTGGTTTATTGGAGATAGGAGTCTCATGGTCTCTCCTGCCCGGGCTGGCTTTGACCCTCGATCCTCAGATCTCAGCCTCCTGAGTAGCTAGGATTACAGGCGTGAGCCACTAGCGCCCGGCTTCCATTATTATTCTTATTATTAATTTTTAGTTTTGTCAGTCATGGGGGTTGAACTCTGGGCTTGGGCGCTGTCCTTCAACTCTTCAGTTCAAGGAGAGAGCTCTACCACTTGAGCCACAGTGCCACTTCTGGTTTTCTAGTGGTTTATTGGAGACAAGAGTCTCACAGACTTTCTTGCCCGGGTTGGCTTTGAACCGCAACCCTCAGATCTCAGCCTCCTAAGTAGCTAGGATTACAAGTGTGAGCCACCAGTGCCTGGCTGATAAGTATTATTTTGTATGATCAGATGCTCATAGGCATTGTACTTTTCTATTCTTCTCCTGAGAGTATCTTCCTTTGGTCTCACTGTGTGTAAATGCCTAGAGTCCTGTATAATTTATTATGTCCTAGAGCATTTTAGATCTAGCTTCCACATATGAAAGAACTTGTCTTACCTCACTTAACATGATTTGTTCTAGGTCCATCCGTTTCCCTGAAAATGACGTAATATTATGCTTTCTAATGGCTGTGTAAAATTCCATTGTATATAAGTACCACATTTTTTGGATCTACTCATCTACTGTAGGGTATCTGGGATGTTTCCAAAACTTGACTATTGTGAAGAGTGCAGCAATGAACATGGATATTCAAGTGTCTTTATGGTATCCTGGCTTGTGATGTTCTGGGTAGATATAAGGCAGTATGACTTTTAACTGTTCCACATAGATGTTGGTAAAAATATTTGTTGTACTCTAGTGATGACTCATATACAAATCTTAGAAATTAAAAACTGACATTTCCCCATAATTGAGGATACAGTAAGCTAATCTGATTAATGAGACAAATGGAGAGGGAAAAAGAAATGTCATAAGGGCACTATTGAGACAGGAGCTGAGAATCTGCATGCTGCAAGTCTACATGGACCCCAGGAATACACTATGCTGACTGCTTGGGGCAGGTACTTGCATATGTTCACATCATCGATAAACTCATTAGTTATGTAGGTCCTTTTCCAGGAGAGCTCTGTGCCTTCAAAAAAGTAAGTTAAAAGCTAGGTGCTGGTGGCTCATGCCTGTAATCCTAGCTACTCACAAGGGTGAGAGCTAAGGATCATGATTCAAAGCCAGCCCAGGTAAGAAAGTCCATGAGGCTCTTATCTTCAATTAACCAACAGAAAACTGAAAGTGGCACTATGGCTGAAAGTGGTAGAGTGCTAGCTTTGAGCAAAAGAGCTCAGGGACAGCACCCAGGCCCCGAGTTTAAGCCCTATGACTGAAGGGTGAAGTAAATCATAGCTGGACACTAGTGATTCATGCATGCAATCCTAGCTACCCAGGAGGTTGAGATCTGAGGATCATGATTCAAAGCCACCTCTGGCAAGAAAGTCCATGAGGCTTTTATCTCCAATTAACCACTGCTACCACATATACACACACAAATGGAACTGTGGTTCAAGTAGTATAGCACAGCCTTCAGTGAAAAAGCCAAGGTACAGAGCCAAGGCCCTAAGTTCAAACCCCACTACTGACATACATACACATAAAAACTAGTTATACCTTTAAAGGCATGTTATCAATACTATCTGTATTTCATTATGCACAAAGGAAAAGGGGAAGCAATACAACATTCATATTAAACTTCATCATAGTGTAATAGGGAGAGAAAAAATATGAACTGCCTGTCTTTATTCAGAAAGCAATTTTATTAGGAATATTTCTAAGGAGATTATTGTCTTCTGCAAAGCTCCTTGGTATCTTAGCAAGTAAGTACAAACCTTCTATTTCAAATGATGTTTAAATCTAAACAAAGATAATCACAATCACACCTACTCAGAATGAGCCCTGTAAAAACAAATCATATGCCAGGAACAGATCTGAGGATCAAGGTTGGAAGCCAGCCCAGGACAATTCTGAGAAACGTGTATCTTTAATTAACCAGGAAAAAGCCAAGTATTAAGTGTAGGGTCCTGAGTTCAAGCCTTACTTACAGCCTGGAAAATATCATCAGAAAAGAACTGTCTAAAATAAGTAAGAACTAGCCACTTAAATTGTGGCAATTTGAATTTTAGGTTAAACTCATGTTTATTTCCCTTTAAGTCCGAAGGGACATATACCTTGGTGGTGCCTGTAATCCCACCACTATAGATAGCAGTCTGGAGTTCCTAAAAAACTAAACACAGACCTTCCCTACAACCCAGCCATACCATTCCCAGTCATCTATCCTGAACATCATAAGCCAGGACCTAAGGACACCTGCACATACATGTTCACTGCTATACTACTCACAATAGCTAAGCTATGGAAATAGCCCAGATGTCCCACAATAGATGACTGGATCCAAAAATGGAGTTTTATGCACATATTAGAAAGAATAAAATAATGCCATTTGCAAAGAATTGGATGGAACTAGAACAAATCATGTTAAGTGAGATAAGCCAAGCTCAGAGAGACAAATGGTGCATGTTTTCTTTGATTTGTGGAAATTAGATCTAAAATGCACTGAGATATGATAAATTATACAGGATTCTGGATATTCAGAATTCTGGATATACAGTGAGACCAAAAGAGGATACTCTTAGGGGAGAAACACAAAGGTACAATGCCTAAGTGTCTTTTCATATTTACACAAAGTAATACACATACTGAAATGAACTCCAAGATATGGAAACAAGAGATTCCCCCCTCCCTTTTTTTTTAGATTTTAGTTTTTGATGGTTCTGTCTTCTTTACCTTATACGTGGTAGTCAAAAGTACGTCTTCAGGAGGGTTGGGGGGAGGGTACAGACCTTGAAGGAAAAAGGATGAAAAGAATGCAGCAATGGAGCTCACTAGGACAGAGTGAGGGAACTGCAGACACTGTACAAAAGGACATGTACTCATGATCTGACTCATGTCATTGAAATCCCTCTTTACATCACCTCTGTAATAACAATAAAGTAAATTAATAAAAAAGAAAAGAGCTGTGTAGGGGTGTCGGCAGAGCCCTCAGCTATGCTGGGCACTTGGCTAGCATGTTCAAGGCCCTATGTTCAATCCTAGAACTGCTAAACAAAGAAAAACAAAGACAAAATCAGTGTGCACCCAGGCGTGGTGATGTAGTGCACACTGGTAAGTCAGCTAAGGCCTATGAGGCAGGAGCTGTTGAACTCAGGAGTCTGGGGCCAGCCTGAGAAATACAGTGAGATAATGCCTCAAACAAATAGTAAATTTACTAAATAGGTGAGTAATACCCCAAGTATCCTGCATGCATCATGAAAAGTGAGTCTTTCACTAAAAGCTGAAAACTGTGCTGCTTTTAATTATTTAAGCCTTTATAGTACCTGGTCTCTGAGATTTAACTAGCATTTTTGTAATGATAAATTTCACTACTTAAAAACCTAATATTGGATCATGTATGTATTGCAGGCATTAATTTTTTCCTGTTTGGTGGTTACCACAGCAACTCTCTCTTTCTAAAAGTTTCATTGGTCAGAAGCCAGTATACAATTCCATCCAAAACTTATTGACTTCTTTATTGTAAGTTATTTACTCAAATGTAAACAGCTTAGCATGCTGTTAGGTCAGATAACAGAATACCAAAGCTGGCTGTAGTCAGATGATCTGGCAGAGAAACCTTTTGCAGGGCTGCCTTACCTCTTAATTTTACAGAAGCAATTATTTGCTAAGAACTCGGACACAAATTTAAGGAAAAATGTAGATGTATGATTTTTCCTTTTCTCCTTTATTTAGAAAAGAAAATGAAGTTTTACTAATAGTACTGTTAGTCAAACACATCTGAAAACAAGCATTCTTCAAAAGATAAATTATTACATTAAATGACAAATATATATTAAAATCTTTGTCAATATTTTTTGTGCCCAAATTTGGCTTATTTTTGAGATTAATTTTAGATTTCTGATATTCCAAATTAAAGGGAAGATTAGCACCTTAGATACACTGACTATGGGAGCTACAACATTAACTCTCAGAAGATACAAGGATTGTTTAAAGGTCAATGGATCCTTTTGACAACTGCTATTAGAGTCTATTTAAAAACATATGATTATCTATCTAAAAATACTTGAGAAACTCATTTGGATCAAGACGATAAAATCCTATATTTCTACCAACAAGAAATAATAAAACCTTTTGAACTTAAATTATTCACTATTATTTAGAGAACAATACAATAGCAAGCATTTAAATAATACCTTTGTGTGTGTGTGTGTGTGTGTGTGTGTGTGTGTGAGAGAGAGAGAGAGAGAGAGAGAGAGAGAGAGAGAGAGAGAGAGAGAGAGAGAGAGAGAGAGAGAGAGAGAGAGACACAGAGTGTGAAGGCCTTACTGTGTATCCCAATTTGGTCTGGAATTTACTATGTATCCCAGATTGGCCTTGAACTTTCCAAGAGGTGAGGTTACTGGCATGTACCATCCTGTGTAACTCCAGTAATACATGAAAAGAATTGCATGGTGGGTTCTGGCTTCCAATCCTGCTCTCTTATTAGCCAGAGTTACTTGTTAATTAATCTCTGCTCAGCTTCCAAATATAGAGATGAGAGTACATGCCAAGATTAAATAAGTATTTGTAAAATACTTAGTACAGTGCTTAGTACACAGTATATGCCCCCAAAAGTATTAACTGGCATGATCAGCAGCTATCAGTAGCAATAGGAAAGAGAGAAATATAACTAAAATGATTATGATCTATTTTGTCACTTCTGTGCTCAAATATATTCAAGTTCACCCCATTGACCCCCAAATTAGGTATAAAACCTTAGTTTTGTCATTTTCTTTCTTTTCTTTTCTTTTCTTTGTCAGTCATGGGGCTTGAACTCTGGTCCTGAGCGCTGTCCCTTAGCTCTTCAGCTCATGTCTAGCATTCTACCACTTCCGGTTTTCTGGTGGTTTATTGGAGATAAGAGTCTCACGGACTTTCCTGCCTGGACTGACTTTGAACCAAGATCCTCAGATCTCAGCCTCCTGAGTAGCTAGGTTACAGGCGTGAACCACCGGCACCCGGCCGTTTTGTCATTTTCAGATACATGGACACCGTTCCAAATATCATCATCTAATAGTTTTTAAATTGAAGTTCCTATAGTGTCCCTACCATTTCATATTCTCTCAAGATCCTAACCACACTTGACATTTCTATTTCTGGACTTAAAACACATTACATAAGATGAAAATTCTCTTACAACAAAATACAGAAATGCAGGACAAAAAAATGACAAATATCTTTCAAATGAGTATCTTAACTTGTGAAAGAATTACATTTCCAAGGGTTATTACCTAAAGTGAATCAGGACTTAAGATGATAAGTATAAACCAATGATGTGACTATCTGATAGGTGGTGTGCCAATGTTATTAAATATTGTTTACACTGAGGGTCAGGGAAAAATGTGTAAGCCTCAATAAGAAAAGAAATTAAAAACAAGACTTTTGTATAGTGTAGAAGACTTAACCAAACATTAAAAAAATGATTCTAGACTGACAATGTCCTTAGTTTACATACCTAGCCAAAAGGAAAATTACATAGGAGAGCTACATCTTCAATTTAGGACCCTCATGTGGCCAAAGATTAAAACCTTGCTTAAGATAACTTGCAGTTCAGAATTAGATTATGTGGAAATGATTTATCATGAGCTAATGTTATCAGATACAACAGCAGATTCAGACTTCCAAGTACTTCAGATTATGGATTTTACATTTTTCTTTAAAATTATAGGACTTGAAAGAAAATGAAAAACTTAAGATGAGAAAAGAGGATATAAAACAAAAATATCCCCCTGTGCACAGCATCTTTACAATAAAAACAAACAAACAAACAAACAAAAAACATCAGGCAAATTTGAAAAAAGCAAGAAAAAATTTCAGCTTACAGCTGGTGGTTTAATCACAGCAAAAGCCAGAAGTGGCACAGTGGTTCAAGTGTAGAGTGCTAACCTTGAACACAAAAATGCCCAGGGCTAGCACCCAGGCTCAGAGTTCAAGCTCAAGGACTGGCAAGAAAAAAAAAAAAAAGATTAAGTGATTTTATTTTCTTTTGATGATTTAAGAAAAGAAAAACAAATCAAATTCTAACAACAACTTTGAATATATGATTGCACTGCTATCTGCAAAAGGAGCAAAGACAACACTCTTGTTATGGAGCCATTTTGATAAAGGTTAAATAAAGCACAGTAAAGCAACACAGTGCTAATCTGGTGTAATCCTAGCTACTCAGGAGGCTGAGATCTGAGTACTGAGGTTCAAAGCCAGCCTAGGCAATTAACCACCAAAAAGATGGAAGTGGAGCTGTAGCTGAAGTTACAGAACAAAAAAGCTCATGGACAGTTCCCAGGCCCTGAGTTCAAACCCAGCACACGCGCACGCATATGCACGCGCGCGCACACACACACACACACACACACACGCATACACACACACACACGCACACACACACACTTGTGTTTTATGTCCAGAGCTAGCCTGGCCCAGTTTACCTCCCTGCTATCTTTTATGTGTTTGGGGCCAGAGACACATACTAGTGTGTACAGCTTATTTGTTGAGATGGGGGCTTTCAATATCTTATCACTGGAACTGGCCCCAAACCTCAATCTTCCCAATCTCCACCTTCCAAGTAGCTGGGATTACAGGTATGAGCCACCATACCCAGCAAGATAGAATCTTCAGTTTATTAATCTTTTGTATTCTTTTAAGGACTTGTTAAATGAATGTAGTTAATCAACAAAACAGAAAAATACAGAATACAATAAAATTACCTTTAGCAATTCTTTTATTTTTTTGGTCAGTCATGGGGCTTAAACTCAGGGACAGGGTGCTGTCCTTAGGCTTTTTTTGCCCTAGTATAGCACTCTAACACTTTGAGCCACAGCTCCACTCCCTGTTTTTAGGTGGTTAATTTAAGATAAGAGTCTTAAGGCCTTTCCTGCTTGAGATGGTTTCAAATTGTGATTCTCACATCTTAGCCTCCTGAGTAGTTTAGGATTACAGACATGAGCTGCCAGTGCCCCGAGTGTTCAGTAATTCTTTTTTAATATATATATTTTTATTGTAAAGATACTGTACAGAAGGGTTACAGTTACATGAATAAGGTAATGAGTACATTTCCTATCAAACATTGTTACCCCTTCCTTTGTTTTTCCCCTACCATCTTAGTAATTCTTAAAGAAGTACTAGTCTGTGGCTATTAAATTTCTCCTTCTCTGAACATAGGAAACAGAAATTATTAACCACAGAGGACTGTTCTTATTCTACATGTCTTTGGCATAATGAAATGACTTATGAAATTAATGGATTATAGACTCTTTATCTTACAAATGGAATGGTGCTGCAAACACCAGAGCAGTTTGATTATACTTCAGTTATCACCGACCAATGTTTCCAGAATACAGAAGAGTAAAGCTTTTCTGTCTGAGAAAGGGGCAACTGTTACCTGTTACCTTTTCGTGTTGTGTACTGTTGTTCCTCCCAGGACAATCCTCACTCCAGGTGTGGTCCGGTTCAGGTTATAAACTGTTAGTGCCTCTTCATAGGTGGCTCCTCCAATTACAAACACAATGATATCCTGAGGTCTGTGATGATGAGGGGTGAGAGACAGAAGGTCACAAGATCAGGAACAAAAATGGGCCAAGATTTGTTATTATTATATACACAGAATTTCAATGTCTAAATCTTTCCTTTTTTGATGGAGAAAGCAGAATTAAAGCAGAATGGAATAAAAGGTTTAAAAAAAGTTTTAATTATCTGAAATTGGCAGGAAACAGAGCAGGAAATGCTGAATAGTGATTTGCTCTCTGTTTATAAGCGGATGTCATATAATTTCTGTGCTGTAGATTTCAGAATAGCATAATAGTGTTTGCTGGAACCAAATGTAGAAATTATTCTTTTATAGTCAAGAGGCTGTAGAGTGCGACACGATGATAAAGATCAATATAACAATCATCTATGCTTATACTACAGATATCCTTTCAGGTATAGTCCTGTGTCAAATACTTCATTATGGTGTTGTTATAATGGCTTCTGTCCAATGGTCTCTAAGCATTAAAAAAAAAAAATAGTAGGCTGGGAATATGGCTTAGTGATAGAGGACTTGCCTACCATGCATGAAGCCCTGGGTTCAATTCCTCAGTAACATATAAACAGAAAAAACCAGAAGTGGCCTTGTGGCTCAAGTGGTAGAGTACTAGCCTTGAGCAAAAGAAGCTCAGGGATAGATAGTGCCCAGGCCTGAGTTCAAGCCCCAGGACTAGCAAAAAAAAAAAAAAAAAGTATGGTTAGATGTCCCCACAACATAGGAACAAGAAAGAATATTTCAAGAGTAAATTATTTCAAACTGGGGGAGAGTGAGTGAAGGGGTAACATTGTCCAAAACAAAATGTACTCATAGCCAGGCCCTGGTGGCTCACGCCTGTAATCCTAGCTACTCAGGTGGCTGATATCTGAGAATCTCAGTTCAAAGCCAGCCCGGACAGGAAAGTCCGTGAAACTCTTATCTCCAATAAATGACCAGAAAACCGGAAGTGGTGCTGTGGCTCAAGTGGCAGAGCGCTAGCCTTGAGCTGAAGAGCTGAAGGACAGCGCCCAGGCCCAGAGTTCAAGCCCCACAATCAAAAAAAAAACAAAAACAAAAACAAAAAAAATGTACTCATTATCTGACTTATGTAACTACAAACCCTCCATATATCATCTTTAAAATTATAAGTAAACAGTGGTGTTCTACAAAAAAGGAGGAGGGGGAGGAAGATGGAAGGGGAGGAAGATGGAAGAGGGGGGAGAGGAGGAGAGGGAGGGGGAGGGGGGAGGAGGGAGGGGGAGGAGGAGGAGGAGGAGGGAGGAGGAGGAGGAGGAGGTGGTGGTGGCTTAGTGGTAGAGTGCTTGCCTAGCATGCATGAAGCCCTGGGTTCAATTCTTCAGTACCACATAAACAGAAAAAAATGGAAGTGTTGCTGTGGCTCAAGTGGTAGAGTGCTAGCCTTGAGTACAGAGAGGCTCAGGGACAGTGCCCAGGCCCTGAGTTCAAGCTCCAGGACTGGGGGGGAAAAAAAGAATGGGACACATAAAAATTAATAGTGCTCCTAGGAATTCCACCTCTTCTTTGTTTCAGAATCCTTTGATGAACCAAGAAAAACAAACCATGGAAACTAAAAACAAACTAAACAAATGTGGGTGTAGTTTTGACACTGGACATCCAACATATCAGCTCAGTCACTAGCTTTGTTTGGCACCATAACAAAAGAGAGGTCTTCTTATTAGCTCCTTCTGCAGATATCAATGCAATCAGATATTCAAATTTGTTAGAATTTGATTTTTCTTCAAAAGAAGATAAAATTATTTAATCCTTTTTTTTTTTGAGCTTGAACTCTGGGTCTGGGTGCTGTCCTTGGGCTCCTTTGTGCTCAAGGTTAGCACTACCACTTGAGCCACTGTGCCACACTTCCAGCTTTTTCTGTGATTTGTTAAAGAGTCTCATGGACTTTTTTGTCTGTGCTGAACTACAATCCTCAGATCTCAGCCTCTTGAGTAACTAGGATTAGAGGCATGAGGCACCAGCTCCTGGAAAAACCCACTTAATCTTAGTGGCAAATAATGTTAAAATGACTCAATGGAAATGACTCAAACCTGTATCAAGAAGAAGCATCCAAGTTGAGCACCTATGGGTGGCTCATGCCTATAATCCTAGCTATTCAAGAGGCTGAGACCTGGAGGATCAAGATTCAAAGCCAGCCTGGGCAGAAAAGTCCACAAGATTTCATCTCTAAACACCAAAAAAGCTGAACTGGAAATGCAGCTCAAGACAAGCAAGGAAGGTGAATCTTTAGGGCAATGTCTGGTGGTATATACCTGTCATCCCAGGCAGGGATGGGAGGCTAAAGCAGGATTATCACAAGCTCAAGACCAGCCTGGACTAGAAAGCTAGACCCTGTTTCAATAAACAAACAGAAACATCTGTAATCAGTGTATATACATGCTTGTATGTAAATTATGAAAAACCTCAATTCTACATTTCCTTTCTGTTTCTCTCTGTTTCTAAAACATCTTGAAGCAATTAACTTAGAGTATTTGTTCTTGTGGAACTTCATAGAAACAGAATGAGAAATTGAAGCTACTTAAATATGTCCACATTATCTAAATTGCAGAGATCTCCTAACAAAAGGTATGCAAGTTCCCAATTATAAAGAGGTATTTTGTGTGTGTGTGTGTGTATGTGTGTGTGTATATGTTAGATGTGGGGCTTGAGCTCAGGGTCTAGGTACTGTCCCTGAGCTCTTTTTCTTCAAGGCTAGTGCTCTACCACTTTGAGTCACAGCACCACTTCACATTTTCTGTTGGTTAATTGGAGGTAAGAGTCTCATAGACTTTCCTGCGTGGGCTGGCTTTGAACTGTGAACCTCAGATCTCAGCCTCCTGAGTAGCTAGGATTACAGGTGCGAGCCACCAGTGCCTGTCAGAGATAGTTATTTCATAAATAATTGTTTTTTTTTTTTTTTGCTTATGTGGTGCTGAGGAATCGAACCCAGGGCCTCATGCATGCAAGGCAAGCACTCTACCACTTAGCCACCTTCCCAGCCCTAAATAATTGTTTCTATGTGGACTTGGGACTTAAAATCATGCCTTTGACATGCTGAATTTAAGGAAAAATAAATTTCATTTAAGACTACTCACCCGAAACAATATATCTAGCACCACAGTGTTTCAGGAGTTACACACATCATAAAATCATGATAGAATACTAGTGAACAGGTAAGAAGAGGAAGAGAGACCAGCTGATGTATATGTTATAGTCTCAGAAAATGAGTATTCTTTACAGTAAGATTTGATATACAATGCTCCTTATCGTAAGAGATGATCTATTCAAGCTCTAGTATATAATTTTATATTTAAAAATATTGCTGAAGCTAGGTACTGGTGGCTCATGATTGTAATCCTAGACATTAAGGAGGCTGAGATCTGAGGACTGCGGTTCAAAGGAGCCCAGGCAGGAAAGTCCATGAGACTCTTATCTCCAATTAACCACCAGAAAACTGGAAATGGTGCTGTGGCTCAAAGTGGTAGAGTACTACTAGCCTTGAGTGAAAAAGATCAGGAACAGTGCCCAGGCTGAGTTGAAGCCCCATGACCAAAAAAAAAAAAAGTATCTTTGACATTTTTCCTTACCGTTCTTTTTCCCAGTGAGTTTTAAAATATATTCTGCCTAGTGTCAGCAGCTCACGCCTATGATCTTAGCTACTCAGAAGGCTGAGTGAGATTTGAGGATGCGGTTCAAAGCCAGCTCAGGCAGGAAAGTCCATGAGACTTACCTCCAACTAACTACCAAAAAGCTGGATATGGAGCTGTGGCTCAAGTGGTATATCAGGATACTTGAGCAAAAAAAAGCACAGGAACAGCACCCAGGATCTGAGTTTAGGCCCCAGGATGATGATGATGATGATGATGACGACGACGACTATGACTACCACCACCACCACCGCTACTACTACTATTACTACTACTACTACACACACACACACACACACACACACACACACACACACACACACACACACACACACACACACACACACACACACACACACACACACACACACACACACAGAGTAGGTATTTTGAGCTGGGCACTGGTAGCTCATGACTGTTATCCTAGCTACTCAGGAGACAGGATCTGAGTTTAAGCCCCAGGATGATGATGATGATGATGACGACGACGACTATGACTACCACCACCACCACCGCTACTACTACTATTACTACTACACACACACACACACACACACACACACACACACACACACACACACACACACAGAGTAGGTATTTTGAGCTGGGCACTGGTAGCTCATGACTGTTATCCTAGCTACTCAGGAGACTGAAATCTGAGGTTTGCAGTTCAAAGTCAGCAAGGTAGGAAAAACAATGAAACTCTTATCTCCAATTAATCACACATACATACAAAAAGTAGAACTGAAGTAGAACTGGGGCTCAAGTGATAGAGCATTAGCCTTAAGCAAAAGAGCTCAGGTACTGAACCGAGGCCCTGAGTTCAAGCTCCAGGTTTGGCACACCAAGATGTGCATGTATGCACATACACACACCACACATTCACACTGTAGATGTTCTGATGAGGCCAATGCTAACATAAAAAGCAACTCTTTTTTTTTTATCTATTGGTCAAAGCTAAAGTGGAATACATAAGTTCAAGTCTTTGTGTGCATCTTTCTTATGCTCTGTAACTCACCATGGCAACCAAAAGCATTAATTAATGCAGACAGCAAACATTAGAAAACAGCAGCCAGTTTATGCTGCACCCTACTATACAAAGATATCCTGAGAACCTAATCCAACTTGTATTGTATTTTGTTAATTTAAAAATTCATATACATTATTTCTATAAATAATTGTTTCTCTATACAATAAACAAACTTCCCCAAAGCAATTTTTAACCTATTTTGTGGACTATTATGTCTAAAATTCAAAATTTTAAATATAGTCACTGATAGTAAAATACTCAAGGGCATTCAATGCAAGAATAAAAGGTTAATAGAAACAAAAGTAAGCTGTTGCATACTATCCTATTATTTTGATTCTATTAAATTTACGTTCATGTGAAAAGCACTTCCGTTTTAATTGCTTGGAACTGGGATTTATGGTCATATTGCCCCCGTTTCTTATCAAGTAAAATGGTTGCTTGTTTTTTTAATCAGGGATAAGGAGCAATTCTAGAGTAAGAAAAATATAGCCTGATAAATAGCATGATGATCAACCCAATCTGTGGCTATGTCATACTGACAAATAGGTTAATTTAATAGCTAAGGCTAAACAATTTCTGTAACTGTTTTGGTTTTACAAAGTTGTATTCTTGCCATATTTCCTTTGATACTTTCTAACATTATAGCAACAATAAAACCAGTATGTTCCAGCATGAGAGCTCTGAGGGTTGAAATTACTCAGCTAACTTAATTTGGTTGGTGCTGTATCACTTGAGTTACACCTCCAGCCATGTTTCTTTGCTGGTTATTTTGGAGACAGTCTTACAGACTTTTCTGCTTGGCTGGCTTTGAATCTTGATCCTCCAGATCTCATCCTCTGGGGCAGATAAAATTATAGGTGTGAGACACTGGTGTCCAGACCATTTTCATTTCTTACTTGTACTAAGGCAGCAGTTTTGTTCAGTAGTTTCCCTGCTGCTAATTTTACCTTCAATAATCTATTCTGTCCACAAAGTGATCATTTAAAACTAATGTAAATTAGTTTTTAAAAGCCTAAAAAATACCATAATTCATGTTACTCACCTGCTTAAAAGCTCTTTAACTGCTTCCTACAATTAAAAAAAAACTTTCAAAAAACATTTTCTACCAGGGCCTATAAGAAGGCCTGGGGTGATGCAGCCCTTGCTTTTCTGTTTTGCCTCTTAGTTCATTCTTCTTCATATATTCTGCCATACAGGACATCTTTCCTTTGTTCCCAATTCTCCTTTGCTTCATGGCCTTAATTTTGGTATTCCTTTTGCTTCAGATGCTTTTTTCCTCAACATGTGATAGGCTTTCTTCTAATTCAAAACTCATTTTAAATATTACCTCCTTATTTCAGTTGTCCCCATCTAAAGGATCCTTCCCCTTCCCACATCTTATTACTCTATTTGTTTCCTTGATAGAATTTTATTAATTTGTCTATTTTCTGTTCCTTGAGGGCAGGTACCTTGTCATTCCTGCCACTTCTATACCCCCAGCATGTACAACGGTTCTTGACAAAATGAAGGCATTCAATAAGCACATCTGTTGTATAAAAGAATAAAGCAACCAATTATACATATATTTAGATGTTAGTGATATATGGTAACAAATGCCAAACTAATATATATTTTTTGAGGGACATCATTTTTAGTTTTGTATGGAAATGAACCATGCACCTGATCTGCTATTGTGCATTACAGTCTGTTATTGTACAATAGTCAAACACAATATATTCTTCTGGTCTAGGATTTCCCTTCCCTTTAGTAATAAGTGGCTAGTTTTTGTCCAGTGATTCTTTTTTTTGGGGGGGGGGTCCGGTCGTGGGGCCTGAACTCTGGGCCTGGGCACTGTCCCTCAGCTCTTCAGCTCAAGGCTAGCATTCCACCACTTGAGCCACAGCACCACTTCCAGTTTTTTTCTTTTTTGCTGCATAAGCAGCTGAGGAATCGAACCCACGGCCTCATGCATGCAAGGCAAATGCTCTACCACTGAGCCAACTTCCCAGCCTCTGTTCAGTGATTCTTATATGAAATCCATAAAGCAAATTAATGTTTTTATGTTTATCAAGTTAATTAAAAGACTCAAGAATACAGCTTATTTTTTTCAAGCTTCTCAAATAGAAAAACTTGAGCTGCATTTTTTCCACTTAGTTGACATTTCTGAATCTTGATGTCACAGTTCTTTTTTTAAATTTTATTTTACTTTTTTTTTTTTTTTTTTTGGTCGGTTGTGGGGCTTGAACTCTGGGCTTGGGTGCTGTCCCTCAGCTCTTCAGCTGAAGGCAAGCACTCTACCACTTGAGCTACAGCGCCATTTCTGGTTTTCTGGTGGTTTATTGGCGATAGGAGTCTCACAGTCTTTCCTGCCCGGGCTGGCTCTGAACTGTGATCCTCAGATCTCAGCCTCCTGAGTAGCTAGGATTACAGGTGTGAGCCACCAGCGCCCAGCAATGTCAAGGTTCTTAACCATTTTATTTAAATGGTAGTCTCTGAATTTATCACTACATGTTTAGTCTTTTCAAACTTGGATTTTCTTTTTTTTTTTTTTTTTTTTACTAGTATTGGAGCTTGAACTCAGGGCCTAGGCATTGTCTCTGAGCTTCTTTTGCTCAAGGCTAGCACTCTACCACTTAAGCCACAGATGGTACCACTTTTGGCTTTTTCTGTTTATATAGTGAAGAACTGAACCCAGGGCCTTATGTATGCAAGACAAGCACTCTATCACCACATAAACAGAAAAAGCTGGAAGTGGTGCTGTGGCTCAAAGTGGTAGAGCACTTAGCTTTGAGCTGAAGAGCTCAGGGTCAGTGCCCAAGACCAGAGTTCAGGCCCCACGACCAACAACAAAAAAAGAAATTATTATAACAATAGTAAAATTTTCACATTGTGCTCAGCAATATATTAGGCCCTTTATAACATGTAATTGAAATTTTTAAAAATGTAAGTTTTTTGGGGTTTTTTTTTTGGTCATTGGGCCTGAACTCTGGGTCTGGGCACTGTCCCTGAGCACTTCAGCTCAAGGCTAGCACCACTTCCAGTTTTCTGGTGGTTGACTAGAGATAAAAGTCTCATGGACTTTCCTGCCTGAGCTCCTTTGAACTGTGATCCTCAGATCTCAGTCTCCTGAGTAGCTAGGATTACAGGCATGAGCCACTGGTGCCAGCAAATGTAATTTTTTAACTAGGCAGAATTTGTATATATTTAAAATTTCAAGTTTGCTTAAGTAAACTCTTCTAGACAAGTTTTGTTTTTTATTAAAATTAACCACTGAAAATTATAACTAAAATAAAGCCAAGTTTTTCCCTTGTATAACAAATACCCTTTGTTAATTAGGTCTCAGTTTGTATACTGGCCACATTTGGCAAAGTCCAGTCTTTAACCCAAATAGTAACAACCTGCTCTGGATGGCAATCAAGTAGCAAATCTATTTTTGGCTTTAATGTTTGAAACTCCAAATACCAGATGCCATAGAACTAAACCTTAAATGGCATAAGTTCTGATGTGCTTCTTAAAACAGAATACAGGGGTTTGGGCCCTCCAAGACACCTGTTTCTATATAAACAAGTAAATGTCAAGTTTAGTAGGGCAATTCATATCTAATACTGACATATGTAAAAACTAAAATAATTGGGGTAGAACAAAATGATGTAAACTCAGTGTTCATCTCTAACATCACTCTGAATTTCTCAGTGTTTCGTGTGTGTGTGTGTGTGTGTGTGTGCGCGCGTGTGTGTGTGCGTGTGTGTGCGCGCGCATGCGCATGTGATACTTCCAGGGCTTATGCTCAGGGTCTTGCATTTTAGCTTAGCTTTTTCACTCACAACTGGTGCTCTGCTAATTGAGCCATGTCTCCAAGTTTTAGTTTTAGTTGTTTTTTTTTAAATTTTTTTTTTGGTCCGGTTATGGGGCCTGACCTCTGGACCTGGGCGCTGTCCCTCAGCTCTTCAGCTCAAGACTAGCGCTCCATCACTTGAGCCACAGTGCCACTTCCGGTTTTTTTCTTTTTTGCTTATGTGGTGCTGAGGAATCGAACCCAGGGCCTCATGCATGCAAGGCAAGCACTCTACCACTGAGCCATCTTCCCAGCCCCAAGTTTTAGTTTTTAATCTTGTTACCTGTCTCTGAGTGTGCTGGGGCCTAGATAAGGATAGAGGTTTTCCTTAAGTCTTCCTTTGATGAGATGGTCCAAAGTTTCATGTAGGAAGGGCTGATGCTGTGTATACACATTTTCTACTCCCTAAAATGGGGAGATGGTTCTTATGTTATTTTTAGAATCTAGCAACATAACAGTCAATAATACTCATGTTAGGAAAGGACATGCACTCAATAGAGATTTAATGGACTATATTCAAATAGGAATTTTAGAATATTTAAAAATCACTTTAATTACCTAGAATATTCCAAGCCAATCACATAAAATACTGAATTTAAGGCTAGTTATTGAAAAATAATTTAAAAACTGCAATTGCCTAACTCTTAACCTTTACAGAGTTTCATTCTTCTGTGAAAATGTTCAATATAGGTAAAGCAAACCAAAGAAAAGGACTGTATAAAGGAGACTGTAACCACACAAGAAAACAAAACCATCAGGAAATATAAGACAGGTTGGCAGATCAAAATATAATTTTGGCCATTAAAAAAAAGTAGTATTCTTAAAAGAGCAACAAATGGGGCTGGGAAGGTAGCTCAGTGGTAGCATGCTTGCCTCGCATGCATGAGGCCCTGGGTTTGATTCCTCAGCACCACATAAGCAGAAAAAGCTGGAAGTGGCGCTGTGGCTCAAGTGGTAGAGCACTAGCCTTGAGCTGAAGAGCAGAGGGACAGTGCCCAGGCCCAGAGTTCAAGCCCCATAACCTGGGGGGGGGGGGTAGGGGGGAAGAAAAAGATCAACAAATGCTTTCTTTCTCTTTTATTTTCCTTGAAAGAGAAACTACCTAGCAAATCTTAAATTATAAACATGGAAAAAATAGCTATGACTAATGGAACTGTTTGGCTTTTTACTCTTGAATACTTTCTGGAAATGTCTAGTTATTTCCTGCTCAGCTATTTGATCCAATGCTGATACAGCTGTAATATAGAAAGCACTAAAAAAGAAAGCTTTCAAGAGCATATCTGCTCTAATTTCATTTAATTGACATAGTACTAAACCAGCAGCAATCCATCCTAAAGATACTTTTAAGATCACATTCCTTTCACTCTCCGCTTTCAAAGACTTCCTCTATTTCTCATTTAAGGATGCATGGAAGAGATATCTTACCTTCAGTCCTTTGAGAAACTGTTTGGTAATAGCTACAGCATCTTTGGGGCTGAAGAGGTCACTTCCTCTAACTCGTTTACCACCGTATTCAACAACTGCAGACACGAGCTATAAAAAACAAAAAAGAGAGAAATAATCTTTTATTGCTTTGGGGTCAAGAATCTCACTTTATAAAGAAGTTTAAGCTGGGTGCCAGTGGCTCACGCCTGTAATCTTAGCTACTCAGGAGGCTGAGATCTGAGGATCACAGTTCAGAGCCAGCCTGGGCAGGAAAGTCCATGAGACTCTTATCTCTAATTAACCACCAAAAAAAACAGAGGTAGTACTTGGCTCATGTGGTAGAGTGCTTGCCTTTTGCTGAAGAGATGAAGGACAGTGCCCAGGGCCCAGAGTTGAAGCCCCACGACCGACAAAAAAAATTTTAAAAAAAAGTTTATTAAAGAAATAAGATATTAAAGGAGATTAGGTTAGGTTTAGAATTGGAATGTCTGATGGATAACACGTTGGACCCAGGCTGTTTGTAAATTTATTTGATAAGATTACGGCATTGAAGCTGTATAGAAGAATGTTCTTTTTATATTTAGAAAGGCATGCTACATTGTTTAGGTAAACTGGGACCATAATTTATTTTAAACCAGTTTAGCACTTGTTATAAATACAAATATAGCAAACATCAACATGTACTCGTGTGGTAATTCCACTTTTTTTGCATGACTAAGATTTTTCTAATAAAATCTTCAAAAATAAAAAAAAAAAAAAAAAAAAAAAAAAAGATATTAAAGGAGAAAATTATACATTTTTTTTTGAAAATTACACATTTCTTTTCTATAAATGAAACAAAACCATGCCAGGTACTTGTGGCTCAGTCCTGTAATCCTAGCTACTCAGGAGGCTAAGATTTGAGAATCACAGTTCAAAGTCAGTCTGAACAGGAAAGCCCATGAGATTTTATCTCCAATTAACTACCCCCAAAAAGCTGTAAATAAAGATGTGGTTCAAGTAATAGAGCACTAGCTTTGAGCACAAAAGCTCAAAGACAGCACCTAAGCCCTGAGTTCAAGCCCTAGGATCAAACAAACCCAGAATTATGTCTCAAAACACCTTCCCACCCAACCCCGTTACCTTTCGATACTTCTCAGAAACACCTTTATTTCTGAGGTCAACTATTAGTCCTGGAAGGCTGTTGCTGCTGTGTCGCTCATAATGTAAAGCATAAAGCATCACCAGACGAGCAGCATCAAACTCTGTCACTTTGGGATTCTGCAGAAGTCTCTTTACATTCTGAAGAAAGATAGATCTGATAGTTATCCTCCTTTCACTTAGGTGATCTCTCGTATAATCCCTTAGATCTATCTAGTTAACTATTGAATGATAGTAACCAAAATAACTACTATGGCAATGTACAGGTCATACTGCCTCAACATAGAAAATTAACTGCCTTTTTTTGCCCAAGATAAGATCTAAGTAAGAAAATTCATTCCCATTGTTGTTACTTCCTTGCTGAAATCAGAAAAAGATACTACCTTCTGCCATTTCAATCAATATAATACATAACTGAACCTGCTAGTACTGACAAGATGATTTGCAAAACTCTTAGTGCTATTAATGGATCATTGCAATGGAGACAGGTTGGTAGAATTTTACATAGTACTGCATTAATTTCTAAGAAACATCAGAAGTAACAATGTGCCTCAATATGGTTGCCAGAGACATGAGAATGTGACAGCATGTAATTTAAAACTGATACCTGTCATCTTAAGGTATAGGAACTGAGAGCAATGGGAATCAGAAGAAACTATGTCATCCTCACATCAAGGATTTCCTTTTTTATATTTATTTATTTTTTTAAAGTCCCAAACACTTCTCATCTTCACAATGATAGTCAGCATTATCTTAATCTACATCATTTATGAACTCTATGACCTTTAACAATAAAACTATTGGTTTTTTACAAATCAGGTGATATGTACATTTCTTTCCTTTTGCTTAGTATCAGCTGTTCCCTTTTTCTCCCTCATTCCCTCCCTCCCGTCACTGAAGGGCCTCCTTATATGGTACACATTTTATTGCATAGCAAAGAATTTAACTCAAACCGACATATACATTTTGAGGCTCCACAAGGTGTTGTGTATGCCAAGCACTGCTAGGGAAACACAGATGAGTGAAGCCAATTTCTGTCCCATTTTATTGGTTGAGATGGAGTCTACAGGAATTTTGCCTGGTCTTGTCTTGAACCTTGATCCTTCCTATCTCCTTACCTTCTCAGTGCTAGGATTACATGTATGAGTTGCCATGCATGGAATGCATGGTACCACTCCTATTTTTCCTGAGATTTAGTATAGTATTTAGATATACTGACTTGTCTGAGCTCACCCTTGAAGACTTGGCACAGATCTGTGGGATGACTTTGTTTTTTTGTTTTATTTTTTGTTTTGGGTCCGGTCGTGGGGCCTGAACTCTAGGCCTGGGCGCTGTACCTCAGCTCTTCAGCTCAAGGCTAGGAGCTCTACCACTTGAGCCACAGCGCCACTTCTGGCTTTTTTCTTTTTGCTTATGGGGTGCTGAGGAATCGAACCCAGGGTCTCATGCATGCAAGGCAAGCACTCTACCACTGAGCCACCTTCCCAGCCCCTGTGGGATGACTTTGAATAGTCTATTTTGCCCACTTTCGAGCTACCAGGACCTACCTCATGTCTCAAGTCCATGTCCTAGCTAGACTTACCAACAGTAATCTATAGGTATGAGCCAGCACAAACACACACAAAAGTAGATAGTGAGCTGGGGCTGTAGCTCAATAGCAGAACTTTCCTAGCATGAACAGGCCTTGGGTTGATCATCAGAACTAAAACAAATAATAATGATGATGGTAATAATATAAAAGCAGATACTTAAAAATATGAGCTTTGTGATTCACTTAATATTTTTAGAACTTAATTTTACTGAGGTTTTCTTGTTCAGGATGCTAGGGTTTTACAATAAGCAATACATATGGACTCCCCACATCATAAAGGATTTCTTTGACAACATGGTTTGAATAGTCCATAAAGGGAACTTTTGTTTAACAGCAAGTGAAGGGGTTATAACCCTCCTATGGGTTATGACATTTCGTGGCTTGACCTTAGACAGTAATACGTCAAAAAGCAATGAATTGAAGTTTGTAGTTGAGATGGAATTTGTTTTATTCATCATGGTAAGTTAAAAATGAACATATTCTGCCACTTCTAACTACTTATTCTGCAGGCTAACAAAAATTTGGTTCCAGAACCAAACATGCACCATTTAAGCATATCCATATCCTCAAAACAGATGAATTTGACTAGTGGTGAAGATTTTTCAGATCATGAGGGGAAACATCTTTGGAAAGTTCATATTACAGGTTTTCATTTGGAAGGGAAAAAAAACAAGATAAAATTAAAACAGTGATAAGAAGGTACTTTACATAACTATAAAGCAATAGTATCATTGTGATTTTCAACACTGTGATGTTTCCAGAGGAAATTTTGATAAGTATTTAGAAAATTAAAAACAAAAATGGTGCCAGGCATGAGAGCACATCACTGTAAATCCAGTGTGCAGGAGACTGAAGTAGGAGGCTTGTGAATTTGAGGCCAGCCTGAGCTACATAGAAAGACCCTGTCTCAAAAAAACTGAAGAGGTTCTGGAGGCATGGCTCAAGTGGTAGAGTACTTGCTTGGCAAGCATGAGACCCTGAGTTCAAATCCCAGTATTGCTACAAACAAACACATACACAAGAGGAAAAGAAACCCAACAAACCTAGCCAAACTAAACTAGTAACAACAAAACCTTGTAAGTCCTAGTAAGGGCCTTGGTATAAGCAGTCACAGGTGGAATTCCTTTTTTTTGATTTCACCATGTATATAAAAAAGTTACATTTAGGGAAAGGGAACCAACATTACAAAGCATCTATCATATGTGAGGCATAGCACACTGAATTCTCATAACAACAGCAAAATTTGGAATCATTATTCCTGATACATAGGCAAAGGTGGTAATTTCCCCAAAGAAAGTGGTAAATAGAAACAGGATATAAGCCGGGGAAATCTGACTCCAAAACCTATGCTGTTTCCAATATACCAGGCTGACATAATTTTATAAAATAAAGTAGAAATGCAGCAGAGAAAGGAAAGAAACTAAATGTTAAAATACCATGTCCTATAACTGTGCTTCTTGTAGGTAACTTAGAAATGAGCTAACTCTCAAAAGATTTATTCCTAAATTACTTGTCAGTGGTATCTCTGACACATCATTTTTTTTTTTGTCATTTGACAGAATGATTGTGTCATTTCTCAGGAACCTTGGAATTACCTCTAATTTGTTCTTTCTATCCTTATATTCTATCTGTCACTTAATTCTTTTTTTTTTCTCGTTGCTATGTCTCCCAGATTTGTACCTTACTAGACATTTTTATTACTATCTCTGTAACTCTACAAGGCTCTCTGGCTTCCACTTTTCACCTCTAGCATGTTCTTATTAGAATTTCCCAAAATACATAACAACTTTGTATGTAGACCCTATACTGGATCTCCGTCTATTTTAGCAAATAGGAATTATTCTTACAAGCATCTTCATATACTAATTCCTGTTTATGAATTCAATTTTATCTTCTATATCTCTTCTATATCCATGCTAAAGAAGTCAAACTATTATTTCCTGTGTCCTTTTGCATCTTTGCTTTTATTGTTCTTTTTCATGTGTGCATATATAATTCCATGGCTTGAACTCAGGGACCTTGGGCTCTTGCTTGGCTTGCTTACTCACAGCTGGCACTCTATCTCTTGAGCTCCAGAAAGGCTTTTTGCTGGTTAGTGAGGGATCAAGAACTTTTCTGCCTAGGCTGGCTTTGAACCACCAAACTTGATCTCAGCCTCTTGAATAGTATTACAGGAGTGAGACACCAGCACCTGGCTTGTTATTTCTGGATAAAAATTCTCCTTCAAAATCTTATTCATTCAAGGTTGGAAGCATGGCTCAGATGGTAGAGTACTAGCCTGCTGGATGCTGGTGGCTCACTCCTGTAATCCAAGCTACTCAAGAGGCTGAGATCTGAGGACTGAGGTTTGAAGCCAGCCTGGGCAGGAAAGCCCAGGAGTCTCTTATCTCCAGTTAACTGACTAAAATAGCCATAAGTGGAGCTGTGGATCAAGTGGGTAGAGTGCTAGCCTTTAAGCAAAAAAGCTAAGAGATAGTGCCCAGGCCTGAGTTCATGACCCAAGACCAACATCAAAAAAAAAAAGAAAAGAAAAAGAAAAAAAATTTGTTCACTCTTTATGGTTCTTCTTAATGTTGTCTTTTTAGAGAAACACTGCTAGTACCCTTAAGTCCTATTACAGTCAGCATCACAATTTTGACTTAAACATTATCTTGAAATATTATCCAATGTTTTTGCCTTAGTTTTGTCTCTTTAACGAGACATTAAATTTCCCGAGGTAAAGATCTAATATGTCACTTCTAAAATCCTCCAGTAGCTTTCATCATTTTGACATTAAAGCCCAACCTCCTTTCAATCTGTTCCAGTCTGTTGTCCTAGATTATCTAAAACCACTCCTTGGGTCATATCTTGAACTATTACCTGTTTACACACACGTACCTCTATGCCTACATTTTCTCTGCTGAGAATATTCCTCCTTTTTTCTCTACTTGATATTTTTACTAATTTATCTGTCCAGATCCAGTTTGTATGTCATGTTCTCTAAGAAACATTAAGAAGCCTCATCATTGGAGAAATCAGCTGTTCTTCCTCTATATTTGTAAATCCTCCTGTGGAAGTGTTTATTGCATGGTATTACAATTCCTTTTCATTTCTTTCTTTCCTTCTATAGTGCGAACACATTGAAAAAGAGGTATCTTATTCATCTTTTTATCCTAGATCATCAAAAAAGTATGTACATGTAGCAGACATTCATATGTTTGTGGAATAAAAAGCAATCTTAAATTAATAAAAAAAAAGAAAAAAAACTTATCTGTCATATGTATTATACCTATTTTATAAATGTAAAAACTGGTTCAGAAGTTAAATCAACAACTCCAGGTTACAGAGTCAGTAAGTGGTAAACCAAACACTAAAATTCTAGTCTAACACTCTTTCTAGTAAGTAAGGATGCTTTGATAAATACTCAATGAACCCACTGAACCCTTGGGATTAGATGTTATATTTCTTCTGGGATTCTTATATGTCCATCTTAAATAGTATTCATTTGTTCTTGCCTCAACTCCTTGCTTAAGCCAAATTGTTAAGCCATGTTGGTGAAGGTTTACTTGCCTTTGCATCTCTTGCTTTGCCTGGTACAGTGTTTTACACATAGTAGGTGCTCATCAAATTAGACTGACCTGAAGAGCACTAGAATGGTCATTTTGACAGGCCAATTCTTGCTCAACCTCTGAAACTTCCAGCAGATTCCGCTCACTGACCAACCGAGACAGTTCTCCAACTACTGTCACATGCTTTGATACAGTCCCAGACATCTTCTTAAACTGTGGATAATTCTCAACAAAGGCCTGCCAAGGGAAAAACATCAGTGGGAGATTGTGTTACTTTTTGAATGAGGATAGGCATGTATGAAGAAGTAATTTTAAAAAGCAGGAGTAATTTTTCTGTCCAGGCAAAGACATCTACTACTCTTAAACACAAGGCATTTTATTATGCTTAAGTCTATGTCAAAGATTGAGTCTTCAAAGAATCATGAAAAACAGAAAAAAAGCACATGGCTGATGATGAATGTTGCACTGTATTGTTTACTAAAAGAGGGACATCAAAGAAAATGTCTTAAATGAAACAAAGTGAATCAGGTAGAAATAAGATCCAGAATATCTCAGAAATGTCATTTACATGTGTAGTTCCAAAGACATATATATAAGACCATTGATGTATTTGATTTACCTTCATGTCTGCTATTGATTCTAGTTTTTGTTGTTCTTTTGGTTTCCTCTTCTGGAAGTCTTCCATAAGATTCTTTATATTGCTACCAATCTCTGCAAAGTTTAGGTACATATTCTGTGAAAAAAAAAAAGTTGGAAGGGGCTGAGAAGGTGGCTCAGTGGCAGAGTCCTTGCCTTGCATGCATGAGGCCCTGGGTTCGATTCCTCAGCACCACATAAGCAGAAAAAGCTCAAAGTGGTACTGTGGCTCAAGTGGTAGAGCACTAGCCTTGAGCTGAAGAGCTGAGGGACAGTGCCTAGGCCCAGAGTTCAGGTACCATGACTGGCAAAAAAAAAAAAAAAGTTGGAAGTATAGTTCATCAAATAGTTTGACTATTTAAAATAAGAAATGAAAAAGAATCATGAGCATAGTATTGAAGGGCAAATTCCATTTTAATTACCAAATCTGGACATTATCCAGAATCTAGTGATGAATACCATTATTATTCTCACAAGGAGCTACTGGAAGGAAGGGAAGTAAATAACTATGTGATTTCTATGAAAAAAAAGTTAATAGATCAGAATCTAAGGATTTTGTTGCACTAAGATGCATCCTGCTCTTGTCCTTTCACATGAAATCCCTCATGTGTCCCCACTCTAACAAGCCAACATTGATCTTCTCACATAAAAATAGCTGGACAACTAGAAACAATAAAAAAATTAAAGCCACGTACATTAGCATAGAATTCATCATTTTCAGCAGATAGGACCACCTCTCGTAAGTCTTTACTGATCCCCGGCACTCTGGAAAGATCAATCCGATTGTTGTTTATGCCTAGTAGTTCATGAACCATGGCTTGGTATGTCCACTAAATAAAGAATTATAATAAAAATGGTAGTAACTCGTAAATGGAAATATTAAATGTTCAGGAAAACAAACAGAACTATTAACATTCTTAATAACTAGCCTGTGTTACATGAAGATTCTCTAGTTAGTTTACATTACTCTAATTCTTCATGCCACAATATGTATTAAGATTGTCATTTTTTAATTGGTTAAACACCCAAACGTCAAAATACTTTTTGATTTCACATTTTAAGAAGAAGGGCAGCAAGATGAATATTCATGATAGAAAGAAAACAAATTAGATCTATCATTAGCTCCAAGTTTTGCCTGTGAATTAAGAGTATATTTTTGGCTTCACAGATAGGGCTATATTGGTACTGCAGTTACAAGCTGTACCATTTCCTGTGCGCTTCTGTGGTTTTCTGCAGCAGGAGAAGTGTGTTCTTGCAGATCTGAGTGGTGCTATATTTATCCTGGAACTACTAATAGTATCAGAAAAAAAAATTGTGAGTTGATGAAAACATTGGCACATTCAGAAACTTGTCTCTGAATTTATTATATTTTATATTTTACCTAGAATGAGTTGTGAAGGATCAGTTTCCATCTTTAAAAATGTAAATGTATTTGGTAAAACCAGAAAAGAGAAACTACAATTTTGCTTTGTCCCTATTTATGAAGAATGGATTACTATTATTCATAGGCTCATTACAAAAGTAGAATCCAAATGCTAGAAATATTGTATATTTGTAGCATATGCATTTTATCTCAAACTAAATTTATTAAGAAATAATTTAAGAGATAATAAAGAAGGTACTTTATTTCCTAAAAGTATTTGCAAAGGAATCCTTGAAACACCAAGTTCCTTTAGGGCTTAAATTAAGAACAACAAAGTTATATGTTTCTGTGGACAGCATTCTGTGCTTGGTTCTACAGCACTTACTCTATAATGAAAATCATCATTTTTTTCTTTCTTCATTGGATTATGAGTTCTTTGAGGATTCAGACTATATCTCTAACCTATTATTGCCAATGCTTAGTTCAATACATGGTACACGTTCTCAGTGAAATTTATTGAATAAATAGTTGCTTTTCTTCGGAACATAGAATTATAGACAATTATATTTCTTTCTACTCTTTTATACTATCAAAAGTTCCTTTAGTGAACAATTTTAGAAATGCAGAGTTCCCTTTACACGATAGAGAAGTTTTTTCACTCTCCAACCACAGATTGGACACTATTATAAGCTGGGAAGAAACTGAAACATATGCCTTTCTTATAAATCCAGACACTTGGCGCTGGGAAGGTGGCTCAGTGGTAGAGCGCTTGCCTTGCAAGTCTGAGGCCCTGGGTTCGATTCCTCAGCACCATATAAGCAAAAAGAAAAAAGCCGGAAGTGGTGCTGTGGCTCAAGTGGTAGAGCACTAGCCTTGAGCTGAAGAGCTGAGGAACAGCACCCAGGCCCAGAGTTCAGGCCCCACAACCGGACCCCCCCCCCAAAAAATAAATAAATCCAGACACTATTAACAGGGCACCTTATTATGTGTAAGGAACTGTGTTTTCACGTGTAAGAAAATAAACACTGGTGATATAGTTTCACCAGGATAAAACAACCAAAGTTACAACTTGGTGAAGTATGAGATGTAACAAGGAGTTCTACAGTGAGTTTAGGGCGAAAAGAACATGCCTGACTGAAAGAACACAGTACAATCTCCAAAGAGATGTTATGTGGCTTTTGGGTGGTCCTAAGGACAAATATTTTGTTTTGTTTTGTTTTTATTGGTTGTGGTGCTTGAACTCGGCCTGGGTGCTGTCCCTGTGCTCTTCAGCTCAAGGCTAGCGTTCTACCACTTGAGCCACAGCACCGACTCCAGCTTTTTCTGTTTATGTGGTACTGAGGAATCGAACCCAGGGTTTCATGCATGCTAGGCAAGCACGCTACCACTAAGCCACCTTCCGAGCCCAGGACAAGTATTTTGAAAGGTGAAGATGGGAAGGAAAGGTATTCCAAACATTCCAGAGTCTAGACAATAGTTAAGAGCAAAAGCATGATGGCAAGAAATGATATGGCATCTTTGCATCAGTGAGCTGAAGGTTTTGTGCAAGGTTTGGTACATGCTATGAAAACTCTTTCTAACCCAGTAGGCAAATGGGAACCAACAAAGATTTCTAAGCCAGGATCAATAGGCTTACTGTTATTCAGGAAAAGTCACTTAACAACATTGGGTTTGTAGAATATACTCAAGTGAGAATAAATTAAAAGTGAGGAATCAAAGCCAGGAGCTGGTGGCTCACGCCTGTAATCCTAGCTACTCACGAGGCTGAAACCTGAGGATTGTGGTTCAAAGCCACCAGGCAGGAAAGTCTGTGAGACGCTTTTTTTTTTTTTTTTTGTCTGTGAGACTCTTATCACCAACTAACCACCAAAAAGTAGAAGCACAGCTGTGACTCAAAGTGGGAGAGCATTAGCCTTAAGCAAAATTGCTTAGGGAAAGAGACCAGGCCCTGACTTCAAGCCCTATGACCAGAAATAAGTAAATTAATAAATAAAGAATCAAATAGATGCTATTCCACAAGAAATGAGGGTCTACAAGGAAATAACAACAAGACTGGGAAAGAAAACAGAGAGAAGGAAATATTGGAAATTAGAAACTACACAGTTTAGCCGGGTGCCGGTGGCTCACGCCTGTAATCCTAGCTACTCAGGAGGCTGAGATCTCCTGAGCAGGAAACTCCGTGAAACTCTTATCTCCAATAAACCACCAGAAAACTGGAAGTGGTGCTGTAGCTCAAGTGGTAGAGCGTTAGCCTTTGAGCTGAATTGCTGAGGGACAGCACTCAGGCCCAGAGTTCAAACCCCACGACTGACAAAAAAAAACAAACAAACAAAAAGAAACTACACAGTTTAGGAGTTACTTTGATTATAAGTGGGAGCTTTGTAGAAAGGGATTGGAAAGATAATGCAGAACAAGGAGTTAACAATGTGGCTGGAAAAATGATACTAAACTACAAGGAAATACAAGGCAAAAACCAAGAGTAGCTGACAATAGGAAGCAAATAGAATGGACAATATTACTTATTTCCATATCTGCACTTTGACGAATACCACTTAAAATCATCCTTTTTTTAGGCTAATAGAAGGCTCTGCACCTGGTTGAGTAATGGAGTGATGGCATCATCGCAGCGATCTAAAATAAGTAGTAGTGGAGGAACCTCTGTCCGCCGGAATTCAAACAGTTCATATTCTTTAGTAATCACTTGCTGGTGATGTAAAAGAGAAAAATTGCCTGGTCAATTAGTTGTCTATAGAGATGATAAAAATAGGAAATAAATAAAAAACATACACAGTTCTTCACACCTTCATGGGCTTTCATAAAAGAACTCAGAAGTTTCACAAAGTTTTACAGCATACTATTTAAGAGATTAAAGCCTGAAACCCTACTTTACAAGTGGCTTACCTGGACCTCAAAGTGTTAAATAGCTTGTGAATGTGCCTTAGGTTAAACCTAACAGTCTTAGCTATTAATTTGTTACTTTTTTGTTTTGAATTCTATAGACGTGCTTCTTTGCCAGTAAATATAACAAATTGTTAACAGAAAATATTCCTGATAGTTTCTGAAATATGAGGGACATGACTGGATTTGATGTTTCAGAATCAAGGATAGGTACATATGCATGAACACACATACATACATAGACATATATACATAGATACACAGCATTTATGCATATGAGAGTCAGAAAATTAACAGTACAATCTCCAGGTAATGAGATTATACTCATTTCTAATTTCTTTCTCTGTATTTTCTATATTTTCCAACATGAAATAAATGAATACATATTTGTTACTGAACAGATTAACAAATTTACTTAAAATTTAAAAAAAAAAAAAAAAAAGAATCCAGGATAGGGAATGCCCTACCTTAACACATTCTGCAAGTCTCTTTGCTGCCTCTGATGAAAGCTGATAACGGATCATGGGACACTTCTTCAGAGATAAAAGGAGAGCTGTCAGTCCTTGAGTTGTTCTGGAGAGTTGGGCTGGATCCCAGTTTCGACCCTGTTTGTTAAAAAAAACATTAAATTCAAACATGTTTTAATTTTTTTACCTGTCCAATTATTATTAACTTCCAATTGATGAATTAATTTAGTTTTAAGTTTTTTTTTCCATACCTGACAACAACCCAAAATATTGAGGGAAAACAAATGTGGATTCACAGCAATATAATCACCATAAAATTCCTGAAATAAAGCACCGTGATCAGTCATTCTATGAACTTCAATTATAACAAGCAGAAATATTTTCAAGCAGAAATAATACAAAAACATTAAAGTAAGTAATAAAAGGGTGAAGGAATTAAAATCTTTTTTTAAAAAACTGTAGAGGTACACATATTTCTGGAGGCCTCCAGGCCTTATTTTATTAGTAAAAAATAAAACCCTGTCATGGGATATACAGCGTTACATTATACCTAGATAAAAGAACTTTGCCATCCTTTTATTTCTTTCCAATATAGTCTCATGAGGGACAATATGATTTAAAAGAAGTTATCTTTTTATTAATTTATCACCTAGGATGTTCTTCTGAAAAATTCAAAACTTTGCTGCTTATGAAGGCACTATTTTTCACTTAGGTGATAAATATATCCAAATGTTTGTGATAAATGTATTAAAGAACAATGTATTAAGTAGTCAAGCAGGAAAAGGTAACATAATATGCCCTCACATATATATGGCATGCTAAATAATGTTTATAGAGTTTCCAAGATTTAACCTAAAAACAAAAGTTTAGAAAAGAGAAAATTACAAACAGTAACTATAAGAAAGCTCCCTTACAGGGCTGGAAATGTGGCTTAGTGGTAGAGTGCTTGCTTAGCATGAACGAAACCCTGGGTTCGATTCTTTGGTAACACATAAACAGAAAAAGCTGCAAGTGGTGCTGTGGCTCAAGTGGTAGGGTGCTCGCCTTGAGCAAAAGAAGCTCAGGAACAGTGCCCAGGTCCTGAGTTCAAGCCCCTGGACTAGCCAAAACTAAAAGAAAGCTCCCTTACAATATTTACTTCCTACTCGCCCAATCAGGCACAGTCCCATTGATGAATGTACTTGTCTTGACCCTGTGAAGCCCTGCTTACCAACTCATTGCCCATTCTTCTTCTTTCCACTGATTCCTTTCAGATCCAATTTTATACCTCTTTCAACCTTTTACATGTAAATATAGTCTCGTGTAATGCACATTTATTTGTCTGCTCAATTGCCTCTCTTGAGACAGCATCTTATTTTGACACTAAAATCTTTTCAAAGAGCTAATATAAGAGATATGTTACAAAACCAACTTATTTACCTGAACCTCAGCCACAACTTCCTGTTCATCAGCTTCAGCTAACGATTTCACATCACTTTTGCTGATCACATTACTGAAATCTGAAACAGACACAGGAGTTCCATTTGACTGTAAGGAGATTATCTCTGCTGCAACTAGACATAAATGGGCCTGATAGTTAAAACCTAATGAATAAGTAAAGTTTAGTTCAAAATATGGTATATGCCAAAGCCATACGCCTTCAAATTGAAAACAGTTTATAAATGCTTAAATCTATAAATAATACAAAAAAGACCACCATAGGAAATACTAGAGAATCTTCTTAGGTAATCAAGTTATTATATGAAAATAGTAAATCAAGGGAAAAAAGCAATGCTTCCTTTTAATCCTTTCTTTTATGTAAATTATATTAAATAGTAGATGAGGAATTTTTTTGCCCATATAGGCCAAAAACTCAACCATTGAACTACATTCCCAACCCTTAGAAAAATTTTCTTATTTTTAATTTATTTTTTGTTGTCAGTTGTGGGGCTTAAAATCTGGGCTTGGGTGCTGTCCCTCAGCTCTTCAGTTCAAAGTAAGCACTCTACCACTTGAGCCACAGCACCACTTCTAGTTTTCTGGTGGTTAATTGGAGATAGGAGTCTCATGGACTTGGTTGCCCTGGGCTGGCCTTGAATCGCCATCTTCAGATCTCAGCCTCCTGAGTAGCCAGGATTGCAGGTGTGAGCCACCGCTGCCCAGCTAGAAAAAATTTCTTTATAAAATATTTCATCTAGCCAAGTGCTGTGACCCAAGCTATTTGGGAGGCAAAGGTTTGAGGGAGCAAGATTTGAGGCCAGTTCATCATAAAAGTTCACAAGACTAAGACTCCATCTCAACCAAATGGCTGAGCTTTGGTAGCTGGCACCTGCTATCCCAGCTTTGGGATAACATAATGGGTAGGCCTGGTACTGTGAGCCTGTCACCCCAATGATTCCAGAAAGCATAAATAGACAGGCTGCAGCCCATGCCAGCCAGAATATAAAACTAGTCCCTACCCTGAAAATAACCAATGCAAAAATGGGCTGACAGTGTGGCTCAAGTTGTTAAATCACTTGCCTGGCAAGCACAGGACCCTGATTTTAAATCCCAGTACTGAAAACAAAAACAAAAACAAACTAAAAATAAAGAAGAAAGCCAGGTGTAGTGGCACATGCTGTCCAGAGTAGTCCCAGCCAGCACTTAGGAGAATACATTAGGAAGGTTGTAAATTTGAGGCCTGCTTGGATCACACAGTAAACTCAAGGCCAGCTTGAGTTACATAACTCAATCTACAAACAACCTACAAAATCACTACCAAAGCAAAATATAGAAGAAATGTTACAATTGAATTAGATGTCCCTAGTGATGGACCCTAAGCACTGAGCATCAACAGTTGTTGGTGTCTCAAGAACAAACAAGTAATGAAATGATGCAATATAACTTATTGAGTATCCTGCCAAAGACAAATGGAAACTTAACCCAATCAAGGCTGTACATCTATCTAGGAATTTACAGGTAGAGGAATATTTTAAACTGCAAGAAACATGTAAAACTACTTCCATGGTGGTATAATTCAGATGATCCAGACTATGGAAAATTTAGTTTAATATCTTACAATAGGCACTAAATTCTAACACAGGTTTTGGAGGGAACAAACCATATGCAAACCATAGCACATGTAAATCTTCAATTATTTCAAAATTAAAAGTGTAATTAAAAAAGAAAAATGATGACTATTAGCCAAAAACAAATAACTAAAAGAAACGAACAAAAATTGGGATGACAGACTAACAAAATAGCTCATTCATACCTTTTGAGATGTTATAAAGGATCAAAGAAAATAAAATGGATAATTCTTTTAAAATGTAGTGTTGTTACAAATGTTAATGTTTTGTATAATTATTAAATTATACAATATGTGGACTATAGTGTAAACCCTAAAACTCAAAAGCTTTAGAACATCTTAAATGTCCTACTGACTGAGTGTTGTTTTGTCCTTTGTTTTGGAACCATTGCTAATTCTTCAAAGATCAATAATGACATCTAGAGGAGAACAGATGTAACTTCCATAGCAGAATGTATTAGATCAGAAAAAGCCACCTCAATTGTATAGTAATCATAAACCTACTTTATTTCCAGACTTCCAACCCATAACTACCTGGTGATTTTTACATTCATGCATTACATAAAGTAGCAAAGAGAAGCTGGATATGTGCAAAGTAAATCTTTACTTTTCTAACGCACCAAGTATAGCATGTTCCCAAATAAAATCAGCATCTATATATCAATTTGTAAGTGAAATATAGAAATAAGTAAACATGACTTTGGTTTTGCTTCCTTTTTGGTGGAGGTAGAATGTAAAATTTGACAACTTAAAACTTTTTACTTATGAAGCATCTTGAAAGGCAAAAAAAAACTAAAAAGGCTTTTACTTTTTAAGAAGACAATGATAGGGAGGTGAAGGGTAAACAAAGGAGGAGGCTGCAATGCTTGGTAAGAAATGTATGCATTATCCTGCCCATGTAATTGTAGCCCCTCTGTACAGTATGTTCTCAAATAAAATAAAATAAAATTTAAAAAAAAAAGAAGACAATGATAAATGGAAATCATATTTAGCTCTTTTTAAGAGAATACTGGCTACAATACCTTTACTACTTTGAAAGGCTGTCACATAAGCCAGACTTTTACAGTGAGGGATTCAATGGACTTGATGATACAAAGTGCTCTATGGAACATAAAACCTGGGACGCATATACATGACTGAACAAGGAACTAACATACTTACAAATAAAATATATACTGTATTTGGGTCTTCGGAGTTCCTGAATCAGATAATCCACATTCTCCTAGAAAATACAGAACAATTAAACAAAGCAGATATGAAGAAAACTGCTTAAATCGAAAAGTAATAAGTATTATCCATTGATTGATTGATTTACTGAATTGATTGTATGCTGAGGACAAGACTATGTGTTAGCTAGTGAGGGCTGAAGACAAAAAGGAAATATTAAATATGACAACTAGAATCATACATAGGATTTAATAGTATACATATATTAAAATTAATATACAGTTAATATTAACTACCTTTATTTTTTAATTTAAATTTTATTGTAAGGGTGATGTACAGGGAGGTTAGTTATAATTATATAAGTAAAATAAGGAGTACATTTCTTTTCTTTTCTTTTTCTTTTTTTTTGTCAGTTGTGGGGCTTGAACTCTGGGCCTCGGTGCTGTCCCTCAGCGAGTTCAGCTCGAGGCTAGAACTCTATCACTTGAGCCACAGCACCTATTCCAGTTTTTTGGTGATTAATTGGAGATAAGAGTCTCAAGAACTTTCCTGCCCTGGTTGGCTTTGAACCATGATCCTCAGATCTCCTTCTCCTTAGCAGCTAGGATTACAGGCATGAGCCACTGGCACCTGGCTAGTACATTTCTTTTTTTTAACAGTGTTACCCCCGTGCTCGTTTCTTATCTTGGCTTTATTAAGATAAAAATATAAAGGATGTAAGTTGGGTGCTGGTGGCTCACGCCTACTAGCTATTCCAGGAGCTGAGATCTGAGATCTGTTTCAAAGCCAACCCAAACAGAAAAGTCCCTAAATTTCCAGTTAACCAGAAAAAGAAGTGGAGCTGTGGCTCTAGTGGTAAGAGTGCTAGCTTTAGGGATAGTGCCCAGGCCCAAAGTTCAAGCCCCAGAACTGGCAAAATAAATAAAAATGTTATTTTATATATATATGATGCAAATAATGTAATATAAAATAATTATGCAAATTTACTTCAAGATGCTTGTCTGTAAATTGTATTCATATAATCAAAATCTTTATTTAGAAAATTAAAATGTGTGTAATCCTTTAACTTATTGGGACTGAAGGGTCTGCACGACTGTAATGTTTGTGAAGTTTTGCAAACAACATGCTGACATTTTCTTTCATTATTTTAAAATATGATTGTTAGGAGCAAAACAACAGTTTTTATATGACCTTTCTAACTATGACAATTCCAACTATGAAAAGTCATGACATGTATTTTATTTATATTTGAGACTATAACACATGGATAAAGTTTTATATAAACTGGCTCCAAAACTAAACATTCTATGGTCTTTTAAAATTTAATATTCATTTTTATTTACACTATGAAAAACAGCTTAAGGTATATTATTTACTAAATGGAGAAAAGTAAATTATCATCTAGACTTAAATGCATTAAAAATTAAATGACAAAATCTTAAGGACAAACATTTTTATGGCAGTCACGTAGGCTTCGTAGGTCTGCTATGTGGATCTTGAGCTCTCTATTTTCTTGCTTCAGTATCCAAGTGCTAAGAATTGCAGGAGTGTATCAATACATCTGGAAAAAATTATTTTTTGGTGATACTGAGTTTTGAATTCAGTCTTGCACTTGCTAGGCAGACACTCTACCACTTGAGTCACTCTATCTGCCACTTTTCGAAGTTTTGTTTTTTTTTTTAAATGATGCCAGTCCTGGGGCTCAAATTCAGGCCCTGTTCCTAAGTTTTTGTACTCAAGGATAACACTCTACCACTTGAGCCATAGCTCCACTTCTGGCTTGAGTTGGTTATTTTTGAAATAGGGACTCATTTTTTGCCCAGGCTGGCCTGGACATTGATCCCATTTGTGCTTTTTCCATAGCTGGAATAACTGTACACACCACCATATCCAGCTGCTGGTTGATATGGAGTTTCCAGACCTTATTTTGTCTGGGCTGGCCTTGAACCTTAATCTCCTGCCTGTCTCCAAGGTAGCTAGGATTACAGACTTCAAATAAAAATATTTTAAATCTATGATTACTTTCTCATAATATGCTAGGTAAAAAAGACGAAGCCTAAGAGAGTTTGAGAGTGCATATTGCTGTGAAAGAGGTTCTCTCACAGTTGGGGGAATAAAGAATTAAATGATCTATTAAAACCTGTCTTGAAACAAAATTTTATGAGTCAGAACAACAAATATGAAACAATTTATATTCATCAAGTTATATGAAGCAAATATTTATTAAGTGTTCTCTGTAGCAACTACAGAGGACACATTAATGAGAGAAAATAAATATAACTTCTGCTCTCATAGAGCTTACTGCTGACAGGAAAGACAAATATTAATCACAAACCATGTAACTTTACCATGACAAGTGACTGGGAAGGGAAAAGATAGTGCTGCATTTAATCAAAGGAGTTTGACCTGGTCAGTAAGCCCTGGGAGGGTTTTCCTGAGGACTTGAGAAGTTCTAGACAAAAGGAGGAGCCCATGCGAAGTCCTGTGGCATGCTGGAATAAGAGGAAATGCAGTGGACTAAAAGACTATTGGTGTAGGTGTAGAGTACAAAATGGAAAAAGTTTGAAACAAGGCTAAAGAAATAGTAGAAATTAGACCACAATGGGCCACAGAAAAGAGTTCTGTCTATGTAACAAAAGCAATGAGAAGTCATCTTAGGATTTCAAGCAACAGTGATATACTCAGATTTTTATTTTGAGAAGTACACAATGTACAAGCATGGTGAAAGTGCAATAGAGTTGAAGAACATGGATATGAAACAAGAGAATATACAAAATAAGATAGAAATAGCAAAGAATTTATGTTCCAGTCCTGGGGCTTGAACTCAGGGCCTGGGCACTGTCCCTGAGCTTCTGCTCAAGGTTAGCACTCTACCACTTGAGCCACAATGCCAATTCTGGCTTTTTCTGTTTATGTGGTACTGAGGAATTGAACTCAGGGTCCCATGCATGTTAGACAAGCACTCTACCACTAAGCCACATTCCCAGCCCTAGCAAAAGATTTTTAAAGGAGATGCTCAAATTTAGAAAGTGATGGACAAAAACTGAAAAATGAGTTGAGCACTGGTGGCTCATACACATGTAATCCTAGCTACTCAGGAGGCTGATATCTGAGGGTCATAGTTTGAAGACAGCCCAGGCAAGAAAATGAGTCTTTTATCTCTAAAAAGCTGAAGTGGAGCTGTGGCTTAAATGGCAGAATGCTAACTTTGAGCAAAAGAAGCCCAGTTGGAAACTGGAAAAGCAAAATTGAGTTACAGGAAGGTAGGATACATAACGGAAGACCAATCTAGCAATCTAGTGACTATTGGGTCACTAACTATAGATGTAATCATGAAAGTAAAATTAAACTACTATTTGTTTCTAGGTATAGATGTGAATAAAATGGAAAAGGTTTAAAAATACTAACAACTATATATAAGATTAAGTAAGTGCCAGTGGTGTTAACTGAAAAGTATGGAAGTTAATCCAGGAATAAAGTGATATGAGTCTCTATCAGAGTAGTTAGTAACTTTGGGAAGTGCCATGAACCTCAATAGCATCTTAAAGGAAAAACTGGCTGAAAGGTGTACACCGATCTATGATAAAGAGAAGAATGAAAGTTGTAACGGACAAACTAGGATAATTATGATACACAAATGATGATAATATAAATTTATTTTGCCTTCATAATGCTTTCAGGTCAGAATGCTCTGCATTTGTCTGGGAAGACGGTAGATCAAGTTTGTGTAGTACCTTTGTAGGTCGAAGAAAACAAATTGCCTTCAGGTGTTTCATGATCTCTCGATTTTGAGAATCAATGCGTTCAAAGAGGTATACTTCCTTCTGAAGAATCTCTGATTGTGTATATACCATACTCACGATACCAGTCTGGAAAGGAAAAGAATTAACCAGGTGATGCTAGTTCAGAAAGAAAACCTTTAAAAAATTTTTTTAAGAAAGCACTAAGATCTAACTTGATAAGCTCTAAAATACAGAATAACATTCACTGAACATCCAAAACAGGAAGTAACGTGTCAGCATGAAAAACAATGCTCTGTCGGAACAGGAACAATCCATAAATTGAACAAGAAATGTTTCCCATCTCATTCAAGTGTTTCCCTTTCTTTATGTCTGTGGCCAACAACCTGTCATTCCAGTTTGAGCTGTAACAGCTTTTCTTGGAAAACACCAGCCTGAGTGAAAACAGCAGGAGTGTCCTGAAAGCTTCCACGTATGCTCACACAGGAGCTGATTTCTTAGTAGAGACATTGTGTCGGGTACAAGAAGTCTCGAGGCACCGATTCAGAGCCATTTAGATGGAAACCCCCCTGGGAAAGCCTCACACAACTTTCCAGTGCGACACAGGACTGACCCTCATTACCCCGAATTAAATGGCATTCGGACGGGCTACACACCCAGGGAGGGAGGACCCGTCCGCCAACCCACGTCGAGCCAAAGCCCACTCACCGTCTCTTTGTCCATGAGCAGCACTTTCATCCCAGGCCCGCTGTCCTCTATCATTTTGGAAATGTACTGCTTCACAGCAAAAACCACGTTCATGGTGGCGAAATGTCAGGTGCCCCCCACGACTCTCCCCGCCCCCTTCCTCCGGCTGAATTAAATCCCCCCGCCCCCGGCTCAGTTGGCCGGGTCTCAGCTGCTTCCGGCCAGGCGGTAGCTGAATTCCGGAAGTCCGGGAAGCCACGGAGCTGGGAGTTGTAGTTCCGCTCGGAGTCCCGGGAGCCGGGCCTCTCCGCGGGAGGAAACCCCAGACTGAGATACCCTGCGTCCCGCCCCAGCCGGCCAGGAGGGGGGGGTCTGCGAGCCCCAAACTTCCAGACCCTCCCCGCCCTCCTGGCCTTCAGTCCCATAGGCCTGGCCGTGGCCTGAAGCCTCTCCTGCGTTGGCAGGGAGGATGGCGCCGCGTAGTCTGAGGCCGGCTGTGAGGCCGAAACGGGGCCGCGGGTGGCCGTGAGGGATGCGGGGAAGAAGCCGCAGGCCCGCCGGGCGCCGGGGACGGCGCGTGGTAAATCACACGCAGCCATGAGGAGGCCGTGGCCAACACCGATTGACAGGCAGGGAGAGCGCCTGTGTGTCGTGGCTGAAAGCGAGGCCCGAGTTGGTTTTCCGCAGAGAAACACACTGCTGCAGTTAAACAGGAATTCGTTGAATGAGAGGACCAAAGGGACTATCTTTTAGGAATGTTGGGGGGCTTCAGACTGCCCCGGGGGCCTGTACCTGGGCAATTGGGGGATGGTAGCTGGGTACCAGGTACGAGTCTGTTAGTTGGGTTAATGCAAATTGGTGTGGGTATGTAAAAGGGAAAACGCACACATTTTTAGTTAAGGAACTACGAAAGTTTAGCAACAAAATGGATATTTAAGATTATTGGCTGGGCATAGTGGTTTACCCTGCTTGTAATTCCAGCTAACTCAGGAGGCAAGACATTGGGAGGGTTGGGGTTCAAGGCCAACCCAGGTATAAGGTTTGCAAGATCTGATCTCAGCCAATAAGATCAATATAGCGTGACTACATCTGCAATCTCAGTTACGTGGCCAAGGTAGGTGGGAGGATCATGATCTGAGTGAGACCAGTCTGGGGAAAATATGAGGTCTTATCTGAAAAAACAAACAGAACAAACACTAAAGAAAGAAAAGGTAGTGGTGAGGAAGTGGCTCAAGTGGAGCAGTGCTCTCCTGCCAAAGCCCTGAGTTTAAGTCCTCAGTACTACCAAAAGGTAAAGAAAAGGAGAAAGCGATAAAGGAGGAGGGGAGAGGGAAGAGGAATAATATAGGAAGATTGTTTTTTAAGTGTCAGGAAGACTATAAGGTAGAGGTTAAGATTTCAGACTGTGGAATCAGCCAGAATTTAATTCTAATAAAAATCAGAATTTAATTCTATGTTCTAGCTATGTGAATTTAGTAAGTTACATAACCTCTCTATGCCTCAGAATCTTTGCAAATGGAGAAAGTAACAGCTAACTCTGGCTAGTAGGAAAATTAAATGAGATAGCAAATTATACCATGCTAATTTCACTATTTCTTAACGATATAAATATATATGTCATATTCTCTCCAGAGAATTTTTTTTCCAAGTCCTGGGGCTTGAACTCAGGCCCTAGGCACTGTGTTTCTTTTTGCTCAAGGCTAGCACTCTACCACTTGAGCCACAGTGCCACTTCTGGCTTTTTCTGTTTATGGGGTACTGAGGAATCAAACCCAGGGTTTCGTGTATGCTAGGCAAGCACTCTACCACTAAGCTACATTCCCAGTCCAGAAATTAATAAAATTTATAAGGTGAACTTTCAAATAGCATTGTTTATAAGTACTTATTCATAAAAACCAATCAGAATAGATTATTACTGATATTCCTTTTATGATCTCGATTCTGTTCTTGAGCTTTCATGTTATTACATATGTAGATAGCCATAAATGTGACAAAATTGCTGACATGTTTCAAAGGAACAAACAAGCCATCTGAAGTACCCACAAATACATATTCTTGTATGTATCTTGTATTATCTCCTTAAATCTCATTAAGAGTAAAGGAATCTGAAGTATAATAATTTTTTTTTTGGTCCGTTGTGGAGCTTGAACTCTAGGCCTGGGCGCTGTCCCTGAGCTGTTCAGCTCAAGGCTAGCGCTCTACCAATGAGCCACAGTGCCACTTCTGGCCTTTTCTCTTTATGTGATGCTGAAGAATCGAACCCAGGGCCTCATGCATGGGAGGCAAGCACTCTACCACTGAGTCACCTCCCCAGCCTCAGTATAATAACTTTTATATTTAGTTTTCTTTAGAAATCTTTTATTATCTGGCTGGAGGCGTGGCTCAAGTAGTTGAGTACTTGCTCATCAAGCATGAGACCATGAATTCAAACCCCAGGACTATAAAAAGAAAAAAGCCAGACTAAAGGTGTGGCTCAAGTGATAGATTGTCACTCATGAACAAAGCAAGTCAGGTGAGTGCAAGGCCCTGGAAGCAATACTAATACTGCCCCCCCCCAAAAAAAATAGAATATCAAGCAAATATTTTACTTACACATATTTCCGCTAGAAGAAAATGAAATCTCTTCGTATGCTATTATTCAAGAATCTTTTCATTTAAAAAAATCTTTTCATAATAATAGTAATAAAAACAGCTACCTTTTGTTGGTGCCCAACAAAATACTAATAGCACCTAGGCCTTCATAAATGTCTCTGCTAAGCTTTGCAACTTTTTTTTATTGGTCATAGGGCTTGAACTCAGGGCCTGGGTGCTGTCAGTGAACTCTTTTGCCCAAAGCTAATGCTCTACCACTTTGAGCCACAACACCACTTTTTTCTGGCAGTTAATTGGAAGTAAGAGTCTTATGGACTTTCCTGCTCAGGCTGACTTTGAACTGTGATTCTCAGATCTTAGCTTCCTGAATAGCTAGGATGATAGGGATGAGCCACCAGTGCCCGGCTACAACTTTCTTTTGAAGTAGACATTATCTCCATATTACAGAAACACTGAACTTAAGAGAAGTTGAGTAACTTTCCTAAGATTCTACAAAGCAGCAAACTGAGAGAAGCATATTTTTCAATGAACTTTTTATCATATTTCTTTGTATACATCCTTTATAAACACCTGATTTAGAAACTATATTATTTCTCCAGTAGAGAGTTCCCTTCTCTTCTGTTCTCTTCCGTTCTGTTCTGTTCTCTCTGTCCTTTCTGCAAGTATAGTATCCTGCACTTAAAAGAGACCCAATAAATATTTAATGTTGGCGAAACTCATTACTGGGCACACTGCTACAATGGCATGTTAAAGTATAGTTTTACATGGGTAGAACAAAGAGATCAATATACTTATATAGGTGATTCATGCCAAAAATCTTAGTGCATGATATGAGATAAATACTGAGAAAAATAAGAAACCTTTCTCCACATTTCCAGGTCAGTTACAGAGTCATAGATTTAATTATTCTGGTGGTCTCGTAACAAATGACATGACATTTGTTTTTTTCTGAGCACTTTCCAGCAGTAATTAAAGAGAGAATCAATTCCATAGATCTACGGATTAAGAATTTACTTGAGAAATTATCAGCTTTGTTAAGTGTTAATTTGCCTCTGGATTTTTTTCAGCACTCAGATAGAGGGCACCCTTGGACTACCAAGAAGAAACTAATACCTTGTGCTGGCTGAGTAAGTAATGGTTACAAGAACAACCGGAAATCATTTAAACATTGTTTGAGCTGAAATGGATTACAAAATGTTTGTTAAATCCGTGTATAGCAGAGTCCTGGTAGCTCACACCTATAATCCTAGCTACTCAGGAGGCTGAGATCTGAGAATTGTGGTTCAAAGCCAGCAGGGGTAGGAAAGTCTATGAGACTCTTATCTCCAATAAACCACCAGAAAACCAGAAGTGGCACTGTGGCTCAAGTAGTAGAGAGCTAGCCTTGAGCTGAAGAACTGAGGGACAACGCCCAGGCCCAGTGTTCAAGCCCCATGACTGACAAGAAAAAAAAAATCTGTATATGGTGTGTGTGTGTGTGTGTGTGTGTGTGTGTGTGTGTGTGTGTGTGTGTGTGTGTGTGTGTGTGTGTGTGTGTGTGTGTGTGTGTGTGTGTGTGTGTGTGTGTGTGTGTGTGTTTTCATGTAGCTGTTTTGTGTGTGTGTGTGTGTGAAAATACCATACAGAGGGGTTACAGTTACATGGGCAAGGTAATGAGGACATTTCTTATCAAGCATTGTTGCCTCCTCCTTTGTTTCCCCTTCCCATCCCTTCCCATCCCCCCTCCCTTGTTTGTATTTTTTGAAACAGGGTCTTACTATGTTGCCCAACCAGGACTTAAACTCCTAGGCTCAAATGATCCTGTCTCAGCTCCTGTGCTCCCTAATATTTTGGACTATCGCATCTACTATGTTACATGTTCATTTATGTAACTATAAATTTTTATCAATTTGTTGCATAAATTACTTCTATATAATATTTTTTTATTTTTTTGTTTTTGTTTGTTTTGTGGCCCTCGGAATTGAACTCAGCGCCTCATAGGCAAGCACTCTCACTTGAGTACTGTCCCTAGTCCTTTTGCTTCTAGTTTCATTTTCAGATAGGATCTCATACTAACTTTGTCTGGGCTGGCCAAAAATCATGATCCTCCTACCTTTGCCTCCACAGTAGCTGGGACCACAATCTGCTTGATTGATTGTGTGTGTGTGTGTATGTGTTACTTGTGAGTGTTTTTGTTGTGTTTTGTTTTCTTCTGTTTTATTTTCAGCACTAGTGTTTGAGCTCTGAGCTTTATGCTTGAGTCAAGGTACTCCTCTATTGCTTATATCATGCCCCTATCTTATTCACAGTACTGGTTACTAGATTTGTATGGATATTCATTCAGCCAATAAGCATTTGTTGGATACAAAGTGTATACTAGCTATAGAAATATAGCACTAGGGCTGGGAAGGTGGCTCAGTGGTAGAGCGCTTGCCTTGCATGCTTGAAACCCTAGGTTCGATTTCTCAGCACCATATAACCAAAAAAGCTGGAAGTGGCACTGTGACTCAAGTGGTAGAGTGCTAGCCTTGAGCTGAAGAGCTGAGGGACAGCGCCCAGCCCCAGAGTTCAGACCCCCTCCCCCCAAAAAAAGAAAGAAAGAAAGACAGTACTTAAAGCCAGGTGCTATTGGCTTATACCTGTAATCCTAGCTACTCAGGAGGCTGAGATCTCAGGATCACAGTTTAAAGCCAGGTTGGGCAGCAAAGGTTGTGAGACTCTTAATTACACCAATTAACCACTCAAAAACCAGAAGTGGCACCGTGGCTCAAAGTAGTAGAGCACTAGCCTTGAGCAAAAGAGCTCAGGGACAGCACCCAGGCCCTGAGTTCAAGCCCCACAACTGATGAAAGAAAGAAAGAAAAAGGAAGAAAGAAAGGAAGGAAGGAAGGAAGGAAAGAAAAGGAAAGAAGGAAAAGGAAAGGAAAGGAAAGAAAAGAATCTGGGTGTTGGTGGCTCATGCTGGTAATTCTAGCTACTAAGGAAGCTGAGATCTGAGGATCACGGTTCAAACCCAGCCTGCGCAGGAAAGTCTGTGAAACTCTTATCTCCAATAAACCACCAGAAAATCAGAAGTGGTGCTGTGGCTCAAGTGGTAGAGAGCTAGCCTTGAACAGCTGAGGGATAGCACCCAGGCTCAGAGTTCAAGCCCCACGACCGACCAAAAAGAAAAGAAAAAGAAAAAGAAAAAAGGAAAGAAAGAAATACAACACTGAATAAAACACAGAAATCTCTAACCTCATAGAATTTGTAAACCAATGAGGACAATCTGACAACAAACAAAGCAAGTAAATATATGTAGTAATTATGTGGTTGTTACTTTTATGGGAAAAAAAAAACTAGCCTAAAGAAGAAACAAGGGGGAGGTTTGCAGTGATAATAATGTAATGCTATATACATATATCTATATCTATCTCTATATATATACTGTAAGGTTTGCAGTTATAAATAGGGTATTCACTGATGCTATGAGGCTGTAGTCACAGTATTCAAGAGGCTGAGGCAGGAGGATGTTGTGAGCCCATGAATTCTAAGCCAGCCTGGGAACCATAATGCCACCCTATTTTTAAAAATCAATTAGTTGGGTGCTAGTGGCTCTCACCTATAATCCTGGCTACTCCGGAGGCTGAATCTGAGGATCTCTATTCAAAGACAAACCTAGGCAAACAAACCTCAGAGACTCTTATCTCCAATAAAGCAGCAAAAAGCTAGAAGTGGAGGCATGACTTAAGTGATAGAGTGCCAGCTATGAGTGAGAAGTTCTGAATTCAAGTCTTAGCACTCAATAACTAGGAGCTACTGGTTTCCAAGAATCATTTGCAGAATGAGCAAAAATCCTGAAGGAAGTGAAAGGAATAAGCTATGAGGATTCCAGATAAAAACTTTGTGGGTATGGGGCTGGGAAGGTGGCTCAGTGGTAGAGCGCTTGCCTTGCATACATGAGGCCCTGGGTTCGATTCCTCAGCACCACATAAGCAAAAAAGAAAAAAGCCAGAAGTGGCGCTGTAGCTCAAGTGGTAGAGCGCTAGCCTTGAGCTGAAGAGCTGAGGGACAGTGCCCAGGCCCAGAGTTCAGGCCCCACGACCGGTGCCCCCCCCCCAAAAAAAAAACAACAACTTGTGGGTAGTAGAGCTATGGATGGTTCAAATGGTAGAGTGTGAGACTGGCAAACCGAAAGCCTTGAGTTCAGTGTTGCAATAAATAAATTAAATTAAAATAAATTAAAAAAATAAAAACTTGGGTAAAGGGAAGAGCGCCACAAAGTACCTGAGGTGAGAATGGTCTGTTCCTAAGCCAGCAAAGTTGCCAGAGTAGTGGAACTGAATCACTGAGGGGAGAAGACAGGATGGGGAATAGTTTGGATAGGGCTTGTTGTCTTTGAATAAAGTAAGAGAGGTTGTCTCTGGGGAACTGTAAGCGCATCAGTCTGGTTGCTGGGATGAGAACAAATTGCAGGGACAAAGGCAAAAGAAGAGAGATCAATTAGGAGCTTTTAAAGTTATCCAGGGAAGAGGTGGGAAGTTTTACCTGGGGAAATGGAGATGGTGAAGAGGATCTAGAGGCTGTAACAGTAGATTCAGAAAAGCAAGTTGTGTGGGGGAAGATCATTTCCCTCTTCAATTCCAGGGTTACTATTACCTATACTATATGCCACACAACTGGAACTCTCAAACATGTGTTTGTTTCTTCCTTTTCTAATTCTTGCTGTCTGCCATAGGAACTAAGACTAGGTTGTTTGGTTGGGGGAAAGTGAATGCTAGAGTATTTTATTGTTTTTGAAACAGTTTTTAATGGCTCAACAGACTCCAAATTGAACAACAAGGAATTATTTCTCTGCTTTATTAGAAATGCTTTGTAATAATTACTTTTAACTAAGAATTGTCTCTTTCTTATAAATTGATATCTATATCCTAAAATAAATAGAAAGCCTCTTTTCGCATTTTTTTGCACTTGAGGACTAGCTTAAGATTGTAGAGAATTTAAAATATCGGCAGTCTAGTGCTATGTTTGTATTACTAGTCAGAGCTTAATGTATATTATGCAAAATATATAACTTGTTTTAGTTATTGAACATATGTAGAACTCTAACAATTCAGAATAGTGAAGATGACACATGTTAAAAAAAAACAAACAGGTAAAGGGCTGGGAAGGTGGCTCGGTGGTAGAGTGCTTGCCTTGTATGCATCAGGCCCTGGGTTCGATTCCTCAGCATCACATAAGCAGAAAAATCTGGAAGTGGCGCTGTGGCTCAAGTGGTAGAGCGCTAGCCTTAAAATGAAGTGCTGAGAGACAGTACCCAGGCCTGGAGTTCAAGCCCTACAACTGGCAAAAAACAAAAAAACAAAAACAAAAACAAAAACAAAAAACAACTTATCTAATTAAAACATTTACTTTGAATACTGTATTATCAAAGTTCATTCTAAAAAATAAGTTAGATGCAGTACTTCCCCCCAGCTCCATTTTCCAACAGTTTCCCTCATCTACTATAAATCTGCTAAATAATATTTATTTCTTATTTGTTTTCAATATCAGGAAGTGAAGTTAGGGCTTTACACATGTTAGGTAAACACTGTACCACTGAGATACATCTCCAATCCTCCAAACTTTTAGTTTAAGAACAGATAAAATGTTGTGCCTTATCATATTGGATTTGAAATCTAAGTCTAGTAATTCTTGGCGTTTTTTTTTGTTAGTCAGCTTTCCATTACTATAACAAAATACCTGAGATAACTAACTTAAAAAGAACAAAAGACATTTAAGTTTACAGTTCTAGAAGTTTCAGTTCATGATTGGTTGGTTCCATTGCTTTTGGGCCTATAGTGAGGCAACCAAGATAGGCACATGTGGATCTGCTCACTTCATGGCAGAAGAGAAAAGAGAAAGGAAGAGGAGGGATAGGGGCTCTAATATCCCTTCCTAAGGCATGTGTCCAGTAGTCTAATTTTTCCCCCACTAGGTTCTACCTAATAAAGATAGACTACTCTCAATAGTGCTAATCCCTTAATACATGGGGCTTTGGGGAACATAACTTATCTGAACGATAGCAGTATTACTGCTAATTTTTAACACCACTGGAAAATTTACTCTGAAGGACTACAGCTACTATTTAAACATAGTGAATTTTTTTCTGTTTTAAAACTGTCAACATAAAGGTATACAATTGAAGAGTTACTTTCACAAAGCTAGTACATCTTTGTTTTGCTTCTTTTTTTTTTTTTTAATTTTTTTATTGTAGAGATACTATACAGAGGGTTACAGTTACATGAGTGAGGTAATGAGTACACTTCCACTTCCTCTTGAACATTGTTACCCCCTCCATTGTTTTCCCCCTACCATCCCCTCCCTCCCTCCCTTCCCCAAGGTTCTTTTTTTTTTTTTTTTTTTTTGATCGTGATTAAGTGATTACTTAATTTCCGGAAATTCACAGTATTGTGGAATAATGATGCTCATTTAAAGTCATAAGTTCATTCTAACTTTCCTGGAGCAAATTGTCTATCACAGTCTGTAATATATAACGGTGCTCATATGTTATATACCATATATGTGATCAGCAGCATGGGGATATTTAGTAGTGGTTCAACCAGATGAGTGGGAGTTCTTTGTTTCTTAAGTCCTGTTAGTTTTGTCATATCACCTAACATTTTGGATTCATCATCCACTTATCAGGGAGACCATGTACTGTTTGTCTCTTCGTTCTTGGCTTACCTCGCTCAACATGATTCCTTCTAGCTCCATCCATTTCCCTGCAAATGCCATTATTTTGTCATTTCTAATGGCTGCATAATATTCCATTGTGTATAGATACCACAATTTTTGGATCCATTCATCTGTGGTGGGGCATCTAGGTTGTTTCCATATCCTAGCTATTGCGAACAGTGCTGCAATAAACATGGAGGTGCACGTGTCCTTGTATATTGGTTCCTGTTGTTCAGGGTAGATGCCTAGAAGTGGTATGACTGGGTCGTAAGGGAGGTCAATCTTTAGCTTTCTAAGGACCCTCCAGACTGCTTTCCAAAGTGGTTGTATGAGTGTACATTCCCACCAGCAGTGTAATAGCGTTCCTCGTTCTCCACATCCCCTCCAGCATTTGTCGTTGGCTGATTTGTGGATGTGGGACATTCTGACTGGGGTAAGGTGGTATCTCAGGGTTGTCTTTATTTGCATTTCCTTCACCACCAGGGATGATGAACATTTCCTCATGTGTTTCTTTGCCATTTTTATTTCTTCATTTGAGAAGTCCCTCTTTAGTTCCCTTGCCCATTTAGTAATTGGTTTGTTGGGTTTGGGAGGGATTAGTTTCTTGAGTTCCCTGTATATACAGGATGTTAACCCCTTGTCTGATATATTGCTGGTAAATATTTTTTCCCAATTAGTTGGTTGTCTTTCTAGCTTGGTTGCGATAGCTTTATCTGTGCAGAAGCTTTTTATTTTAAGGTAGTCCCATTTGTCGAGTCTCTCTCCAATTTGTTGTGACCCTGGGACTCTGTTCAGGAAGTTCCTTCCTGTGCCTATTAGTTCAAGTGTCTCTCCTACTCTGTCCTGCAGTAGTTTCAGAGATTCAGGTTTAATGTTAAGGTCTTTAATCCATTTTGAGTTGATGTTGGTGCATGGTGGTTTTGCTTCTTTTTTGATTTCATTTTGTTTATTTTGAGACAGGGTCTCACTATGTAGCCCAGTTGGTCTTAAACGGGAATCCTCCTGCTTAGCCCTAGGGATTCTGGGATTATAGATCTGTACTCCCACACCTGGCCTATCTCTGCTTTCCACTTTAAACTCAGACATTTCATCTTGTGAAGTTAGAAGAGTTATAATACAGGCATTATAATATTGGGTTGTTATAAATAATTTTCCTTGCCACATATCATTGAACTTCAAATGATCAATGGATAAGTTTATTTGCATTTCATACCTGATGTTACACTTTATGTTTTTAGATTTGATTAAGCCATTATATATCTGTGCAGAAGTGATTTAAACTAAACTTTAGACAGTTCTTAAATTTGAAAAAAATATAATTGTGTGAGATCTTATTTATTCAAGCCAATCATGATATATCATTTTCATCACTAAATGGATCTGAATCCTTGATTATGAGGAAATGGACTTACATTATCAATATTGATAACATTTACTGAGCACAGGTTCCTACAATTAAGAGCTTCTGGAGGGTCCTATGTTCACCTAAGTCTCAGGCCTTGGGCTGCCTTTTCTTTGCTGCTTGTATGCCCACTCACTCCTTCTGTTCAGTCTGTCCCTAAGCCTGACTCTGAATTGAAATAGTATATCCCCAATGTATCACTCATTAGAAAAAAAAAATCTTTAAATTTTGGCTCTGTTAAGTGCTGATCTTTATGAAGAAAGCTGCCAAAATTAATTATACAATGAATCTTACTAGTATAAAGCATATTGACATTTTAATGACTGATATTTTTTTAAAAAGCCCAAAATTAAATATAAAGCAATTTCAATGCCTCCCCAAATCTACATGTAGATTTATACTTTTGGCTTAATCTAATAAAATAAAACGTCCCCCCCTCCACCAAAAAAAAGCCCTTAAAACACAGGCACTTCTATTTTAGCATTGAAAAATAGATTTCTCGATTGTTCTGCAGAGTTCTATTCTGCCAAAAGCCAGAGAGATGAGTTGCTTCAAATGGGTTTGCAGAAGTGATTTCTTTTTTTAAAGTAGCACTGTCAGCTGAGAGCAGACATAGAAAAAGAAAACTTGCTGAATGAGGATGGACTGGAGTAGGCTAGAACTCCTGTCATAATTCTGTAATTGGCATTCCTGCTGCAGCTAGGAGAAGCCTGAGTGGAAAATCTATAGGGCTGTCATCTACATCTAACTCAAAGTGCTTATGGGAGTAATTTTTAAGTTCTAACTACAATATAATCTTGGTTATGACCTTAATGGAAAGCAATGGACTTGTGAGGTTTTGAGTTTGTTACTACTATATATTGCTGCAGGCTTTGTAGTTACCTAATCTATGAATTAGTTATATCTGTTCTTGGTATTGTCAGAATAGGTAATGTTGAAAAACTAAAAGTCCTACACAAAGGAGGTTTATTAGCTATAATAATAGGAGGCCTACAGACATTACAGTATTGTGGTTTTAGATTTAAACTAATCTGGGCTTAAATTATAGTCTTTCTACTTATTGTTATAAGCTTTCTTTTCCTCTTTTTATCCTTCCTTTCTTCCTCTACCACCCTCTCTCCTTCTATTCCTGTCCCTTTTTTTTGTTTGTTTTTTGTTTTTTTGGATAGGGTCTTGTTGTATATCTCAGATTGGCCTCAAGCTCAGACTTCTTTTCTCTCAGCTTCCTTAAGTGCTGAGATTACTGATATGAGCCACCATGGCTGGTGTATCTTATAAAAGTTTTTCTAACTGGTGTGATGCTCAGTGTGTTAAGTGTAATACTTATAATAATCCTGATCTTATGGGTTATTATGAAGATTAATGAAGGTAAAATTCTTGCTGTAGTACCTGAACATAGTAAAGTGAGCAGTAGATGATCACTATTGTTAATAGCTACATTGGTAATCACATTAATGTTAATTTTACACTTAATAACAGAGGTTAGTGTAGATGACAGATTTCTATATCTTACTTCTGTTACCCACCACTGACAAATTCTTGGAGGCCTGGAGACACTTGGGTAACCTTGGATGTCATTTAAGGAACAGCTAAAATTCTCATCTTAGTTGTCTGGACAGCAGGGAAAAGAATGAGTTTAAAAAGTTGGAAAGAGGTGTTGTTCGCAATCATATTTAACAGATGGATATTATTGCATTAATAGGAAATGGGCTGGAGAGAATGTAAAACAGTATATTTTTTGTGTGGCTATCCTGGGATTTGAACTCAAGGCCTGAGTGCTGGCCCTGAGCTTTTTAGCTGAAGGCTAGCACTCGAACACTTGAGTCACAGCTCCACTTCCAGCTTTTTGGGATTAGTTGGAGATAAGAGTCTTGCCCAGCTGGCTTTGAACCTTGATCATCAGATCTTAGCCTCCTAAGTAAAAAATACTATAAATTTTTAAAGGAGGTGAAGTATGGAGTTCTTTTTTAATTGTAAAGGTGATATACAGAGGGATTGTAGTTACCTAAGTCAGTAATGAGTATGTTTCTTTTTGAACACTTCCAACAGTATAATTTTTATAAGATGGGTGATATGTTCTAAAAATCTTTAAATTCTTAAAAAAACTTTGACCTAGCATTTCTGTTTTTAGAAAGTTTTTCTAAGACAAATAGATGCCTGAAAAGATATCTAAAGAAGATGTGTTATGACTGTTCTCAGCATTATTTGTAGTGAGTTAGAGAAGTTGAATATCAAACAATAACTGGTTATGAGTAAGGGCTAGGGATAGAATTTGGTGGTAGAACACTTGTTGGAGGCCCTAGATCTGATCCTCAATAACACATACAGACATACAAGAATGGTACAGTCATAGAATGAAGTAGCATGCAATTTCTAAAATGTATGTTCGAGGATTTAAGAACCCTCAAATGCCTTCATATGTCTAGCAAGTAAACTGAAGATTCTGTGGGGTGAAGAGGTCTGTGGGACTCTAGCTTAGTAGTAGAGTGCTGGCCGGACACATATGAAGCCCTGGTTCTGTCCCCAGTACTATAAAAAGAAAAAAAAAGACTAATTTTACTTTTTAAAGGATTGGAATATTTTATAGATACGTTTCTTTGCCACCTGTTGGTTAATCTGTTTTATCCATCTTGAAAGGTATTTGCTAAAACTATAATGACAAACACTTAACATAGACCTTACTGTGGTCCAGGAATTTTTTTTTTTGTTTTTGGTGGTGGTGGTGGTGATGAGGATAGAACTCAGGGCCTTGGTGCTGTCCTTAAGCTCAAGGCTAGCCGTCTACCATTTTGAGTCACAGAGCCAATTCTGGTGTTTTGGTGGTTAATTGGAGATAAGAGTCTCATAGACTTTCCTGCCCTGGCTGACTTTGAACCATATCCTGAGATCTTAGCCTCCTGAGTAGCTAGGATTACAGGCTTGAGCCACCGGCACCTGTTAGTCTAGGAATTATTTCAAACTCTATATATTAATCATAAATAATCCTCATAATAATAGTAATAAATACTAGTGTTATCCCTATTTAACAGATAATAAAACTGAGTCATAGAGTTTGAGTAACTTACCCATAGTCAAACAGCTACATAGTGGTGGAGATAGGATTCAGGTTTAGGCAGTGGAGTCTGGGCTGTTAACTGCTATATTATAGTAAAATCAAAACATAATAATGTATTTGAGATCTGTTCTTTGTGTTTTTTGGTGCTTTTTCCTATAATTAGCAGGCATTTTATAAATGTATATTCAAAATACACATATTCTTGCCTAAATATGTGCTGCTTTTGGCTTTTCCAATTACTGTTCCCTATTAATAAAAATTAGTTTGTGTGATTTTTCTGGCTGAAAGTTTAGGCCCTGAGGAAATAAAAAATAGGACAGGTAAATTGTATGGAGGTAGAAAGGAGAAACACAGGCAGAACAGACGCTTTGGGACAGCAGAAGAGCATTGAGCCAGAAGAAAACCAGCAAGAGTAGGTTAATGAGTAGTGCAGTCGGGGGTGAAATGCAGATGGCTATCCCGGGAGAAAAGGTTTGTTTAGGTTTGCCCCACTCCCCACATCCTTCCATTTGAAAATATGGTGGCTTATGGCTTTTTCAAGTCACTTAAAGTTTAATTATTTTCATAAATGTTCTTCATATTTTTCTTGCAAGCCACAATCAAGCACACAACAAAAAACCATGGAAGGGGACAGTAATTTTGTAAGGAAGATAAGGAAATATTAATAATGCTAATATAAGATACTATGCGTCCCGAAGGTCAAAGTAGGGAGAGCTCTGCTTACACCTATTTCTTGACCCCCTGCCAAGTGTTATGCACTGTTATAGGTGGTGGGGAGATTAGCAAATGATGAGATAAACACAGCTCCTGCCTTTACATTCCAATATTGAAGACAGAAATAACTGTAGCATAAAGATGCAGAAAGGGGCGGGAATCTGGGTTAGTGGTAGAGCGCTTGCCTAGAGTGCATGAAGCCCGGGGTTCAATTCCTCAGTACCATATAAACAGGAAAAGCCAGAAATGGCTCTGTGGCTCAAGTGGTAGAGTGTTAGCCTTGAATAAAAAAGGTCAGGGATAGTGTCCAGGCTCTGAGTTTAAGTCCCAGTACCAACACATGTGCGTATGCACGCACACACACACACACACACACACACACACACACACACACACATAAAGTACTTAGATGCTTGAGATACTAAAGGGAGAAAGATATATGATAATTTCAACAGATGAATGAAAAGAATTTGATAAAATTTTGTATCCATACCTGAATAATGAAAATAATAAGAAAAAGAATAAACTGTTCAACTTTTCAATATTAATATATACTTATATATATATATTCAGAAGTGTGTATATATATATATATATACAGAAGTGTATATACTGATAAGTATTCATTATATGTATATTCTTAGTGGTACAATTTTAGAAGAATTTGTAAACAAGGGGATTTATCATTACTATACAACACTTATTGAAAGTTGAGCCAGTGTGGTGATATAAGAACAGTAAGAGGCATACATACTGGAAACAAAATTATCTTTATTTCAAGATGACATAATCTACATAAAAGAAAAATAAATGCATTGTTGAGAACGGTCACAGTAGCCTGATGTATACAATTAATGTGTTTTATGCCAGTAGCAACCACTTTGAAAATGATCATGGAAATAATTTTCTTTCGTACAGAAATCTAAGAAAGATATTATAGCCTAATTTAATTATCTCAATTTATATGATTAGAAAAAATAAAATGTGCAGCAAATGTATGGACAAAATTTTAAACCAAGAAACTAATGCAGATATCAATTAAACTAATAAAGAGGTAACATATTCATTATAGCAGTATCAGTGAACAGGTGGAAATTGACGTTTAGCTAAAGAGGTTGGAAGAGCAAATAGAATCTGAGGAAGTAAAAATTAGAGAGATATTTGGTATAAAAGTCTAAAAGCTGGTCTGTGGGGGAGATTAGTAATTTGAAGGAGATTCAGGGTCCAGTAAATGTTTTATGAGGCTGGTTTTTGTTTTGTTTTAAAATAAGGATTAGTTGGGCTACAGGGAGATATATAGCAAAGAGAAGGAAATTGAAATATAGGTCATAAATGGAACTTTAATGGCATAAACTCCCTGAGGAAACAGAAAGAGATGGCTCTTTCACAATAACTGGCAGAATTAACCTTGAGTAATAAGGAGCATTTCTCTATGCTGGAGGGAAAGGTTTTATCAGAAACTTGTGTAAGGATGGCTTTAGAAGAACCTAGGTTTGTAAATATAGGGCCCAATCTTTAAAGAAATCCCTTCCAATACACACACAAAGGGCTCAATTTTTTTTGGTAGAGTTCCCTCCCTCCCACCCTCCTCCCTCCTTTCTTCTTTCCTTTCTTCCTTCCTTCCTTCCTTCCTTCCCTTTCTTTCTCCCTCTCTCTTTCCCTCCCTCCCTTTTTCTTTGTATTTCTCTCTTTCTTTTGTTTCAGTATTGGAGCTTGAGCTTAAAGACTTGCACTCTTTCTTAACTTTTTCAACCAAGGCTGATGCTCTGCCATTTAAGCCATACCTCCAACATATGGCTTTTTGCTAGTTAAAAGGAGGTAAGAGTCTCAGTTTTTTTCTGCTCAGGCCAGCTTCAAACTGCAGTCCTCACATTTCAGCCTCCTGAGTAGCGAGGCTTACAAGTGTGAGCCTTCAGTGCTTGGCTAGTTTTATCTTTTGAGTTTTATCTTTTATCTTTTTATCTTTTGAAAGAGCAGTGTGATGGTTATAAAGGGAAGATGATGGTGAAGGTTGGGAATAGTGACTGAAGGATTTATGGTATTTGAGTTTAATTTGATATTTAAAAGTCTGACATATGCTACAACATAGATGAACCTGGAGGCTTATAAGTAAAATAGGCTAGGCATGGGGCTGGGAAGGTGGCTCAGTGGTAGAGCGCTTGCCTCAATTCCTCAGCAGAAAAATCCAGAAGTGGGTCTGAGGCTCAAGCGGTAGAGTGCTAGCCTTCAGCTGTGAAGAGCTGAGGGACAGTGCCCAGGCCCAGAGTTCAGGCCCTACGACTGACCGTCCGCCCCCCCCCCCCAAAATAATAAGCTAGGCACAAAAAAAGACATACGTATGGCTTCATTTATATGAGGTACCTAATCTGAACACTATGAAACAGAGATTAAAAATAAAATACCAGAGGTAAGCAAGAATAGCAAATGGGGAGTTATTATTTAATTGGTGGAGTGTTTACATTTTTCAAGCTGAGAGGATTCTGGAGTTGGATAGTGGTGATGGTTACACAGCAATAAAACAGAACTTTAAACTTAAAATTATTACAAAGGTGAATTTTATGCTATATATTATTTTTTACTACAGTGTGCGTGCATGCATACACACACACACACACACACACACACACACACACACACACACACACACACACACGAAACCACTGTGGCACAGTACTTAATTTCTCTTTCCCCTTGCTCTTTTTCTTTTTTTAATGTTTTTTATTGTGAAAATACTGTACAGAGAGGTTACAATCACATGAGCAAGGTAATGAGTACATTTCTTATCAAGCATTGTTGCCTCCTCCTTTGTTTTTCCCTTACTTACCACCCCTTCCCTCCCATCTCCACAACTACATTCCCCCCCCCAATTGTAAAGTTCCGTTTTTCCACATAGCGTCTTGTACATCTCATTGTTGCAATGGGTCAATATGTATCCCTATTTAAGCAATTTGTTTTTTCCCTTCCGCTCCCCAAATTATACCAACAGCAAATACAGTGAAAACAGGGGTTATACCATGAGGGAGGGACATACAAAGCAACAAAAAAAATCACGTGGTACCTTATAAATACATTAGAAACAATAGTAAGAAAGAAAAAAACGACTTGTGTCCTTATCTTGGGGTTAATTTCACTTAACATCATCTTATCTGACCTTTTCTGCTCGTCTCAGTCTTTTTCTTCTAATTTGGTTTTGCCTGAGTTCTCTCAAGAATCACAGAATCTTTCATTAGGCCAAATTATTTTGATGAGATTTACTATAGCTTGAGCAGGTTCAGTTACAGAGCTTAACACTTGGTTGGCTCTCGATGCTTAATTTTGGAGCATCTGTTATATTAAAGAGTAGTACTGACAACTGTTTGGTGTAAACAAATAACTTTTTTCTTTCCTTCTTTCCCTCTCTTCCTTCCTTCCTCCCTCCCTCTCTTCTTCCTTCTTTCCTTCTTTCCTTCTTTCCTTCCTTTCTTCCTTCCTTCCTTCCTTCCTTCCTTCCTTCCTTCCTTCCTTCCTTCCTTCCTTCTACCTTCCTTCCTTCCTTCTTTCCTTTTGCTTTTTTGTCAGTCATGGGGCTTGAACTCTGGGCCTGGGTGCTGTCCCTGAGCTCTTCAGCTCAAGGCTAGCTCTCTACCACTTGAGCCACAGTGCCACTTCTGGTTTTCTGGTGGATAATTGGAGATAAGAATCTCACAGACTTTCCTGCCCCTGCTGGCTTTGAACCAGGATCCTCAGATCTCAGCCTCCTGAGTAGCTAGGATTACAGACATGAGCCCTTGGCACCCGGCTTTACAGACTATTCTTTAAAAAGTTATATTTGAAGCAGGAGAGTTATAGAGGGCCCAGTGAAAACATGAATATTGTTGAAAAATTATCCAATGTCTAACATTATTTTTCTAACTAATAGAATTCATAGTTTTATAATTTGGATATTAATATATCATTTTGGCCACTTCATAAATATTTCTCTTTTATTTTTTTCGATAAATAACCAGTGGGCTAGAGTGTGGCTCAAGTAGTTAAGTACCTGAGCAAGGCCCTGAATTCAAACCCCACTACTACCAAAAAACCCCAATAACAAACAAAACCAACAAAATCAACAAATGCCTAAGAAATACATCTGGTTCTGGCTAAATAATGATCTCAATAATTTAAACTCACAAATTAGTTGGATTTTTTTGATCTTCTCCTTGAGATATAATAAAATAGATTGAAATCTGATTATCTCATACAGAAAAAAGAAAGAAAAGAAATATTTTCATTTTGGAATTTTAAGAAAATTCACCTTTTTCTGGCACTTATCCTTTTTACCACTAGAAGATGTTAGTCACTTCATTACTATAAGGAATCTTCTTTAGTAAATAATGTTTGGTAAATATAGAGTTGATCACTCTTTTTTTTAATGCCATTGCTCATCTGTTAGCAGTACTGAATTACTTGAACACTTCTCTCCCTCTCCTACAGTGAATAAGCACTGTGGAGTTAGGGATAATGCTATATTTAGCCTGGTAGCCCCAGAACCTAGTAAACTAGGTGCCTATTTTATACAGAATACATGCAATGCATTTGATTTATGCTATCTGAATGGTAATGTGCATACAGGTCCCGGAGCATATTATATGAGCAGAAGCATATGAATATGATTAATGGTATCTAATGATTACACATATACCACAGCTTTTAAAAATATTCAGAAAATTAAAATTTTGTTTAATTTAAATATAAACATTTTCTGATTGCAAATTGCTGAAATCTAGGATGGAATGCATTTAAGAAAGAAATGAGTTGTATTAGTTCATTTGACCATCCTTCAGAAAGGACATCAGTGAGCCAGGTGCTGGTGGCTCATGCCTGTAATCCTAGCTACTCAGGAGGCTGAGATCTGAGGATCGCGGTTCATAGCCAGCCCAGGCAGGAAAGACCATGAGACTCCTATCTCCAATAAACCACTAGAAAACCAGAAGTGGCTCTGTAGCTCAAGTGGTAGAGCACTCACCTTGAGTTGAAGAGCTGAGGGACAGTGCCCAGGCCCAGAGTTCAAGCCCCATGACAGACCAAAAAAAAAAAAAAAAAAGGATATCAATGTTTTCTTCACAAATGATTGACTTTGGATATTATCCAAAAAGGCTTTCTTTATTACCTCTGCTTCTCTTTCTGTGTTGGCATTAGTCTTTGAAGTTGCTATCACCATACTTCAACCATCAACATAAGTAGCCTTAGAATTATAGCCTTACAACCTAAAAAAATTTTCAACTGGAAAGTCCCAGAGAGATGTTTAAGTAGGTATGGCTGGGTTATGCCATCAAACAAACAGGGCTGTTATGGTTGAAACCACCTGGGTTAGAAGCTTCTATATCTTTGAATAGAGATGTGGGATATTGAAATTGTTAAACCCCTTCAAGAATTATTTGGTTGTAGTAGGAGAATAACTTCCTCAAAGAAAAGAAGTAGGGACTGGGATGGTGGCTCAGTGGTAGAGTGTTTGCCTTGCATGCATGAGGCCCTGGGTTCGATTCCTCAGCACCACATAAGCAGAAAAGCCGGAAGTGGTGCTGTGGCTCAAGTGATAGGGTGTTAGCCTTAAGTTGAATTGCTGAGGGACAGTGCCCAGGCTGAGATCAGGCCCTACAACCGGCCAAAAATAAATAAATAAATAAAAGAAGGGGCTGGGAAGGTGGCTCAGTGGTAGAGCACTTGCCTTGCATGCATGAGGCCCTGGGTTTGATTCCTCAGCACCACATAAGCAGAAAAAAAAAAAAAGCTGAAAGTGGTGCTATGGCTCAAGTGGTAGCGCTCTAGCCTTGAGCTGAACAGCTGAAGGACAGTGCCCAGGCCCAGAGTTCAGGCCCCAAGACTGGATCCCCCCCCCAAAAAAAATAGAAGTATATGTTATGCTTACTCAACATAAATATTCATTATATGATGGCCCGTAACATGTTGCTAGTATTTTTTCTTCATGTGTACTTGGTCTTCTCCTTAAATAAAATATTCTCTAATTTTAATTTGGCAAATAGTCACCTAGAATAAATAATGTATTTATCCATTTCCTTGGCATTTGAATTTAGTTTTGAATCAGGTTCTGGCCAATGAATGTAAGCAGAAATGTGTATAATTTCTAGGGAGGTGTTCATTTCTTTTTTTTTCCTCCTTGCAGTGCTGGAAATTGAACCCAAGACCTATATACAGGTTAGGCAAGCACTCTACCACTGAACTACATCCCTGCCCTTGTTGTTGTTGTTGATGTTATGATAATGACAATATGAACTCAGAGCTTTGAGCTTGGTAGACAGCCTTTCTATCTTATGCCCCACCCCCACATCCTTATTGTTCTGGTTATTTTTTAGGTAGGTTCTTGCTTTTTCCCCAGCTTGGTCTGGAAGATGATCTTCCTATTTTATGTTTCCCAAAGTAACTGGGATGACAGATGCTTACCACCATGTTCAGTTTTTATTTTCCTGTTGAAATTTCTTTTGCGCATGATGTCTTTGAACTGAGTTCCTTCTGATACGTGCCTACTGAGATGCTAGGATTAGAGGTATGAGCCACAGGCTCCCAGCTTCAGTCCTTGTTTTTCTTGCTATGTAGTTCAGGTTGGCCTTGAGCTCTAGGTCTTTCTTCTCCATATGGTTGGTTTTTTGTTTTATATAATTTATTTCCTTTACATAATAATTGTCTAGGAGCAGATCACCTGACCAAAAATATTTTTCATCATCCCTTTTACTAAGCATAATTTATTGGTGTAAAGTGGGCATTTGTCTTAATATGGTCCAGAATCCTTTTTTTGAACTTGCAGAGAGAAATCTAGTATTGCATCCTGTCTGAGAGGTGAGAATCCTGAGGTATGAAGGTCTGGAGTTTTTATTCCCTTTTTCATGGAAACAGATAGTTTGTAGATGGAAAGAATAAAGCTCAATTGCACAAAGAAGTTCAGATGAAAGCTGTAGAAAATGCTAGAAACATTGAAATCCCTGCTTTTAGTCTTTCAGAGATCTGTCCTATATTTTACCTTTTTAAATTTAGCTAAGACTAGGTTATGGTTTTATGAAACCACTAATAACGTAGGTTAAAAAAGAGTTACTGAGAAGATTGAAAAAACCTTCATTAATTCTTTAGTTTTATGTGTGCCTAGCATACAACTTGCTCTAAAATGGTAGCTGTTGTCTCTATATATTGGGGTATTTTTCTCAAACATCTATATTTATATCTTTACAGTTCTTATCAAGTTATCTTAGACTAAATTTTTAAGAGCTCAAGTATAATTTCTGTCCCTTTTTTTTTTTTTTAAAGAAGAACCACTAAAAGTAGCAGAGAGATCAATACCTTTTACCCTTCTTTAACATTCTTCATGAAGCCATCTGTTCCTAGGCTTTATCACCTTGTACTCAAATCCTTTATCCTCTTTATTGTTCCCTTCCTATTTAAGATAATGTCCTCTTATAAGCCCATGAGAGCCTTTATTCCTCTGTGCAGAGGCAATAATCATGGATACACTCCTGTCAGAAAAATGGTTGCCATGGCATTATTTGCCCTGGTCCCAGTCTTAACAAGAAAAAAAAACAAAATTTGAAGAGACTTTTAGTTTGATATTAAAAAAGATCATAGGCTCTTAGAAAAAAAGTTAAGTAAACAGTAGGTTTAACTTACAGCATGAAATACTTATTCCATTTCTTTGTAGAGAAAATATGTTTTATTAGTATGCTAAGAAGTGGTGCTCTACTGAGAAATAATTGCCATTTATATTCCTAGCACTATTTGATATGTCAAAATGAGGGAGGAAATAATATTGCTGTCTGCTAGAGCTAAATCTTGTCACTGTGCCTTTTGCATACCTGTCTCATAACTGCTGTCACTTGGGGCCAAACCTCTGGTAAGTTCACAGCTGACTTTATCCACAGTCCTCATACCTTCAGTTGTCACAGCCTGCTACGACCTGGGACAAGGCAACACTTCCTACTATTCTATTCTTTATTCTCTATTCTCTATGAATTTGACTTCTTTAGATTTTACATGTAGTGTTTATCTTTCTGTTTTTCATTTATTTCACTTAGCATAATATCCTCCAGCTTTATTCACATTGTAATGAATGGCAGTTTTATTCTTTCAAAGGGCTGTGTTATAGGGCTAGGGATATAATTCAGTGTTCGATAAAGGTTTGCTTAGCAGGCTCTAGCAAAACACATACACACACATTCCATTGTATAGAATTCTATTGTGAGAATATGCCGTTTTTTTTCTAATCCATTCATTCACTAGCAGTCACTTCGATTGTGTGTGTGTGTGTGTGTGTGTGTGTGTGTGTGTGTGTGGGCACACGCATGTGTGCACCATTTCTAGGGTTTGAACTTGGGGCCTGAGCACTGTCCCTGAGCTTTTTTGCTTGAGGCTAGTGCTCTACCATTTGAGCCACAGCTCCACTTCTGGCTTTTTTGGTAGTTAATTCGAAGTAAGAGTCACAGACTTTCCTGTCTGGGCTGGCTTTGAACCATGATTCTCAGTTCTCAGCCTCCAGAGTAGCTAGGATTAGACTTGAGCCACCAGTGCCTGGATGTTTTTATATCTTGGCGTTGTGGAGAGTGCTGAAATAAATATGGGCTATCTCTTTGACATACTGGTTTTATTTCTTTTGGAATTATACTCACTAGTGGGATTATTGATTAGATAGCAATTCTATTTTTTTGAGTCTTTCATATTGTTTTCAAAAGTGGTCACACTTATTCCTACTGACAGTGGACCAGGTTTCCCTTTTCTCTATATTTCTAGTTATCTTTTTTTTTTGTCGTGGGACCTGAACTCTGGGCCTGGGTTGAGCTGTCCCTCAGCTCTTCAGCTCAAGGCTAGCATTCTACCACTTGAGCCACGCACCACTTCCAGCTTTTTCTGTTTATGTGGTAGTGAGGAATCGAGCCCAGGGCTTCATGCATGCAAGGCAGGCACTCTACCACTGAGCCACCTTCCCAAACCCCTTTTATCTTTTTGTGTGCCAGTACTGGGGCTTGAACTCAGAGCCTCATGCTCCAGCTTAGTTTGCTTTCTCATAGCTTACACTCTGCCTCTGGAGCTATGACTTTAGCCTGACATTTTGCTGGTTAATGGAGATGGAGTCTTACAGACTTTTCTGCCCATGCTAGCTTTGAACTTCAATCATTCAGGTCTCAGCCTCACAGATAGTTAGGATTACAGATGTGAGCCATCTCATACATCATTTCTTGGATAATAGCCATTCTGGGTGGCCATGGGAATAAGACTCCATACTTCTGTCTTTGTGTATTTGAAGCCAACATGTCTTGATTCTATTCTTAGAACATACTCTGCTCTTAGAACCCTCAGAACATACCCTAATGTTTCTACCCAGTTCTCTATTACCAGCCCAATGTTGGTGAAAAATAGGACCTTAGTGGATGCTAATGCTGTTGGCTTCTGGAGCTGCTGTTGAGCAAAGAGACTGACTGGACTTTTGGGCATTGCTTATACTCAGGAATCACATGCCAGCTGGGCAACATAGTGATACTCATTTGGGAGAGGAGGAGAAGGATGAGGAAGAAGAAGAGAAAGAGCAGGAGGAGGAGGAAGAAGAAAAAAGAGAAGGAGGAAGAGGAGGGAGAAGAAGAAGAGGTGGAGTAAGAAGAGGAGGAGGAGGAAAGGAAAAGGAAGGAAAGAAAGAAAGGGAAGGAAGAAAAGGAAAGAGAAGGAAGAAAGAAAGAAAAAGGAAGGAAGGAAGGAAGGAAGAAAGAAAGGAAGGAAGAAGAAAAACTTCTTAAACAATGGGACATAAAATGAATCTGGTGAAATACTTCAGAGCTGGTCAAAACTCAAGATTCATAGAAAATGGCTTCTAACCAATTTGCCACAGGATAGATTCACATTTGTAGTTAATGGAAGCCTTTTTTTTTGGTCAATCTTAGAGCTTGAACTCAGGGCCTGGGTGCTATCTCTAAGCTTTTTTGCTCAAGGCTAGTGCTCTACTACTTTGAGCCCCAGCTCCACTTCCAGTTTTGAGTGGTTAATTGGAGATGAGTCTTGCAGACTTTCCTGCCTGGGCTGTCATTGGACTGCAATCCTCAAATCTCAGCTTCCTGAGTAGCTAGGATTACAGATATGAGCCACAGGCACCTGAAGTGGAAGCCTGTTTTAGAGATAAGGTAATGAGATATTAAATGGCTTATGGTGTCTATGCCCACAAGTCAGTTGTCTGCACTCCCAGTGAGTTCCCAGGTGATATACTGTCATTGGGCTGGGCACTATACCCTGAAGCTATGTGCTCTGAACATGTGATCACCCATGAAGATGGCTCATTTTAAAGTGCCTTCAGCCAGGTCAGCTGCTTCAGCTGTTGAGCAAGAAATTGTATGGTGTTTGTCCCAGGTAATGATTGGAACTAACCCTGCCTTATTTATTACTATTGCTTCCACCATGAGTTTCAGACTCAGGTTGGGAGCAAGGAGAGACAGAGGGGGAAGGGAGGGAAGAGAGGAGAGAAAATTTATTTAGGGATAAGAAATTTTCTGTTTCTAAATGACTCCTGGGTTAGATGTTGTATTTGGCAAGAGAATATCTAAAATAACCACTGTGTATGTAATTTTAGTAAAATTTAAATGTCACATTCACATCTTTTTCTCCCTTTTGCTTCTCTTTAGGAAAGCTACTGGATTTGCCAGCCATAGGCATATTTTAATAAGTCTTATGTGTTCTTCACAAGTATTGTTGATTAATGAATAAACCCATTTCATCATGTCAAAGGTACTGGTGGTGCTGGTGGTTCATGCCTGTCATCTTGGCAACTGGGAGGCCAAGATCTGAATATCTCAGTTGGAAGCCAGCCAGGGCAGGAAAGCCAGTGAACTCTTAATCTCCAATTAACCACCAAAAAGCCAGAATTTGAGCTGTGGTTCAAGTGGTAGAGCACTAGCCTTAAGCAAAAGCAGCTTAGGGACAGTGTTCAGGCCCTGACTTCAAGCTCCATGACTGGTGCATGTGCACACACAAAAGTATTCATTGAGCACTAAAATGTAAGTTCTACTGGAAAGGTGCTTCCTTGTTTTCTCACTATATCTAACCTGGTTTTGCCAGAGTTTGCTGGGACTCCGCCTACTTCACTCCCTGGCACTGGTCCCTTTCACCTCCCACCTGCTTTAACCATTGGACTGAAGCTTACTGAGTTCCTGTTCTCTGACTTCACCTCCTATTTTTGGCTCTAAATTGACCCTTAGACTTGATGAGATGAGAAGATCTTGCTTCTCCAGATTATTACTGAGCCCTGCCACACCTCCCCAAATATAGTTTTGTATTTACCCTCTGGCTTCATTTCCTCCCAGCTTCTATAGATAAATAGTTCACTCAAGTTCTCCCAACCCCTAAGACCCTGCACACACCTGGCATGCCTTCTTCCTCATCTACAATAGGAAAAAAAGAAGCGACATCAAAACCTTCAACAATATAGTATCTGATATAGATCTTGTTTCCTACCAAAGGTATATGACCTCCCAAGGAGAAAAAAATTGAGTCAGTTAAAATAGTTGTTTTGTTTCCAAGAAAGGAATGTAAATGGGTTAATTTATTTGATTTTCTTTTTTAAATTAAGCTGTGCTTCAATCCTTGCTACTAAAGAGGAAGAGATAAGGAAGGGCATAGTTAAGAACTAGCCCAGGTTAGTAAAAAGTTCCTAAGGCTTGGTTTTCAGGGAAGCTGAGCATAGTAATCTGCATCTGTCATCCAAACTGGCAGGAAGTGCAAAATAGGAGGATTGAAGTCCAGGCTCAGACAGGTCAAAGAGCTAGACTCTAACTAAAAATAATCAGTGCAAAAAAAAAAAAAAAAAAAGAACTGGAGCTGTGTCTCAGTGATAAAGTGCCTGCCTAGCAAGCACAAAGTACTGTTCTAGTACTGGAGCAACAACAATAAATTAACAGAAAATCTTTGAAAGTATGAACTTAAAAGAACATATTGCTTTTGTCTTAGTAGAAGTCTAGCTAAAAGAAGTTGGAGAAGACTGAAGTCAAGCAGAAGAAGAGATGGAAGGAGCTTCCCTAACAGAGATTGGAGTAGAGCCAGAAAAAGCCCATTAGAGATGAAGAGCCACAATCTTTTTTGGGAACTAAGAAATCAACAGGTGCTAATAACTTAGTTACACCAAACATTTGGGAGGCATATGTAATTTTATACACAGATATGATAAAGGGCCATCTGACTTGAGAGAAAAATTTCAAGGTAAATTGGTAACTTTAAATAAATATCTTAAGTTTTAATAGGCTTAAATTTTTATTATAAAAGTGATGTACAAAGGGATTATAGTTATATACATCAGGGAAAGAGTACATTTCTTTTTTGACAATGTCACCCCTTCTTTAATAGGCTTTCACTAAATAATAAAAATATCTTCTTAAATATATAATTCTCTAGTCTGAAGCACTTACCTTTAACTTTTTAAGTTTTTAAGTTAAAGGCTTACCTTTAACTTTTGTAGGTCCTGGGACAAGAATAGAGGCCCACACCTCATGTGCCTAAATAGGTAAAAATTATACACAAAGCTAGTAAGTTTTGTTAAATAAAAAATGTTGCATTTTCTTACCTGGACAAATATATCTTCACAGCTTGGAATGCTGTGATGTCCCTGGTGATGGGCTCAGCTATTTGGGGTGGAAACTTCAGATTCCTGGGTACTCATAGGGTGGTCTTAGTTCCCAAATGTGTATGTCTCCTGATTCTATAGATTCCTCATCTAATGGGTAAGGATGTACCTAGAGGAAGGTCAGAATGAGATAGTTTCAAGTTCTTGACTATGGGCAGAGAGACTACTTACACCACAGAGGTGATACTGATTCATCATCTGGAAATTATCTTTTATTCCTAACTCTACTACTAAATCCCTGTCATTGTATTTTTTCCTTGTCTATTATTTTCCCTCAGACCACAGGGAGGCTATCTATTGTTCTGCTCAGATACTAGTTTTATTAAATAGGACACTATGGTGATGATGTCTTCCATTATTTCTCTCTGATTCCAATTCCCTGTACTAATTATCTGGAATCTCTCTTAATAGCAAAACTTACCCTTGGGAGGCCTGTCAGGGAAGAAAAAAATGTGGGTGGCAATAAGTCTAGGGAAGAGACTCATGTTTTCACTAAGGAAAAGGCTACCAGAATACCACTGTTTAAAGGGTTCTACCCAATTCCACAACTTGGGTAAAGGGCAGCTGCCCCAAGAATCAGTTCTACTGTGAAGGAGAAACATTATTTGCTGACCAGAGCTAGAAAGGAATAGAAAACATACAATGGCCCAGGCCTCTGAATGAAAGGAAAATGGAACATGGATGTCAACATCATCACCATGCAAGTATTTTCTGTTCATAAGGTAGGAAATGGCTGTCACATGGAGTAAAGTGAGTGAAAAGTAAAGTACTCACCTCTTATCAATTTATAACCCATTTTTTGCGATTCAAGTGTAATTGCCTTAAGTTTATTCATTCCCGTGTGCAGATTCTGAAGGTGAGGGTGAACCTTGTGCCTTCTCTGGTTACTAGCTAGCTCAATGGATGGGTGGTTTTATTGTTGCTAATATGCTGCTGCTAGTTGTACTACATTGCACTAAGATGCAAATCATCTACTTAATTTTCACCAGAAAATACATCTCATATTTTATCTTTGCTGAAGATTTGAGGACAATGGTGAGGTCCCATATTGTCATATTACTTGGGCCTTTCTCTTCCTTTAAAGACTCCTTATTTTTCTGTGGGGTTCTTTTTCTTATGATTCAATCTTCAACTTATTTCCAAGGATTCTTTAACATATCTCTCAGTTCCCATTCTGAGTCTCAGAAGTAGAGGCTTGTAGAGACCATCTTTCCTTTTCTCCAGTTCTGTTGGAGGAAGAAGGCAGTGTGACAATTAAAGAATTGTTTCTCTGCTATATGAATTATGTCACCTCCCTTAAGGGTCAGTAACTATTGTTATTTTTGGTTTAAAATAACACTGTTTTCCAGTTACACAATGATCCCAACCAAAACAATGCAGCAGCTCTCCAAATAGTTTTAGTCTTTCAGGGATGGGTAATGCTATTTAATGATGATAATGAAGATAATGATGTTATTATTGGTGGTAGCTACATTTCCCTTTGAATACAACTAAAGGTTTTTAAATAGGGAGATTATATGACCTGATCTTTGCTTACAACATGGCATGAAATATAGATGGCAAAGGTTAAAGGCAAGAGACCAGTTATAGAGTACCTTGATAAAGGTTTAAATCACAAGTAATGAGGTAGGAGTGTGTCAGGAAGTATTGAGAGAAAGGAATTGATAAAATGATCCAATACACAGGTATTGACAATGGGTTCAGACATTTAAAAAAATCTAACATTTAAGCAGGGCCACTGGTACAAACTATGTTATCTCATTGTAGATATGTCTGTAACTAGCGTCCCAACATTCCACAGGAATAGGCCAGAGCAAAGAAGTGGGTTGTGCATCATTTAACAGTAGCTTCAGCTACTCTCAACACTTTCTTGCTGAGTGTTAGAAGCTGTTTATGGCATAAGGCTCTGCAGATACTATTAATACAGGGAAAGAGGGGAGGAAGAAACCAAAGATCAAATGGAATGTCTCATGGGAAGCAGGAAATAAAAAACAATACACTGTGTGGCAGCAAGAGTAGCACTTACATCTCCTTTCAGGAGTGAATACCAACAGTCCTTTGACTACACTGTCCTAACCACCCATAGCACCTTCCATCTATTTATAAAATTATGTTTATTAACTTGAAGTAGTTATGCAGAGGAGTTATCATTCAACAAATCAGTTTAGAAGTACATCTCATCTTGCTCCATGTCACCCCTTTCATCATTCTAAGGTGTAGCCCTCCTGATTCTCCTGAACACACAATCCTCCTGCCTCATCCCCTTGGTGATTAGAGGTATGCAGAAACACAGTCAACTTTCCATCTTTTTTTTTCTAGATAAGATAAAGAACAAGTGTCAAGCAGAGAAGGATTTGGACTTCTTTAAGGGCACTGGCTGCATCTTTTGCATGTCTTGTGCTGGTGGGAATTTAAAATATCAGCAGAATTTACATGATATATTAACTCCCATTTTTCTGAGCTCTTGTTCCTGCAGAAGGTCTCTATAAGGAGGCAGACAGCATGGTGTTTGATTCAGCATCACTTACTAGTAAATACTGGAGCTACCACTTGAGTGTGATCTGTGCCGAAGGGAAAAAGAAGGACACTACTTGAGGGCACTTAACCTATTTAAAAAGTGTTTCAAGGCTAGTACACCGTTAGCACACAGGGCCTCCTATTCTTATTCAGTCTTTCAGTTTTGTCTTACTCGTCCTCTCTCTTCCATAGTCGTTCATTTCTTTTTAAATTGCCCTCTGTTTTTATGCTTTTCCCTGGGTGATCTTAGAGAACTTATCCATGGATCCTCTAAGTACTTGGTCTTATTCTCTTAATTTTAATTTTCTCTGACCTCAGGATTTTATTTCTTTGTTGTTGTTGTTTTTGTTTGTTTTGTTTTGTGGGTCATGGGGCTTGAACTATGGAGCTGGGCCCTGTCCCTCAGCTCTTCAGCTCAAGGCTAACATTCTACCACTTGAGCCACAGAGCCACTTAGGATTTTATCTCTGTATATAAAAGCAAAGTTACCTAAATAGTAGTCACAATTTTCAAGTCTAGATTTTATTTTCCCAGGTAAAAAAACAGCTTTCATTTGCTTCTCTGAGTTGTTGCAGTTGTCTGCAGGCTTGTCCACAGACCATAAGCAACATGGGAACAGCCACATAATGGTTCAGTTCAGCAATCTGGAAGGCAACAGTGGACAGCACATGACTGAGACATTCATGTGCTGCAGGGAAAGGAGCATGCATGTATAATTTAGGAAGATACTCTTAGTGTGTAGTAACTATAGAGGTTAATAGAGACCATTGGTTAAATAAAAAATGGGGAGTTCACAGTAGGGCTCAAATGAATGCCCTGAAATAATAATCAGAGCTTCATGTAGTCTTACATCTTCTATTCTTTGAATGTGCGGTCAGTTTCTAGTAGCCTAAATTTGGCCTGCGTCCCAGTGCTGCTAGTCAGGGGGAAGAGTGACTTAGTCATTACATTCCTGGGTTTCCCCTCTTTGCCCTGGTCATTGTGTTGGCAGACTTAATTATTTGTCTCCTTCAAGCCTGAGGGTGTGTCACATGTAAGGTGGAGATGAAGCTGACCCACCTGGCTGGCATTCCAATTAGGTCAGATAGAATTTGCTCTCCTCGCTGTCTTAAGGAATGGGCTCTTTACCTGCCAGTTAGTCTCTTGTGATCTTACAAGCCTGTTCGTATATCCTCAGGGGATTTGTCAAGACTAGAATAGGAACACACCCAGTCTTGCCAAGAGCTCTTTAGTTAATGTCCTAACTCAGCTCTCCCTGGGACTGGTACTTGTAATAATTGTGAGCTGATAAGTCCTATTTATAATAAGGTACACCAGTGATCTGGAGTGCTCCTAAGGCCTGAAGACAAAGATTTTCTTCTTAAGAGTTCCCCTAATGCTTAATCCTAGGAAGCCTTAGAAAGTACAGGAAGGTAATTTAGTGTCACAGAACCTTTCTGTCTTCTGAAATATTTGTTATTCCTCTGTTTTTCATTAATTATGTAGTAGTTGACTATGAACAAATAATCATGAAAGTAAGTTCAGGCAATCAATCATTAAGTTCCAGTTAATTGGTAAGACCTTATAGTTTAGAACTTTACGTAAAACTTTATAAAGGGAAGTGATACAGATTGGGCCTTGAACTCTACCTAAGGAGGCAACAGATGGGAAAATGTTGAGAAACAGGGCATGCTCAGGTCAGCTCCAACTGTCTCTTACTATCTCTCTTCCCAACTTCTTGTTCAGTTCCCTTATGTCGGGAAATCATCAGTGGTGGGAATATTCGCATTGTGGACAAGTAAATGCTATAAATCAGGGCTTTTTCCTCCCTGGAGAGCTAGTTGTTAATATTTACTAGCACACTATTGGTGGTAAAGAAAGTAGAATTCAAATGTAAAGGTGAAAATTACAAGTTACTCTATTCTGGAGTTAGGACCAGATTGGGGTTAGGGTGCATAGGATCTTGCAAGGTAAGTTATGGATTTTTTTTTTTTATTATTGTGAAAATACCGTACAGGGGTTACAAATACATTGGCAAGATAGTGAGTACATTTCTTATCAAGCATTGTTGCCTCCTCCTTTGTTTCCCCAAACTATCCCTTTGGAATTTTTATTGTATCCTGTAGAAACTAAGGAGTTGGGGTTGATGACATTTTATTAGTTGAGATGCTTTTGGTTATATAAGTAACAGAAATTTAATTCAAAATGGCTTAAGTGCTAAGAAAGATAGTACTTATAAAAAGAATTTAAAGTATGCCTACCATAGTATTTATTTATTTAGTCATTCCTTAAAGACTCAGATTTTCTTTATTTTTTAAACTGTGCTATCCTTAGTATATTAGCTAGTCTTCTAACCAGCACATTAGTCCAAAATTCAATGAATTTCAACAACAGAAGAAAAAAAAGTTATTCTTTTTTTTTTTTTGGTCATGGGCTTGAACTCAGGGCCTGAGTACTTTCCCTGAGCACTTTTGCTCTACCACTTTGAGCCACAGCACCACTTTGTTTTCTGGTGGTTAATTGGAGATAAGAGTCTTAAGGACTTTCCTGTCCAGGTTGACTTCGAACTGCAATCCCCAGATCTCACTCTCCCGAGTAACTAGGATTACGTGTGAGCCACTAGAGCTCAGCTCTTTATTTATTTTTGTCCTCTTGTAAGAACAAAGAAGTCATTTCCAAAAAGCCTTCAGCAGATTTTCTTACATCAGAACTTCATCACCTGTTTAAACCAAGCACTGGCAGGGGACTAGAACCTCACCCATAATTGTTTCACCACTCTCTCTCCTACTTGGTCTTCCTGCTCCCAATCTCCTTTAACGTTTAGATGGCTTTGTATGCAAGAAGGAAGAAGAGAGGTGAACTTTTTTTTTTTTTTTTTTTTTGGTGCTGGTATTAGGGCTTGAACTCAGGACCTGGGCTTTCCTAGGTCCTGTCAGCCCTTTTTTGCTCAAGGCTAGTGCTCTGCCAATTGAGTCACAGCTTTACCTCTGGCTTTTTGATGGTTAATTAGAGATAGGAGTCTCACAGACTTTACTGCCCAGGCTGGCTTCAAACCACAATCCGCAGATCTCAGTCTTTTGAGAAGCTAGGATTTTAGCTGTGAGTCACAAATGCCTGACTAATTGTGAAATTTTTATTTTTATTTTTTGTCGGTCATGGGGCTTGAACTCTGGGCCTGGGCGCTGTCCCTCAGCTCTTCTGCTCAAGGCTAGCGCTCTTCTACTTGAGCCACAGTGCCACTTCCATTTTTTTTCTGGTAGTTTATTGGAGATAAGAGTCTCATGGACTTTTCTGCTGGGGCTGGCTTTGAACCATGATCCTCAGATCTTAGCCTCCTGAGTAGCTAGGATTACAGGCGTGAGCCACCGGCGCCTGGCTTGAACATTTTTTAAAAAATAACTAATATGCTCTAGCTTTGGAAAAGAGAGAAGTGATCAATGGTAAAATTCAGGAAGCTTGATCTAACAATGGCATACAAGCAGACAGAGAACAGAGAAACCCAGTCAGCTCTTTTTCTTTTCTTTTTTCTTTTTTGGACAGGGTCTCATTATGTAACTCAAGCTGGCTTCAGACTTACTCTGAATCCTCCCATCTCTGCCTCCCTAGTGTTGGGATTATAAGCAAACACCACCATACCCAGCTCGAGTTGCCCAGTTGTATTTTTAATTTTTTTAATTTTTTTTTTTAATCATTCATGGGGGCTGAACTCTGGGCCTGGGCACTGTCCCTAGGCCTGTCCCTCAGCTCTTCAGCTCAAGGCTAGCGACCTAGCACTTGAGCCACAGTGCCACTTCCAGCTTTTTCTGCTTATGTGGTGCTGAGGAATCGAACCCAGGGCCTCATGCATGTGAGGTAAGCACTCTACCACTGAGCCACCTTCCCAGCCCCCCAGTTGTATTTTTACAAGACTATGAATGTAAAATGATAAGCTACTAAAGCAATGGTTATCAGATTCTAGTTGTCTATCAATTTATTCACGCATTCACTAGTGAATGAACGAGTTTCATAGGTCAACTACTATGCTGGTGTATATATATATATATATATATATATAAACTCTCTCTATATATAAAATAGTGAATTTACCTCTTGGAGCTTTCAGACTCCAGTGGGTAAAGCAAATATCAATCAGATGATCCACAAATAATTATAAATTTACAGCTTGTTTAGGTGTTAACAAACCCTTGGATATCTTTTTTATTTTTGAGTTGAAGTAAAATTTACATATAGCAATTTTAAGTATATAACTTGACACATACGTGTAACAGCCACTCATCAAGAGTCACATTTCCACCAGGCGCTAGTGGCTCACGCCTGTAATCCTAGCAACTCAGGAGCCTGAGATCTGAGGATCACGGTTCAAAGCCAGCCTGGGCAGGAAACTTTGCGAGACTCTTAACTCCAATAAAATACCAGAAAACCAGAAGTGGCATTATGGCTCAAGTGGTAGAGCGTTAGCCTTGAGCTGAAGAACTGAGGGACAGCACCCAGGCCCAGAGTTCAAGCCCCATGACTTACAAAAATAAAAATAATTAACATTTCCATCACCTCAGAAAGTTCCCTTGTATTCCTTTCTGTTCTGCACTTCTCCCCCAATAGATAACCAGGACTAATTTATATGTACAAGATTGTTTTGCCTGTTCATGAGCTTGAATTTTATATAAATAGTTAGTTTTGCCCCACAAATCACTTTGTTGTTGCTGTTGTTGTTTTTGCAGCGCTAAAGATCAAACTCAGGGCTCCACACATATTAGACAAGTCCTCTACAACTGAGCTCTTCCACCAATAAATATGCTATAGCTTTGGAAAACAGAAGAGATAAATGAAAATATAGAATCAATGAATGATTTTGAGATTCATCTATATTGTTGTTTAAAAGTAGTTCATTTAGGGGATTAGCCCAGCAGAAGGGCGCCTGCCCGGCGCGCGCAAGGCCCTGGGTTCGGTCCTCAGTCCTGGGGAAAAAAAAAAAAAGTTCATTTAAAGCCAGGAGCCAGTGGCTCACACCTGTATCCTAGTTACTCAGGAGGCTAACATCTGAGGATCATGGTTTGAAGCCAGCCCGGGCAGGAAAGTCGGTGAGGCCCTTATCTCTAATAAACTACTCAGAAATAGCCAGACATGGTGCTGTGGCTCAGGTGGCTCAGGCATTAACCTTGAGCACAAAGAAGCTCAGAGACAGTATTCAGCCCTGAGTTCAAGTCCCAGGACCAGCAAATAAATAAATTAATTAATTAATAATAAATAAATAAATAATTCGTGAAAAATTACAAGGACAATATAGTTGTTTGTTTTTTCTGTTTGTGATCATATGAGCTATTTTCAGTTTGGGGCTATTATGAATAAAGCTGTTATAACATTTATATGTAAATTTCTTGTGAATATATATTTCCTCCCTCCCCCCTCCCTCCCTTCCTTCCTTTCTTCCTTTTTGCAGTACTAGGATTGAACCCAGGGTTGTAAGTATGCTAGGCAAGGACTTTATCACTTGATCCATGCCACTAGCTCTTAGCATATATTTTCATTTCTAGGAATATGTTTAACTTTAAAAGAACCTTTGGAGGCTGAGCATTGGTGGCTCATATCTGTAATCCTAGCTACTCAGGAGGCTGAGCTCTGAGGATCCAGGTTCAAAGCCAGCCCCGGCAGGAAAGGCCCTCTGAGACTCTTATCTCCAATCATCCACCAGAAAACCAGAAGTGGCGCTGTGGCTCAAGTGGTAGAGTGCTAGCCTTGAGCTGAAGAGCTGAAGGACAGTGCCCAGGTCCAGAGTTCAAGCCCCATAACTGACCAAAAACAAAACAAAACAAAAAAACCCAAAGAAAGAAAAAAAAAAAAGACCCTTGGGATGTATGTGTGTATATATAATATATAATATATATGTATAATACATATATATTCATGATCTTCAGTCCTAAGAATTCTGATGTGAGGTTCCTAGGGATGCATTGTACATAGTTTTAGGAACCACCTCCCACCCCCCACTCCCTGTACCCGTTGGTTTAAATTATAGTGGTGGTGGTGGAAAGGAAGTTATTTTAGTTTGATTTTCTTTTCTACCGCAAAAGCATACAAATGTAAATAATTTTCCTCCTTCCTGGTTAACTGCAAAATAGCTTTCTCTGAACATTTTCCCCTCCTCTATCCATTAGCCTCTATATTAAGATTCTCCTTTAAGTTTCTCTGGAAATACAAAGCGCTGGTTTTTCTGCTTGTGTTTAAGTGAAGTAAAAGCTCTGGGAGTTCATAGAAAAGCCCTTAGGATTGCTAAAATGGGTAAACAAAAACAGGTCATTAGGTTGGAAAATAATTCTGAATCAAATAGCAGTTGAGGGTGTATGGCCTATGTACACTAGTAAAGATATTTCTGCTGCTTCTCTTTTCTTTCCTTACTGTTTTACCTGGCAGCAAGAAACAATCAACTGTGTTCAGATTGCTGTAACCACCTATACCAGACAGATGTTTCTGAGCATCTAACCTAGTGACAACCCAAATGTCTGCACATCACAAGAGTAGGGGCAGAAAAACCAACATATGGGAATGGGAAAGGAGTAACTTAATGGATCTGGTGCTGGGTGAGCTGGAACTAGAACCCAGGTGGCCTGGCCTCTAGCCCAGCTGACCACACAGCTACCCACACAGGCTGAGCTGACCAAAGACAAGCAGCTCATTGAGCAATTACACAAATAACAATGAGTGATAGATGGTCAGTGTAAGAAACAGGCACAAAGCAACTGCAACCCTATCACTTCCTGGTCCCTAAATTTCCAAGCAGGCCTATAATGTGTGGTCACTTAAATGACTTTGACCAGCAACTTGGCCCAGATCTTGAATCTGGAAACTCTTTGTGGTCATTGCCAAAAGAAGTCTGCCTGGTACTGAGGATGGAAGGTGCTTTTTAACCCCATACTAATGCAATAGTCTGTGGTAGTGTGTTAAGACTAGAAAGACAATTAACTGATGAGTATAACTTATTGTGGGAGGGCCTTGGTGAGGAGAGCTTCCACATTTTTTTGTTTTTTTAAAATTTATTATTAAGCAATTGTACAAAGAGGTTACAATAAGTCAGGTTATGAGTACCATGTATCTTGATCTATGTTACCCCTTATATTGTTCTCCCCCATTTTCCCTCCACACATCTCTACTCTCAAGTTATGTACTTAGTTCAATTTTTACATACTGTACATTTGATATAATGACTGCATTTGCTCACTCTTCCACTCTCCATTTGTGTGCCTTCAGTTGTTCCTCCCCCAAACATGTTTCCACTTCCTGGTAATCATTCTGATAAATAATTCATTAGTTGTCCATAGTCCTCCCCTAAGTATACCATCCTTTAGTCAGTTTGTGTGTATATGCATAAAACCCTGTATATATTATCACATAGGTTTGTATTTTAGATCTAGCTTTCACGTATGAGAGAAAACATGTACCATTTGTCTCTTTGAGCCTGACTTATTTCACTTAACATCATTTTTTCTAGGTCCATCCATTTCCCTGGAAATGACATTATATTCTTTCAAACAGATGAGTAAAATTTCATTGTATATATGTACCACATTTTCTTGATCCACTCATTTGTTGTAGGGCATCTGGGCTGTTTTTATAATTAATCTATCATGAATAGTACAGCAATGAACATGGATGTGCAAGTGTCTTTACTGTATCCTGATTTGAAATATTCGGGGTAGATGCCCAAAAGGGGTATTGCTGGATCAATTGCCAAACTGCCTCCAGATTTTTGAGGCTCTTTATCTCTGGATCTGTCTTCCCATCTCACCTTCAGCTAGCAAGGGGTGGGTATGATCTATGAAGTTCAGTTTGAATCATCCTACTCTTCAAGTTTGCCAGTGAACAGGGGTCAAAAATTGTGCCTAAATGGTTGAAGCTCAAATGGTCTGTTAACCTGTATTGTAGGACACTGGTATGGACACTCCCTATACAAGGGACTCTGACCGGCTCAAATGAGGTATGTATGTATAGCTTTAGGCCCAGCCCCAAATGTTCAACTCTAAACCCAAGAGCATCCCCATGAGATATAGCTGTCTAGAAGTTTCCTATTTCAAGTATCAGTTTCCTAATTTGAGCTTGGTAAGTTTAAATAGCTGTACTCCATCTCTCGCCTTCAGAAACCAAGAGCTTCAGGAAGTAGTTAGCAAAAATAAATTGACTGTAATATTTGTTTTTGTGTAGTCCTAATGATCATAAGCAACACTATTTTGAATATACAGACCAGAGGTAGAATGTTAGGAATTTGAATTAGAATGTAGCGTTTTTTTTATTGAAGAATAAGAGAGGCTAGCTCTATTTTGTATTTGTCATAGGTACTTGCTACAGTGGTTCGTATTTGATAAAGTTCTTATTCTAATATTCACTTAACAAGTTTGGTAAGTTTATAAATGTTAAAGATGTCGCCCCAAAATCATGAAGTATAGTGCCCTGCACATAGTAGGAGCTCAATAAATATTTGAATTACTTTACAGCTGAATTGCTATAAAAAGGCATTGCACACAAAAGTGGCCCATGTTTCCTGATCGTGCTAACAGTCTAAGGCTGATGGGTCAATGGGGAGGCCTTGTTATGCAGGTGTTAAGTGTTTACAGAGAAGGGTACGAACACTTTACAGAGTGACAGGTCAGGGTGGAGACTGCTTGGGAAGCAGCCGGAAAGACGGGAGATTAACTAGAATTTTCATTCCTCTCACCTTTCCAGAACTTGCCCACCGCTTTCTGTTTCTTGCCGAAGGGCAGGAGTCGACGGATTCGACCTCAGGAGTTAAGAGTTCACCCCGACCCTTCCAGCCCAGGTGGAAGCTCGCGGGCGGCGCCGGGGCTTCGGGGACGCAGGCCAAAGAAGCCCTGGGTCACGCACGGGGCAAGCGCCGCAGCCGCCCGCCAGGGAGCGGCGCTGAAGGCGGGGCTGCTGTTGGGCGGGGCGGGGCGGGGCGGGGCAGGACAGGCGGGAGGAGGGAAGAGGGAGGAGGGCGGGAGGGAGAGTGGAGGCCCGGGGGCGGCTTGGGTGTCACCACCAACCCGCTCCGGCCGGAAACTGGCGCTTGTTTCCGGCCGGACGGCTGAAAGCCAGCGATCCTGAACCAGCCGCCGGAGTCGGAGTGGGCGACCGGGTTCCGTGGAGCAGGCAAAAAGACAAAAAAAAAAAAAAAAAAAAAAAAAAAAAAGAGAGAGAGAGAGAGAGAAAAGATCCACGGGGAGGCCAGTCCCGATCAGTCCCGCCTAGCTCCGGCTCAGATCCTGTGTGGAGCGCCTGCCGCGGTCTCAGTGTCCGCCACCACCTCCACCTCCATCGTCGTCGGGGGAGGGGCCGGCCGGACCCCTGGGTCACTGCCGCGGAATGAGGAGAGGCGGCCGGGCCCCGCTCTCCGCCCTGGCCTAGGGCCTGGCCCCGAGAGTCGCGAGGGTAACGGAGCCCCCAGCCCTGACACCCTCCCCGGTCTGCTCCCGCCCCTCCCACCTCTGCAGAGTCGCAGGCTCTGCCCCTCTGATCTCCGCTGACCCCCCTTTCTCTGTTCTGATATTCCACCTGAAGCCACCTCCCCTCAGCACCCCTGGTCGCCTGACTGCCCCTTGCTTTATCCTCACCTTCTCTCCCCCCTCCCCCGTCTTCCACCTGCACCCCGCGCTCCTAGCCCCGGGCTTTCCTGGACTCCTTGAGCTGCGCTGGGCTGTTTGGACGGTCCTTTCTCGTCAGCGTAGACTTTTGGGGGAGGGACAGAAGAGTTGTAGAATGGTTAAGATGCAGGATCCAGTCCCCATAGTAGGATAAAGTTCATTTTAAAGTGTAAAGGTAAAAATGAAAAGAAGACAAACTTGTTCCTTATCGATAGCCCAACTGAGGTGCGTCCAAAGTAATGGAGGAAAGGAGCGGAAAAAGATGTGTGTGTGTGTGTGTGTGTGTGTGTGTGTGTGTGTGTGAGAGAGAGAGAGAGAGAGAGAGAGAGAGAGAGAGAGAGAGAGAGAGAGAGAGAGAGAGAGAGAGAGAGCGCTCCTCGGATAGGCTTATGAACTTTAGAAAACAGAAAAGTTGCCATAGCCGATGGAAACTTTAGAAGCTGATGATGAGTAAGCCGGGGGCTGCGTGATCTCACTCTTCTCATAATTACTAGGTTAACGGTGTAGCTTCGGTCGGGATGGAGTGGGATTTGTTTACTGGGCCGGCGTATTTTTAGCTTGTCGGCTCACAAGGACCAGCTCCGAGCCATCCCCCCCCCCCCCCCCCCCGGCCTTGGTCGTGTGGCTGTCTACCCTAGGTGGCTTCTCAGGAAGCAATATGGGTGTAAAAATTGGAAAGTTGAAAGAAGCTGACTGGTGGCATTTTATGTAAGATGTTCCCCCCTAACTTTTTAGTCAGTTTTCTTTTCATGAATTAGCCAGACTTCTCCTTTTCTTTCTTTAAAAAGAATAAGTACTACATAAAATGCTTTATTTAGAAAACCGGAGGCTGGTAATTTTTCAGTCTTTGGCTTCTGTATATTTAGGAGCCCTTTGAGGAGGCTGGTTTCTCTTTGTTTTTCTGAACCTGTGTCAAAAGTGGAAAAGCAAAGTGTAGAGAGAGAAGAGGTGGTGGTGTTAAGAATAGACCCTGCTCTTTTAAATAATTTCTAAGTGTTTTAAAAAACGTTTTCTGAATTATATAACTTCTAAAAATATGTAGAAAATTTCCTTCTGAGTAAATGAGATTACATTCCTGATGAGGTGGAGAAATCTGCTGGGACTTAGGCTGAGTGGCCCTGGAGACTCTTGTTCAATGTTTGTGGTACATAATTTGCAAACAATGAAGAATTATGTTCGTTGGCCATATTGTTTCTCAAGCAGGTCTTTTAAAGTCTAGTAAATCAGTCTGCTGTGCTAGTCTATTGATATTTTGGAGGCTAAACAGAACTGTAAAATAACTGAAATGGATGTTGCTCCTGTGCAGGCTGAATAGCAGTCTGTTCTAGTTTCCACTAGTGAACTGGCATGCCTCAGAGCAATCCCCACCCCCTACTAAGTGGCCAGTTACTATGTACTTAGAGATTGCAAATGAACACAAATATTAGCTCATGCTGGGAATAATTGAGAAGATAAATATGCTGAAAACATATATTCCAAAAACAAAATAGATTTTTTTTCAATTTCCCCTCTCATTTTGGTTTATCAGCACCTTTCTGCCAATAATTATCCATTAACATGAATAATTTAGAATTGAACAGATATCTGCTTTGGGTATTATCCATTCAAGCAGGAAGGGAAATGGGAAATAGTTTACAAACTAAAACTAATATTTTTGGTTGTTGTTGCTTGGTTTGACTTGTCCTTTCATTCAGTGCCAAAGACTCTCACAGGAAACAAACAACAAAAAAGATGTCTGATGTCATATGTAAGCAGGATGATCAGTAATGAATACTAATTGTTAGTTGGACATTGCGAGTGATATATTACCAACTTAAGTATTCCTGAAGTAGTACATTAATTGCTTAATTTCTTTTTTTCTCCCTCTTTCCCCCCTCCCCTGAAGTCCTTTATTCAGGAAAGTTTTAATTTGGAGACTAAAATTTGATTTTAAAAAATCACACATACCCACATAGAGTCTTTACTATCTATAGTTGTTTTAATCAGTATAAGTTGTTTAGTGCCAATAGCACTTAGGCTATATGGGTAAATTCTATTTATATCTATATCTAGCAAGTTCCCTTTGTGGAGCTGCATATATTCCACAGGGTGGGGATTAAAGGGTTTGAGGAAACCTAGGAATAAGGGGAGACCAGCCCTGTAGCCCACTGCCTCACAGTTCTCAGAAGGCTTTGTTTGGAATTTTGATTCATTCTATGTAACCAGAGTTATGATAGAAAAATTCAACATTAAATATAAGATCTCACATAAATGACACTGAGCACCACTTGTTGAAGTTTTGGAACTTCTGGATAGCACAAGTGTGCTAAACATGCTGGCAGAACCATCATAGTGTTTTATGTGTGTATATGTGTGTGAACGTGTGTGTGTGTGTGTGTGTGTGTGTGTGTGTACATGCACATTTCTGTTAGAGTTACCCCGCTTCTTACCTCAAACATTTATCTCACCAAAGGGAAAATCCTCAAACAATGCTTTGAAATGTGACCTCAGCAGTAGCTTTCCTGTGGAACTTAAGATCTGTGAAATATTAGAATGGAACCTTCTGAATTGCTCCTGATAAGTTCAGATAATTAATATGTTGTGTAACTGAAAGGTAGAGGCAGGACAGTTCTGTCAATTTTTTTTAATATGAAAGGCCTTTTTTGGTAAAAAACAACAAAAAACAAAAAAAAACCTTTATGCTGAATAATGATTGAGCATTCCTGTAGACAAAGAAATCTCTTAAGTTTTAGTGACAAGTTGGAAGATATGAAAGATGTAAAACAGGTGCCCTTTTCCTTGGAACAGGACATAAAGTCACGTGTAAATGGGGAGTCAGACTATTGGAAGCTTTAACTTGTAGGAAACAATGTCTAAATAAAACCAAACTTTGTGTGCTGTATGATCTGAGAGATCTTGAAATAACAATCATTGAGATATAGTAGAGGAGTTTTCTGAGTCAGTAAATTTTGAAATGGACTTGGGCAGTTATGGTTTAATCAGAAAGTAATATGGGCTATGGAATTAGATTGACCTTGGTCCTTTATAATTTATAACTATGGACAAGTTATTTCTCAATCAGCTCTAAAATTAGTATGAACATTCAAGAAAATGAAATGTTTTTCTGGGTTAGGAATAAAAAGAAAAGCTCTTTTAGAATATACAGTGTGCAATGATGGTATGAATGACTAAGTTGTGTGTGTGTGTGTGTGTGTGTGTGTGTGTGTGTGTGTGTGTAATACATGAGTGACTGGAGAGAATGTGAGTTGGTCAAGTCATGGGTAGCAAGAGGGTGGAGGGGACTCAGAGGCCAGACTTGTGGATGTTGATAGAAGGGTCAATAGAGTCATTGTAGGTCCTTGAACAAAGGGTGGATTTAATGAGAAGTATTGAGCTCTTTGGCTCAGGAACTCAGGGAAAGGAGTCAGGCAGGCACCGGTACATTGTGACTCTTATGCTTCTCCTCTGAAAGGAAACAGCCAGGAGACATAAACTTCTTCCTGGAAGTTTGTGTATTTACAAAACTGAGTTCTGTTTATACCTGTCTCACACTGTATGAACCTGTGGGGAAATTGCAAGACTATGGCTAGGTTCTCCTCAAGTGCTTGTGGTAAGCTAAGGATGGAATTATGTTTCAAGGGCATTCAACTCTGTTACCTCTGCTAATGTAGGGAGCACTGACATAGGAATTTAGAACTTAATGAAATGTTTTTATTTAAAATGCATTTAAAAAATTAGGTTTATTTTAGTATTTAGGGGATCATATTGATCTTAATTTATACTTCTAAGTCAGTATTACCTGCTGGTGAGGAGAATTCACTGATGTCAAAGAGCAATCCATTTTAAAGATTTGGTCTCAGAAATCCACAAAATAATCCATTTGTGAATATTATGACTAGACTAAATTGAGTATATTAATTTAGACTAATTTCAAAGTCTGTAATGGCCTGTCAGGCTGTCTTCCCTATGCCTAAAAATCACTGGCAGATGATGTCTATGTTCAAGCCAAAATGAATCTTCACTCTGAAGGAATCTCCCTGCCTTACACCGCTGAGCTGAATATGAAGCTGGCTTTCTCAAATCTTGGGTTCTGCAGAGGTTCTTCTGTCACCATTACTAAAAAATCTGTCAGTTTTCCTCTTAAAGGAAACTTCTTTGAAAATACGGCCAATTAAAAATATGGATGGGAAATGCTCTCATGTAAGAAGTAAACAATCACAAAGCTATCCAGCTATTCTTTCATTGACTTACTTTTCTCCATCTATGTCAACCCACCCCTGCCTCCTTGTAATCATTACAAAACTGTGTTTGTGATGTCATGAGCACAGGTTGTTACATCTTGAGTCAGACTCCATATTATTTTTGAGCTGGAGTTCAGTCGTGGAATAGACAGGAATCTTATGCTGCTAGATTGAGATTATTTTCAACTGAATTAAAAAAATTGTTTTATCCCTTTATTGCCTCTAAGAAATTATTTTACCTAGGAGAAATTACTAAACTTCTTTTCAGTGAGTTCAGTTCTATGCTAACTTTGTGCCCTTGATGAGTTGACAGTTCAGTGGCAAATAAGAGAGTTGGAAAGAATGGATACCTACTGAGTGTTAGTATGCCAAAAAAAAGTTTAGAATGTGTTGGGCTGGGAATGTGGCTTAGTGGTAGAGTGCTTGCCTAGCAAGCAGGAAGCCCTGGATTCGATTCCTTAGTACCACATAAAAAGAAAAAGCTGGAAGTGGCGCTGTGGCTCAAGTGGTATAAAGCAAAAGAAGCTCAAGAACAATGCCCAGGCCCTGAATTCAAGCCCCAGGACTGGCCAAAAAAAAAAAAAAGTTTAGAAAGTGAAAGTATGTTATTAATTACATAGTATAGACTACATGTCAAAGATATTTTGAGAGAACACTCGGGTAGTTACAAATGATGGATGTCACAGATGTAATTCATTTTAATCTTTAAAAAAATAGAGTTGGATGTGAGCACCATCCGTAATCAGTATTGTGGAAGCTAAGATAGGAGGTTAATGAGTTCTAGGCCAGCCTGAGCTACACAGTAAGATCCTGTTGCAAACAGTAAACAACAGAAAATATTAATAGGAACTAGAGATAAGTCAGATAACAAAGTTATCTGGGAGCTGAAAGGTATCAAGCAAAATCCTCGCAATAAGACTGTATCTGAGTGGTCAGTGACTTGACTGACCTGAGAAGCAGTGAAAAGTGAAATTAGGGGGGTTGGTTGGTTTGAGGCTATATTTATAGAGGAGACTTGAGAAGTCAGGCTTGTAAGTTTATATTTTATAGTATAGGAGAAAGGGAACCCAGAAGGATTTTTTTTAAGTAGGATGAGCAATATCATGGCAATAAGACTCTGCTTAGAAGGAAGGGAGATTAACACCAGGAACGTGTGATGAGGCCTGAGTTGAGTTGTGGAGGGTAAGATAAGGAGTAAAAAAAGTAGAAATGAGATTGTGAAGAAAAGTTAAAATTAGGACTAGATACAAGACATGGAGCTCCTAAATGAAGTGTGGCTATAATATATTAATTGTGAGTGTTGAAGACATTCACTAAAGAAGTTAGGAAGGTTTCCTTATTTTTAAGGAGATTATGAGTTAGTTCAATTTAGGATGTATTGGATTTAAAGTGACAATGAAATGTCCAAATGGCTCACAAGCCCAAGCTGAGTATTGTTGGCTCACTGCTGTAATTGTAGCTACTTGGAAGATTGAGAATGGGAGGATCATGGTTCCAGGTCAGTCTTGGCAGAAAAGTCCAAGAAGAGTTGGGCTCAGTGGTGTTGCTGAAGTTGGGAAGATAGTGGTTCCAGACCTAGCCTGGGGAAGAAAAGTCCTTGAGACTCCATCTCAACATAAAGAAACTAATTGTGGTTGTTCATTCTTGCCATCTTAGCTATGATGAAAAGCATAAAATGGTTATAGGCATGTACCCTGGTGAGATCCTATCTCAAAAATAATCAGTGTAAAAAACGGTTGGAGACATAGCCTGGTGGTAGTTCCACTTAGCAAGTGCAAAGCCCTGAGTTCCCAACTGCAGTACTGCCAAGATACAAAACAAGAAACAAACCTATTAATGCAGTTTTACGGCTTATTGGCATAAATGTAGCAGCTATAGTCAAGAAAGTTATTCAGCTCTATAAGGGTAGAGTTTAAAGAAAGAGAAGGGCAAAGATAGTAGGACTGATAAACCCAAACCATTTGTCTGTTCTCCAGGGATATCTTAATTGCTCTTCTTTTTTCCTATTTCTCTACTTCATACAATAGCTGTTGAATGTTGCTCTCCTATTGTGTAAACTCTTTCCTATGCACTAATGAGATAGAAGTGGATCTAAGTCCCTACTGTTTCTCTAAGGGTCTAATGAGAGGAAATGTATAAATCTGCAGATGGAGTGCAATGTGATGGGAGCTGTAATAGAAGTATTTAGAGAGCCAAAGGTCAGTTCCACCTTGGGCATGCAGAGATTAGACAGAGCTTCCCGGAAGAGATGACACTTACAGTTGAAAGTTAAAAGATGGATACCTTCCACTGGCCTGCCTGAGTTGTGTTTTCTTTTTCTTTTTTTCTGAGTTTTGTCAACATCTTCCCCAGAAAAGGGCTTTGGTTTGGAAGTTCTCCACTTTAGCAGAGCTGCCAATTCTTAATTCTTTCTCAAGTGGGCAAGGGTACATTTTGTTATTGTTTGTGAGTGTTTGGGGGAGGAGAGGGGAAAGAGGAGGCACAGACTAGCTACTTACAGTGAGTCCTTGTCTGAATTCCTGTGTAGCTGGAAGTTTCCTTGGCTTTGTTTGGGGGAAGATGACTTGGTTACACCGGCATTTAAGTTATGTGGGAAGGTGATTCTCTTCTCAGTTATCTGATTTGAGATGGCAATAAATTCTTCCTTCTCATCCAATATCCAGCCCCAGTGTCCCCTGTTCTAAGAGCTTTTTGTACCATTGTGTTGAGGATATGAAGGCTCTTGTTTAATCTAAAACTACACTAGTCAAGTGTTTCCCTAAACTTTAGGGGGACTATCTTCTCCTGACTTGTTTTTATGTTAATCTCTCCTCAGTTCTTCCATGAGAAGAGTTTTTTTTGCATGAGATGTTTTAAATAATCTAATTTTAGGAAAAAAGTCATAAACATTTTAGCACATAACCCAAATTTAAGGAATATACTTGGTATAAAACATAAAATGTTACAGATATAGTTGAAGTCCTGCCCTGCATCAGTTCCCCTTCCTCTTTCTCAGGAAGTAACTACTAGCCTGAATTGGTATGCATCATTCTATAGTTGGTATTTTTTCTGCCTATTTATAAACAATAGAATGATACTCCAGTTAATTTGTAACTTTTTCTCAATGTCTTTCATATGTGTCTATCTATAGAGCTAGTTCATTTAATCTTGAAGGCTATTTTCTTTATTGCTCTCTCTCCTTGCCCTGTTAAATTTTTGTCCCTATCCATAAAGTCTGTGTTTTGTCTTCCACAAAAATTTCCTGATTTGTTTTTCCTCCAAAAGAATATGATCTTTTCTATTGTTTAGTTCTGTCATTTTGTTGGTAGCTGTTGTATGGTATTTGGATATTCTTTTATTTTGGCTTATTTATGCCAGTGATATGCCTCTTCTGACCACTTTGTAAGCTCCTTAAAAACAGATTAGTCTCTTTTATCTTTGTATCCCTGTGGGCCTTGCCATAGTAATTTCCATATATATTTAGTCACATTTAGTGACTACATGCTCAGATTAATAAATATAGCTGTACTTGCCTTTATACTGGTGAGTCCCCCTCACTCCAGAAGGTAAAAGCTTATAAAGAAACATTCAGCACCGAAAATTACAGTAAAATGTCTATAAAGGATGAGAGCATCAAGACTAGCTTCTTGACTGGAAGATGAAAGGATAATTGATAGGTGATATCATCCTGATGGGGAAACTTGTGGGAATTGATCCAGTGGCTTTTGAAGCAGTGTGCTCCTGTGGCCATTTCACTAGCTATCAAATTCTGCTTTTGTCATCAGCGTCTTGATACCTTCACAGAGTTTGGTATTTTATTTTATATTATTTTTTTGTCACTCGTGGGGCTTGAACTCTGGGCCTGGGCGCTGTCCCTCAGCTCTTCAGCTCAAAGCTGAAGAGCTCAAAGCCACAGCTCCACTTCCGGTTTTCTGAGTGGTTTATTGGAGATAAGAGTCTCTTGGACTTTCCTTCCCCAGGCTGGCTTTGAACCGAGATCCTCAGATTTCAGCCTCCTGAGTAGCTAGGATTACAGGCATGAGCCACAGATGCCAGGCTGGAATTTGATACTTTTAAGAAGTAGTCTGTTTGTTCATTTACTCAGTACTGCTGAGGACCAGAAATTTTGAGGAAGAAAGCCTGTACACACATTGATGCATATGTATATGTACTCAACCCCCCTCCCCTCCCCAGTTCTAGGGCATGAATTCAGGGCCTGAGCACTGTCCCTGATCTGCTTCTGCTCAAGGTTACCTCTCTACCGCTTGAGCTACAGTACCACTTCCAGCCTTTTCTGAGTATTTTATTGGAGTCTTGTAGATTTTTCTGCCTGGGCTGGCTTTGAACTGTGATCCTCAGATCTTAGCTTCCTGAGTATATAGGATTATAAACATGGGCCACTGGTGCTAGGCTGCATATGTTGCTGTTGTCAATTGTGGGGCTTAAACTCAAGACCTGGGCACTGTCCCTGAGCTGCTGCTTATGCTCAAGGTTACCACTCTACCACTTGAGCCACAGTACCATTTCTGGTTTTCTGGTGGTTAATTGGAGATAAGAGTCTTATAGATTTTTCTGCCTAGGCTAGCTTTGATCTGTGATCCTCAGATCTCAGTCTCCTGAGTAGCTAGGATTACAGGTATGAGCCACAGGCACCCAGCAATATATGTACTTTAAACTTCTTTTTTTTTTTTTTTTTTGAGACAAAGTCTGATTAGCATAGGCTGATCTAAACCTCACAATCTTCCTGCTTCAGCCAGTAAGTGTTGGGATTACAGATAGGTGCCACAACACTTCTGTTTTTTAATTGATGAGACTAGGTTATTTGAAAAGCTTTACAAGCATTTGCTCACAGCTACTCAGGAGGCTGAGATCTGAGAATCACGGTTCAAAGCCAGCCTGGGTAGAAAAGTCCCCTTGAGACTCTTATCTCCAAATAACCACTCAAAAACCAGAAGTGGTACTGTGGTTCATAGTGGTAGAACACTAGCCTTGAGCAAAAGAGCTCAGGAATAGTACTCAGGTCCTGAATTCAAACCTCATGATCAAAACAAAACAAAACAAAAAACACCCTCCAAAAAACCCTCTTCAAAACATAATTCTATAGTATATAGTTCCCAGTATAACATTATTTTGGCTTCATAATAATAGCTCTCCTTACCCCCAAGTAGGAAATTAGATATTAAAATGAACTATATGAAATTGCCATTTTGTAGGTAAAGAGCTATGAAGTATTGGTAATTTTGTATGTTTAAAGCCAGTAAATTAAGTCTTACTTTATTCTTGGGGTTCTGAAGATTGATATCATGGGTGTTTTCTAAGTAGGTAGTTGTAAATCTGTTTATACTTCTAAACTGCATTTCTGAACTTTAATCAATTTTCTTTTACAGTTATGGCTCTTTTTTTTTTTTTTTTTTTTTGGTGGTATTGAGGATGGAACCAAGCCTTGTGTTTGCTACGCAAGTGTTCTAACTCAAATTTTTGATGGACTGTTTTTATTTTTTATTTATTTTTTGTAGTTGTGGGGCTTGAACTCTGTGCCTGGGTGCTGTTGAGCCACAGTGCCACTTCCGGTGTTCTGGTGGTTTATTGGCGATAAGAGTCTCATGGACTTTCCTGCCAAGGCTGGATTTGAACCGTGATCCTCAGATCTCAGCCTTCCAAGTAGCTAGATTACAGGCGTGAGCCACTGATGTTCGTGGACTGTTTTTATTTTGGAGCACACATTTGGTGTATTTGAGAAGCTTGGACGGGAATGTGTAAGAGTGGTTAACCAGAGAAGGCACTGGAAAATAAGCCTGAGAAAAACTTTTACTCTGAATATCTACAGTTCTCTACTATTTCTCTAATAACTATTGAAAGGGAGATTTGAGAGATTTAAAGAGAAATAGAATTTGCTAATTGATTATCATGATTATAATGATTATCATGTAGTTGGTTGAGTTGGTTTTAATGAACTTACATTCCCAGTAAGTAAATAACTTTTTCTTCCTCTTCCCGATCATCCCCATATCTTCTTCTATACTTGGTAAGAGAGATATGATAGGGAAAGTTCTAAGAGAGAATATTGTCTCTGGCCCTTTGCTTGTTTTCAGCTTTTTTGCTGTTGTGGTTTTCAGAAGTGTTCTTAGGGTGAGGGAAGGATACTGAAATCAGGGTAAAGAGCAAAGAAACAATAAATAGCAGGAGTTAGTACATACTATAGAACAACAGGATTGTGGAACAGGATCAGACAAAAAGAAATAGGTATAAACATATAAACATTTAAAGAGGCTGTATTCCCTCTCATCCTTCAGAAGCTAGTTTAGGTTTCTTTGTAAGCCTTGCATTTTAACCATTTCAAAGGAATATCAAGGCTACTTGGGTTTTACATGCACGCACACACACACGCACACACACACACACACACACACACAGAATGTAGCTTTGAAAGTATTAGTTTTCTTTCTTTTTTTTGTTGGTCATGGGGTTTGAACTCTGGGCCTGGACCCTGTCCCTGAGCTCTTCAGCTCAAGGCTAGCACTCTACCGCTTGAGCCACAGTGCCACTTACTTCCGGTTTTCTGTTGGTTAATTGGAGATAAAAAGAGCCTCATGGACTTTCCTGCCTGGGCTGGCGTTGAACCTCGATCCTCAGATCTCAGCCTTCTGAGTAGCTAGGATTGCAGGTGTGAGCCACTGGCACCCAGCAAAAGTATCAGTTCTATGTTCTAAAATAGTTCTTTGAAAAGTCACCTTTATTTTAAATTGGTCTATTCAGGCCTTTTGATTCAATAGATGACATCAAAGAAAAAGGAGATTTTTTTCTCTGAGGCTTTGGTGTTAATAAATCTTGATATTTGCATGAAAATAGTCTAATGTGAAGAACTGAATCATGCCAATGGGAAACTATGATACCACTAGCAAAATTATATTTTAGGTAGCAAGTTCTCACTCATTTTTATGTGTTTTTATGTGTTCCTTTTGTGAGCATTTCTTTTATCTCTGAATTGAAGACTTCTGTCTGAGTGTTAGACTTTATTTCCTTAAATTTTCCATCAGTACTAAGGGTTAAGATCTTTTGGCATGAATAGACTTGGTTGCTGCTGTTTACTGATCAGAGATAGAGACTTCCTATACCTCTTGTCAGAACTCTGCAAATAGAATTTGAGAGTTAGACTTAAGAGTTGCTACATCCCAGCTTCTTTGGCTGCCTAAAATAAGTTCCTAGCTATTTGGCATAAGGTAACCTCTCATTTCAACAATTAAGTTCCTTCTCGTATCACCTTTGTAATTTTCTTGTCATATACTTGTTCTTGATGAAAAGTAAGATTGCAAGTTCCCCTTGATGTTTGCTGCCTAGTTAAGATCCTCTTCTACCGAACACTTGTGTCCTGGAATCTGAGCAAGATGCACAAGAGATGCTAAGTATAGAAAAATTTTAGTCCTTTGGATATCTTCCATTAGATTACTTATGACATAGTTACATATATATAATGCACATCTAGCAAAAAATATAAAAGACAAATCAGATTATGTAGCGCATAGATAATCATATAGCATTTTAGAATTATAAGGAAATTTACATGTTGTTATCATTTTCTAGGTAAGGAAAAGAAGGACCAGAAAATTTAAATTACTTGTTCAAGATAGTAGTTACCAGCATTTATTCATTCATTCGTTCATTCATTCATTCATTCCTTTCTTTTTAAGATTTGCTCTTTGAAAAGTTAGGCCTCAGATATTGAGTTACAAGTCATTGAGAACTTAATAAATAATTAGTTGCAGGCACTGAATATTTGCTATCAGAGATAAATAGTAATTCTGAGTCATAGGCACTAAATACTACATGCTTATATAGCATTATATACAAGTTTAGAAGGTATCGGTAAGCTATTTCGCTAAGGGGGGAGATTTGAGAGATTTAAAGAGAAATAGAATTTGCTAATTGATTATCATGAGATGGGGATATGTTAAAATAATGTGGACATTTTCAAATGGATTATAACAATGAAGGAGCTGAGTTTGGGTGGTTGGTGGTATCCTTAGACAAGCACTAAATGTAGCTGAATACTTTCTGCTAGTACTTCGTTCTGACTGTTTGACTAAAGTTTGTTTGCATGTACAGTGAGTGAGTAGAGAACTTGGTGTAGAGCCCATTCTTTTGACTTTCCTTCAGGGCTTATTTTTTTTTTAAGCATATCATATTGCTTAGGAGGAGGTGGGTCAATGGGTCAAGTGGTTAAAACAAAACAGATGCCTGGGAAATGGAATGGGAAGTTGAAGACCACATTATGATGAGGTTTAACCACAAGCCCTTTCAGTTCTGCCTAGATTTTCCTTTTTAGACACTAAATATGTATTCTTGTATCTATCAACAAGTAGGCCCAAGTTTCTTAGAGCTATTTTCTGAGTCAGATCTATGAATTCAAGGGAAGTATTTCTGGATTTTGGATTTAAATTAATATTCTCACAGATTCTCAATTTTGAAAATGAAATAGTTTGTCCCTGTGACAATAGTCAGACTGCTTGGGTTAATAAGCCACATGTAAAATCTTCTGGAGTAAAGAGAGGAGAGTTTTGTATCCAAAATTTTCAGGCTTATTTTACCCTGTCAGCAGTTTAGAACAACTTATAGTCATTGTTACCTAAAAAGGTAACAATGTGTAGTTTTACTACTAAGAGATATCTGGGGGATTGAGTAATCTTCTAAAAGTCCTTGGTGGAAGAAGATGGTGGCCAAGACAGAGGTCCTGTGAGTCTGGTTTGCAAAGGACCATTGGAGCATGATGCTACTAGAGGTACATCCTGCCTTCCACATGACTAGAGATGTGCTGCCCTGGTCCTACCCTAGGATTGCAGAAGAATGGGCCATTGCCACACCCAAAAGTATAATATGCATGTAGAAAATTTACTGGGATGGTGTCTGGGTGAACAGACATACTGGGACATAGATGTATATATCAGGAACTGAATGGTCACGTCTCCAAATGTACTTCTTGAAATCTCATGTGTACGCAGCTCTTCAGCTTTGTGACTCATGGTTTTCATCTGGGTGGGGAGACATTCCTCAGCTACCAGCCTGCAGGGCTAAAGTAGTATCCTTATAATGATCTGTACCTAGAACTTGGTGATGATCACACTAAACAACCTTTGGTCAGTGATTCACTATGAGCTCTGAGGAAGCTCCATGGACTTTTGTGCCCTCTAAGACATCTTCATTGCTAGAGGTGTAACCTTAATGAAACCCCAAGTGTAACTAAAAAAATCCCGAAACAACAAACCAAAAAAAACCCTCCTTCTTTGTGTTTTAAAATATCTAGTCAAGGATGTTTAGGATATAGCTTATTCTCACCCTTCCTTTCTTTTTGGGCAAGCTTTTATCTATGGGGTAACAGATAATTCACTAAAATACTACTAGCATTTTCTGAATCAGCTAACATTATGCTCCTACTAAAAGGACCTGTTACTGTTAAGACTAACTATTGCTGGATCCTATAACTAGCAGTAATCATCTTCCAATCCTTATTTTGTCTTGTTCTTTGCTTTGGCTCTTCTGTCCTGACTTTACACATGACTGGGGAGTGAAGTGGAGAAAACTTTACTATTGAATTATAAAGTCCTAAGTGCTCTACATAGCTTTTCATTTAACATGCATAACAATTCCATCTTGTGGAATTAATTCCACTTATGAATTAATTCAACTAAAATATTTATCACTGTTTAGGCAGTATTTAAGGGTGCTAAGGATACTCTAATGAATATTAGATGAAGTCTATGTGGCCAAGGCATAGATAAGTTTAAAAAACACTTTGCCTGAGGTTATAAGCAAAAATGTGATTGAAGCAAGGCACTGGTGGCTCATGCCTTTAATCCTAACTACTTGGGACACTGAGATCTGAGGATCACGGTTTGAAGCCAGCCTAGGCAAAAAAGTCCATTAACCAGTTAACCACCAAAAAAGCCAGAAGTGGAGCTGTGGCTCAAGTGGTAGAGTACTAGCCTTGAGCATGAAAGTTCAGGGACAGTGCCTAGGCCCTGAGTTCAAACTGCAGGAGCAGCATACACACAAGAAGTGATTGAGCCAGCCCTTAGACATAGTTCTGATGATTCCAAAGGCGATGCTTGCAACTACTAGTACAATAATGCTTCCATTTGTATATATTGCATATTCTCTGTGAGCATCTAAATAAGTCATAAAATAGGTAGAACTCTCAATAATTCTCTGCTGGAAAAAAACCCTTTATTCATCCAATAAAAAAATATCTTGGGGTCGGGGAATATGGCTTAGTGGTAGAGTGCGTATCTAGCATACATGAAGCCCTGGGTTTGGTTCCTCCATACCACATAAACAGAAAAACCCAAAAGTGGCTCTGTGGCTCAAAGTAGTAGAGTGCTAGCTTTGAGGGAAAGCTCAGAGATAATGCCCAGGCCCTAAGTTCAAGCCCCAGGACTGCTGGGGGGGTGGGGGGGGGGGAGGAAGTCTTAGTGCTGACAAGCCACACCTAATTTTTCTCTCTTTCTACTTCCTCCCTACTTATATCTGGGTACAAACTAGACAGTGTGACCTGCTTTGGCATTTGGATATGTTTGTGTTTGGGGACTGGGAGAATTTTGTTTCCTTGGCTTCCTGAAAGTTCCTTGCCTATTTGCAAGTTCTTTCTTACAGCACAATGAGTAATGTGTTGTTAACACTGTAATATAGTCATGCTTGTAGGCATATTTATTTCTTTTTCCCTAGTTCTCTCTGATGTGTATGTGGTTGGGGTCAAGCTTTCTTTCTGCAGTTTATTCAACTAGAAAATGCTGTTTTTACAGCGGTAGTTTTAGTGTTTGAACTCAGGGTCTTGTACTTGTGAGGCTGGCATCTTACCACTTGAGCCTTACTCCCAGCTCTTTTTGTTTTAGTGACTTTTTTCTCAGATAAGGTTTTGTGTTATTTTTTTCCCAGTATACCTGGACCATGATCTTCCTAATTATGCCTCCCAAATAGCTGAATTATAGCCATTCACCACTATGCAAAGCTCTTTGTTGAGATAGAGTCTTGCTAACTTTTTAGCTGGGTCTTAACCCAAACCTTGATCCCTGATTTTTACCTTCCAAGTGATTGGGATTACAAGCCTGAACCATCATGCCTGGCTAGAAAATGCTTTTTGCATTTAGAGTTATAGGAAAGAACTTTGAAGTTGGGAGAGAGATAAAAATTCATTGTCTTTTGCCTAACTGAAATCAGTTTGTTAGCATTGTAACTTTACTCTTTTGTTTTCAGAGTGTACTTAGGTATTTTAGGTTATGGCCATTATCACTATGTATGGCACGTAGGATGAGTGGTATTTATTCTGGAGTTAGCTGCTTAAAAAGAGGCACGAGGGTTTCTTTTGAGCATTACTTAGTAGAAAGTATGAGATTGAGAGCAAGGAACAGAGTTCTAATGGGAACTGAATTCCAGTTGAGTTCTAGAAATAAATTAGGTAGGATCAAAGTTGTATTAGAACTACTAGTTATTAAGCTTCTAGTCAACTTAATATTGGAGTTTAGGAGTCTTCTAGTTTATGGAGATTAATTTATAAGATTAATGAGATTATTTATGTGGATTTGTTCAATTTATAAGCAGTATGTTATATTTGATAGGTACATAATAAATGTTAAATCTTCCCTCCCTTCTTTCTTTCTTCCTTCCCTCCTTTCCTTCCCTTCAACAGATCTGGCTATGTGGCCCAGACTGGCCTTGAACTCAAAATCTTTCTATCTTAGGTGCCATAGCACTGGGATTATAGACTTGCCCTTAAGAGCCACAACCGTGCTCTTAGTTAGGACCTGGGTGCTGTCCTTGAGCTTTTTTACTCAAGACTAGTGCTCTACCACTTGAGCCACTTCTGGTGGTTAATTGCAGATAAAGAGTCTCAAGGACTTTTCTTGCACAGTCTGGCTTCAAACTTCTCAACCTTCTGAGTAGCTAGGATTATAGGCATAAACCCTGGCAACTCTTAGTTAAATCTTAAAGAGGTATTTGAATGTTCAGTGCTGTCAGTTTGTCTTCCTAGGACAGCTTCTTCATAATTAAGTATTCTTTCCTTAGAAAAGTATTTACTAAGCATTAAACTGTGGGCAAAGCATTTGGTGAAGGGATTGGGGTAAATAAATTCTGAGATTATGATCTTAACATTTAGATATTGAATCAGTTGAGCCTATCATTTAAGGACATAATTTAAAGGGAAATACGTAATTTTGATTTGCTGCAGTCCTATGTTATTTTTTTTTTTTTTTTTTTTTTTTTTGGGTCCAGTTGTGGGGCCTGAACTCTGGGCCTGGGCGCTGTCCCTCAGCTCTTCAGCTCAAGGCTAGCGCTCTACCACTTGAGCTACAGCGCCACTTCCGGCTTTTTTTCTTTTTGCTTATGTGGTGCTGGGGAATCGAACCCAGGGCCTCAGGCATTGCAAGGCAAGCGCTCTGCCACTGAGCCATCCTCCCAGCCCAGTCCTATGTTATTTTAAGTAACTTCTTGACTCCAGTAGAATTGAAAATACTTTCTTTTCAATTCCAGTTAAACTGGATTTGCCTTTTAGTGATTGATATAGTTGCCCATGGTATTTCCTTTTATCTCCTCAGTGAATGTTTAATTTATTTGAAAGTATTTTGTGAATTGCAAAACTAGATAGCTATTGTTATCACTGTTACTAGTACTAAAGATAATAATGGGGTACAACTAATTATTAGAAGGGCTAGTTTGGATATTTGGATTAATTTTGAGGAGAAAGATTCAGAGGACAATGAGGCATTTGCCAAATGACATGTACTAATAGATACTTTGACACTTTGTGCAGAAGGAAGAGAGAAAAGCAGAAACCTTTCATTCTGAATACTTGGCCTCATTTGTTGTGAAGGGCAGCTCTACTGCTTTGACCTACTTCTTGTATGGTTTACCAGAATTTGTCATATGTTTGACCTAAGAGGTCTTGGAAGCATCATCCCAATTTTGGGGTAAGGTTAACCACATTCCTATAGTATGGATATTTCATAATAGAAAGTGAAAATCTGTTGGCTCAGATCAGTATCGGCTTGGCTTCCTATGTAGCAAGAATAAGGAAATAGTGCCTTTGATCAAAATATTTCGTAGGTAGCTGTTTTTTTCAAACAACTTTATAGTAATCTTCTAATGACTGGCATTCTTAACAGAGGAATATATTTTAAAATCCAAATGAGTAAGTTGCTTAGTAAATTTTGAAGACTGCCCATCCTTTTTTTCTTTTTTCTTTTTTCGTTGGTCATGGGCTTGAACTCTGGGCCTGGGCACTGTCCCTCAGCTCTTCAGCTCAAGGCAAGTGTTCTACCACTTGAGCCAGAGCACCAGTTTCAGTTTTCTGGTGGTTTATTGGAGATAATAGTCTCACAGACATTCCTGTCCAGGCTGGCTTTGAACTGTGATCCTCAGATCTCAGCCTCCCTAGTAGGTAGGATTACAAATGTGAGCCACCAGTGCCCGGCTGCCCATCCTTTTATAACTTCATCTTTTTTTTTTTTAAAGTCTATAGTTCCAAGTAGTTAGTTCCCCCTCTACCTCCCCACCTCACTTCCCCTGCCCTATACCAATACTGGGGCTAGAACTCAGGACCTGGGTTCCATAAGTCAACTTTTTTTGCTCAAGACTACACTTTACCTCTTGAGCCACAGCTCCAATTCTGGTTTTTTGGTGGTTAATTGGGTGCTAGTGGCTCATGCCTGTAATCCTAGCTACTCAGGAGGCTGAGATCTGAGGATCATGGTTCAACAGGCCAGCCTGGGGGCAGGAAAGTCCATGAAACTCTAACCCATCAGAAAACCGGAAGTGGTGCTGTGGTTCAAGTGATAGAGAGCTATCCTTGAGCTGAAGAGCTCAGGGACAGCATACAGGCCCAGAGTTCAAGCCCCACAAAACAGCTTGTGGGGTGGGGGAGGGAGGCGATGAGGGGGAAGGAGGCTGAGATCAGAGGATCGCATGTGGTTCAAAGGCAGCCCAGGAAGGAAAGTTCCAGAGACTCTTATCTCCAATTAACCCTGCAAAGTGGTAGAGCCCTAGCTTTGAGCAAAAGCAGCTCAGGAACAGTGCCCAGTCCTAGAGTCAACCTCCACAACTGACAAAAAAAAAAAAAAAGTCTTACAGACTTTCTTTCCTGGGTTGGCTTTGAACCATGATCCTTTGATTGTGGGTTGGCATGAACCACCACATCCAGGTTATAAGTCTTTCTTGAATAAAGGCAGTTAGCTGATACCTGTGGAGGCATTTGGCACTAAACAATTGAACATGTAGAAAGCAGGAATAAAGACTTGTTGCCTGACACATCCTTTTCATGTGGCAGCCCAGCTTGGCATTAAGAGAGGGGCCTTAATAAGTACTTACTGAATAAGAAGTTGATTTCATTGGGGGGAATTGTAGTGTTCTGGGTGCCACTGTGCTTGCCCTTCTAGAGGAGAGGAGCATTGCTTCTCTTGAATAAATAAACTTGAATAAATATGAATGTGGGGACTGTTGATACTTTCAGGCTTTACCTTTTTTGGCAAAGAGAAATAATATGTTAAAAGCAGATGCTTTATTTCTCCCAGCTTTATGTTTTACCCTTTTCAAACTTTAACTACGGCTATGATTTTCAAATGGTGTATACGAAATATAGATTCAACTGTCAGGAGAAAAGAAAAAGAAAATCTTGTATGATACATAATTTTGTCCTATTATCTACTATAAAGTTTCAGATTTTAGGTTTCCAAATCTGGCGGTGGTTTGATTTTTGACATGCCTTTATGATATTCCTTATAAATGATTTTCTCTCATGATTGTGGCTTGCTCAAATGATTTAATTTAGTAAAAGCACACCTTTTTCTGTGTTCACATCTATAGACGTAAGAGATTTTTTTGTGAGTACATTTACATAGTTGATCATGTGGGAAATGGAGAACTAGTAATATGTGTGCAGTCACAGACTACTAAAATGGGAACCACCAAATTGTGTGTGTGTGTGTGTGTGAGTGTGTATGTGTGTGTGTGAATGTATGTTTGTATTTTGGGGTTTGAACTCAGAGTATTGGGGTTTGAACTCAGAGCCTTGAGTTTGCTTGGCTTCCTCTGTTGTTTGGCAATCTACCACGGGAGCCACGCCTCTGGACCTGCTTTTTGCTGGTTATTTTGGAGATGCTCTAGACTTTTCTACACAATATGGCTTTGAACCATGATCCTCCAGTTTCTTGAGTAGTAACATTACAGGTGTGCCACCAGTGGTTGACATGGATAGAATTTTAAGAATTATTCAGCCCATGGAGTTTTCATGACCAGAATGATCAGATTTTGCTATAGATCCATAGAGAACTGGTAGGAAACTTGTAGGCAGAGTCAGAATATATAGTTCTTTGCTGTCTATGTATCCTTTAGGTTTTATAAACATCTCTGTGTATATTTCTGTCAGAAAAAAATTAAAGCCTTAAAGAGCAGTTTAGGTGTTTTTTGATCGGGTGTGTATAGCTCAGGCTAGTCTTAATCTTGTAATTCTGCTTTATTTTCCCAAGTGCTGGGATTATAGGTATATACCACCATAGTTAAATTTTTTTTTTATTATGAGGCTATTATTTGTCAAAGCGCTTTAAAAACAAAAACTACAGCAAAAGAAAAACTACTTAATGAACTGGCTATTGTATAACTTTTTTTGGGGGGGGGGGGTCCAGTCGTGGGGCCTGAACTCTGGGCCTGGGCGCTGTCCCTCAGCTCTTCAGCTCAAGGCTAGCGTTCTACCACTTGAGCCACAGCGCCACTTCCGGCTTTTTTTCTTTTTGCTTATATGGGGCTGAGGCATTGAACCCAGGGCCTCAGGCATGCACGGCAAGCGCTCTATCACTGAGCCACCTTCCCAGCCCCTATTGTATAACTTTTTAAATGAACCTTTTTTTTTTTTTTTTTGGTCAGTCATAGGGCATGAACTCTAGGCCTGGGTGCTGTCCCTCAACTCTTCAGCTCAAGGCTAGCTCTATTACTTGGCAATAGTGCCACTTCCAGCTTTTTCTATTTATGTGGTGCTGAGAAATTGAACCCAGGGCCTCATGCATACAAGGCAAGCACTCTACCACTGAGCCACCTTCCCAGCCCCTGAACCTTTATATAAATACACAAACTTTATGTAGTTATATTTGCATATTATATATTTGTATTTATATGTTTTGAATTGATATAAGCATAAAGGTTCATACAGACCTTTTTATCATATAGAGAGGACAAATTGGAAACAGTAAATACTTGACACTAGTAAATAATTCATAAGCCTGTTTGGGGTATAAATAGCTCTCAGTTATCTATACACATGAACTAGTATGAATAATTTAGAAACACAAATATTTGATACGTAATACATGCTAAACAGTGTTAAGCCTGTTTATAATGTTTTGTTTTTCTTTTGGTTTGTTTTTTTTTGCTGGTTGTGGGGCTTGAACTCAGGGCTTTGGTGCTGTCCCTGCACCTCTTTGTGCTCAAGGCAAGTGCTCTACCACTTAAGCCACAGCGTCACCTCCGGCTTTTTTCCAAGTAGTTTATCGGCAATAAGAATGTCCTGGATTTTCTTGCCAGGCTGACTTCAAACTTCGATCCTCAGATCTCAGCCTCCTGAGCAGCTAGGATTTGCAGACATGAGCCATTGGTGTCTGGCTCTGTTTATAATGTTTTAATGTATAAAAGGATCAACCAATATCAGAAATCTTAATTTTACTGTGATTGTAGTTTTGTCCTCTAGTGTGGTGAGTTTCTATTTAAAAATTCAGCTGAAAGCCGAGCGCCAGTGGCTTACGCCTGTAATCGTAACTGCTCAGGAGGTTGAGATCTGAGGTTCACAGTTCAAAGCCAGCCTGGGTAGGAAAGTCCGTGAGTCTTTTATCTCCAAGTAACCACCAGAAAACTGGAAGTGGCACTGTGGCTCAAGTGGTAGAACATTCGCTTTGAGCTGAAGAGCTGAGGGACAGTGACCAGGCCCAGAGTTCAAGTTTCATGACCTACCACCCCCCCCACACACAAAAAAAATTCAGTTGAAAGTCTGAGAAGCCTCCTAACCCAATGAGGTATACTGGTCGCTTATACCTCTTCCTGCCCCACTGGACACTACCAGCACGTTTATATTTCTCCCACTAGATACAGTGCCTTAAAAAGTAGGGCTGTGGCTTATTTGTTTATATTCTCAGACCTTTGGGTAGTGCCTGTTGGGGATTGACTACTTTGGCAAATTTTGAGTGGATGATTTACTGGGCCTTTAGGAGGTTCGGCCAGAAAAGATGGCACTGGGAAACTTAAAAATGGAAAATTTAGAAAATAATAATACAAATATTTCTTTAAGAAGCAAACTTTTTTTTTTTCCAATTGAGGCTTTTAAAAATTAGTAATTATATGTTGTGGGAAAAATTGGGTTTTAATTTTTTTTTCCCAGCACCCAGCTTGGAAAAATAGTTTTTACAGACTGATCTTTTAAACATTACATTTGGAGCTGGGCATAGGTGGCTCATCCCTGTAATCCTGGTTAGTCAGGAGGCTGAGATAGAAGATTGTGGTACAAAGCTCGCCCGGGCAGGAAAGTCCATGAGACTCTGATCCAATTAAGCCAGAAGTGGAACTATGTCTCTAGTGGTAGAGTACCAGCCTTGAGCAGAAAAACTAAAGGGTAATGCCCAGGCCCTGAGGTCAAGCCCCATAACCTGCATGCATGCATGCCTCCACGCACACAAACACACACACACACACACACACACACAAACACACACACACACACAAACACACACACACACACACACACACACACACAGAGTTGTTTATTAAGAACCCAACTCTTATCTCTAAAACGAAAAAGAAAAAAATTTAATGTGTGTGGAAAATAGGCATTCTGGTTCAGATCTAAAAAATAAACATGAACGTGATTTCTGTTTCTATTCAGGCTAATAATATACTATAATAATAGATTATAATAACAGACTTGCCTGCACCCATTTTCCCAAAATTAACTGTTATTATACTAGCTTCCCAATTTATTAAATTTCCCAAATAAATGCAATGCAAACAGCAAAGAATAAATGCCAAGTAATAAACTCTGTTTTTTATTTTGGTCCAGTCATGGGGCCTGAACTCTGGGCCTGGGCGCTGTCCCTCAGCTCTTCAGCTCAAGGCTAGCACTCTACCATTTGAGCCACAGCGCCACTTCTGGCTTTTTTCTTTTTGCTTATGTGGTGCTGAGGGATCGAACCCAGGGCCTCATGCATGCAGGGCAAGCGCTCTACCACCGAGCCACCTTCCCAGCCCCCAAATCATAAACTCTAAACCCATCCCTAATCTTTATATTAATACTTGGGTATTAATGGGATGTATTTCTTTTAGATTTGAGTCATTTTACTGTTTATTTTCCTGATACTAAAAACTAGAACATCTTGAAAAAATAGTTAAGTTTTATTCTGAGGTACACACACATATGCATGCACACACACAAAGCCCCCAAAGTCATACTGATAACACCATGGGATCTACTCTTAAGAATTGATATATATCAGCCGGGCGCTGGTGGCTCACGCCTGTAATCCTAGCTACTCAGGAGGCTGAGATCTGAGGATCACGGTTCAAAGCCAGCCCGGGCAGTAAAGACTGTGAGACTCCTATCTCCAATAAACCACCAGAAAACCGGAAGTGGCGCTGTAGCTCAAGTGGCAGAGCGCTAGCCTTGAGCTGAAGAGCTGAGGGACAGCGCCCAGGCCCAGAGTTCAAGCCCCACGACTGACAAAAAAAAAAAAAAAAAAGAATTGATATATATCTACTATAGAATATGATAAATTGTTTTGGGAATAGTTATTTCTATGAGTGGGTTGAGTGTTTGTTTGTTTTTTCTCTTTAGGTTGATTTAGAGGGAAAAGTAGACATTCCCTGAGTATGTGCTACACCAGAGGTAGAACATAATCCAGGAATATAATATATAGGATGAGTAAAAGGAGATGATTACATCAAAAAGCTGAATAATATATATGAAATTAAGAGAATATTATAAAATATTTGAGCCAGGTGCTTACAGCTCACATTGTAATCCTATCCACTTAGGAGGCTGAGGGCTGAGGATCATGGTTCAAAGCCAGCCCCAGCAGGAAAGTCCATAAGACTCTTATTTCCAGTTAACAACTAGAAAACTAGAAGTGGAGCTATGGCTCAAAATGGTAGAGCACTAGCCTTTAGCAAAAGTGTGCAGAGACAGAGCCCTGGCCCTTAATTCAAGCCTCACGACTGACCCCCTTATCCCCCCAAAATAATTTTGGCCTGGGATGAGTAGAATAATGGGTAAAGGTAGGAGGGTAAGACTGGTAAAATCAGACGTTAGAACTTTGAATAAATATGTGTGAAGATGTTCCTAGGGATTTGGGAATGAATGAAGTGTTTAGTTGAATGTATTCATTTAGGAAAGGACCAGGTATCTTTCCTTCACGGTTATTTTTGAGAGAAGATAAAACAAAAGGTGGTTTTTAAAGATATATTCTTGAAGGTTTAAATTGAAGACACTGGGATGGGAATAATATCAGATATTGTATATAGGTGTTAAGACTGTGCTTTGAAAAGGGATTGTAGAGTGTGGTTGATTAGAATACATTTGCACACATGTGTGAATGTCACAATGATTCTTCCTCCATGTACAAGCCATGAATACTAATGAGAAAGATAAATGCTAAAAGAAAAGAAAATGGGTATAGGACTTAAGAATTTGGAGAGTTAAAAATAGAGAAAACTTAGGAGTAAGAATGTAAGAAGTTCTTTTTGGCACTGGGAGAGTGAACAAGAGTATATGGGAGGGAATTGGACAAAAAGAAGGCAATTGGGATCTTGTAATGATAGATTGTGTGTCAGGCACTAACGCCTAATGACCTTATGTATCTTATGTTACTTAACCCTAAAAAAAGTTTGAAATGCAGTTATTTCTTGTTTTAGACATGAAGAAATGGAGAATGTAAAATAGGTACATTGTCCATGGTTAGCCAGCCCTTATGTAGTAGACGAGGGATTTGAGCCAATGTCTATCTAAATCCAGAGTGTCTTCTTTCTTTCAGAGTGGAATTGAGAGAGTTGGAGCATTGAGAGTAGACTTCTCCTGTGACCAGATGTGCTGTAGTATAAGCATATGATCTTTGGAATCATGCATGCTGGTCCATAAAAGTCCTAGTTTGGTTCCTTTTTACCTGTGCAATCTTGAATACATTACCTACCATCTGTGAGCTTTATTTGTCATCTCATGGATGATACATCCAGACATAAACTGCGTATACTGTTTGGAAGTTTAAATGAAATATGTCTAAAGCCTTAACATATAGTATTTTCTTTCACTTTTCTCCTTTTTAAGTTGTATCAGTGTTACATGAGTCCTTTTAGTATGGAATTTGCCATATCCTCTTTCTTTTTAAGATTATATTTTCTTATATTGGAAGGTCCTATGTTAATCGAAGCAATCTGCCAAAGTAACCATTCACTCTCCCTCCCACCTGATCAAGAATTGTGTGAAATTTCTAAGTATTTCTGTCCCTCCTTTCTCTCCTGTCTGGATTCCTTGGGACTGACATCATAGACTTGGAGGAGTCTCTGACCTTTGAAAATTCTTGACAGGCTTAAATGTTGTGATTTTCCAGTGAGTTTTTAGAGGAGTTGGGGAGGACTTGGGCAGCTCTAATGCACTGGTAGAGCCAGGAGAGTTCTGCGTGAGCGTGGAAACTTTGAGGGATATTGTAAGGTCAGCAGTCTCTCAGGCATTTTAGCAGAGATCTGTTACCTGCCATCAGTAGTTTTGGTTCATTTTCTCTGTAACCAAATAGTTAGCACTTGGTACATGCAGACTGATTTTTAGCACAGTATTAGTCTAAGGTAAACACTGTGTCCAAAGGGAAAGTTGTGGATAAAATCATGTAACAATCTTCAGCAGATGTCTTTGAGATGAACCACTGTTATAGATTTGCCTATATTAAACACTGATGGTATGTGTATAATTAGGTATTCTACAAATACACTTAATGTTTATATGAATAAAAATTGAGTGCCTACTAGCTAGTTGAATGCTACAGGACAAACAAGACACAGTTTTTGCTCTTAAATTGCTCCTGACTTATAATAGCAAATAAACACACATTTTCCAGGTTCCAGTGCCTAGCTACTTAGGAGGGTGATATTTGGAGAACCAGGCCAGCCTGGGATGAGGGGAGTGGGAGCAGAGATCATGAGAGCCCACCTAAACCAACAGCTGAATGTATTGATAAGTGCCTATCCTCCCAGCTACGCGGGAGGCTGAGATTGGGAGGATTGTAGTTCCAGGCTAGCCTGGGCAACAACATTCATGAGACTCCCATCTCAACAGAAGAATCTTTGCATGGTACAGTGCACCTGTCATCCCAGGTACATGGAAACATAAATAGGGAATTGTCTTCCAGGCCTGCAAAGTCAAAATATGAGACCCTATCTCAAAAGTAATCAGAGCAGCCAGGCGCCAGAGGCTCATGACTGTAATCCTAGCTATGCAAGAGGCTGCGATCTGAGGATTGAAGTTCAAAGCCAGTCCAGGCAGGAAAGTCCTTGAGACTCATCTCCTATTAACCACCAGAAAACCAGAAGTGGTGCTGTGGCTCAAATGTAGAGCACTAGCCTTGAGCTGAAGAATTGAGGGATAGTGCCTTTGTCTAGAGTTAAAGCCCCATGACAGGCAGGAAAAAAAAAAAAAAACCAACCAGAGCAGAAAGACTGCAGGTGTGGCTAAAGTGGTAGAGCACCTGCCTAGTCACGTACAAGGCTCTGAGTTCAAACCCCAGTACTGACAACACAAACAGAAAACCCCAAAATCAACACCCCCTCATAAATTCCATGCACTATGATAAAATTATGATAGCGGTAGAGTGCAGAGTGCAGTGGGTATCCCAAGGAAGAAGTAGACAGTTTAACTTAGGAAGCCAGAGTTCTTTAAATAATGCAGCACAAAGAAGCAATGAGAACTCTTACTTAGATCAGGATTCATTTCAGGACCAATATGTACAAAGAGACTGAAATTTGAAGTGTCTAGTATAGTTAGGGAGTAATGGGAATACAGTCAGGCCATGTAGGGTTTATTCCAATGTTAAGCTTTCATCACTGAAGAATTTAAAGCACTGGAATATGATGCTATCATATTCTCTTTTTGTTGTTGTTGTTGGTTGTGGGGCTTGAACTCAGGACCTGGGCACTGTCCCTGACCCTCTTTGTGCTCAAGGCTAGTGCCTTGAGCCATAGCACCACTTCCATATTTTGAGTGATTATTGTAGATAAGAGTCTCACAGAAACTTTTCTGCCATATATTCATTTTATTTATTTATTTATTTTATTTATGCCAGTCCTGGAGCTTGAACTCTAGGCCTAGGGACTGTCCCTGAGCTTCTTTTTGCTTAAGGCTAGCACTCTACTACTTGACCCACAGTGCCACATCCAGCTTTTCTGTTTATGGGGTACTGAGGAATCAAACCCAGAGCTTCGTGCATGCTAGGCAAGCACTCTACCACTAAGTCACATTCCAAGCCTAGGCATTTGGGTGCTCTGGGGGAACTAATGAACTTTCTTATGGAGATGATATACAATGAAGAAATGAAATGCCTAAGACTAGATCTCTGAGTGTGCTAACCTTTAGTGTAGGCACAGAAAGTTGAGATGGTCTTCTCTGTAAACCAGTGTTCTACAGAAGCCCATTATAGTATGTTAAGGACATAACAGAGGTTGAAAAAGTAGCATCAATGAATTAGACTATTTTAAGGAGTTTTCCGAGGAGCAGAGAATAATGAGCCAGTAGAGCAAGGCCGGAGTACTTCTTGCTTTGTTTTTGTAGTTTTTCTGGTGAAACAACCAAAGCCACTTGCCAGGAGTAAGTAGGATGGTATGAATTGGCTAGGAGACTCCAGGAAAATGCTGAAGGTGAGGGGTAGTAGCTGAGAAGATTGGTTGGGATAATAAAGTCTAGTAAGACAGCAGTACTTCGGTAAAAAGAGGGAAACAGTACCATATATTATTAGTTGTTTTGCTGTGCAAGACTATGTGATCTTTTTGGTTTTTTGTTTTCTTTGGGGGGGGGGGTCCTCTACCACTTGAGCCACAGTGCCACTTCTGGCTTTTTTCTTTTTTCTTATGTGGTGCTGAGGAATCGAACCCAGGGCCTCAGGCATGCAAGGCAAGCGCTCTACCACTGAGCCATCTTCCCAGCCCCAAGACTATGTGATCTTGTTTTGCTCTCTTACAGTAATAGGTATCCAACTTGGGTAGATAGAATAGAAGGGTAAAAAAACTAGGCTTTTTCCATGAAGTAAATCAAATGATCAGTCATAGTTAGGAAAGCAGTCACAAAGTAGAATCTCAGTTTTCTTTTGTCTTTCTTTTTTTTGTGATACAGAGGTTTAAACTTGGGGCTTCACACTTGCTAGGCAAATGGTGTGCTAAGCCTCATCTCCAACTTTTTTTTTTTCTTTTGGGTCCGGTCGTGGGGCCTGAACTCTGGGCCTGGGCGTTGTCCCTCAGCTCTTCAGCTCAAGGCTAGCGCTCTACTACTTGAATCACAGCGCCACTTCGGGCTTTTTTTCTTTTTGCTTATGTGGTGCTGAGGAATCGAACCCAGGGCCTCAGGCATGCAAGGCAAGCGCTCTACCACTGAGCCACCTTCCCAGCCCCATCTCCAACTTTTTTGCTCTGTTAATTTTATTGGTTTTGTGCTTTGCAAAGCAGGTATTCTTACTGCCAAGCTACATCTCCATCCCTATATTTTGTTTGTTATTTTGAGGTAGGGTCTCATTTCCTGCCTAGGCATTCACCTGGGCATAGTACAGTGGTACTGTAGAAAGCTCAGGAATTCAGGCTCTCTGGCTTCAAACCTCTTTTTTTTTTTTTTTTAAGGGCTTATTTTTATTAAGTAGTTGTATAAAGGGCTTTCAGTTCCAGAAGTCTAGTTAGGAACATAATGCATCTTGATTAGTGTTACTCCTTTTATCATTCTCCCCTATCCTTTCTCATCCCATCCCTACCCTCCAGTTACATAGTTCAATATACATAGTTAATGTATATTGAATGTAGTAACTGCATGTGCCCCCCCTTCTTGTTGCCCTTGCCACCCCCCCCCAAATAAACACGTTCTAGCCTTCTGGTATCCATTTTGTTCAACAGTTCATTAGTTGTTTGAAGGAGTTACTCTGTCAAACCTTTTTTGGTTTTTGATTTTTTTTTTCAAGACAAGGATCAGCCCAAGATGACCTGGAACATGCAATATAATCCAGACTGGCTTCAAAATGGCAGTTTTGCCTTTGCCCCTTCTGAGTCCAGGGATTACTGACCTGAGCCAATGCATACAGCCCTGTTTGTTTCTCTATTTGTAAGTTGGAATTAATGAGACAAGCTTCAGGAAGTTCATTGTTGAATATGATAGTGTTTTTTGAAACCATTTAACTAATATTAACTTGTCAATATTCACTGGTGATTGCTGCCAGCACTTTAAGCAGGCATAAAAGTAGAAGTGTTGGCAAGAGGCAAAGATGGCAAAAGTAAATTTTGAACAATTTTCTTCATTCATCATGTTGAATTTATACTCTTAGGTAATACAAATATTCATGAATGAGTACAGGTATGAGCAAGTACAGATGTAAGAAAGGGTTTTATGAAATAAAACTCACTGGCTAGCTCCTGATAACATGACAACATTGATTTACAAAAAATGACTTACATAATTTCCTGTAAAGAAGTCATCATGCATAGAATTCATTTTATTGATTTGGAGAACAAAATGAGGGCTATCACATCAAAACTATAGGAGAAGGAACTCCATTGGTAGCTCTGGCTTTTGCTTACAGAAGTGATTTTAACAGTTGGAGCCATCCAATAATAATGGCCAAGTAATGAGTTCCCTGTCAGAGCTTGTATTAAAATGGAAACTGGATGATTTATCTGTTGGAGATATAATAGAATTCTTGCATGGAAGCAATCATTGGGCTACATAGTTTTGAGATTTGTGTATAGACACTATTCACTCAACAAATGTTTGAATGCTACCTCTCATATTTGAAAGGTTGAAAGCCAGTGTTTTGTTGTGTTCTTTGGAGTTTTTCCTTGCTGTGTACTGAAACAAAGCCAAAGGCTGTGAGTCTCAGTCATTGGCTTCTATTTCTCCATTTGGAATTTGAGAAGCTAAAGCCAGGTGTTGGTGGTGATGTAACAAAAGGTCCTGTTTTTACCTGTTGGGTGGGGATAGGGTGGAGTCCATGGCATGTACCTGGAGACATCAAATATAAATATGGTTTAGTGCTTTAAATTTTTGTTGATGAGCAAGTCTTCTAGATCCTGTGAAACCATTGAGTTATTTTTAAAATATTTTTAAAGGATGCTTTGCCTACTGTTAATATATGGTATCTTATGATGCCACTGTGCTGGTGGTTTAAATTTACTCATACTCAGGAGCCTGGGTCTGGCTGGAAATGGTTCACAATCCCTTGGCTTAGTCTTTTCCTTCATTCCACACACTTTTTTTTTTTGCTATTCTTTCCCATATTCTTTTACAAAATTATGACAGTGGCTTTACTGTTACTTTGCTCTGTTGATTTGTTGAAAGTTGAAATTGATTTTGTGTCTTCATTGTTGGTTTTGGATTCTTTTTGTGTTCTATTTGAGATGTTACCATCTCCTGTGTCCAAAGCCACTCAATAAAGTGGACAATGAATTCTTGCTTGCAGTAGAGGAGGAAAAAGCCATTTATTTACCTTTGAATTCTAAGTTAATGTAACATTTTCTCTCCTTTCCTTTTTCTTTCTTTCCTTCCTTTCTTTCTTCCTTTCATTCCTTCTTCTTTTTCCTTCCCTTTTCCTTGCCTTCCTTTCTTCTTTTTCCTTTTCTTTTTTCTTTCTTTCCCTTCCTTTTTCTTCCTTTCCTCTTTTTCCTTCCATTTTTCTTTTCCTTTTCCTTCCCTTCCCTTTCCTTCATATGGAGGTTCAATTAGTCATTTCGTTGTTTATTTACCAGGCATTTATTAATTGCCTACTCTATTGTAGATACAATGCTAAATATTGGCGGTACAAATATGAAGAAATCTTGTACTGCCCTCTTGGATGTCTTAAACTATAGAATTCTACAAAAAAGAATGCTTTCTCTTGCTATTTCTTTTTGCTCTTTCTTGCCTTTCTAGCGCTTGAACTCAGGGCCTATGCTGTTGTTTGGCTCTCTTATTCATGGCTGATACTCTACCACTTGAGCCAGGCCTTCAGCCCAACATTTTGCTGGTTAATCAGAGGTGGAGCCTCACAGACTAGCTGCCCAGGCTGGCTTTGAACTTCCAGGTCTAAGTTTCCTAAGTAGCTAGGATTATAGGTGTGAGCCATCAGTACCTGGCTTCCTTTGCCATTTTTCTCTCAAGCATGGCTTAAATGATAGAATGTGTAGCAAATGCAAGGCACTGAATTCAAATCTTAGTTCCTGTTGAGCTCAAAAGAAGAGGAGGAAGAACCTGAGACCATCAAAGGCACCCACAACTAGCATCTACTATCTACTCAGCATGGCAGGTGATTTGCCATTAAGCTTGAAATAAAGGCACAGCAAAGAAAAAAAAAAAAAAAGGAAACCAAATAATAAGTAATAAAGTTACTGATTTATTTTTGTAACTCACAAATCTTTACTATATTTAAGGACTGTAGGAAATCAGGATTTAATTGTAGCACTGAACAAGATGTAGACTGGGATAGAAGGAGACAGGAAGAAAAAATACTTGGGACTTATCTATAGACTATGTTTTTGAATAGTCATTTGAGTGACCTGTTGCTTTTGAGAATTCTTCTTTTGGAGATTGGAAATAGTTTGAATGGATTCAATTCTCAGTGCCACTGAAAGAAAGAAAGAACTGGAAATAGTTTGAATTGATTCAATTCTCAGTGCCACAGAAAGAAAGAAAGAAAGAAGAAAGAAAAAGAGAGAGAGAGAAAGAAAGAAAGAAAAAGAAAGGAAAGAAAGAAAAAAAGAAAGAAAGAAAGGAAAGAAAGAAGAAAGAAAAAGAAAGAAAGAAAGGAAAGACAGGCAGGAAGGCAGGAAGGAAGGATTATGCTTTTGGCCTTTACCAAAATTGGTTGGTGCAGTAGAGCAAGTGGGTACCTAGAAACCTTATGTAAATCATAAACCTGGCAAAATTTTGTCAGAAATTGTTCTTTGTTGTGTTATTACTTCCTTAGTTGGGGCTGTTAACCTCAGAAGAATTTTGGATTAGTCTCTCAGACTGTCAAGTCAGGGTCATAGTCTGCTAAGGATACATTTGAAAGGAGTTACTTTTTTCAGTTAAACTTAACCTGGCAATCATTTTTCCTTGGTGAGAAAGACTTTTTGGGGGTAGGCATGCTCCCTAGATTCATGGGGTTAGCAGACAAAGATTGATTTTTGTTATGAACTTTGGAATTCCCCACTCTGTTTTAAGTATCTCAAGCCATTGATTCACTCCTTCTGTTTCCTTTGCTAGCATCAGAATATTGGGCAACCCTGCAATTACCCAGTGGATAGTATTCATTTATTCAGTAAGCATTTATTGAGGGCATGTGTGCCTCTTGTGTCAAGAGGCAAAGATTTCTTTGTTGCTTTGTATGCCTCTCCCCGACGGTATAACCCCTGTTTTCACTGTATTTGATGTTGGTATAATTTGTGGAAGGGAAGGGAAAAAACAAATTGTTTAAATAGGGATACAGGTAGATCCATTGCACCAATGAGATGTACAAGATGTTATGTCGAAAATGAACTTTACAACTTGGGGGGATGGGGAAGGGGAAACAAAGGAGAAGGCAACAGTGTTAGATAAGAAATGCACTCATTACCTTGCCCATGTAATTGTAGCCCCTCTGTATAGTATTTTCACAATAAAAAAAAAGAGGCAAGATTCATGCTGGGGATTCATTAATAAACAAGGCACCTAAGTTCCCCACTGTCGAAAATATGTATGTATTCTTTTAAGAAGCCGGGTGCTGGTGGCTCATGCCTATAATCCTAGCTACTTAGGAGGCTGAGATCTGAGTATCTCGGTTCAAAGCCAGCCTGGGTAGGAAAGTCTGTAAGACTCTTATCTCCAATAAACCAGCAGAAAACCAGAAGTGGCGCTGTGGCTCAAGTGGTAGAGAGCTCACCTCTTGCTGAAGAGCGCAGGGACAGCGTCCAAGCCCAGAGTTCAAGCCCACAACCAACCAAAAAAATAAAAAAATAAGATAGCTAGACAGCAAATGATTAAAATAATTTTAGAGTATGTCAAATTCCAGGAAGGAAATGAGCCAGGTACCATGTTAGAGAACATTGCAGGTAGGTAGCTTTTTAGGGTGATAGTCTGTTCTTTCTTTAGTTGGGATAAACAACATCATAGGAGAAACATAATACTTGAGAATTATCAGGAAAGCATTATTTAGCGTGACTTGTGCTTATATAGGAATTAAGACATTAATACTAAAGAGATATTAGGAAATTAAATTTTACTCTTTATAATAAATTTTAAACTTAAAAAATTCAAATGAGCAGATTTAAATGGAGCAAATGACCTAGTATAATTATTTTCCTTATGTGATTAAGAATCTGAAATTGTATTACAACTATCCTGTTACAGTAATTTGAGCCTTATGTATTTATTTCTTTGTCAGGTAGGGGCCTGAATTTTGATCTATGTCCTGCCTACATCCAGCTGCCTGAAAGTACTTGATGATCACATGACCCTGGACATGGATGCTGTTCTGTCAGATTTTGTCCGTTCAACAGGAGCAGAGCCAGGGCTTGCCCGAGATCTTCTGGAAGGTGAGGAGTCATGGGAGAGAATGAGAAGAGAGAGCAAAATACGATATTCATTGTTAGGATGATTTATAATATTTAAGGTACTCAGGAAGATAGATGCTGTGTAAATGGTAGGCCCTCTAAGTTACTTCTGATCTATTTTGTGTATAGTCCACTATAATTTTAAAATTCAAAATCCTCTTTTACCTTATTCTTACTGGAGTCAACTTTTCTACTATCAGATTACATTCAGGTAATGCAAGGGAAAACTTAGTTCACTAAAACATGATTCTAGTTCTGTAAAATTCTTTTTTTGTGTGTGTGTTGGTCATGGGGCTGAACTCTGGGCCTGGGTGATGCCCCTGAGCACTTCAGCTCAAGGCTAGCACTCTACCACTTGAGCCATAACACCACTTCTGGCTTTTTCTGCTTATTTGGTACTAAGGAATAGAACCCAGGGCCTCAGGCATGCAAGGCAAGCACTCTACCACTGAGCCACCTTCCCAGCCCGATTTCTGTAAGATTCTTTTTTTTTTTTTTTAATTTAATTTTATTTTATTTGTGAACATACTGTACAGAGGAGTTACAATTACATGGGCAGGATAATGCGTACATTTCTTACCAAGCATTGCAGCCTCCTCCTTTGTTTACCCTTCACATCCCTTCCCAGCCTCCCCCCTCCCCCTGTAAGATTCTTTATATGTAATTGATTTTTAGATTTTGGGATCATGCATGATTTTGTTCTTTAACATATAGTCCTAAGTTAAGTGATTTAATGTTTTTACTTTGCTGTTTATGTTTATTCATATCTGCATATGCATATAGGTTTGTATATTCTAGATTTTAAGGCCCTGAGGGATTGGAATCATGTCCATAGGATTCTTTGTTTATTGTCATAATTAATTTTTTTTTTGGAATGGTACTGGCATGTGAATTTTGGGTTTTGCCCTTACTAGTTAGGTACTCCATTTGAGCTATGGCTTTAATCAACAGATGCTTTTTTAATGAGTGTATATAATGACAGAGAAAAGCAAGCCTATAGTGAAGAGTCAGGTTCTTAGCATATATACATAATTTGTTGGCCTTTAGTTAAGGTATGATAGTCTGATATTTTAAGCTGGTTTTAAATGGCAGGAAGCAAACTATGGGGGGAGGGATGTTTGTGACTTTCTTGGCATAATAAAGAGTTTTAAAAATATTCTAAGTTCATTTGTTTAAATACTTGCAAAAAAGAGTATGAGTTTGGAAAGAGAAGATTGAAGTTTAAACATTTATTTGTTTATGTATTTGGTCTTGGGGCCTGGGCGCTGTCCCTGAGCTCTTTTGCTCAAGGCTAGTGTTCTACCACTTTGAGCCACAGCTCCACTTCTGGTTTTTGAATGGTTAATTGGAGAATTAGTCTCATGGGAACGTTTCTGCCTGGGCTGACTTCAAACCTCGATCCTCACATCTTAGCCTTCTGAGTAGCTAGGATTACAGGCATGAGCAACCAGGGCCCAGTTCAAAGTTTAAATTTTAATTTAGTATAGCTTTGTCAACTTACTATTTCAATTCCTGCTATTTTTCCCAACACTCCCTATGCCCCAGCCAGGCTTGACTTGTCATTTTTCATTTCCAGAGTATGCAGTATCCTTTTTCTCATTATTCTCTTCATCTTACATTATTCTCTCTCTCTCTCTCTCTCTCTCTCTCTCTCTCTCTCTCTCTCTCTTCCCTTTCCCTTCCCTCTCTGCCTCCCCCCCCACACACACTTAAACTTAGGGCCTGGGCACTATCCCTGAGCTTCTTTTATTTAAGGCTAGCACTCACTATACCACTTGAGCCACAGTGCCATCTCCTGCTTTTTCTGTTTATGTGGTACTGAGGAATCAAACCCAGGGCTTTATGCATGCTAGGCAAGTATTCTACCATTAATCCTCATTCCTAGCCCCCCCCCCGCTCTTTTTTGGGGGGGTATTGGTACTGGGATGTTCTACAGCTTGAGCTATGGCTTCACTTCAGATTTTGGAGATAAGAATTTCATGGATTTTCTACTTGGGCTGGCTTCAGACCCTAATCTTCAGATCTCATCCTCATGAGTGCTAGGTGTGAGCCACCATCACTTGGCTTAACTTCTTTTATAAAATCATCATTAACCATTCTCCATTCCTCTTGTAATGTTGAGTGTATATGCAAGCTACTTCAGATATACTATTTCATTGTTTTAACTGCCCTATTATAACTATTTTTATTAGAGTATGTTAATTATACAAGATTTCTTTGTGAAAGCTCTATGCTCCGTACATGTATATAATATACTTTGATCAAATTCACCCCTTTGTTGTTCCCTCTTGTCTCCTTCATCTCTGTTAAAACTTTAAAAATTGGAGCTGGGAGTGGTAGAGTGCTTGCCTAGCATGCATAAAGCCCTGGGTTAATTCCTCAGAACCACATAAACAGAAAAAGCCGCAAGTAGTGCTGAGGCTCAAGTGGTAGAGTGTTAGTCTTGAGCAAAAGAAATTCAGGAACAATGTCCAGGCCCTGATTTCAAGCCCCAGGACTGGCAAACAACAACAACAACAACAACAAAAACACTTTAAAATTGAAGTTATAGTGTAGACTGGGATTTGAACCTAGGAAACTTGGCTTCAGAGCATGGCTCCTAACCATTATATTACAAATTACTGTCTGTGAACATATAAGCACAAGCACTCATGTTATGAAAAAAAGTTAAGAGTGCATTGATAGTGAAGAGAGAAACTTAATTTCATGTAGATCTACAGTGTAGGAAAGTGTTGAAGGAAGTGTCATTTACATTGATTCTTAAAGGATAAGCAGGAGTAGTCAGATAAAAGATGTCACAAAGGGTGATCACACGGGAGAAATAGCTTATACAAGGGCCCTGAGCTGAGAAAGTTTGACTTATTGGAGGAACTTTTAGTGAGTGAATCAGAAAAGTGGTATAAGAGTGATGAGAAGCTGGATAAATAGGCAAAAAGCAAAATATGAAGGGTTACCAGGGTTACAGGCTCATGCCTGTAATCTTAGCTATTCAGGAAGCTGAGATTTGAAAATCATGGTGTCAAGTCAGCTTGGGTGGAAGAGTCTGAGAGTCTGTCATCTCCAGTTAACCAGCAAAAATGACAACTGGAGATATAGCTCAAGTGGTAGAGTGCCAGCTAAGCAGACAAGCCAAGTGAGAACATGAAGCCTTGAATTCAAGCTCCAGTAACTAGCACCAAAAACAAAGCCAGAGAGAGAAAGAGAATGGGGGAGCATCTTCTTTCTTGGCCATGGTAAGGAGTTTAAACCACATTATATCCTAAGTTCATTGGAAGTAACACAATTGTATTTGAGTTTTTAATAGTGTACTGGTTGTAGGGTATGGAATAGATTAGAGGATGACCAGTGCTAACCCTAGTTAAGAACATTGCAGTAGTTCAGGTGAGAGATGATGATGACCATAGTGGTAGCAGTATAGAAGAAATTAGGTGGATTTAGATACAATTTAGGAGGAGAACGAAGGGATCTGATCTTCATATCTTTTTATCTCTATCTTTGTGTTTTTGCTTTTTCCTTTGAAAGTTAACTGGTTGAGTGAAAGGGAACAAATTAGAGAGGGGAGAGATTAGCAACAGAGAGACTGATAAGAGAGTTTCCCTTTCAAAAGACCAAAGACCAGAAGAAGATTATGAAGACTGAAGCAGTGGCAATAAACATGAACAAAAAAGGAATGGACTTGAGAGAGATTTTGGGGGGTGCAAACAATCCTGAGGACTAACTGGATTGTGAGAGAAGAGAAAGTAGAGGAATAATGAGGAGCTGAAAATGAAGTTTGAGGCCAACAAAGGATTGTGATGCCATTTCTGATTTAGGAACATAAAAGAAGGACAGAAAGTAAGTTTTGAAAGGGAAGAGGATGGACATTCAATTTTGGATACGTTGCGTTTTCAAAGGTACTGCTTTGAAGAAATTCTGCAGACAGGTATGCATGGACTCAGGAAAAGTCTTCCATTCAACAAATACCTACCATATGCCAGGCACTTTTAGATGAACAAAACAAAACTCTTTACACTTATGTTGCAGTAGGAAAGGCAACCAATAGATAGTAAGCATGATGACTATATAAATTATTATAAATTATAATCTATTATAAATTATATAATTACAAATTACATCTTTTATAAGATCTTGAGAGTTATGAAAAATAGTAAGGGCTGAGAAGATGGCTCAGTGGTAGAGGGCTTGCCTTGCATGCATGAGGTCCTGGGTTCGATTGCTCAGCACCACATAAGCAGAAAAAGCTGGAAGTGGCGCTGTGGCTCAAGTGGTAGAGTGCTATCCTTGAGCTGAAAAGCTGAGGGACAGCGCCCAGGACCAGAGTTCAGGCCCCACAACCAACAACAAAAAAAAACAAATAGAGGAATGGTAAGGTGCATGGTAATTTTTTTAGTTAGGCAGTCAAGGTAGGCTTTAGTAAGAATGTGACATTTGAGCAAATAGGATTTGTGTGTGTGGGTATACTGGAAAAAGAGCTTGTTAAGCAGTGGGAACAGTCTTATGAAGAGGCCCTACGGTTGCCCCAGTCTTAGCAACTTTTTAAGAACCACAAGGGGATAGCAGTGACTAGAATGAGCAGAGGGAGTTTAATGTAATGATTCAGAAGTAAAGCATAAATGATTAATATGGCTTAACCAAATTATCATAACCAGAACAGCAGCAGCATAACTAAGTGCATATAGAATACTTTCTGCATACCAAGCACTGTTCTACATACTTTTGACTCATTTAATCTTGATAACAACTCTGAGGTAGAAACTATTAGTATCATCTGCATTTTTACAAATAACAAAAGTGAAACAAAGAAAAGGCTAGAAAATTAGGGTAGGTCATAGAAAGCCTCCAGTCTGGTCATGCAACTAAAATACTGAGCATTGTGCTTTAGAAACATGAATCTCATCAATGCACCAGTGGTTCATGCCTGTAATCTGAGGATCAAGCTTGGGAACCAGACAGGAAAAAAAAATCTATGAGACTCTTATCTCCATTTAACTCACAAAAAGCTGGAAGTGGTAGCATGGCTCAAGTGGTAGAGTGCTAGCCTTGAGCAAGGAAAAACAAGCAAGAGGGTAAGGCCCTCAATAGTGGCACTGAAAGGAAGAAAGAAAGGGGGCTGGGAATGTGGCTTAGTAATAAGAGTGCTTGCCTAGCATTCATGAAGCCCTGGGTTCAATTCCTTGGTACCACATAAACAGAAAAAGCTGGAGGTGGTGCTCTGGCTCAAGTGGTAAAAAGAGTGCTAGCCTTGAGCAAAAGAAGCTCAGGGACAGTGCCCAGGTCCTGAGTTGAAGCCCTGGGACTAGCAAAAAAAAAAAAAGAAGAAGGAAGGGAAAAGAAGAAAGAATGGAAAAAGAAAGCAAGAGAGGGAGAAAGAAGAAAGAAAATCATTTATCTTTTTTTTTTTGCTCAGTATTGGGGAACAAAACCAGAACCTTGTGTATGCTAGGCAAGTTTTTACCTCTGAAAAACATCCCTAGCTCTCTTCAAGGATTCTTTTTTTGTTTGTTTTGTGTGAGTGCTGGTACTGGGGCATGAACTTGATCTAGATGCTGTCCCTGAGATTTTTTAGTCAAGGCTAGCACTCTACCACTTGAGCCACAGCTCCCCTTCTGTCTTTTTGATGGCTAATTAGTGATAAGAGTCTCATGGACTTTTCTGCCTGGGCTTTGAACCTTGATCCCAGATCTCAGCCTCCTGAAGCAGGATTACAAATGTGAGCTACTGGCACCTAGCTTCTTAAAAGATTCTTTACAGTAGATTGGAGATAGGAAATAGGTGATAAAATTGAGTAACAGCGTAACAGAAAGAAGTAAAAACAATTAAGCAATATGTAATTAAGTAGTTTCACTGGAATAAGCAACAAAAATACCCATTTGAACAAATCCATCATTTGGAGTCAGTGCTTTATTAGAAAAGTGATTCTTTTTGGGTCCAGTCGTGGGGCCTGAACTCTGGGCCTGGGCGCTGTCCCTCAGCTCTTCAGCTCAAGGCTAGCGCTCTACCACTTGAGCCACAGCGCCACTTCCGGCTTTTTTCTTTTTGCTTATATGGTGCTGAGGAATCGAACCCAGGGCCTCAGGCTTGCAAGGCAAGCGCTCTACCACTGAGCTACCTTCCCAGCCCAGAAAAGTGATTCTTAAATGTGGAGCCATATAGTTCCCATTGATAAGTTGATGATATCTGTGAAATCTTTCATGTACATACCTATGGCTTTGTATACAATTTTAGGTGGCTTAGGACATTCTAGAATACATCTAGACTGAATCTCGTTGGATCTCAGAATTAGGAGACCTGAGCTTGAGTCCTACTGGGCCCTGGTACAAGTTATCTGAGTTTTGTTTCCTTTTTTGTTAAAAGGTTGTTTTAGTTTAGGTAACTTCCTTTCGGTGGTTTTGATGGTTTGGTCAGGGGTCTTCTGTGTCTTCCCCCAATTTCTCTATACTCTGAGTACATAGTTTGTCTTTCTCTTTGTCTCCTGATAGGAAAGAATTGGGATGTGAGTGCTGCCCTCAGTGATTTTGAGCAGCTGCGGCAAGTCCATGCTGAGAACCTGTCCCCACCCTTTAGTGGAGGGAGTAGTGGCCCCAAGTCTCCTGAAAGAGTATGCTCTGATAGAGAGTCCACCCGCCCTCCCCGACCCATCCTCCAGCGGCAGGATGACATCGTTCAAGGTACTGGACTAATTGGAGGATGTTTCTGTATATGGAGTAGGAAGGGAGGGGACTGCTTAAATGGAGTCAGAAAGTCTAAGCAATAATTTAGAGATGTTTTTATTCCTTCCCTTCTCCCAGCCAATCCCAGAAGGTACTTCTTAAAAACCTAGAAATAATACTTTTTAAAAATAACTTTAGAAAAGTATTTATTTATTTATTTAATACCAGTCCTTGGGTTTAAACTCAGGGCTTGAGTGCTGTCCCTGAGCCTTGTTTTGCTCAAGGATAGCACTGTGCCACTTGAGCCACAGCTCCACAACCATCTTTTTGGAAGTCTCACCAACATTTTTTAAAAAATTATCTTTAAGTAGTTGTACAAAGGAGCTGCTATTTAACAAAGCAGTTTATGAATGCAGTATATCTTGATCAAAATCACCCCTTTCAACATTCTTACTTATCCCTCCCCTTTTTAAAATTTTTTAGTTTTTGTATCTGAACTGGGGCTTGAACTCAGGGCCTTACACACACTCTAAGCTTCTTTTTTCAAGGCTGACATTCTACCACTTGAGCCATAGCTCCACTTCTGGCTCTTTGCTTGTTAATTGCAGATAGGAGTTTCTCAGATTTGTCTCCCTAGGCTGGCTTTGAATCACAATCCTTAGCTCTCAGCCTTCAGAATAGCTAGCATTACAGGCACTGGCTCTGGAAGCTACTAACACCCAGCTTCTTGATTTATTTTGTTTCATCTCTGGGCTGAGAATGACTACCCAACATTTCAGATCTTGCCTTCTGTGATAATCACATTCAAGCCATGCTAACAATGGAATGTCAGCTAAGGAACTGCTAAGGTGCCATTTATTCAAAACAAATAAAATTATTTTGGGCAGTATCTACAGTACTATTTTCCTCTGTAACATGATAATAATTGACAGCTTCTATAAATTTCTGATAAACATGAGTATCAAGAAAAGTTGTCAGCCGGGCATCATGGGCTTAAGCCTGTGATCCTAGCTACTCAGGAGGCTGAGATCTGATGATCACAGTTCAAAGCCAGCCCAGGCAGGAAAGTCTGTGAGACTCTTTTTTTTTTTTTTTTTGGGTCGGCTGTGGGGGCTTGAACTCTGAGCCTGGGCGCTGTCTCTCAGCTCTTCAGCTCAAGGCGAGCGCTCTGCCACTTAAGCTACAGCGCCACTTCCGGTTTTCTGGTGGCTTATTGGAGATAGGAGTCTCATGGTCTCTCCTGCCCGGGCTGGCTTTGAACCGCGATCCTCGGATCTCAGCCTCCTGAGTAGCTAGGATTACAGGCATGAGCCACCAGCGCCCTGCGTCTGTGAGACTCTTATCTCCAATAAATCACCAGAAAACCAAAGTGCCACTGTGGCTCAAGTGGTAAAGCACTCTCCTTGAGCTAAAGAGCACAGGGACAGCCCGCAAGTCCAGAGTTCAAGCCCCATGACCGACCAAGAAAAATTAATTTTATTGTAAAGGTATTGTGCAGAGGGGTTACAGTTACATAAGGTGATGAGTACTTTTCTTGTCAAACATTGTTACCCTCTCTCTTGTTTTTCTTCTACTATTTTTCTTTTTTATAATGAAAATCTTTTCTATATTCCCATGACCCTGAGTATTAGCAGAGAGATCATTTGACTCAATCTAGTCTAATGAAACTCCATTTCCCTTATTCCCTTTTCTTCCCACCCCAAAATGACCAAGTTGCTAAGTGAATGGGTCTCTCTTGTGTTGAAAAATGATATTGGGAGAAGACAGCATTGTAAGAAGAAGGTGAGAAAAATTTCAAAGAAAGATTGAAAGATGTTAGTTGTTGATGTATGCCTGCAAAAATACCACTTTCTATATTCCTCCACTTGTACATGGTTTGAGAAAATGGATCAAAAAGTTCAGTAGCTGGTAAGACTGATTTTTTTTTCCTTACTAGAAACCTTGTGAAAATATAACCATATCACCACATCAGTGGAGAGTTCTTTGAGTGGGTTATGTATGTTCTAAGGTGACTCCATTTCTCATTGCAGAAAAACGCCTGTCTAGGGGCATCTCTCACGCGAGCTCCAGCATTGTTTCCCTGGCCCGGTCCCATGTCTCCTCCAATGGTGGGGGTGGGGGGAGCAATGAGCACCCCCTGGAAACGCCCATCTGTGCCTTCCAGCTTCCAGATCTCACTGTGTACAATGAAGACTTCCGTAGCTTCATAGAGAGAGACCTCATTGAGCAGTCCATGCTGGTTGCCTTGGAACAGGCAGGTCAGTGAGTACTTCCTCTCCAGTGTTCTTCCTTTCTACTCTCCATCTAGAGGCAAATCACATGGGAGGGCTGGGTTTGATCAGTGACTTCCTGTCTTAGTCTATGATCTGATTGAAGTCAAAGGCAGTAGTCAGTCAGATAAACAAGTACTGAGAGCCTTTTGAAGTTAGAAAAATAATACAAATTAGACAATTTACTCTGGAAATTTCCTATTTGATAGAAGGGAAAACAGATATATATATATATATGAATTATATATATATGAATATGTATATATATATGAGTGGCAACCACCAAAAAAAAATCCATAACTAGTTATAATTGGTTCTGGAGCATCTTTGCAAACAAAAGAAACCAATGCTGTAGTGATGCACTAAAAGTTGCATCTATTTATATGCATTGTCCTCCAAGATTTATTAATTTATTAATTTTTGTGCCAGTACTAGGGCTTGAACTCAGGTCCTTCCACTTTCGCTTGACTCTCTTCTTAAGGTTGATCCTCTACCACTTGAGTCATACCTGCAATTCTGACTTGTTTTTCACTAGTTAGAGACAAGAGCCTTGCAGTTTTGTCTGCCTGGCTGGTTTTGAACCTTGATTCCTCAGATCTTACTCTCCTGGGTAACTATTACTGCATTTATGAGCCCTCATACCTGGTTTGTTTTAAATTTGTTTGTTTTAAAATTGTGTTAGTTTTAAATTACTATTAAAAATTAATTTGGTAAGAGGGACAGGGAAAGTTATAGAGAGGGAGTGAGATTGGAATACATTATAAACATGTGGAAAGGTAATGATGAAATTCCCTCTATATAACTAATATAAGCTAATAAAAAATGAAGTCTGAAGTTAGAGGAAGACCAGTTTACTAGCTTTTAGGATAGTGCTATTTTCATTTTGTTATTGCCATGAGACTGGGACTTGAACTCAGTACCTGATGCTTTGTTCATGGGCTGGTGCTCTACCATGATCAGTGCTATTTTTTGAATTTTATTATAAAAGTGATACAGGGCTGTGAAGTTGGCTCAGTGGTAGAGCGCTTGCCTTGCATGCCTGAGGCCCTGGGTTCGATTCCTCAGCACCACATAAGCAAAAAGAAAAAAGCCAGAAGTGGCACTGTGACTCAAGTGGTAGAGCACTAGCCTTGAGCTGAAGAGCTGAGGGACAGTGCCAGGCCCAGAGTTCAGGCCCCACGACTGGACCCCCCCCCCAAAAAAATAAGTAAAAGTGATATACAGAGAGGTTAAAGTTACGTAAGATCAGTGCTATTTTGTATCTTTCCTAAAAAAATAAATTATTGCTTATGTCAAATAACAAGATAACACTACTCCCCCCAAATATTATTAAAATTAATTAATACTCCACAGTGAAGAAGTTCTGGGAACCATCCAGGTATTAAAAAACTCCCATAAGGGAAACATTGGAGATGAGAGATGGTGCATGTGAAGGGAGCTTGTAGTTCATAGCCATCTATTTTAACCAAATGCAACCATTTATAACTTTTATAAAGTTATCACGGTATCTGGGTAGTGAAATTTTCTGCTAGTTTTTTTTTCATAGACTTTTCAGTAGTTCAAGAAAATTTAAGCAGCATTCCTAACTATTTTCCTTCTATAAATAAATGGGTTTGCAGTCGTGGTTGACTGTGCAAACTGAGACACATCCTCTTAGGTGTTTTATGTCTTTGTCTTTTTGCTTCTAACTTTAAATTCATACCACACAGATGCTGAATGTTGTCATACATGTAGATGATACGGTATCATGCCTTGAAGTTTTTTGTTTTTCTTTTTGTTTTTACTAATGATGAATTTATGTTGACCTTTGTTGCTAGAGCATTTACTGGTCTTCTGATCAGAGTAAAGGAATAAGGGCCACACCAGTTTCAGCTGAGGAAGTTTTGACATTTGTGGTCAGACAATTCTGTTTTTTTTCTTTTTCTCATCCTAGGACTTGAACTCAGGGCCGGGGCACTATCTCTCTTTGTGCTCAAGGCTAGTCCTCTACTATTTGAGCCATAATACCACTCCTGGCTTTTTCTGAGTAGCTTATTGGAGATAAGAGTTTCATGGACTTTCCTGCCCAGGCTGGCTTTGAACCTCAATCCTCAGATTTCAGCCTCTGAAGTAGCTAGGATTACAGGTCTTAGCCAGTGCAGATAATTGTTCGTTGTGCAAACCCCCTTGTGCATTTGAAGTATCCTTAATCTGTATCTACTAGTTGTGGCAAGCAAATATATCTCCAGACCTAGCTCCAAGCATTTCCTCATGGCCCCTGGGACAAAATTGTCCTTACTTAAGGCCAACTGATTAACCAGATGTGCTTACTAGTTTCTGACTAAATATAAAGTATAATGAAAGACATGGTGGCACACACCAGTAATTCCTGCATTCCTGAATTTGAGAGGCTGCTCCTGGAAGATCATTAGTTCAAAGTTAGACTAAGCTACAACAGGTCTTAACAAAACAAAATAGAAGAGGGGGAAAAAAAAACGACCATAGAGTGTAGTCTTCCTAGAAGCAGCTAATCTGTTCCTCTCTTTTTCTTCCATTTACATTTCTGCAGGGCGTTTGAACTGGTGGGTTAGTGTGGACCCTACCTGTCAGAGGCTGCTTCCTTTGGCAACTACTGGTGATGGGAACTGCCTCCTGCATGCAGCCTCTCTTGGTGAGTCTTGAAAACGGCCTTCTGCCTCCCTTTAGAAAGGGAACAAATGAATCAGATCTCCTGTCATATTTCATCCAGTTAGCTTGATTCCTGGAAGAAGTGATAATTCACAACAAAGTTGTGTGTGTGTGTGTACACGCACATGTGCATGAGCAGCACAAGGAGAAATGGGAGAGAGCCCTGTCGTGGTTTTTCAGTCTTGTTTAGAGATTGTGGAAAGTATAGGATTTAGCTTAGGCTCTACTCTGTGCTAATTCCTAGGAGTACCCAAAAGCAGTAAGCCAGCAGTACTGGGTGGGTAAATTCTATTTAATAGTTATTCTTTTGATATATAGAAAGGATGTTTTCAGTAATCTTTGTAACACTTATTTAAATTATTCAGCCTATTTACAATTCAGTAAATTATTTTCTCTTAGTTTTTAAAAAGGTCCTTATTTGCCAGTCATCCCTCAAGCTTTAATACTGATGGCTATTAGCTAAACCAATCCTACCTGCTGCTGATTTGTATTTTGGTTTGTTAGACTTGTTCCAGGAGTGAGCACTTCCTGTCAGGAGTCTGTAGGAAATGTTTATATCCCTCACTTCTTAAAGTCCGGATCTCCAGAGTATAAACAGCTTTTCTCCTTCCTTCCTTCCTTCCTTCCTTCCTTCCTTCCTTCCTTCCTTCCTTCCTTCCTTTTTTTCTTTCTTTCTCCCTCTCCCCTTTCCTTTCCTTTCCTTTCCTTTTCCTTTTCCTTTTCCTTTCCTTTCCTTTCCTTTTCCTTTTCCTTTTCCTTTCCTTTCCTTTGCTTTCTTTGCTCTGTCTCTTGCTTCCTCTTCCTTTCCCTTCCCTTAAAAAAACATGTTGTGGCACTAAGGTACCTCTAAGCTGGTGCTCTGCTACTTGAGCCATGCTTTCAGATGATTATTATAGAGAGGGAATCTCTTTTTTTTTTTTTTTTTTTTTTTTTTTGCATAGCCTTGCCTTGAACTGTGATGCTCCAGGTCTCAGCCACCTAGCTAGGATTACAGTTGTGAGCCACCTGTGCCCAGTGGAAATCCTTTCTTGATTAAGTACTTCTCCCCTAGATCACAGCCAGAGTTTCTCTGAACTTGGACTTAGCCTTTCTTCATGCCAGACTGTGTGTATCATATTTAGAGAGGGGCTAGAGATATAGCTTAGTGGTATGATACTTGCCTGGTTTGTGTGAGGCACTGATTTGATCCCTAGCACCACAAAACAACACAAAAAGATTGGAGTTGAGTCAAGGTAATGTGTTTATACCATGCTTTCTTGCTACAGGGATGTGGGGTTTCCACGATCGGGACTTAATGCTGAGGAAAGCTTTATATGCACTGATGGAGAAGGGAGTGGAGAAGGAAGCACTGAAAAGACGCTGGAGGTGGCAGCAAACACAGCAGAATAAAGAGGTGGGAGATCTTGGATGGGAGCGTCTTGTTTCTTAAAGTTACCTAGTTATCTAAGTTACCTAAGGCCAACCAGAAGGAAATATCTCCTGATAGGTAAGACCAGTGTTTTTTCCCATGTAATGCTGAAAACTGTTGAACATGCAGCTAAAGTTGTCTGAGTGCCTTCTGATACACTCATGAGAATTGGTGTGGGAAGCCAGGAGGACCTACAACATTCTAACATTATGTCTGGCACCTGAGAAGTACTCAGTAGCCTTTAGTGGCAGTTATGTATAATGAGATGTAATTCCATCAGAGTTCTTTTTTTTCCTTGTCAAAAGGCTAAATTAAGTGGTGTGCCAGTGGAATACATTTGTAATCCTAGCTACTTAGGAGGCTGGGATCTGAGGATGGTGGTTCAAAGCCAGCCTGGGTATAACAAAAATCCAAGAGACTCTTACCTCTAATTAACCAGCAAAATGCGAGACTGGAATTATGATTCATGTTGTAGAATGTCAGTCATGAGCAAAAAAGCTCAGCCAAGAGCACAAGGCCCAGAGTTCAAGCCCCAGTGTGCATGTGCACTCACACACAGAAATAAAAGGGTAGATTAATTTTAATGTATCTATATATATTATGTACTACATAATATAAAATCATATATTATAATTATTAATATATTATTATATATTTATATATTTTATATATAAATATATTTTTAGTTTCTATAGAAATATAAGTGCATGAATATTTGGATGTACATAACACTTGTTTTTCATATTTTGAGTTTTAGTTTGATTAAAATTTATAAAGCATATCTAATAAATTGAATTTGAATTTTACTGCCCAGGAATTTAACAGATATTGAGGCTATTTGTGTGTGTATATGTATGTGTGTGTGAGAGAGAGAGAGTCAGTCCTAGGGCTTGAACTCAGGACTTGGGTGCTGTCCTAAACTTTTTTTTTACCCCTCTAAGGTAGCACTCTACCACTCCAGCCACAGCTCTATTTCTGGCTTTTTGAGTTTTATTTGAAGTCTTATGGACATTTCTGTCTGGCTGACTTTGAACTGTAATCTTCATATCAGCCTCCTGAGTAGCTAGGATTACAGAACCCCTGGCACCTGGCTTGAGGCTACCTTTTTGTTGTTGTTAGTTGTGGGGTTTGAACTCAGGGCCTGGTCACTGTCCCTTTGTGCTCAAGGCTAGCTCTCTACTACTTGAGCCACTGCACCATTTATGTCCTGTTTCCTTGTGGTTAATTGGAGATTAGAGTCTCAGACTTTCCTGCCCCCAGCTGCCTTTGAACTGTAACCCTTGGATCTCAGCCTCCTGATTAGCTAGGAGTTCAGGCATAAGCCACTGGCACCCAGCTTGAGGCTACTTTTGTTGTTGTTGTTGTTGTTGGTCATGGGGCTTGAACTCTGGGCCTGGGTGCTGTCCCTGCACTCTTCAGCTCAAGGCTAATGCTCTACTACTTGAGCCATAGCACTCCTTCCAGTTTTTTGGTAGTTTGTTGGAGATAAGAGTCTTATGGATTTTTCCTGCCTGGGCTGGCTTTGAACCTCGATCCTCAGATCTCAGCCTCCTGGGTAGCTAAGATTACAGGCATGAGCCACCAGCTCCCGATGAGGCTACTTTTACATAAGGAAGTAGCAATGGATTATTTGTTTGTTCCATCCCCATAACTAGAGTTGGGTAAATGGTTTTCTTTGAGTTTGAAAGTCTTATTGAAACTCAGCCTCAGCTATTTCATGTATTTTTTTTTGATACATCTGCTTTCATCTTCTCATGGCAGAGTTGTGAAGTAACATAGATTTGTAGCACCTAAATATTTATTATCTGGCTCTTTACAGAAAAGGTGGCTGATCCCTTCAACAAAATAATAGGCCCTACCCTACCAGAGGTGTGGCTCAAATGGTAGAGGCTATTGACAAGCAAGCTGAGTGTATGTATACATGCATGAAAGGACCTGAGTTCAGCCCTAATACTGAAAAAAAAGAAAAAGAAAAAAGAAATACATGCTTATAGAGTGGCTAGTAAAAGAGAAATAAATTTATTTTGTGGGCTTAGCATGGTGCAAGTTCCATACTAGAAATGTGGCCTACTGAATTGTTTTAGCTTAGCCTTTGATAACATCTGGGATTCCACCTTAGGAATGAAAATGGAAAGAAGAGGTAATGGACAGAGGAGGTCTTTTAGTTTCCTAGAATCAACTAAATTAGTTTTGATTTCCTGGGCCTCCTTCTGTGTTGAGATTGATGGCAAAGCCTAGTATTTTCTAAAATGATGTAGCTAGAATCGTTTGCCACCTAGTGGCTGCTGTGTGTATTAAAACACGAATCAGAAACATGAAAGGAAAGAGGAAGGGTCAGATCCTCTAGGATATGTGTATCAAAGTGACCAGAGCTGTGCATAATAACCTGTGCATTGTTATTTTTACTTCTAAATAAGTCTATTATAGCATTTTACAAACTGAAAATAGCTTGGTCTTTTTTTAGTTGCTAAAGTAAAACATGCTAACAGTAGCTGTTCAATTCCCATTAAATATGTTCTTGACATGCCCCTTATGGTCCTTCTTTTGCTCTGTCAGCGTTTATTCAAGTCGTGTAAGCACATTTAAACACCCAAATAGTCAAGAACACAATGTATATTCTACAAAACTAAGTAGACTGAGGGAAGGGGTGAATAGAAGAGGGATGGGTGAGGATGTTGAAAGGGGCGATATGAATCAAGATAAATTGTATTCATAAATGACTTTGTTAAATAGCAGTTTATTTGTACAACTACTTAAGGATAATAATAGAAAAACATTAATGTAAACCGAGTAAATAAGGCAAACTTGTCTACCAATCATCATATGCATCCTTAAGCCCATTCATATTTATTTATTTATATGTATTTTTTCTTGTGCCAGTACTAGAGCTTGAACTTACGGCCTGGGTGCTGTCCTTTAGCTTGTTTGCTCAAGGATGGCTCTCTACCACTTGAGCCACACCTCTACTTCCAGCTTTTTGCTGGTTAATTGGAGATAAGAGTCTCCTAGACAATCTTCATATCTCAGCCTTCTGAGTTTCCATAATAACAGGAGTGAGCCCTCTTTCCCAGCAAACCTGGGCTCCGGTGGCTCACACCTGTAATCCTAGCTACTCAGAAGGCTGAGTAGCCAGCCTGGGCAGGAAAGTCCATGAGACTCTTATCTCCAGTAAAGCACTAGAAAACCAGAAGTGGAACTGTGGCTCAAGTGGTAGAGTGCTCGCCTTGAGCTGAAGAGCGCAAGGACAGTGCACAAGCCCAGAGTTCAAGCCCCATGACCAACCCCCCCAAAAATTATAGTATCACTTGGCACATATTTATTCATTACTGATCACATAATATACACAGAGTATATTGCATAAAACATAATCCTGGCTCTTAAAGGCAGAATAAGAGGTAGGCCTATAAAGAGATGGCCTATAAATACATGATTGCAACCACCAAAGGTAACAGGTATGACTTCTATAATAGAAAACTTTGTGTAGTACGTGGGAAGGGAAGGCACAAAGGAAGGAGTGGCTGACTTACTATAGAAAGATTTAAGAAAGACTTCATAAAAGAGTAACATTTGAATTTTGTCTTGAAAGTTATAACATAAAGTTGTTTGCCAGATGAATAGTGAATGAGTTGCTCTAGGCCTATGCCTAGACTTATGACATATGAGTATGCATAGACTTATGACAAATGTTCAGAGGTACAAAATAACATAGTACATGTAAAGGGCCACTACTAAATTAAGGGGTTATCAGAGAGGAGAGATGGGTAGAGGCCAGGAAGTGGGTTTTGTATATAATGAGTAGGAGTTTGGGTTATATCTGAGGAAATTGAGGTTCTTAGAAGAGCTACTGGCAGGAAGTAAACAGCATCAGATTTAAATTTTACAAAAGCATTTTCAGTAACACTGTAGAAAATGAATCAAAAGACTGATGTCCACAAGTAGCAAAACCAGTTAAAGAAACACTGTAGCAATTCATACTTACATACTAGTTTTGTTGTACTGTGGTTTGAACTCAGTCTTATCTCCTGAACTAGTTCTTGCCTAATAATTATTGACTGAAAGGATCCAGATATAGGCTGGGTGAAAGGAAGAATAGAATACCAGATAACTCTCTGGTTTCTAGTTAGGGTGTTTGGATGATTGTTGCTTCTATTTACTAAGGTAGGACTATGAAAAGAAGAATGAAGAGAAGAATGAATTTGACTATAGAGTTTGAGGTCACCCCAGTAGGTAACAGTGTTCAATAGGCAGCTGGATCTGTGAACATAGAAATTAAGAGGGGATTTCAGTCATGAACATAGAGATAAATAGACAAGATTATGGCAACCAAGAGATCACCCAGAGGGCAAGCAAGGCTAAAACAATTGGCACAATTTGAATTTTGTGGAGAGTAGAGACAGTTTAGAAAAATAAAGAGAAAGCAGTGCTATGGAAACTAAAGACAAGAATGTCACTTACCATATGAAAGTTAAAAAGATGAGACTCAAAGAGTGCAATGAATTAGTTAATTTGAAGGTCACTGTCCTTTGACAGAGTCAGTTAGGTGAAGTTGTATGTGGAGGTAGGGCAGTAGTGTGGAGAGCAGAGACAAGTCAGATTATGGTGAGTCAAAAAAAGAACAGAAGATAAGGAAGTGTGAGAAAGGTCATAGTCTGTTCTATGGATCTTGACGAGGAGAGGGAAAAAGAGACTTGGCTTTGTAATATAAGTGTAAGCCAAGTGCTAAGACAATAGTCAAGTAACAGAGAGTGAGTTAGAATGGACCCTGACTTTAGAGTCTAACCTCTAATTGTTTAATGTCCCCTTTCATTATTGCATGTCTTCCACAGTCAGGACTGGTATACACAGAGGACGAATGGCAAAAGGAATGGAATGAATTGATAAAGCTTGCTTCAAGTGAACCTCGAATGCATCTAGGTACCAACGGAGCCAATGGTGGTGGGTAAGTATGGTTAAGTTGGGGAGCAGGAAATTCCTCATCTTCATAGAGCCTTCACTGGGCTATAAGATCTCCCACAATGTAGCATCCCCAGAGCTCTGAGTTAAGAGGATGTTGGAAGGAGAGAGAGGAGCCATGGCAAAGGCACAGAAGTATACATGAGAACAGAACACACTGGGAACGCCTAGTTAATTGGTTTTGTCTGAGTGGCACAAAATGATAGATGAAACTTGGAAACCCACTTTTTTTTTTTTTTTTTTGCTGGTCCCAGGGCTTGAACTCAGGGTTTGGGCACTATCCTTGAGTTTCTTTTGCTTAAAGCTAGTGCTCTTCCACTTGAGCCACAACTCCACTTCTGGCTTTTTTGGTGAGTTATTTGGAGATCAGAGTGTCACAGACTTTCCTGCCAGGGGTGGCTTCAAATAGTGATCCTTAAATCTCAGCCTCCTGAGTAGCTAGGATCATAGGCATGATCCACTGGCATCCAAAGAGTAACCTACATTTTTGTGTACCATACTAATGTTTCTCTTATACCATATTAAGGAATTATATTGCATTTTATTTATACTGTAGGAAACTGCACGACAAATGACTCAATAGCATCAGTAAATAAATAAAAAAGAAAATAAAAGAGGACAGGGACATTAATGAAACATATCAACCAAGTAGAATGTGTGGGCACTATAAGGGAAATGTGAAAAATGTTTACATGGTTTGATTATTGTTACTTTTTTTTTTTTGTAATGGTCCTGGGCCTGGGCACTGTCCTTGAGCTTTTTAGCTCAGGGCTGGCACTCTACCACTTGAGCTACATCTCCACTTCTAGCTTTCCAGCTTTTTGATGGTTAATTGAAGATAAACATCTCAGACTTTCTTACCCAGGCTGGCTTCAGATCTCAGCTATTACAGACATATGCCAATGGTGCCTAGCTTATTGTTAATTTTTTTTTTAAGTTGTGGTTTAAAAAAAAAGTGTGTGTGTGTGTGTGTGCGCGCGCGCGCGCGTGCTGGTATTGGAGATTGAGCTCAGGGCCTTGCCCTCTCACTGGCACTCTATCAATGTGAGTCACAATACCACTTCCAGCTTTTTGCTGGTTCATTGAAGATAATAAGCTCACAGTAATTATTCTTGAATGAGGAAGTTACTCTTGAAGGGTACATAAGAAAGGAGTTTTGGAGTTGTTTTTGTAAGACATCATGAGTGGGGCTGGGAAGGTGGCTCAGTGGTAGAGTGCTTGCCTTGCATGCATGAGGCCCTAGGTTTGATTCCTCAGCACCACACAAGCAGTAAAAGCAGGAAGTGGCACTGTAGCTCAAATGGTAGAGCACTAGCCTTGAGCTGAAGAGCAGAGGGACAAGTACCCAGGCCCAGTCAGGCCCACGACCGACAAAAAAAAAAAAAGATACCATGAGTGTGTTGTATGGTGTGGTTGTGGTTTGGATAATCCAGATGAAGCTGTGCAGTTGTATATTACTGGATAAAGAGAACTGGAGGAGGTTTTTGAGCAGGGAGAATATGAAGAGATAGGGTTTACATCTGATTCCTAATTCCATTTCAATTCCAGAGCTTCCAAATCTCTCTTCTTGTGTTTTCCTGTTTATGAAGAAGTAGAAACAATCATGATAACATAAAATAATCAGCTATGTTAGTGGCAGTCTTAAGATTGGACAACCAAAGATATTCTTTTCCCTCTCTTGAGATCTGGTCTTCATGGCTTTCTTGTTTTCTTCCCTCTCCATTTTGCTGCCCGCCCTCCACTCTTCTCTCTTGTACCTGTAGGGTAGAGAGTTCCGAGGAGCCTGTATATGAGAGCCTAGAAGAGTTCCACGTCTTTGTTCTTGCTCATGTGCTTCGGAGACCCATAGTGGTCGTGGCAGACACCATGCTGAGGGATTCTGGTGGGGAAGGTGAGTCAGCCAGTCATCACGCTACACCAAGCTCTGTCACTTGCAAAGCCTTGGCTTAACCCTTGGGAGGAGGACAGGAAAGGGGATATTTAGACATTTGGGCGGAAAAAGAGGGAAAGATAATTCTCAAGTGATTTAGAGTAATTGGAATTAACTGACAAGACTTCTTTTAAAAAAAATTTTTTTTTTTAGATTTATTTATGTGGTTCTGAGGAATTAAACCCAGGGCCTTATGCATGCTAGGCAGGCACTCTACCACTAGGCCACATTCTCAGCCAACATTTTATTCTTAATAAAGAATCATTAAACAAGTTGGAATGAAAGGGGGAAGTCAGATGACAGAATGAGATGGGGTCTGAATAATCTTCATGGTTTCCCACAGCATTTGCCCCCATTCCCTTTGGAGGGATCTACCTGCCCTTGGAAGCTCCTGCCAGCCAATGTCACCGATCCCCTCTGGTGCTTGCCTACGATCAGGCCCACTTTTCTGCACTTGTGTCCATGGAGCAGAAGGAGAATGCCAAGGAACAAGGTGTGAATCCATTGTCTGTGTCTCCGTGGCCTTATGGTCTACAGTATTTTCACTTGAAAGAATAGAAATAAGAGCTAATGAAAAAGGAAAGAATTCAGGAACATGCAAACCCAGGCAATGCATGTTTTACTAAGCTATATGATGAAAACAATTTTTTTTAATAAAAAAGGATTTGGGGGAAAAACATAGTCTGTATTCCTTGTTCCGGGGCAAATATTAAGGTCATAAAGCCTTCTCAATGGTGTCTTGTTTTGTTTGTCTTTTGTCTTCATGACTTTGAATTCTCTGAATGCACATAATTGGCAAGAATGTCACGAGACACTGACTGGCAGGGAGTTGTGGAGGGTTAGTAATCGAAATTTCATGCTTGATGTCAGAAAACGACTAGGCTATTTTTTTTTGTGTTTCTGTTTTGTTTTTCCTAGTTCTGGGGCTTGAACTCTGGGCCTAGGCACCGTCCACCAGCTTTTGTGCTCAATGCTAGCACTCTACCACTTCAGCTACAGCTCCACTTCTGGTTTTTTGGTTTATTGGAGTCTAACAGCTTTTTCTGCCCAGGTTAGCTTTGAATTGCAGTCCTCAGATTTCAGCCTCCTGAGTAGTTAGGATTACAGATGTGACCACCAGTGGCTACCACTCGCTTAGCTTTTTTTTTTTTTTTAATGTCAGGAGTAAGTCAAATATAAGAACTGAGAAGTGACTACAAGTAGACCTGTTTTAGTGTTGACAATTATGTTTAGTTGAGTTCTTCCTTCCTCAAGGAGACTTCTTGACAGCATGTGTTGTTTTTTTTTCTTCCGCAGCTGTAATCCCACTCACAGATTCGGAGCATAAGCTGCTTCCCTTGCACTTTGCTGTGGACCCAGGCAAGGCCTGGGAGTGGGGAAAAGATGACAATGACAATGTCCGATTGGCCAGGTAAGGCAAGCCTCGCCTCTCCTTCTGCTTTGTAGCTTAGCTCTTTTTTTTTTTTTTTTTTTTTTTTTACCGACAGTGGCTATTTCCCAGGGAATTTTTCTTCAGCCCAGAGGCAAGACAATTACATCCTAACTCCAGTTTCTTTGGGGAAATGGAGAAGTGGAAGAAGATTGGACACCAAGATTCTTGGATCTTGCAGCTACTTTGTGTGGGAGATGGGAAGCCTGAAATCTCAGCTTCTTCTTTCCTTACAGTAGGGAAGTGTTCCTGCGCGCGCGCACACACACACACACACACACACACACACACACACACACGCACACGCACATGCACACGCACACACACACACACACGCACATGCACACTCTACAATCCCCAAACAGAAAACCTAGACACTCAAAACATACTTTTTGGCCTAGTGAGGAAGAGTCTTGTTTTTGTTTTGTTTCTGTGGTATTGGGGTTGGAATTCAGGGCCTCTCACTTGGTAGGCAGGCTGTCTACAATATGAACCATGCCAAAGCCCAAAAGGAGTTTATATAGTCCACTAAAATAGTTTGCTGTCGTTTTTTGCCTTTTTGGAGTTTCTCCATAATGGACTTCCCCCATCCTCCCTTCCTATAGGCTGTAGAGCTAAGTCTACCTTCCTTCCTCCATAGCTTCCCTTAGGGAGAACATAGGAATGTAAAAGTTCACCTCTTCTTACACAGGGCCTCCTTCTTTTGGCTTCTTTGGGTGCTGACTTATGGCTGGTTAAAAATACGTTCTCAATGATCAAAATCTCCTAAATGATGCTTAAAACAGCCACAGTGCCACTTCTGCCTTTTTCTGAGAAGTTTCTTGGAGATAAGCATCTCAGGCACTTTCCTGCCTGGGCTGGTTTCAAACTGCCGTCTTCAGATCTCAGCCTCCCGAGTAGTTATGATAACAGGTGTGACTACCAGTGCCCAGCTCTGTACAGCATTTTCCAGCCCCTTCTAAGCACTGTTTTAATGCCTCAGGACAGATACTATTATCAGAACTCATTATCAACTCCAGCTGGGTTTCAGAGAGTTGAAATGACTTGCTAAGGTCATAAAGCTCAGCAATTGATGAAGCTGTATAATTCAGACCCAACTCCTGTAGTATCCTTAGCCACATGGCCCTATCTTGACTTCCCAAATATATTTGACTACTTTGCTTTTAAAATATCACAGTATTTTTTTTTTCTGGTTCACAGTGTAATTCTATCCCTGGAGGTAAAATTGCATCTACTACATAGCTACATGAATGTGAAGTGGATCCCTGTCTCCTCTGATGCACAGGTGACAACTGTCCCCACCCTACCCTTGTGTGTCCTCACCTTCAGCAACAAGAAGAAGGAGATCTGGTGGGGCTTGATCTCTCAATTTGTTCTCCATGGTAGCTAATGGACCAAGGGCTGGGATAGCTGGAAGATGTTGGATTGGTTCCAAAGAATACTTCTTCCTGGACTTTTTGATGAACTTCAGATGTTCCATGCTATTATAGATAGGTCACTATTTGAGGTGCCATAAGGTGACAGAATATCTTAAGAGTTCCTGATCCCATGAGTTTTGAGCTAGAACTAGAACACAGGAATGAGGGCAAATCTGCAAACTCCATACTGCTGCAAGTGTAAAATTTGAGGGTGTACAACAGTTAAGCTTGGGTTGGTGGTAGTTCATTAAGACTTCCTTGAGATTAATTTTGAGCAGAGTTGGAAATAGACAAATTTATAATAAGGACGCTGGTATCTATTAAATAGTTTTCCTACTTACCCAATAGCTGTGTGTAGTATGCTTGTGCCTTCATCCGAAGAGCAGTCAGGCTTTGTTTGGTATCTCCATATTAGAAGGGAGAGGAATTGGCATGGATGAGATGGAAGGCATTAGATACGGTTTTCCTTGGCCCTTGAGAGATGACTGGAGCCAGAAATGACAGTGGCTTTCTGGGTGGCACTTCTCTCACCATGGCAACAGCCCTCCTCTGAAGCAGGGCAGTTACTCCAAGGATGCTTACCACCCTTCCCCATGTAGCTAATTCTATGGCATTGGTGGCAGGGAACCTTGTGATCTGCTGGAAGTCTCGGAGGACTTCCCCAGGCTATACCAAAGGGATATCTGTGTCTTCTTCTCTTTCAGGCTCCTCTGGCCCAGCCTGAGTCCCCCACAGCCTCAGCTGGAGATGAGCCCCGATCCACTCCCGAGTCTGGTGAATCAGACAAGGAGTCAGTAGGCAGTGGTTCTACCGGCAATGAGGGCAGCAAGCGGAAGGACAAGTCAAAGCGAGACCGGGAGAAGGACAAGAAGAGAGCCGATTCTGTGGCTAACAAACTGGGAAGCTTTGGCAAAACCTTGGGCAGCAAGCTGAAGAAGAACATGGGCGGCCTGATGCACAGCAAGGGCTCTAAGCCTGGAGGGGTGGGGAGCGGGTCGGGAATAAGCAGTGGCACTGAAACACTGGAGAAAAAGAAGAAAAACTCACTGAAGAGCTGGAAGGGTGGCAAGGAGGAGGCTGCTGGGGATGGGCCTCTATCGGAGAAGCTCACATCCGAGTCAATTGGGAATGGAGGGAGCAAGTATAGCCAGGAGGTTATGCAAAGCCTGAGCATTATGCGGATTGCAATGCAAGGGGAGGGAAAGTTTATTTTTGTTGGAACCCTGAAGATGGGTCACCGCCACCAATATCAGGAGGAAATGATCCAGCGCTACCTTTCTGATGCCGAGGAGAGGTTCCTGGCAGAGCAGAAGCAGAAAGAGGCAGAGAGAAAGATCATGAATGGAGGGTTAGGTAGTGGGCCTCCTCCAGCCAAAAAACCAGAGCCAGATGGTGGGGAGGAGCAGCTGACTGCCCCCTCAGAGTCCAAGGCAATGGCCTTCTCTACTGGCTACCCTGGGGGCTTCACTATCCCTCGCCCTGCTGGGGGCGGAGTCCACTGCCAGGAACCCAGGAGGCAGTTGGCAGGGGGTCCATGTGGGGGAGGCCTGCCACCCTATGCCACCTTCCCCAGACAGTGCCCTCCTGGGCGACCCTATGCCCCCCAGGACAACATCTCTTCTCTGGAGCCAGGCAAGGATGGAGTTCACAGGGGTGCATTGCTACCACCCCCCTTCCGCGTGGCTGATTCCTATAGCAACGGCTACAGAGAGCCCCCTGAGCCAGACGGATGGTCTGGAGGTCCCCGGGGGCTTCCCCCAGCCCAGACCAAATGTAAACAACCGAGCTGCAGCTTCTACGGACACCCTGAGACAAACAACTTCTGCTCTTGCTGTTACAGGGAAGAACTGAGAAGGAGGGAGTGTGAGCCCAGCGGGGAGCTGCTGGTGCACAGGTTCTGAATGGGTAGAACCTTGGAGGGCAAGGGGCTTAACAAAGAAAGATCAGCTCAACTCATTGGCTTATCAAGACCCAGCCCCGGTGTTGATGGGGCAAATGCAGAAATGTATGTGGAAGCCTGGTTGGAAACTTTTACATGTGTGTGCGCTGGAGTGCTGCCAGACTGGCAAGAGCAGGACAGGGCTGGATGGTGCCCAAAGGGCTGTACTATTCCTTTGCAGAGCTGGACTTGATGGGACTAAGGAGATACAATGATGGAGAGATGTTGATTCTCTTAACCCTTTGGGTCCCATCCCAGAACCTAAGGGAAAGTAGTAAGGGAATGTTTGGTGTGTGTGGGTGGGAGGTGGGCAGATATCTTGGGGAAGAACAGGTAAAGGAGGCTCAGTGGATTAAAGAGAAAAAAATTATAAGCAGACCAAAGTTCTTTTAGGTTGGAAAAAAGCCCAGGGTAGTGGAGTTGGAAGTGTGGAGGGAAACTGAGACATTGGACACATTTGCTATTGATTGGAATTAAGGTAGATATTAAGGTTGGATACATTTTTTTTTCCTCCTGAAGCATCTGTAAAGACAAAGCAATAATCTGTGCTCTTGGGTACTTGTTAGGAAGAAGATAGTCTTTAAATCCCTATTTATGGAGAAAGGAAATAGAGGAACTTAAAAGGGGATTTTTTTTTTCCTTTTAAGTTTTCTTTTCTTCTAAATAGTCATTTGTTATCCATTCTAGTTTAAGAGGAGATTGCTGATTGCCCCCTATCTTTTCCTCATCCTTTTTGAGGACTGCGCTCAAGCTAAGAAGGTGTAATTTTAAAGAGAGAGAAGGGCTAGGAATGTGGCTTAGTGGTAGAGTGCTTGCCTAGCATGCATGAAACCCTAGGTTTGATTCCTCAGTACCATATAAACAGAAAACGCCAGAAGTGGTGCTGTGGCTCAAGTGGTAGAGTGCTAGCCTTGAGCAAAAAGAAGCTCAGGGACAGTACCCAGGCCTTGAGTTCAAGCCCCAGGACTGGCAGGGAGAAAGAGAGAGAGAGAGAGAGACTTTAATTTTATTTAAAAGCAAACAAACAAAAACATTCCCTCTGGGAAAGGGAAGTGATAGGAAGAGCAGCTGTGTGTGTTGAATTTTCTTCAGGTGAATGGGTGCCTAGTGATCTATTTTTTAACTACTTAGCAATAACCACATGGGGTCTGAGTGCACTTAGGGAAGGGCAGACATTTGGCCTGACTGTTTCAAACAAAAACCAAAAACCTACCAAGCACTACCATCCTCTGCTGCTGTTTTCTGTAGAAAGCAACTTATTTTATTGACTAATTTTTTAAGTAAAAGAAACAAAAGGACCCCAACAAAAATACATTTAAAAATTAATTGCTATTTTTTTTTTCCTATTTAAGAGATTCTTTCTCCTTCCTCTCTACTTATGGAGAATGGACTTAACATCCTGGCTTCTTTTGTTAAGCCAAAACTGACCTTAATCTGTGGTTAGTTTATTAAAATAATAATAAAATACTTTGTAAGAAGTGATATTTTTGATATTAGGAATGATGTTGAAACATGGGGAAGGGGGCTAGGGGCAATTTATAAAGGTAAGTAGAGAAATCTATTTTAGTGAACTATAACCACAGATCACAGATTAGTCCCAGTGAGTTCATCTGCCTTTGGATTTCTCCCTTTCCCTGACCCAAGCCTTTTCTCCAGGGAGTTGGAGTGGGGATACAGACACAGAAGGGAGGAACTCTTGCATTTTGCACAAAGCACAAATCTGGACAGCCTATACTCTGGCCAGAGCCGTTACTAAGAGCTTTAAACCAGAGGACTAATACTGGGCCAATTTTCTTGTTTATATTTTTCTGGGGAAAAATATCATCTATGCAATTGTAGACACTCCTGGGTACATATGAAGAAGGGGAGTAAGTGTACTGAAGTATCCAGAATGTTAATTGGGGCTGTTTGTTGTATATTAGGGTTTTGCTGTTGAGGTATGCACCAGCACCTGTCTAGTAGAATGTAATCATTGCCCCTATCTGATCTAAGGCGTGTGTGTGTGCGTGTGTGTGTGTGTGTGTGTGTGTGTGTGTGTGTCTGTGTGTGTGTGTGTCTGTGTGTATGTCTGTCTGTTTGCAGACTCTTGTTTGCATACACTCCTTCAGCCCCATACAGAAAGTTTTCATCCTATTTCCCGTAATCACAAAGCAAGTCAAGACTTCCTCCTCATTGGAACGATTCTGTCTAGAAAGGTTTCTTTCTCTTCAGTGAACTCAAAAGCCATTTATTTTCCAAACTTGTTGGTCTGTTGATTTGATCATTTCCCATGGGTATTCCTAGGCTTTTATTTTAAAGAAGCCATAGGTTCCAAGGAGGAGGCTTATATATTTCAGGATAGGGCAGGAACCTAGTATGAAAAGCACGTGGGTTTACAATTTAAAAGTCTACTCAGTAATCGATCATTTTTAATTCATTATTTAACAAATTAATACTAAAAGCCTATGTTGAACAAAATATCAAAATCTTAGGATCTGACAGGACCAGGCTTTGGATGAGGGAAATGAGGCTGGATGGAGCAAGTATGGGGATGGATCTTGTCTTTATTTAAAATCTGGGGTTGGACATGTCAAATTGACAAATTGTTAAATTGTACAACTTAAAGATAATTTTTTTTAAAGACAAAACTTTGGGCTGGAGACATGGCTCCAAGTGGAAGAGCATCTGCCTTTACAGCACGAGGCTCCAAATTCAAGCCCCAATACTGCCAAAACAAAAAAACTGGTATGTTGTTCAGCATGAGGTTTTTTAGCATTAACTTTTGCTTAAAAAAATACTGTATCAAAATAGTATTTGTCTTGGTTCCTGGGTTTTTAAGTACTCCAATTTCGTGACCAGGTGAGAGCATTGTTCACCTCACCCAAGTCATGTCCTTGTTTCTGGAGTTAGAACAACACTGATGAGCCACCCGGTGAGCCTCCATTGCCTACCCCACACCGGACACCCTGTGAGTCAAACCATACCCTGAGTTTGCACAGCTTGCCTCTTTCTCCTGTAGGCCTCCATATCATAGGATGCTGGCCAGGACCAATAGGAATGGAAACATTGGATTTTCCCAGAGAATAAAACCCAGAAATTTGATTCTCCACTGGACTGCCGTGTTTGGATTTGATCTGTTAATAGATTCTAGTTAATATGTGTTTTTAAGACAACAAATGAACAAAATCAAAAAACCGTGTTATCCTGTCCTGCTTGTTTTTATTTCTAAATTAGCCAATCCCAATTCCCTTTGCTCTTTTCAAAGAGAAAAAGATGGAAATTCTGGGGAAGGTTTCTAGGAGTAAATTTGGTATAGTTTTTATTAAGGATTCCTTTTTACTTGAGAAGGTTAGTAAGGCACTGAGAAACCTCTTAAGTCTATGGACAAGGAACCCAGAGATCACAAGCACATGCGCTCACACACACACACACACAGAGGATTTTTATAAATGGGATAGTAAAGTTCATTTTGCTGTATCTTAGGGTTTGGGTGGCATGGGTGTTAAGAATGTAATGCCTAGGAAATGAAGACAGACTACGATTGGTTTGTGGTATTTGGGGAAGATGAGAGGGTGAATAGGAAAGCCCATGCAATTACTGTGTTGGAGTGAAAGGGAGTGGAGAGACTTAAACAGGCTGCACTGAAATGAGCAAAAATTCTTTGGTATAGGAAGGGGATGTGAATGAAGGGGGAAGATAAGACCCCTGTACCCTAGGTGAGGTTTGACATCTTTCAGGCTTAAAATTTAAGTGTCCTTGGTTTCTTTAACCCAGGGCATCTGGGGTACCTACTGATTTTTTTTCTTTTAAGTCAGTATTGCCTTCCAAATGGCACTATATACTGAAAATCACTCCCTTAACTAACCCAGGCTGGTTTTATGGAAAGTTACAAGAATCAACTAAAATCTTTTCCCTCACACTGATTTTCTTTTCTTGGTGCTAGTACTGGAGCTTGAACTCAGGACCACATACTCCCACTGAGCTGGGCTGCCACTCAAGGTTGGTGCTCTACTGCTTGACTCTAGTTCTGGCTTTTTGCCGGTTAACTGAAGGTTAAGAGTTGGCTTTGAACCCAGATCTTAGCCCCCTAAGTAACTAGACTAGATGTGAGCCACTGGCTCCCACTTACATACTGGCATTTATCGCTAAAATGTATTTCCAAGCATGAGTGGCTCACACCTGTGATCCTAGCTAGTCAGGAGGCTGAGATCTGAGAATTGTGGTTCAAAGCCAGCCCCGGACAGGAAGTCCACGAGACTCTTATTTCCAATTAAATACCAAAAATGCCAGAAGTAGAGCTGTGGCTCAATTGGTAGAGCCCTAGCCTAAGCACAAAAACACAGGGACAGTACCCAGGCCTGAGTTCAAGCCCCAGAACCAGCACTATATAGATTAAAAGAGCTGAAGGCACGGCTCAAGTAAGTGGTAGAGCAGCACCTGCCTATCAAGTACATGGCTCTCAGTTCATACTCATATAACCAATGAAAGATTCAGTCTCTTTAAGGACTATGAAATGGTGTTAAAAATCAGCATTATGGAGGGCTTTAAAATGGAAGTCCTTCCCTTTCCTGTAGGCTGTTTCTTAAAACACACCCACAGACTAGTGACATTAAAATTAACAATGACTTCCTGTATTATATTTAGACTATATGGTGCCCGAAAGAAAGGAACAGACAGGTTTTCTGGGACTTCTAAGAAGCTAGCTCTTGCTACTCTTATCCTTTTAACCATGGTTCAAGGTTACAGTAACCTTTTTTTTCCCCCTTAATAAAGAGCATTTCAGAGATGTATGAGTCGCTCAGACACCTCTGTGATCTGTAATCTGTCCTCTTCTTTCTCCAAGGAGGCAGTGTCCTAGCCACACAGCCTGGCCTGAAATCACCTGCTCCCTAGATTTTTCTAATTTTTTCTCCCTTCCAACTGCAGAGTCAATGAGTCATACAAGCACTCTGTCTTGTTTGCTTTGCAGACACCCAGTCTGAAAATCATAGGGTATTTTGCCCCTATGTGCTCAATCTGATCAACAAACTATTCTCTTGTCTCCAAGTAGACTCTGTGGGTGCCACCTCTCCTCATTGGCAAGTGGGTAAGGGGCAGTAGAAAAGAGCAACGGAGGCTGGCTGAGGGAGTGGGGGTGGGAAGAAACTTTGGCCTCCTTCAATGCTTATAACTGGATCCGTGAGTCATCTAGTGAGTCACTCAGCTCCACCCCCCTCCTCAGGCTGCTCCTCCCAGCAGCCTTCACTCCTGGCACAAACCTGCAACCAGAGCAAAATTCTGAAAATGGAAAAATCTGATGCAGTCCCTTGCCTCTCCACCCTTCCTCTTATCCAGTGAGCTTCTGGGTTTGTGTTCGGGGTGGTGAGAGGTAGTCTGCCTGTGACGACCCTCAGCTGCTCCCCACCCCCACCTTTTGCATTCCTGGTTAGGTGCTGATCCAAGTCACTCAATTGCTCTGATTTCCCTTCATTTCCATGATCCTCCTCCTCCTCCTCCTCCTCCTCCTCCTCCTCCTCCTCCTCCTCCTCCTCCTCCTCCTCCTCCTCCTCCTCCTCCTCCTCCTCCTCCTCTTCTTCTTCTTCTTCTTCTTCTTCTTCTTCTTCTTCTTCTTCTTCTTCTCCTTCTTCTTCTCCTTCTTCTTCTGTATTCCTCTGCTGCTCTCATACCTGCAGGTATTAAAGAATAGAAGGAGTTTGGAACAAAAAGTGATACAGGGAAGGAAAGGGGTTGATGGCTTTAAAACTGGTACCTACCTCTTCCTATGCTCTTATTACAATAGACCTTGAGAAATATCTTTTCTCCCTAAGAGGTTGAGGTCCATGGAATGTGGTGATGCTCAGTAGCTTTTGGGACTTGGAGAATCCGGTTTTTGGGGCCCTTTCCTAGCAGGTGTAAGCCTGCCTTTTCCAGACTGTCTCCCAATACCTTCACTATTTCCATAGTTGCAGCCAAACAAGGAACTTTTAAAGCTGAGGCTGCAGGGTGTGTGCGTGGAGGGGAGGGAGGGGCACCTTGAAATGTCACTTTGGAGAACTGGGTCCCCACCTTAGTATTGTTGCCTCTGTACAGACTCAGTAACAATAAAACAGCTGCTCATTAACTCCTCTTATCTTGCATTCTGTTTTCTATTTTGTGTCTGAATAGATTTGTGCATTTCTGCCCCCAGTCACCCTCAGCTGTCTGGCTTTCATTTGCCTCTGAGCCCCCTTCCTCATCCTTGCTTCTTGGGGTTGCTGGGGGGAGGGGGAGGAGGTTGAGCCTTTGACTGCAGGCGCTGTGTGGAGGTTTCTAGCCCTGGGCTTTGGCAGACTTGACTTGAATCATTCATTTGGTGATCAGATGTCTGGGCTAGAGGTGGAGTCAAGTACCTATTATGGTCAATTGTTGGTGCTGGAGGGGGGAGGTGCGCCTAGTTAGGGTGCTACAGGAAAGATTAAGTGGTAAAAGTCTTCCCCCGCAGGCCTACCCCTAGGATCTAAACCCAAATTTCCCTGGCTGAGTCTACTGCCTGTGACTCACCTCTCCCTACTTCCCTTTGCCTTCACCGGAGACATTTTGCTCTCAGGAAAAGCACATGCAAAAAACTTCAACTAGCCCTTTCTCAATTCTCAAACCTCCCCTGGCAAGAATTTCTGAGGTCCAATTCTCAATTTACTTCCCCTTCCCAGCCACTTTTGTCAGATTTAGGAGAAGAGGAAATGAAGAGGCCTGAACTATTTTGCATTCCTCTCTCCCTCCCCTCCTTTAGAAAGACTCATAAAATATCTGAACCTCGAGTGTTTTGCTTATTTACAGTCTGGAGCAGTAGCTCAAATGATTCCAGTTTAATCGCCTCCCTCAAGCAGTTACCAATACCCTTGAGCAGGAAGAGACTAGAAAGTAGACTTGGGGTAAAGAGTCTGGGTATTTATGTCTCCGTTGCTCATTCCATTTCCCCCACCCCCAGGCTCCTCCTCTGAACTTTAAAAAAAAAAAAAAATGTGTGTCTTCTCCTTTAAGGGGCTGGGCATCTCTCCCGCCCTCTCCAGAGTCGACTAAAGTTTCTGGGGAACCTACTCAGACGAGGCAGGGCATACCTTTCCTAAGACCCCCAGTTGTGCACCTCAAATGCTCCTGTTCCTTGGGTCCTCCCTCCTGCCCCAAACTTTTTCTTTACTACAAGATTCAGACTCTCCCCAGAAGGACTGAAGCATCCTTGAGGTTTTCCATCCTTGACTGCTCCATCTCCGGATGGAGGCAGAGAGATGTGGTGGGGGGGTCGGGGCCAGAGTTTCAACATTGCCCCCCAGCGGGAGGAACCAGAGATGGGGGTAAGGAGAAGGAATCGGGGTGGCTGGGCAGGGGGCATGGATGGGGATGCTATGCAGATAACAGGAAAGGACGGGATCGAGGGAGGAGGGTGTGTCTCGCAACTGTGGCTGCAGCTTGGGCTGCTTTTTTACTGTCTCAAGTTCGTGGTCTCATTATCCATTAACCAGCCCCTCCCTCTCGTGTCTGCCAACCCTGGTCCTGAGCTTCCCCGCAGACACTGAGCTCAGTTTCCCCCAGTCTCCCACAGCTGCTGAGGTAATCCCAGACTCCGGGGCTGGAGGAGGAGGAGGAGGGAGCAGGATTAACCCTCTACTCTTCTCAGCATTCTGAACCAAAGTCTTTCCAGGGAAGCAGGATGCCGGAGCCCAGGAGTCGGCAGCTTGGCATTCTGGCATCCAGCTTGGCCTCTGGATGCCTGCCAGGTAATACTCTGATCTCCCAAGCCCCTCCAAATTCTTCACCGAAGACACCTCCATATTCCTCTCCTGGCTCAAAGTGCCTCTGCCTGAAGCTTATTCTCTTCTCTGACCAGAGCTGGCAGAGAGAACTGAATCCTTGGTATTCGTTCTTTTTACCCTGTTCCTTCTTTTCTCATTTATCCAGGAACTATTCGGGTGCAGGCTCTGTTTTCCATGCTCTGTGCTAGTTACAGAGGTATTAAAACTTACCAATTCTTTATTCTCAAGCTTGCATTCAGTGAGCAAGGGTTTTAATCTTCCCTTTTTAGATTCCTGGCTGCAGAAGAGTAGGTGTTTGCAAGTATGGGCAACACCTGGCTTCCCTTCTTTCTCCTTAGGGGAGCAGATCCTAGCATGGGCCCCAGGGCTGAGAAAAGGGCTGGAACCTGAGTTGCCTGGAATCCTGATCTGTACTAACTTTAGGGTCACCTTCCAGCCTTGTGGATGGCAACGGAGTCAGGTAAGATGGTTAGGCAGTAGAAAAAACAACTAGAAGCTAGATGTGGTGGCACACGTCTATAATCTTAGCCCTTGGGAGGCTGAAGCAAGAGGATTGTGAGTGTGAGGCTAATGTGCCCTACACAGCAACACTCTTAAAAAAAAAAAAAAAGAAGTTCAAGGATTGAGACAAATATTATGGGTTAAGGGGTCTCTTTTGAATGTACCAGTGATAGTTGGTATTGGTTCTAGGAGTGGTGGCCTCTTACATGGGATGACGGATCACCAAGGTAGGAAACATGAGTGTTACTTCAGATGTTTGTAACATCAGTCATTGCTTTCTCTAGGATACACCCCTGAGCAGTGAATATGACTTTTCTTTGGTCAACATTGAGCGACTAGAGGCTAGTAAGTCTGCAGGTCATTAAAAGGGATGTTGAGGGCCGGGAAGGTGGCTCAGTGGTAGAGCGCTTGCCTTGCATGCTTGAGGCCCTGGGTTCGCTTCCTCAGCACCACATAAGCAGAAAAAAATGAGCCGGAAGTGGCGCTGTGGCTCAAGTGGTAGAGTGCTAGCCTTGAGCTGAAGAGCTGAGGGACAGCGCCCAGGCCCAGAGTTCAGGCCCCATGACCGGAACCCCCCCCCAAAAAAGGGATGTTGGAACCTCTCCTCATCCATTCTCTATTCTCAGAAGAGAATAGGTGGGAAGAGCTCTTCTTAGGGCAACACTATGCTTACCCTCCTCTTTTAACTCTTGACTTCAGTGAGTGGCTTAGCACGAGTTCAGCTCCATCCAGGTTCCCAGCTTAAATTCATCCCTGAGGAGATTCTAATTCATGGCAGAGACTTCCGGCTGCTCAGAATTGGTTTTGAGGCTGGCGGACTAGAACCTCAAGCTTTTCAGGTAAAAAAAAAAAAAAAAATCACTGCCAGAAGATCCTTCTTCTCTTTAGAAACTAGAGGTCCTTTGGGGAGGGTACAGGAGGTTGAATACTGTTGAAATAGATTATGAACATGAAACAAGGGGGCTGGAAATGTGGCTTAGTGGGTAGAGTACTTGCATACCATGCATGAAGCCCTGGGTTCGATTTCTCAGTACCACATAAACAGAAAATGCCAGAAGTGGCACTGTGGCTCAAGTGGTAGAGTGCTAGCCTTGTGCAAATGAAGCTCAGGGACAGTGCCCAGGCCTGGAGTTCAAGACCCAGGACTGGCAAAAAGGAAAAGAAAAGAAAATGAAACAAGGAAATCTACTGAGGATGTTATTTGGAAGTGGGGAACAGGATGAGATGGATTGGAATACTGCGTAAACATTGGAAGACTGTAACAATGAACCCTGTCCCCCTATAACTAATATAAACTAACTTAAAAATATTTAAAATAAAAGGAACTAGGAACCCCTCCCTGACAATTCCCAGTAGTCTCCTATCCTTTAAGGTCCCTCTCATCAGTCCTCCTTTTCTTCAGAGAGGAGCTAAAAGGCTCGGATAAATGTTAGTATTAGAGGGGTAAAGGGCCTAAATTCTAATCTGGCTCTGCTAGTTACCAGCAGTGTGACTATGAGTGAATTTTCTTCTCTGTAAAACAAGGCATATTGGATTATAGTATTCCTAAGATTATTTCCAGAATCAGTATACTGTTTTGGGGGTTCTTGATTTTTTTTTAACCCCAGACCCCAGGACCTGTGGAAGCCCCCTCCACTAGGATCTGTTTTTGCGCTTCTGGTCAGTGGAGCGCTAATGCATTCTTATCACTTCAGTCAAGTCAAAAAGATGGGATGTGTTTTCCTCCATAGGTAACCATGGCTATTGTCCAAGCCAGAGCTCAGAGCAGTGAAACCCAGCAGTATGGAGGGATCGCCCTGAGCAAGGCTGGTACGTAAGCATGCTTTAGGGAAAGAAAGGACAGTGGGGTCTGGGGAAGGGGTGGGGGGTGGAAAGCAGGACTAGCAGCTGCAAACAAGAGCTCAGAAACTGTTTCTGGTTTCTTCTCATCTTCCTCTGTATGTCACTCGGGCTCTAGGCCAGGGTTCTGGCTTCAGAAAACCACCTATTCCGCTCTTGGAGACATTAGAAGACTGGGAAATGGAGCTGAAGAAACAGGGTGCCAAGGACTGGAGGGTCAGCACAGTCAACGAGAGGTTCGATGTAGCTACCAGGTGATGGTTCTAGTCTACTCTAACCCCTGTTGTACTCCTTGTCTCCTAGTTCCTGTCCTTTGAATGTAGGACTTCCCACAAACCCCACCTTCCTAGCCCAGTTATCTGCTTGGTCTCAAAACTTGAGATCCCTTGGAATAGCTTCCTGGTAATAAAGCTTTGCCTGATAGATAATCACTGAGCCAAGCTGTGACATCACTCTCCATTTTGCAGCCTCCCCCGGTACTTCTGGGTCCCCAGCCGAATTCTGGACAGTGAGGTCAGGAGAACATTTGGCCACTTCCGTCAGGGCCGTGGACCGGTCAGTGTGAGGGTTTGGGTAATGATTGGGTTAAGAGGGTCACAGGGGTCAGGGAACAATGTAGAGGGAGGGAAGTCTGTGACATCATTGTGGGACAAGGATCGCTGGAGCTAGTTTCTACCGCAATAATCTTCTTCTCTCCCATCTGAAGCGCCTATCCTGGCATCACCCAGGGGGCAGTGATCTTCTCCGATGTGGAGGTTTCTATAATGCCAGTGACCCTAACAAAGAGGACATCAGGTGAGGGAGCCTGATGAGAAGATGCAAGGGGTAGGGGTTCTGGAAAGACTCCTTTCCTGAGTGTCTAACTTCTCCCCTCCAGAGCAGTGGAGTCCATGCTCCAGGCTGGGCATTCCGATGTTGTCCTTGTAGACACAATGGATGAACTGCCTGGGCTTGCAGATGTCCAACTTGCCCACTTGAAGCTGAGGGCCCTGTGTCTGCCTGGTGAGAATAACCTTTAGCCCTTCGCCTCTCGGCCTGCTGACTCTCACCTGGTTTACCATTTTTGTCTACTGTAGATGATTAATCCTTCAGCCAGTGAGCCTTAGGGTTATTATTTTTAACTAGTTCTGGGGCTTGAACTCAGCTTTTTTCACTCAAGGCTGGAGCTTTATTACTTGAGCCTCCACTTCTGACATTTTGTTGTTTAATTGGAGAGGAATCTCTCTGGTTTTTCTGCCGGGGCTGGCTTTGAACTTTAATTTTCAGATCCTAGACCTGTGAGGATTATACCTAGGATTACAGGCATGAGCTACCCGTGCCAAGCTTGATCTTTGTTTTTCACCCAATTTGCATTTCCTATAGACTGATTGTCTATTTTCTTAGGAACAACATACTCTTTAAAAAAAATAGCTTTATAAAGCGAGGCACGGGTGGCTTATACCTGTAATCTAGCTACTTAGAAGGCTGAGATCTGAGGATTGTGGTTTGAAGCCAATCCCAGGCAGGAAAAGTCTTTCAGACTCTTATCTCCAATTCACCACCAAAAAGCCAAAAATAGAACGGCAGCTCAAGTGATAGAGCACTAGACTTGAGCAAAAAAGCTCAAGGACAGCACCCAGGCTCTGAGTTCAAGCCCCAGAACCAGCATACAAAAAAAGTAGATCTGTAAAATTTACCATCAGCTGGGTACTGGTGGCTCATGGCAGACAAGCACTCTACCATTCAGTGATATCACACGTCCTTAAACTTACTTCATTTCTATCCACAGTCTTAGGTAACCACTTATTAAACTCATCAGGCTATAGACCTGAGTCCCAAGTCCCAATTCTCCTAATTTCTTTGTCCCTTTGATTCCTATACTCTCTACCAGACTCATCTGTAGCTGAGGATAAATGGCTCTCAGCGTTGGAAGGAACACGATGGTTAGATTATGTCAGGTACTATCCTTCTAGCCATGATTTATAATTCTGGCTGTTCCAATGTCTGTACACTTGGGTTTCTAAATATTGTTGCATGAACTCTTCTTGGTTTCCCAAGATGTCTGTTATTGCTACTGCTTGGAGGAAGGGGCAGGATTTTGGAGTCTGCCTCTATTCCAAGCCATTACTTCTTTTTCCACGCTTATCAGCCTCTCCTTCATTTGCTCTAGGGCTTGTCTTCGAAAGGCCAGTGATGTCTCAGTTTTAGTGACATCCAGGGTTCGTTCTGTAGTACTTCAAGGTGAGTTCCTTGGGTCAGCCCACTCCATTTCTTCTCTTTTTTCCCTTACCCACCTGGCTGGATAGTGCTCATGGAGTTGGTCATAAATCTTCCTTGTCTTCTAGTGCTAGCATCTTCCTGTCACTAGGAACTACCCATGAGTTCCCAAGTTCATAACCACCTCTGCCTCCCCACTATAGCTTGTTGTTTTGATCCCTGGGATATTCTTAGCCCCTCCCTCCCCTTCCTTCTGTCAGGGGATGGGGGTTGGGGTTGAGGTGGGAAGGGTACTATGGAAGCTGGTTTGAGAATTGTGGTTCTGCCCTCTGCATGTGACACCGGGTCTTTCTATCCACACATCTATGAAGTGAATCATTCAAGCTTTGTTTTGTCTTTACATCTATATGCCTTCTTAATCCCACTATCCCCAACTTTTCCCTGCCCCCCCTTAATCCTCCTTGCCATGCTTCCTCTTCTCATTCTCTTCTTCCCTAGCTTCTTGGACCCCTCCTTCTTTGTCCTTCTTCTTTACCACCCAGAGCGTGGTGATCGTGATTTCAACGGCCTCCTCTCTTCACTCGTCCAGCTGCTTCTGGCCCCTGAAGCCCGAACACTGTTTGGCTTTCAATCAGTAGTGCAGCGAGAGTGGGTGGCAGCTGGTCACCCCTTCCTGACTCGGTTTGGGGGAACTGGGGCCAGTGAAGAGGTGAGAACAATTTAGGAGGGCTGGGAGCATGACCTAAGGGAGGGAGAAAAATAACATTATTATCCATTGGAAGTGAATCAGAAAGGTCCTGAGGTTATGTTGAACTTGAAAACCCAGATGAACTACTTTCAACTCAGACTTTCATTTCCTGACATCCTTAGTATCCTATTCCTGTGTGCCCCCCCCCCCATCCCCTTATTATGGAATCCAACCTTTTTAGGTCCTCACAATCCTCTCTAACCTCTTATTTACTTTTAGCAGTACTGGGGATTGAATTCAGGGCCTTGCACTTACTAGCAAAAGCTCTACTACTTGAGCCATACCTCAGGCCTAACCTTTAATTGCTCTCTTCTTAGGCCCCAGTGTTTCTCCTCTTCCTTGATTGTGTCTGGCAGCTCCTCCAGCAATTTCCAGCTGAGTTTGAATTCTCTGAGTTTTTCCTTCTTGCTCTGCATGACAGTGTCAGGGTTCCTGACACTCTTACTTTCCTGAGAAATACTCCCTGGGAGCGTGGAAAGCAGGGCAGACAGGTCAGTGACCTTTGTTTTTGACTTGTTTTTGTCTGTGTCTCCCAAGAAGTCTTTGCTGAAGTTTTGTCTTGATTTGCTTTATAAGAGAAATCTGAGAGGCCGGGCGCCGGTGGCTCACGTCTGTAATCCTAGCTACTCAGGAGGCTGAGATCTGAGAATCGTGGTTCAAAGCCAGCCCGGGCAGGAAAGACCGTGAGACTCCTATCTCCAATAAACCACTAGAAAACCGGAAGTGGCGCTGTAGCTCAAGTGGTAGAGCGCTCGCCTTGAGCTGAAGAGCTGAGGGACAGCACCCAGGCCCAGAGTTCAAGCCCCACGACCGACAAAAAAAAAAAAAAAAAGAGAAATCTGTGTTTGGGAAAGGGAAAATTGACCTTATTATACATTTGATGCCTGAAATAGAAAGCGTGAGTTCAGTGATTTGTCTCTGGATTGGGGGGGAATATACATATATATATATATATATATACACATATATATATGCATATATATAATTTATACAGACATATATATCTCTACACATACATATATACACACACATATTTGTGAGCATATATATGTGTATAATATGTGTATATATATTGTTTAATCATCTCTTTTCTTGATTCCTTTGTCTAGTTTAACTCCTATACACAAGTTTATACCCCAGAAAACTCTCAGTCCCCAGATGGGAACTGTATAAATGTGCAGCTCTCTGTCTGGGACTGGGATTTACGCTACAGCAATGAACAGATATTACAATTCCATAATCCTGGCTATGACCCGGAGCACTGCCCAGAATCCTGGTTCCCTAGACAGGTGAGAGGCCTAAGCTTCCTAAATTCCCTTGACTTTTCATAGGTTATGCTACCAGAAGAGTAGAAAGATAACAATGTTTTCCCCTGAGTTTAGCAGGGAAAGCTACCACACTCCTGTTTGATACCTGTCACTTACAGTACCTGACTGTGGCAAAGAAAAGAGAAATCCTAGAATAGCACCGAGGGCATCCCTTTTATCTTCATTTCTGTTTATTAGTCTTCCAATCTTGTGCCCATATTTTCCAAGTTTCTCTAAAACCAATTTCAGTTAGTCCCAAGGCCTGGGTGATGCCTAGTGAGTATAGATGAAAGGAAGAGTTGTCTGTTAGTTTTGAGTGCAGGACACTCTTCCTGACCCAAACTGGGGTTATCTGCTTTCTCAATTGCCACTTGACTTCCCTTTCCTCCTTAGCCAAACTTCATGGTTCCTGGACCTCCAAGTTCTATGTGGCTTTTCTCTAGAGGGGCCCTGACCCCCCTGCATCAGCTTTGTCCTTGGCGAGACAGTCCTTCTCTTTTGGCAGTCCCTTCTCGTTGGCTCTCTCGACCAGCTACCTCCTCTGAAAGCCTGGCTGACCAGGAGTGGGGGCTCCCCTCACATTGGGGAGCTTGCCCTTTACCTCCAGGGCTATTGCTACCTGGATATTTGGGACCCCAGATCAGGCTCTGGAAGCGCTGCTACCTGAGGGGAAGGCCTGAAGTCCAGGTGAGAAGGGGAGATGGGGAGTGGGAGTGGGAGAAAGTGCTAAAGGGATTGGAAGTACTATTCCTGTTATCAAATTGAGTAGGTTTGGGGTGTAGAAGGTGGGGAAATGCTTAGATCAAGTAGAATGGAAGGGATAGTTTGAAGGAAAAAGAACAATAAAGAAGTAGCAGACAGATTACTGAAGCTAGAGTTTCAATAATATTCATTTCTACCCTTCTTTGTCCCCTCCCCAGATGGGCCTGTCAGCTCTCACAATCTCTGGCCTTCGGGAGGAACTAGCCTGTCTTCAGGAGCTATTAAGAAAATGGACACCAAGAGTATTTCCCCAGGATCGTTGCGAGAAAAGAGATCCAAATACTTTTCTCTCCCAATCCCAGTGAAATTACCGGCATTCTCGAAGGCATGGCCGGGGGCAGCGTGGATGAGGGAGGGCTCTGTTTAATCCAGAAGTTTTTCTATCTGGCCTTGCTGCCTTAGCTTTTCACATTCCAGCCTCTTTAAAGAAACTCATTTTGAGTTTCTATAGCAGATGGTGGTGCTAATATCCAGCTCTTCTGTCTTGTTTCATTGTTTTTGTTTTTTGTCGGTTATGAGGCTTGAACTAGGGGCCTGGTTGCTGTCCCTGAGCCTCTTTGTGCTCAAAGCTAGTGCTCTACCACCTGAGCCACAGCGCCACCTCCAGCTTTTTAGTGGTTAATTGGAGATAAGAGTCTCAAGGGGACTTTTCTGCTTGGGCTGGCTCTGAACCACGATCATCAGATCTCAGCCTCCTGAGTAGCTAGGATTACAGGCGTCTGCTTGTAATACATGTACATGTATTTTGTGATCTAAAGAACTAAGAAACAAAAACAATCCAAAATGCAATTGCCTTTTTTGGAGGTGGGGTGGAGGTAATTTCATCCACTTTTTGGATAACTAGCTGTTAAATTGTGAGGTCAGAAATGCTGTTTATTAGTTCAAAAAGAGACTTAGTTCTTATTCCCTCTTGCTGCTGCTGCTTTAAATCCAATTTTTATTCCCCCCTCCCCCCACCCCCATTGGTTTGTGTGTGTGTGAATGACAGATTGTAGTGGCATTTCTATTTAAGTTCATTAAATCACATTTGTATAAAGATCTGGCATTGTTCCTTGTGTTTAAATGCAGGATCCTAGGAAGTAAAGAGTGGTGGGTAAAGGAGGTGGGATCCTGTATTTTGATAATAACTTGGGTCAGGTGAAGTTCTTCAGAATTCACATACAATTTGGGAAAGAGTTCTCTTTTCTCTCATTTAGGAAATAGGACAAGCTTATCAAGATGTTGGGACTGAAGTCCCAATGTCATTTACATGATCATGGTGCCTCAGATTTCCTTGCCTGTGCATTAATGATTACCATTACAGCTCAGACATTGTGCCATATCATCCCCAAGATGGAAAAACTAACACCTTTAATTCTGACACAGGGACGTGAGTTTGTATTTGCACACATGCTGTGGGCCGACATGGAAGGCTGCCCGCACCTCAAAGCAAGTGAGCCTGAGTTGGGGGGATTCCTCTGCACACTCTTTCCTATGTCACAAAGTTTCGCTTTGTGGGGTGGAGGTCTGACTTAAGTGGTACAGCGTATGGCCAAGGGCACAAGTTTAAAACCCAGTACAGCACACACATAGCCCCACACAGAAATCACTATATGTATATATGTATGTATGTGAAAGCCAGCATTTCCCCCCTAGCTTTTGGTTTTTCACATTTGGGAGTACCGAATTCTCTGTCGGCCTAGCACTGCCTCAAGAGGCAGCTCCAGCTCTGCCGCCACAGTTCTGAGAGGTGCCAGGGGCACGTCGGCTCCGAATCGGATCCCGAGTTAGTCGGCTGGCGGCTCACGCCTGGAATCCTGGTTCCGCAGGGAGCTGGGACCTGTTGTTCGCAGTTCGAAGCCGCCGGGGCAAGAAAGTACGCCTCACTCCATCTCCAATTAACCAGCAAATAAACACTGATCGCTAGAACCCCAGTAACACAGCGCCCGCTGACTACGCAAGCCCCCACCCCCACCCCGGACACACACATCCCCGACAGACAGACACAGAAACACACACATCCCCGACAGACAGACAGACAGACACACACACACACACGCAGACACACAGACACACACACAGACACACACACACGCAGACACACACACACAGACACAGACACACACACACACACACACACACACACACACACACACACACACACACACACACACACACACACACACACACACACACACACACACACACACACACACACACACACACACACACACACACACACACACACACACACACACTCCTAAGATGGCTGCTGCAGTTTCCGGTTCCTCCCACTCCTTCCCTCCACAGCACCACCCAGCGACCCCCCCGCCCCCCCCGCCCATGTTGCCCCGGAAGTGGAAGTAGTAGCTGCGGTCAGGGGGCGGGGCTGCCGCTAAGAGACGGCGCGGGAGCCTCTTCGCCATGGCTGCGGGGCCGATTTCCGAACGGAACCAGGGTAACTGGGGGGGATACGCCCAGGGGATGTGAGGGGTGCCGACTAGAGCCAGGCGGCGGCTCGGCGGAGGTGGAAGGCTAGACCTCCCGGGGGGATGAGCTGGGCCCCGGGTGGCGGGGGCGCGGCCGGTGCCGGCCGAGGCCTGGCGCGCGGCTTCTAGGCCCGATTCCCGGCCGCATTGCCACTATAGAAAAAACATCCCCACGGAGCCACACGTTTTGCAGCTGAGCATCAAACTAGCAGATTCGCTAGACTCCCAGTAAGGAGAGATGTTTAAGGGCTGCACGTGTTTTGCTTTTTCCTTTATGTGATGGGCCCCTGCCCTCCCCGTACCGAAACCCATCTTCATGTTCCCACCAACTCCTTTTCTGCTCTGCTCTCACCCGACCCTCATTTTCTGTTCTCTTGAGATGCCACTGTGTACGTGGGGGGCCTGGATGAGAAGGTCAGCGAACCACTCCTGTGGGAACTCTTTCTCCAGGCAGGGCCCGTGGTCAATACCCACATGCCAAAGGATAGAGTCACTGGCCAGCATCAAGGTAAGTACGCGACAAGAGGTCAGTGCCTATCTTGTAGGGACCAGTGCTCCCGAACAGTCCCAACAGTATTCATAACTGTTTGGGAATGAGCAGTCTAAATATTTCTTTCCCTTAAACTTCAGTTCACAGTTTGTCTTTGGGAGATTTTTCTCGTAAATGTCAGTTCACAGTTCACATTCACAGTTGAAGTGACACTTTTATTTCGGTCACATTATTTGTGGTTGGCGGGGGAGGGCGAGTTACATTCCATTTTGAATCTCTTCGCTTGAGTTAACTTACCCATCTCCGCTTTTCCAGGTTATGGCTTTGTTGAATTCTTGAGTGAGGAAGATGCTGACTATGCCATTAAGATTATGAACATGATCAAACTCTATGGAAAGCCCATCAGGGTGAACAAGGCATCAGCTCATAACAAAAACCTGGATGTAGGGGCCAACATTTTCATTGGGAACCTGGACCCAGAGATTGATGAGAAGCTGCTTTATGATACTTTCAGCGCCTTTGGGGTCATCTTACAAACCCCTAAAATTATGCGGGACCCTGACACAGGCAACTCCAAAGGTTATGCGTTTATTAATTTTGCTTCATTTGATGCTTCAGATGCAGCAATTGAGGCCATGAATGGGCAGTATCTCTGTAACCGCCCTATCACAGTGTCTTATGCTTTCAAGAAGGACTCTAAGGGTGAGCGCCATGGCTCAGCAGCTGAACGACTTCTGGCAGCCCAGAATCCACTTTCCCAGGCTGACCGACCTCATCAGCTATTTGCAGATGCACCCCCTCCGCCTTCTGCCCCCAATCCGGTGGTATCTTCGCTGGGATCTGGGCTCCCTCCACCAGGTAGAACTTTAGGTTTGGATTATGTTTGTTTTGGGTTTGTAGGGGGTGGGGCTGGATGCAGACAAAACAAGCAGCAAGGACAGTATGCTGGGTCAGTGGGGAGTGAGAGGGGAATGGTGATAGCGATGAACAGAGTTGGGTTTCTTCAGGCGATGGAAGTTTGACTTGCTAACCATTGCTTTTGATTTTAGAGTGTTGAGAGGAGGGTAAAGTGCTCAGCCACTCGTGAGGCAAGATTGGAGGCTCTTCAAGGACATTGCTCACCACCATTAGCTCTTCTTTCATTTCTTATATAGGAATGCCACCTCCTGGGTCCTTCCCACCTCCAGTACCGCCTCCTGGCGCCCTCCCACCTGGAATACCCCCAGCCATGCCCCCACCACCTATGCCTCCCGGGGCTGGAGGACATGGCCCCCCTTCAGCAGGAACTCCAGGGGCTGGACATCCTGGACATGGACATTCACATCCACACCCATTCCCACCAGGTGGAATGCCCCATCCAGGTAGGTGTTTTTTGGCTGGAAAAGGGAGCAGTGAACTTGGTAGAGGGTACTGCCAATGGTAATCTTGCTGCTCTTTGGTCTTCAGTGATAAATATCTCAAGTTCTCTCTTGAGACATTCATTAAAATAAATACAAGATATCTTACATGAACACGTATAACACTTCCTAACTTATCTCTATTTCTTAAGTTTTTCTGAAAGTAGTCCGTACTTGGTGTTTTTCATTTCCTTAACGTTTTGCCCTCATTATCTCTTGACTTCATTCCAACTAATTGTAACCCAGTTATCAAATCTAGGAGAAACTTCTGCTCCTTAGCTGATGTAATCTCTGCTATATTTATAACTATCTGTGTCTTCCAGTTTGAAATTATTATCTATTTTTGTTTCTCAGGGTTCTTTATCTTTGCATGTGTCTAAGCCATCTTTGATAAAGCTCCTTTTTCTCTGCGTTTGACATGTGTCTATAGTTTTAAATATGTAGATACTGGCCAGACGCCAATTGCTCATGCCTGTAATCCTAGCTACTTAGATAGCTGAGATCTGAGGATCGAAGTTCAAAGCCAGACGGGGCAAGGAAGTCCATGAGACTCTTATTTTCAATTAACCACCAGAAAACCAGAATTGATGCTGTGGCTTAAGTGGTAGAGTGCTCGCCTTGAGCTGAAGAGCTTAGGGACAGTGCCCAGGCCCAGAGTTCAAGCTCCAGGACCGACAAAAAAAAATGTAGATACTGATGTTTTCTGGGCCTCTCATCCATGGTTATAAACCAGCTAGACATAATCTTACTGTTTAATAGATAACTGCTTTTCTACCCTTCTTCATGCCTCTTCTTTCTCTTTGTTTTCAGGAGCTTAGTTCTTAAATTTGGAGGTTCTGCGGCTGGGAAGATGGCTTAGTGGTAGAGTGATTGCCTTGTATGCATGAGGCTCTGGGTTTGATGCCTCAGCACCATATAAGCAGAAAAAGTCAGAAGTTGTGCTGTGGCTCAAGTAGTAGAGCGCTAGCCTTGAGCTGAAGAGCTGAGGGACAGTGCCTAGGTCAGGCCCCATGACTGACCAAAAAAATGGGGGCTTCTCCATATCTTCTCATACCAAGTCCTATTCCTGTCTCTGACATCTCCCCCACATCAGTGTCCCAGTTCAGGCCCTTGTTTCCTCATTGTTTTGTACTTAATTTATTGTATTTTCTGGTCACTTTTGACACTATGGTTTCTATCTTTGGATTATTTTCACAGTAATTTTTCTAAAACATGTTCAGTCGCAGTTGTTTCAAATCTGCCCCCTTTTGCCTACAGAAAAACTCAAACTCCTGCCTCTAGGGATTCTCATAAATTGGACCATACAGATGATTCCCTCCACTGTATGTTGATGCTGATTGGTATTTTTTTTGGATATACTGTGCTGTTTGACATACTTCTGATTTGCAGATCCCAGTTTCTGCTCGGGGGTAGTCATGTCCACTGTCATGTCTTTCTGAAGAATTTTCTTGGAGGGGGCTGAAACATAAGCAAAAGCTTTTTTTCTTAGCCAGTGAGATTATGGTATTATTTATAAAAGCTGGTGTGCCTTTATACCACAAATGAATTACTTTTTTTTTCTGATACTGAGTCTTGTGCTTGCCCGGCTTGTTGGCTTGTAGCTGGCTCTCTATCTTTTGAGCCACTCCTTTAGCTTGGGTTAATTGGAAATGGAATCTCCTGGACGTGTCTGCCTGGATGAGCTTCCTCTAGATCTTGGTCTCCTGAGAATTACAAGTGCCTTGTTCATTAAAAGAAAGTGAAAATTTGGGGCTGGGAAGGTGGCTCAGTGGTAGAGTGCTTGCCTTGCATGCATGAGGCCCTGGGTTCGATTCCTCAGCACCACATAAGCAGAAAAAGCTGGAAGTGGCGCTTTGGCTCAAGTGGTAGGGTGCTAGCCTTGAGCAGAAGAGCTGAGGGACAGTGCTCAGGCCCAGCGTTCAGGCCCCATGGCCAACCAAAAAAAAAAAAAAAGAAAAGTGAAAATTTTATAATAGTCTAGTCAGTGGTTCTCAACCAAGGGTTACATCCCCCACCCCCAGGACATTTGGCAATATTTGGAGATGGTTTTTGGTTATCACACCTGGATTGGGCCAGAATGCCACTGGCACCTAGTATATAGAGGACAGAAATGCTTCTAAATATCTTATATACATATAATGCTCCCTTCGACATAACTATCCAAACTAAAATAGTGTTACAAAGTTAAGAGATGTGTTTTAACTATTATCAGGTGGCTTGTAACATCAGTTCTGTCTTTGCAAGTTGTCTTTCTCTTAAAATATTTTTAAAATTTAAGTAGATGTACAAAAGGGTTTATGAGTACATTTTTTTTTCCTTCCTTTTTTGGTGCCAATACTGAGGCCTGAATTCACTCAGCTTTTTCACTCAAGGCCGATGTTTGAGCACTTGAGCCCACCTCTACTTGTGGCTTTTTGCTGGTTATTTGGAGATAAGTCTCATGGACTTTTCTATCCAAGCTGGCTGCAAACTGAGATCCTTAAGATCTCAGCTTCCTTAGTAGAGGGGATTAGAGGGGTGAGCCACCAGCACCCAGCTTATTTTACAATGCATCTTGATCAGTGTCACCCCTTCTATCCTTCTTCCCACATCTGTCCCAATCACATCTATCTATCTATCTATCTATCTATCTATCTATCTATCTATCTATCTATCTATCTATCTATCTATGTCGCTGTCCTTCAGCTCAAGGCTAGTGCTCTACCACTTGAGCCACAACATCACTTCGGGCTTTTTCTGCTTATGTGGTGCCTCATGCATGCAAAGCAAGCACTCTACCACTGAGCCACCTTCCCAGCCCTATCTTCAAATTTTAAAGCATATATTACTTATATGAGGAGAGGTTCATTTTGACATTTCTGTACCTCTTTACAAAAATCATGGTCAGTCTTACCACTCTGAAGAATTCTTATTTGTCCCTTACAATAAGACCTTTGCTCAGGAAGTATGTAGGCTACTCCAGCCTATCCAACCTGTCACCACTGTTTGTTTGTTTGTTTTTTTCTTTTTTTTGGTCGGTCGTGGGGCCTGAATTGTGGGCCTGGGTGCTGTCCCTCAGCTCTTCAGCTCAAGACTAGCGCTCTACCACTTGAGCCACAGCGCCCTTTACTACTTTTTCTGCTTATGTGGTGCTGAGGAATCGAACCCAGGGCCTCATGCATGCGAGGCGAGCACTCTACCACTGTGCCACCTTCCCAGCCTCACCACTGTTTTTTTTTTTTTTGTCGGCCGTGGGGCTCGAACTCTGGGCCTGGGCACTGTCCCTCAGCTCTTCAGCTCAAGGCGAGCGCTCTACCACTTGAGCTACAGCGCCACTTCCGGTTTTCTGGTGGTTTATTGGAGATAGGAGTCTCACAGTCTCTCCTGCCCGGGCTGGCTTTGAACCGTGATCCTCAGATCTCAGCCTCCTGAGTAGCTAGGATTACAGGCGTGAGCCACCAGCGCCCGGCGTACCACTGTTTTTGATATATACTTTTGCATCACTTACTGAGCCTAACTCCAAAAGAACTAGTGAAGTGAGTGAGTGGTTGGGTTTTACTGTTGGGATGGGATCAGGGATAGAGTGCTTTTGCCAGCCTTATTTTCCATATACCTTTACTGTCTTCCTTTTCTTCATTATCCTGGCTACCTACCACCCCCTTTTTCTTGTATCATTTTTATTTTCACAGGGATGTCTCAGATGCAGCTGGCCCACCATGGCCCTCATGGCTTAGGACACCCCCATGCTGGGCCTCCAGGCTCTGGGGGACAGCCTCCACCCCGCCCACCACCTGGAATGCCTCATCCTGGACCTCCCCCAATGGGCATGCCCCCCCGAGGGCCTCCGTTTGGATCTCCCATGGGTGAGTAGGTTCTAGCCATCTCCTTTATCCTCACATTGTCCTTTTCCTCCCCTTCTTGTCTCCTCCTTTCTCCCTCTCCCCTGCTCTTTTCTGTATAACCCAGGTTGGCCCGCTAGGTAGCTTAGGCTGATCTGGAACTCAGCACTCCTCTGCCTGACCTTCCCAAGTGCTGGGATTACAGAGGTTCACTATGTCCTGCCTCACATTCGTACAGCTTCAACTTTTTTCTCTTGTCTTCTACACATCTCCCAATATCAACCATTTCCAATTTCTCACTTTTATCAATTTTTTCTTTCTTGCAGGTCACCCCGGTCCTATGCCTCCACATGGTATGCGTGGGCCCCCTCCACTGATGCCTCCCCATGGTTACACTGGCCCTCCTCGACCCCCACCCTATGGCTACCAGCGGGGGCCCCTCCCTCCACCCAGACCCACTCCTCGGCCTCCAGTTCCCCCTCGCGGCCCACTTCGGGGTCCTCTCCCTCAGTAAATTCTCCTTCCTCTTTTTGTATCTGCCCTACATCCTTTCCATATCTTGGACCAGTCAGAATCGTGATAGCTCCGTGGGGCTAATATACTAATCACTTAGCTTCTGCCCCTCTCCCCCTTTTTAATGTACATTTTTTAAAGGAGGCTTTTTTGTGGTTTTTTTTTTTTTTAAATGTTGGTCCTAAGTGTTTTGCAGATGGCTCAGAGGAAATAAAACCATACTCCTTGTTTATTCTTTGTTGTTTTCCTTGGCAGAGTAATTTTTTCAAAGGCTGTATCAAGGTATGGTGGGAGGAAAAATAAGAGTCAGGAGGCTATCTACATTTAAAGGCTTACTCTGTAATGTGTTCTTAAATAGCTTTCTGCTGTGCATTAAAGCAGTTGTTTCTGTAGGTCTTCTGGTTTAAGACACAGGGACACTGTTAAGGGACAACAGAAATAAAGTACCTGGTTATACTGGCAGAAGTAGAAAAAAAAACACACTGATACCTCAGCCCTATTTGGCAAAACAGACTGAAAACAATTCATAGCCATCAGTGAAAGGGATTAGTTGAATGAACTGGTAAATACACACTGGTGTATTATGCAGCTGTAAGGGAGAGGCCGGAGCTGCTTACAGTAGTAGTACTACACCATACTATACCAAGTTGTTGCCGATGGTACAGTATATCCTTGGTATGCATGGCCTCAAACCCTAACACACTCATAGTATTTTATCTTAGGATGCCATACGTGTATTTGCCTATAAAATGGAAAGCTAGGAAACCATTGGAAGAGGTCTACTTGGGGAAGTGGAGGATATAGAGGAAAGCTTGATTTCTTTTACTAATTGTTAATGTGACCTTCACTTGGAACCATGTAAATATGTAATTGCCAAACAAAAGTTAAAATGAATAAATTGGGACAGTTTCATTTTATTCATTACTAGCTATCATGGATAAATCTGTTATTCATATTTTATTTTATTATTTTTTGCAGTCCTGGGGTTGAACTTAGCCTGGTTACTGACCCTAAAACTCTTTTACTCAAAGTACTACTTGAGCTACAGTTGTATAGTCCCACCCCCAGCTTTTTTGGTAGCTTATTGAAGATAAGAGCCTTGGGCAGGGAAGGTGGCTCAGTGGTAGAGCGCTTGCCTTGCATGCCTGAGGCCCTGAGTTCGACTTCTCAGCACCACATAAGCAAAAAGAAAAAAGCCGGAAGTAGCGCTGTGGCTCAAGTGGTAGAGTGCTAGCCTTGAGCTGAAGAGCTGAGGGACAGCGCCCAGGCCCAGAGTTCAGGCCCCACGACCGGACCCCCCCCCCAAAAAAAAAAAAAAAAGATAAGAGCCTTATAGACTTGCCTGCCTGCTGGATTCAAGCCACAATCCTCAGAACTCAGCTTCCTGAGTCACTAGGATTACAAGCATGAGCTACTAGTATCCTGCCAGTGAATTATATTTCAATTAGCCAGCAGAAATCTATTCTGGAGGCATGGCTCAAGTGATAGAGCAGCAGCTATGAGCTAAAAGGCTGATCAAGAGGATGTAGTGGGCTGGGAATGTTGCTCAATGATAAAGTGCTTACCTAGCATGCATGAAGCCCTATGTTTGATTCCTCAGTACCAGATAAACAGAAAAAAAAAAATAGGAGTGGCGCTGTGGTTCAAGTGGTAGAGTGCTAGCCTTGAGCAAAAGAAGCTCAGGGACAGAGCTGAGGCCCTGAGTTCAAGCCCCATGACTGGCCAAATAAAAGCAGGTAGTACTGGCAAAATAAAATCAGCAACTGGACCAAACTCAACAGCTCCACTTCTTTGCCACATTTAATCCTTTTCTATCACGCCCTTGAAGTTCCATCTTTGGCTTGTATAACTATGAACTTCTTTGAACTCTAGGCAAGAAAATGTGAGTCTGGATGTCTTTTTTGGAATCATTCTTCCTCATTGTTTTTTGTCTTTGTATGAGTACCTGTGCTCGGGCTGGAACTCAGGGCCTTGAGCTCTCATTGAACTTTTACACTCCTGGCTGATGCTCTACCACTTGAACCATGTCTCCACTTCTGGCTTTTTGCTGATTAAAAAGACTTAGGCCTGGAAAGGTGGCTCAGTGGTAGAGTGCTGGCCTTGCATGCATGAGGCCTGGGTTCCATTCCTCAGCACCACATAAGCAGAAAAAGCTGGGAGTGGTGCTGTGGCTCAAGTGGTAGAGTGCCAGCCTTGAGCTGAAGAGCTGAGAGATAGCGCCCAGGCACAGAGTTCAAGCTCTGTGACCAACAAAGAAAAGAGACTTAGACTACACACTGGTAGTTCTCATGCCTGTAACCATAGCTACTAAGGAAACAGGATCTTGGTTCAAAGCCAGTCTGGGCAAGAAAATCCATGAAACTATCTCCCAATTAACCACCAAAAGAGCCAGAAGTGGAGCTATGGCTCAAGTGGTAAAGTACTAGCCTTGAGCAAAAAAGCTTAGAGACAGTGCTCAGGTCCTGAATTTGAGCCCTAAGACTGTCAAAGAGAGGAGAGAGAGCAGAAATATATCAGTGAAGAATATGCAAAGTCACCTTAAAGAAATGGCTTCCTGCCAGCAAAACTTTGCTATAATTGGAAATAATAGCATATTTAAAGAGTGTATCAGCTTTAAGAAGGATCGTCAATGAAAGCCTAGTAAATGGAGTGTCCCTGAGGCCCTAGTGGGCAGGAGCTGTTCCAAGTACCATCCTGGAAAGAGTGCTTCAGCCATACATTGAGCGTAGTTCAGGAGCATTGGCAAGTCTTCCCAGACTGTAGAGATGGGGGTAGAGAATTGTAGCCAAGAATTTGGACCCATTGGCATGATTCCTTATTGAGGATGGCCAGATGCCATTAAAGGTACAAGTCCTATTTGGTTAGGTCATTATGTATTTATACATTGACATGATTCTGATTTGGCTTCAAGGAGTGAATGTATAGGACATGTAGATGTCAGTTTTCAATCTGAATGACAGCTACATATTTATGGAAAATAAATATATATTGTGGCTTAATATTTCAGTACATGGTAAACATTATTGACACAAATACTTCCGAAGTCCAGCATTGGCACCTACAAAGCTCAGGCCTACATACCTGTCAGTAAATTCTACATACCAAATGTCATCCATGAGATTTCTTGAGATACAGACTGCCAGCCTTTTCTATGTAATGTATCTCTGCAGCCTGAAACTTCCATATTGAGTAAAACAATCTTACAGTCTTAGCTCTGAAAAGGACCTGAAGCAGCACATCTAGTCCAAGACAAGAAACCCAAGATTTTTTTTTTTTTTTTTTGGGTCCGGTTGTGGAGCCTGAACTCTGGGCCTGGGCACTGTCCCTCAGCTCTTCAGCTCAAGGCTAGTGCTCTATCACTTGAGCCACAGCGCCACTTCCGGCTTTTTTCATTTTGCTTATGTGGTGCTGAGGAATCGAACCCAGGGCCTCAGGCATGCAAGGCAAGCGCTCTACCACTGAGCCATCTTCCCAGCCCAAGAAACCCAAGATTTACAGAAGTTCACAGAAGAACTTTCCTCCTGGCCCGCTGTATATTAGACATGAGAACCCAGGTCAGAGCCCTTGTCAATGCTGTCTAGAATATGTTAAATCCTTACCTAGAACAGACACATTTAGCATGTATATCAGAAAACCACCACATACTCTCTTACTCCTAGAGCAGAGATGGTCACCAAATGTTGCCAAACAGAGTGTCTTGGATCTGTGAACCCAGGTAAATGACACAGAGGCAAAGGAAAGATGCCAGGAACAAACTGGAACCAATTCTTTCCTGCTCTGGAAACAGAAGTGTGTGTGTGTGTGTGTGTGTGTGTGTGTGTGTGTGTGTGTGTGTGTGTGTGTGTGTGTGTGTGTGTGTGTGTGTGTGTGTGTTAGAAGCAAATGGGGAAGAGGATTGAGGAGAGCCTTCTTGGAGTTAATTGGAGTTAATTGGAAGGGGATCTGATCTGTCAAATAAACCTGTTTCTCCAGTACTCACTTGGGCTACCATCAACTGGAGGACGAGAGGAGGTCTGCACAGTGCAGGACTAATATGGATTTCTGGAGGAGAGGGTTTTTGCCTCTGATAGTTCAGAATAGAGACCTCCCCTCCTAACGTCTGCTTTCTCTAAACCAGCCAGATAAAGCTGGAGTCTGAGCACTGCTGGATGTGGAAGAGGATGATGACTGAAAGTGAGGAGAATGTTTTGAACCCCAGAAACTGCTAGGCTCTGTCCAGGGGGCTGCCTCACTTGCCCTCGCCCCCCACCCCCGTCCCCTCACCGGTGTCCCTCTCCCCACCTGCCTTGCTAACATCACTATTTCTCTTCCTTTGGTTTCGTTCATCTTTTGCTGGGAAGGAGCTGGGAAAGGCTGAGTGCCATTTTCAGGGACCCCTGTGGTTCTTCCCTGTGCCGCCTCCCTTTCATCATTTCTTCATCATCACTCCGGGTCCTGAGTCCCTCCCCCCTTCCCATCCCCTGTATCGCCCCCCCCCCCGCCCGCCCCCCAATGGTCTCTCCCGGTGCTCTGGGCGCGGGGGCGGGGCCGGAGGCGGGGCCGGAGCGTGGGGGGGGGGGCAGGTCTGCAGTGCCTCTTCCCCGGGTACCCGGAGCAGTCGCCGCCACCGCTCAGCCCCGCGGCCGGACCCCCACCCTCACCTGGGACTCCCTTACCCGGGGTACCCAGCCAGGTGAGACCCCCCCCCCCTCTTTCAGACTCTCACCTTCACCCCGCCCTGGCCAGAGCATCCTTGCCTTGCAGCCATTTTATTCTCCGATGCTTTGCTTACGGGGAGGGCGGCCGTCCCTGCTGGGGGGGGGGTGTTTTATTGGGGGGTAGAGAAGGGTATTTGTCTCTTTCGTTGTGCGGCTCAGGACATGCGTGCATATGCGTGTACATATACATACGTATGTACATAGCCATGTCTGTCCGTACCTCTGGCTATACACATATGTATGTTTGTGTGCAGGGAGAGGGAGGGGTGTTTTTTTCCCTCCACCTTAGCCAAGTCTCCAGTACCATCCGGAGATTAGCCCGAGGAGGGGTTGTTGGGTAGATGAGGGTCCCCCAAACTCTGATCGCTTCCTCACCTTGACGTCTCCCCGCCCCCCCCCCCCATGAATGATAAATGACCTTGGCTGGGCCCAGAGAATGGATGCTGTCTCAGCCTGCGCCCCTAGACTTGGGTGGGGGCAGTGGAAGAAGGGCAGGTGCAGGGGGAAGTGGGGGGGGGATCAAGAATGGAAGCACCGAGGAGGAGGAGATGGTAATCGACCCAGTACCGGGAAGAGGAGGGCCGGGGCTGTGGGCAATTATTCCGGGAGAGGGGCGGCACGAGTCATGGTGGGCTCGTGTCCAGCGGCAGTACCGGGGGTGCGGGGCGCCCCCGAACCCTTCGTCCATGCTAGGGGCTCGTCCCTGGTGCCAGAGCTGAGGTGAATGGGGGAGGGTGGTCGCCGCAGTTGCCGGCAGGGGCGGTCTCTAAGCTGGTGCGTGTGGAGGTTTCTCGAGTCCCTGCCTCTCCGCCTATCCGTGTGCTTTCCTCCGTTTGCATTTTCAGCTGACACCTTCATCCCATGTCCCCCTCCCCCAATGTGGATGCTCTCATCTCCTTAACCCAGGGGTGGGTTATGAGGGGAGGTTCAAGCCTTGGTCCTGGGGTGGGGGATCGAGGCTCAGTCCACCAGCTGTAATGGGGAGGGGCGCTTTGGCATCCCCCCTTCTCCCCTCTCCCTTCTTCCTTTCTTCCTTCCTCTTTCTTTCTCCTCTCTTTTCTTCCTCTCCTTCCTCCCTCACCTCCGCTTCGGCAGACGTTTTAATAAGTGCTTGCTTCTTAATGACCTTGTTACCTGGTCTGGGGTGGGCTGAACATTTAAGTGCCCCCTCCCCAAGTAAGAGGCTTTGGTGGAGGTCTGGATCCCTTTCTGATCTAAGGTCGAGCAAGTTGTTCTGAAAGGGAAGCGTCTGCTCAGGAGACCCCCCCCCCCCCTTTCCACCCTCTGCAGAAAATCTGGGCATATTTTTTATCTGGGCATATTTTTTTCGGTCAGGTGAAGCTAGCCCATCTTAAAGGACCTTGGAAGCCCGGATCTTGTCTCCTTTAACCTCCACCTATCCAAGTGTCTCTCTTTTACAGGCTTAGCCATTCTGTGCTGCTTTGGGGGCTAAAAATAGCACCACTTCCTCACCAGCTCTAAGAATTTGTCTTCTTTCTCTCCCCCATGGGCTTGTTGGCCCTGGGGGAGCTGGCTGTTGAGCTACTGCTGTGGCTCTGAGAACATTCTCTATCCCTCCTGTACCTCTCAGGGGTAAACGGTTGTCATCAAACATTGGGTATGGCTCCTGGTGGGTCCATCTGCTTCTTTCAGGGTTTGGGGGCAGCTCCTGCTTTGGAAAGAATGGAAAAGAATGCAGATTGCCTTGCACTGAGGGAATCCCATAGTTCCCTCTTAATCATGGAGGATAGAGGATGATTGGGCCCTGAATTCCAAAGAAAAGAAGGTGATGTAGGGGTCACTGCTTCTGGTCACTGTGGTCCACTGCTCACATCTGTCCTGAGGGGGTAAGGCTGTGCTTGGCAGTACTTCCTCTGAATCACACAGCATTACTTACCCTCTTCTACCAGGGCTAGTCTGTGTGTGTGTGTGTGTGTGTGTGTGTGTGTGTCACATTTAATGAAGGCTCTGGATGGGTTGGAGCAGCAGGATATTTTTAGGGATATATCTCTGATCTGAAGCTAGACTTGTATCCTCTCTGTCCTGAGAAGTAAGGAGGTTATCTTGTGCTTCCTTTTGGAGGATATCTTTTGGGGGGGGATACCCAAGGACCCCTTTATTCTTCGCTAGCCGCCTACGCAATGCGGTATTTGCGGACTCCTTTTCCCTTGACGCCTGGAGAAGCAGAAAGGATTAAAGGGGATTAGAAAGGAGGCCTTGGAGGAAGGAGGTGCAGCCATAGACCTTAGATCTTCACATTAGAAACTGTATGCTCCATCAGTCATTCTTTACCCTCACCAGGGAAAGGGGCACACATACAACATTATGAAGGAAGGCGGCCACCAGTCATCACCTTAGCTTTTTTTGTTTTGTTTTGTTTTTTGTGCTAGTCCTTGGGCTTGAACCTAGGGCCTGGGCATTGTTCCTGTGCTTCTTTTGGCTAGTGCTGTACTACTTGAGCCAAAGCTCTACTTTTGGTGTTTTTTTTTTTTTTGGTAGTTCATTGGAGAAAAGAGTCTCACAGACTTTCCTGCCCTGGCTGGGCTTCAAACCATGATCCTCAGATCTCAGCCTCCTGAGTAGCTGGGATTACAGGCATGAGCCACCAGTCTCCAACTATTACCTTAGCTTTTGATCTTCTTACTTGTCCATTCTATTCAGGTACCAAGTCTCCCTTTTGGGGGGTCTTTCTTTGTTGGTCTGGAGGGAGATAATGTGGGCCCACATTATCTGTTGGAATTAGCTTCAACACAATGGGCTTTTGGATGGATTTTGGGCAGCAACATCTAAATATGACCCTCCTGGACTCTTGCTGCTTTCCTTACGCCTTCATGGGAAGAAAGGAAACTAATATTTACAGAATATTTACTGTGAAATCAGGTTTTCACACTCTGAGAAACAGAGTTCCCCCCTCCCCAATTAATTATCTTCAAACTAAATAAATGCAAGAAACTGGGAAGCTCAGCATGACTAGAAGTAGAATTTGGACTTCAACTTAGGTCATCTATCAGTCATATGTTTTGCCTTAACTGCATTCTCCTTGATAGTGACCCTTTTGCCACTCATCCTAAAGAACCTCAGGGATGGCTTTTCTTTGGGAACCTGTGAAGCGTTTAGGGCATCTCATTGGATTACTGTCATTACAATAGTAAGAGATATTATTTATCACTTTATTTGGTTCCAGGTACTGTGGTAAGGAACATATATATGCATTAGCTAATTTAATCTTTACCTTTCCGTTCTTATTTATTTGTTTTTACATTTGTGCTGTACTAGGGCTTGAACTCAGGGCATCACATTCTCACTTAGTTTTTTCAGTCAAGGCTGGCACTCTACCACTTAAGCCATACCTCTGCTTCCTACTTTTCCAGTTTGGGATACGGTTTGACTATTCAGGTACACTCCTGTGTTCACTGAACTAGGAAGTGTCAACACAGGAAATCAAACTCAAGTCTATCTGATTCTAGAAGCTAAGCTTTTACACACTAGGCTCAAGTAGGTTGGGAGAAAAATCTTCCTTTGGAGGCTTGTAACCCTAGAACCCGAGGGAAGGACTGTGGAAGGTCTATCTTCAGATTGGGGGAGGGGGTTGTCTTCCTGCTACACATTTTCCTCCAAGATTTGCCCTCAAAAGAACCCCAGACCAGAGTAGACTAGGGGATTCTTATTTCTCATATTTCCTTTTGTTTTGGTCTTTTTTTTTTTTTTTCCAGTCTTGAGGATTGAACCCAGGGCCTCACACTTGCTAGACAAGTGCTCTACTGCTTGAGCTATGTCCTCAGCACCTGTGTTTTCTTGCAGGTTGGTGATAAAGTGAGATGTCTGAATTGGATGTGGGCAGGGGTTAGAAAAGGGCCTGGAGTAGGTAGCTGTGGTTCTGGAGCAGATTTCATGGCCGCAGCTTCTGAGTTCAAAGCAAGGGGACTTGTATTGATGTGGCCCAGGTGAGGCTCTGGGATGAGAGAGCCCCTATATTAGCTTTTGTCACTGTCCTACGACTCACAGCTTCCTTTTTCTCTCTCTTACTTTTCACAGGTCTCCAAAGGCTCCTGAAAGAGAACTAGGCAGCCCTTCCTGAGTTACCCTGGCTCCCCAGACCAACCTGGCTCCCCCTTCCCTTCTGATCCCCCTGTTCCTTTCCTCCCTTCCCCACTCACCCTTCTGAATGTAGATCCAAGTCCTTTTCCTTCCCTTTCCCTTCTAGACACTCTCTGGCCAGCTCCTATTTCCTCTTATCCTGAGTCCAAAGATTCTGGAACCTGTTCCCACCTTGGGGAGGGATCTTCTTGACTCCACCCGTCCTTGAGCAGAAACTTGAAAAACAAGCAGAGAAAGAGGCAGATCTGGTGAAGTGTCCAAAGCCCCATCATGGAAGAGGGCTTCCGAGATCGGGCAGCCTTCATCCGTGGGGCCAAAGACATTGCCAAGGAAGTCAAGAAGCATGCAACCAAGAAAGTGGTGAAGGGCCTGGACAGAGTCCAGGATGAGTATTCTCGAAGATCCTATTCCCGCTTTGAAGAGGAGGAGGATGACGATGACTTCCCTGCCCCTGCTGATGGCTATTACCGTGGAGAAGGGGCCCAGGATGAGGAGGAAGGTGGCGCATCCAGTGATGCCACCGAGGGCCATGACGAGGATGATGAGATCTACGAGGGGGAGTATCAGGGTATTCCCCGGGCAGAGTCTAGCGGCAAAAGTGAGAGGATGGCAGATGGGGCACCCCTGGCTGGAGTGAGAGGAGGCTTGAGCGATGGGGAGGGTCCTCCCGGGGGCAGGGGGGAGGCACAGAGGCGGAAAGAACGTGAAGAACTGGCCCAGCAGTATGAAACCATCCTTCGGGAGTGTGGCCACGGCCGATTCCAGTGGACGCTCTATTTCGTGCTTGGTCTGGCACTGATGGCTGATGGTGTGGAGGTCTTTGTGGTGGGCTTCGTGTTGCCCAGTGCAGAGAAAGACATGTGCCTGTCTGACTCCAACAAGGGAATGCTGGGTAAGACCAATCGGGGGTATTGCAGCCCTATTCTACTCTCAACTCCGGAAACATCTTTGTCTCCATCCTTCCCATTAGGCCCCTGTGGACCCTCCTTCTCCTTCCAACATGTCCCCAGGGGGCCTAGAGTTCCTCTGCACACTGCCCTTTCACACACACCCTCTTTTGGAAGAGGTTGAGAGAGGGTAGCTGGATCGGGGCTTGGGCTAGTGGCTAGGTGGTGGGGAGTGGTTTGCTTAGTTCTGTAGGATATGGCCAGGGTAAGTTGGGTCATTGTTTAGTGTTTCTCCACAGCCTCTCTGTTCCTTTTCCTGAATGGGGAGAAATCCATCAGTAGTCATGCTCACTGGGGGATGGTCAGTTTGGGGTAATAGAGGTAAGAACTCTTCAGATTTGGGAGTGTTTAGGGGGCCTGATATAGATCCTGAGTTGGATCTGATGGCCTTTTCTGATAGGGACCTTGAGGGGGAAACCTCTAAGACTCACTGAGAAAAAATGCAGGCTTGGTTTAGGTGTGGATAAAATGAAAAGTTTGGAGTAGATGATGTTTAAGGTCAACTCTAATTCTGATTTTATGAAGGAAGCAATAAACTGGGGAGTTTTAGGACTAGAAGTATTGGGACTGGAAGGAGTAAAGAACAGATTTTGTGTGAGAGATACCTTGGGAAGACTTAAAGAAATTGGGGACCCTCTCTCAAGAAATAAAAGAGACCTGTTGCATCAAAGAAGGGTGGGTAGAAAGAACCCAGGGAGGATGTGGGAACCTAGACATTCTTCCTTGTATGTGAACTAAGGTGTGTGTGTGTGTGTGTGAGAGAGAGAGAGAGAGAGGGAGAGAGAGAGAGAGAGAGGGAGAGGGAGAGGGAGAGGGAGAGAGAGAGAGAGAGAGACGGAGAGGGAGAGGGAGAGGGAGAGAGAGAGAGAAAGAGAGAGAGAGAGAGAGAGAGAGAGAGAGAGAGAGAGAGAGAGAGAGAGAGAGAGAGAGAGAGAGAGAAAGGAGAGAGAAGAGAAAGGAGAGAGAAGTTTTGGGGTTCTCCCATATCTATCTTCCACCTTCTGACCTTTGAATCGGTGGTCTACAGTGATTTGCTCATACAATCCATCTTCTCTCACTGGCTTGTCTTATCTTTGGGTAGACAGCTACTAGATGCTCTTCAGATCCTGCATCCATTCTATCCCATTTTCAGCTCCTATAATGCTTAGTTGCTGGGTGAATTGAGATGTACTTGCTCATCCTCCTTCTGCTTCTGATTTCCTCCTCTCCTCCTCTTTCCAGGCCTCATCGTCTACCTAGGCATGATGGTGGGAGCCTTCCTCTGGGGAGGTCTGGCTGATCGGCTGGGTCGGAGACAGTGTCTGCTCATCTCACTCTCAGTCAACAGTGTCTTCGCTTTCTTCTCATCTTTCGTCCAGGGTTATGGCACTTTCCTCTTCTGTCGCCTCCTCTCTGGGGTTGGGTGAGTGTTCACATTCTAAGACGCTTGAAAGAAAGGATTGTGCCTTGGTTGCTGCTGCCTTTGGAATTCAGTATAACTGCAAGCATAAGTGCACCTTACATGTCTGTGAAATGAATGAATGAACGAACGAACAAATGTTTTGTGTTTTGTTTTTTCCACCGGCTTCAGACAGCTTCCTCATCTAGGGCCTGCCTGCTGCCATCCAGAATATCATTCCATGTCTGATCCACTCCTGAGCCCTCCAAATGAGTTCTCAGAAAGAGAACTCATCATATCAAGAGGCCTAGTGGACCTTGGCCTCAGCCCTGTGCTCTGTTTTTCCTAGAGTTACCCTCTCTTAGATGTTACCTTTTCCCTGCATTTGACAACAACCTTGCTGACACCCAAACTGGCAAGAAGTTGAAGCCTTGAGCTACTCTGCCTGCATTCCCCATGCACGGGCAGGCTCTCACTGGTGCTCCCTCATCTCAAGCTCTTTTCTGGGCTACTCCATCACATTTTTTTGCCCTCGTATTTTCCTTCTTTCTCAGGAGTGTTTCCATTTTCTACAGTTATCTTCCTTTTCTCCTAACTTGGTGGTTGTCTTTAATATTTAATGTGGGTTTTTTCCCCTTCCCTTGAGACCTGCTTGCCTGTTTCCCATTAGCTCAAGAACGGGTGTTTGATGCTGGTGGTGAGGGCAATTTGTAGGGCATGGTATGTGAGATGGAGTTTTTTTAAAAAGGTGTGGAAGATAAAAAGGACTCGGGGATCTAGGGGACTAGGAATGAAGGAATATGGCCATTTCCTAAATACTGAATTCTTCCAATGTCTTCCAGGATTGGAGGGTCTATCCCCATTGTCTTCTCCTATTTCTCGGAGTTTCTGGCCCAGGAGAAACGTGGGGAACATTTAAGCTGGCTCTGCATGTTCTGGATGATTGGTGGAGTATACGCAGCCGCTATGGCCTGGGCCATCATCCCCCATTATGGTGAGCACCCCTCAGAAGACACTCTCCAGACTCCCTCCTTGCTATGGTGGGAGCTCCCACCTTGGGCCTCTCTGCTGATGCCGTGACTGTCTTTGGCAGGGTGGAGTTTTCAGATGGGTTCTGCTTACCAGTTCCATAGCTGGAGGGTCTTTGTCCTCGTCTGCGCCTTTCCTTCTGTGTTTGCCATCGGGGCTCTGACCACGCAGCCTGAGAGCCCTCGCTTCTTCCTGGAGGTGAATGGGGCTGGGCTGAATGGGGTGGGGTGGGAGGGCAGCAAAAAGCCCCTATATTTAAATAGTCACTGTAGGTTTAGTGGGATCTTGTGTGGCTGTTCTCCTTCTCCACACTCTGAGGAACTTTATCCAGAGGGGTTTCATGGATGAATACACCAGAGAATATTCTCAGCTAAGACTTTGTAGGCTGAGGCCTTGACCCAGGCTCTTACTTTGTAGCTGAAGTTAGATTCCTACCCCTTATGTCTTCCCTCTTCAGTTCTACCCGGCTTGAGCAAGGTTAAGATGCCACCCCTTCACTGACTACACACTTGCCCATCATTGCCCTTGTCTGCAGTTTTCTCTGTTCATTGTACTAAGAAATCACTAGAACTTGTGCTTGGATTTTCCCCCTGGACCTCCATTCTTACTCAAGTCTGATTACATGTTGCCAGACCCCAGCTTAGGCTGATACATGCTGTAGGTGGGGGTTGAGGGCGGGAGTCATTTTGCATCTGGGACTTCTGAAGCCAGATTAGAGAGGTTCTGTAATCCTGGGTCTGGAAGGGTTGACATGGATGTTGGGATCATGTCTATGACTCTAGAATGGGAAGCATGATGAGGCCTGGATGGTGCTGAAGCAGGTTCATGATACCAACATGCGAGCCAAGGGGCATCCTGAGCGAGTATTCTCAGTAAGTTACAACCCTCCCCATTCGAGCCCCCAAGCCTTGAAAATGCCAGCCCTCACTTAGTCTTCCTGGATACTCCCCAATTTCCTAGCCATCTCAGGTTAAACTCTCGATCAATGACATTCTCAGGGGTTATATCCCCTCTTCCATTTTTCTACTGCGGGGAAACAGAGACACATGGAATGGGTTGGAAAATACAGACAATGTGATTGCTCATCCTTCTTTTGATTCCATCCAGGTTACCCACATTAAGACGATTCATCAAGAGGATGAATTGATTGAGATCCAGTCAGACACAGGGACCTGGTACCAGCGTTGGGGGGTTCGCGCCTTGAGCCTGGGGGGACAGGTAATGGGAGATGGGTGGTGGAAAAAGAAAGGAAGTGGGGGAGGGAGAGAAGAAGGGAGGGCTCCTTGAGGGGTGAACTGAGATGTAGAAGAACAAAAATAGTGATCTTTGGGTGCTACAAGTTACTACTCGTGCTCTGTCCCTTATAGGTTTGGGGGAATTTTCTCTCCTGTTTCGGGCCAGAGTATCGACGCATCACTCTGATGATGATGGGTGTATGGTTCACCATGTCATTCAGGTGAGGTTTTGGCTGAAGTGGGTGATATATGGTGGCTGTGGTTATGTGCATTGAGGGGGCTGGAGGAGAAATGAAATTAGGAATAAAGGGGATGAATAACAAGGGAAAGCATTGTTCATGTCCCTTCCTGATGTTCCATCCATGTCTGGACCATTCTCTCTCCCTGTCTCCTTCCATCCCTCCCTCCCTTGCACAAACTTGTATTTCAGGCTGACTAGTATTACATTTCTATTCTGCGCAGGTAATAAGTAATGTACTGGGACAGAGTAGATGTGTCTCAGTCCTCATGGAGTTTACATTTTGGACAGAGATAGATAGAACTAGCTATAAAGCAGCATGATAGGGCCACAATGGAGGAAGTGCGTAGTGCTATGGGAACACTTGGAACCTGTGGGGTGGAGGTCTAAATCCTGAAGAATGGAAGGAAGTTAGACAGGCTGAGAAGTAGAAGTTGGGAGAAGTGTTTTAGGCAGAGGGAAGAGATGTTTTTTTAATAATCGATGACATGCAAAAACATGGAAGTCCCCAGAACCAAAGCATTTGGGAAGGGAGGAGTGTGAGATGAGTCTGGAGGAGACCGAGGCCCTAATAGGGTTTGACTGATTACACTGCCCTTCATTGCAGCTATTATGGCCTGACTGTCTGGTTTCCTGACATGATCCGCCATCTCCAGGCAGTGGACTACGCAGCCCGCACTAAAGTGTTCCCTGGGGAGCGGGTAGAGCATGTGACTTTTAACTTCACGCTGGAGAATCAGATTCACCGAGGGGGGCAGTACTTCAATGACAAGTATGTGGGGACCTTTAAATCTCACCCCTCCCCTGTGCCTTGTGCCTTTTGTCTCTTTGATGACTCTGGGAAGGTATTGAAACTGCAATTTCTACTCAAGGCTGAGTTTCCCATAACTTCCCTAAGGGAGTGAGTCTTGGAGAAGGGATGAGGATGAAGGGGAAGGGTCTCATCATCCTGGCCTTACAGGTTCATTGGGCTGCGTCTGAAGTCAGTGTCTTTTGAGGATTCCCTGTTTGAAGAGTGTTATTTTGAAGATGTAACCTCCAGCAACACATTCTTCCGCAACTGCACGTTCATCAATACTGTATTCTATAACACTGGTAAGATGGGGTGGGGGGGTGGGCGCGGTTGGTGGGTGTCAGCTAAAGGGCTGGTAGATCCAATGAGGAGAGAAGGACACTTCCTCATTCACTAGCTTTCAAGCTGAGAGCCCAGGAGTAGGTATTGTGGGAGCTCACTGGCTAGCCACCATTAGTGTGGTAAATCCATTTGGACATTGGCTATTTTCTTGTGATAGAATATCTAACAAAAATGTTTCTTTGTCTTTTAGCTGGAATGATAATAACTCAGTGAGCTATTATTAACTTTTTTATTTTCTTTTATGGTGCTGCTACTGGGGCTTGAACTCAGGGCCTGGGCACTGTCTCTTAGCTTTTTCCCTCAAGGCTGGTACTGTACCACTTGAACTATACCTCCATTTCTGGCTTTTTCTTGGTTAATTGAAGATAAGAAGCTCACAGATTTTCCTGCCTCACTCTCCTGAGTAGCTGGGATTAGAGATGTGAGCCATCAGAGCCTGAGTTGTAAAATACTTTTGAAGAAGGCAAAAATACTACATTTCTTCATTGTCCTCTTCCATGAGTTCAAGCCCCAGGACCAGCACACACATGAAATATACAATGAGGTTCTTAGAAAAATAAAAAATAATGTAAAAAGAGTATTAATTGGGGAAGGTTGAAAATCATTACATTCATTTACTTAACAAGTGGTCCTTAAACTAAATAAATATGAAATGCCGGTTTTGTGACTGAGACTGAAGCTTCTCACTTCTAAATTGAATACTGGGTGAGATTTTCCCACATTACAGGAAAAAAAAAGAGGATGGCTAGGACTTTTAAAAAGTTGTTTTTCATATTTTCCTTAGAAATATATTTCTTTTTTTTTTTTGGTCGGGTCATGAGGCCTGAACGCTTTCCCTCAGCTCTTCAGCTCAAGGCTAGTACTCTACCACTTGAGCCACAGCACCAATTCCGGTATTTTTCTCTTTTGCTTATATGGTGCTGAGGAATCAAACCCACGGCCTCATGCATGCAAGGCAAGCGCTCTATCACTGAGCCACCTTCCCAGCCCAGAAATATATTTCTTAGTCCCATAGCATGGTGGCTGCTTATAACCAGCTCAGGTGTACAGGGAGTGAACAAGAAGCAAAGATTAATGAAGAGAAACCTTGGAAACAGTCACACTGTTTGAGATATTATGGTCATTTACTGCTCTAAAGCTTCCTAATTCCTATGGTGATCTTACTCAATGTTTTGCAACGAGTGCAAAGAGGGATTATTTTGAGAGCCCCCTACAGCTAACTTCCATAAACGCAGAGCCTAAAAGCTGTGGAGCTTCCCTTCACAGTTTGTGTTTTGTCCTTCGCCCTCCAGACCTATTTGAGTACAAGTTTGTCAACAGCCGTCTGGTGAACAGCACATTCCTGCACAATAAGGAGGGATGCCCGCTAGATGTAACAGGGACGGGCGAAGGTGCCTACATGGTGTACTTTGTCAGTTTCTTGGGGACGCTGGCTGTGCTTCCTGGGAATATTGTATCTGCTCTGCTCATGGACAAGATTGGCAGGCTCAGGATGCTTGGTAAGCTGGAGAGGAAGGGCAATGGCTGATCAGAACTGATGGGGAGCTAGGGGGTTGGAGGACACTGTCCATAGGCTTCCCACAGTGGACTGTGGAAAAGATTGGCCAGTGAGTATCTCCCTCTCATGTTTTCGATAGGATGGGGTCGGCCTGGTATAGAACTTTCTTTAAGGGGGCAAAGAAGGTAGGCAGGATAACAAGTGTTTGGGACACACGCTTTGACATGGTTTTGAATCTCAGCTCTACTACCTGCCTTAGACAAGTACTTTACCCTCCAAGAGCCTGGTTGTCACCTGCAACATGGAAATGATCATCGTAACTGCCTCATAGGATTGATGAGGGAGACCAACCAAGATTTTTGGCCTGTGGCTGCTGCTGATATTACTAATAATTACAAGGGAGTGTGAGGACAAGCAAAAAAAAAAAAAAAAAAAAAAAAAAAATCCTTCCTTTGGAGAAAGAGGTTGTCCCAGAGTTTGCTGATGGCCATGGCTGGGTCCTGGGTGGGCTTCATTGCTCTCTCTTGTCCTGGCTGCAGCGGGTTCCAGCGTGATGTCCTGTGTCTCCTGCTTCTTCCTGTCTTTTGGGAACAGCGAGTCAGCCATGATCGCTCTGCTCTGTCTTTTTGGGGGAGTCAGTATTGCATCCTGGAATGCGCTGGACGTGTTAACAGTTGAACTGTACCCTTCTGACAAGAGGTAGTTATGGGCGTGATAGGAGCAGGGCACCAGGCTTAGGGCCTGGAGGGCAGGGGAGAAATGGGGTGAGGAAGAGGTGTAATCATTGCATTTTTAACTATTAACCTGTTTTTGGTTTCCTTTCCCCTTTGCCTCCCAATTTATCTATATTCTTTGATGCCTATCCTTCCCTTCCGTGATCTCTCCATCCTTCATCTCCCTGGTGCCCACGGCCTGCCATCTTCCACCATTTCATTTCCTTGCTGTCCTATTCATTGTCTCCTTCCTGGGCCCTTCCTCCACATGGCACTGGGCCTCTCCTGAGCAGAACCACAGCTTTTGGCTTCCTGAATGCCCTGTGTAAGCTGGCAGCAGTGCTGGGGATCAGCATCTTCACATCCTTTGTGGGAATCACCAAGGCAGCCCCCATCCTCTTCGCCTCAGCTGCCTTTGCCCTTGGCAGCTCTCTGGCCCTGAAGCTTCCTGAGACCCGGGGGCAGGTGCTGCAGTGAGGGGGTCTCTGGGGTTTTGGGGATGGCAGGCACACTGTGAGACCAACAGCTCCTTCTTCCCCTTCCCTGCCCTGCCATCCTAGCCCCCCAGAACCCTCACTCTCCACTCCTGTGTTTGGTGTCTTAGCTGTGTGTGTGTGTGTGCATGTGTGTGACCCCTCCCCCCATCCCCCGTGGGCAGGGACTACAGGGAAGGCGCCTTCACCCCAGTTGTGGGATGAAGCACTCCCCACTTCCTACCACCCTTGACTTTGCACAAGAGAAGGCTGAGCCCCACCTTCTCTCCCCCAGTGTTAGTGAGGGGCCCTTGCTTCCCTGCTCAGGGGTTCCAGAACAGGCTTCCTGCCTTCCCCTCATTTCCTCTGCCTAGGCCCTGGTGAAACCATGGATATTATGTTGGGGGGCTGGGGTTGAGTGTAGACTATGGACCAAAAGAACTCGAGTCTGAAGGGCCTCGGGTGCCCTCTCACACCTCCTGTTGGATGCTGGGGGAGTAGCAATAAACCTCAGCCCTCTGGCCTCCACTTTCCCCTCAATTTGGGCTAGAAGTATGAAGCCTGGATTTTATGAAATTACCTTTCTGATCCTTATTTATTTAGATATTAAGTTCTGAGGCAGCTCAGCAGGACTGTGTGTGTGGATGTATGTGTACACTTATGTATGTGGATGTATGTGCCACGGGGGAGGGGTACCACTATACTGTCCTATCAACTATAAGCCAAGGATGATCTCAATGGACACACGCTCTGCCTCCCACAGTACCTCCCTGAACTTTGTGTCTGTGTTGAGCCTAGGAGGGAGGAGTCCTAGGCCAGGCCAAGGTGAGTCCTGTAGCCTAGTGAAATCCAAGGGCACCTGACAAGGCCTGTCTCTTTCCTTTAAATGTAGGCCTCCTCTGGAGTGAGAGGCTCCACCCACTCGCCATAGCAGTTAGGAAGAGCACAGTTCCCTCTCTTGCCCCAGTCTGTCTCCTAGCTGATGGTGAAACGAGAAGGAAAGAAACAAGGCATATAGGGTCACACCAGCAGATCAAAAAGCACAAGGAGCTGGGGCAAGGCCCCTCCTGGCAACTCTTTTCCAAGAGGAGAGGTTGGGCAGTAAGTGAGGGACCCCAAAGGCAGGGACCAGAGCCTCAGTTTCCCCATCTCACCCACACAATAGCCTCTGTAGGTGAAGCTGCCCCTGTCCCGCTCTACTCTGCGTGGCTGCTTTGGTGCCCTCCTCCCACACCCACAGTAGCTGTGATGTATTGTAGTTTTTAGGTGTTTGTAAAATGTTAAAAAAAAAAAAGTTAAAAGGAAAAAAGTGAAAATAACAAAAAAGAAAATCCAGATTCACCCTCATGCTCTGTCTGGTGCCCTATGGTCACTCCCCAATTTTGTAACCCTGAGCCAGGTGGTGACTGTTTAACTCTTTGGTGTCTGTGCTCAAAGGACTGCCTTCTCCTTCAGTGCCCAGTATCTGAGTGTGTGCCCCCCCCTTTCACCCTTCATTTGCTGGATGCAGCCCTCTCCCCTGCGTCTCAGGGGAGACTCATCCGCCTCCCTCCCTGTCCTGGGAATTCTCAACCCAACTCTGTTGATGTGAAAAATGAAGTGAAAAAATATTGATGAAAAATAAAAGGAAACTAATCTTTAAAATCCAAACTGGCTCTGCTTCTTTGCCTCTCCATCATATCTAATGTCATCCTGCCAGACCAGGAAGAGAGCGGTGGTCAACAATTCCCTCCCCAAGCTGGAGGCCAGCCAGAATAACATGGCACACTTCCTAAGTTGGTCTTGCCGCTCTGACTTTTCCTTTCATAGATTTAAAATGTAGAATGCTTAAGATGTTTCTGTTTTTCCTTAAGAAACAAACAGAACCAAATTTCCTCCAAATCTTCTAATGAACCTTTAAAGAAACATATTATCTGGATGCCTGCGGCTCATACCTGCAATACTAGCTGCTAATCTGAGGATCCTGGTTCAAAGCCAACCAGGATAGGAAAGTGCATCAGATTCTTATCTCTAATTAGTTACCCAAAATGCCAGAAGTGGAGCTGTGGCTCAAGGGGTAGAGCATTAACCTTGAGCAAAAAAGCTCAGGGATGTCACCCGGGTCCTGAGTTAAAGCCCCAGTACTAGCACACATACACAAAGTCCCAAAACATTTCACTAATACGAAGTTCAAAAACATTTTTGTCTATACAACTGCCCTGTCCAGTTTCTACTTCTTTCTCTTCTCAGAAATACCATTCCTGTCTGATTTGTTTTCCTTTGAGTTCCAAGTAGGTCCTTACCTTCCACCTTTAAAAAAAAAATCTCTCTTGCTACCAGGGGTTTGAACTCTGGGTCCTGTTCTCCACTGGAGCTACCCTGCCTCCCAGTCCTACGAACACTTTCTCTAGTCTATTGTATTATTATGTCTGTTGAAGGGCTTGAACTGGGCATAGGAACTGCCCTGAGCTCTTTTGCTTCAAAGCTAGTGCTCTACTACTTGAGCCACAGTGCTCTCTACCAGTTTTCTGGCAATTACTTGGAAATAGGAGTCTCACGGACTTTCCTGCTAGGGCTGCCTTTGAACTACGATCCTCAGATCTCAGCCTTCTGAATAGCTAGGATTAGAGGTGTGAACCACCAGCACCTGGCTTTTTTTTTTCCTGTTTCTCTCCCTGTAACCCTTGTAGCATCAATGAACTGGCATTAAGCACGCTGCAACATACCTCATAGGGTAACTTGTCTTTAATGTTTTAATAATCAGGGGTAGTGCAATTCCTTATGGACAATGTCACACGGAAAAACAAGCTACTAGAGAACATGTATGCCTCAACTGAATGGGGCCCAAGGGTCCTCATCATTACAAACCAAAGTGTTGAGGTAGTTCATTCTCACCCAACCCCTTCAGATCCTGGTCCTCCCCATCTCTTAGGGGGCGGGGGTTCCTCGAGTTTTCTTGCTCCCACCCAAGCAGGGAGGGCTCGTGTCCAACTGAGGGTTCTCCCTCCACTGAGCGGGGGTGCGGGCTTGGATGGCCAGGGCATGGATGGGCCCGGCCAGCTCCTCCGACAACGCCTCGTGGACTAGCCGGTGCCGTTGCAGGGGGCTCAGTCCTTCGAAGCGAGAGCTCACCACGGCCACGCGAAAATGCGTCTCACTGCCCGGGGCAACAGCGTGGCCGCTGCTCTCGTTGCGCAGCTCCAGCACCTCGGGGCTCAGGGCTTGTTGCAGCTTCGTGCGGATGGCAGCCTCGACCGGACCGATGGTCGCTGATCCCGCGCAGCCCCGGGACGAACAGACGCGGGTGGCCATGGGCACCAGGCGTCGAAGCAGCGCCACGCTCGGCATCCGCGATGGAGAAGGGAGAGCCGCTGGGAAGAAGTCCCGGTTTACGCTTCACCCTGGGTACCCCCAAACACTCATCTCCCTTCACCTCCTCCCGGCTCCCACGGGGCGCCCACCCTGCCAGCCGGCAGGCAGACACGCGTCCCCGCTGCAGACAGGGGAACCGGGCACAAGTACGGTAACCGGCGCGCCAGGTGCGTGCGCTACCGCCGGCGCCGGGAAGGAGCAGTCGGAGGACGCAAAAATACAGCAGGTACAACCCTGTGCCACCCCCACCCGAACCCCAGGGCGATCCTTTTCTACCTGCAGGCCAGCCTCCCTTACCTCTGCTCCGGTAGCCAACCTGGACGGGCTCTCGACGCCTAGAGAGACGCAGTCCTGACGTCCCGAGTAATTCCAGCGGCGGCTTGCAACGCGTCCGAGCTCGCGGCCGGCGCCACGTGATGCCGCGAGGGTTCATGGGAATTGTAGTCTCTGTTTCTCTCAACTCGAGGCGTGGCCTGAGGTGCTAAGTCTGAGTTCCTGCGGAGAGCTGCTCCTTTGGGGTGGAGTTTAATTCCATCTACTTTTTAATCACACGTAGATATTTTAGCTCATCAACGCCTTACATTTTATGTACAAGAAAACACAAGTCCTTTGTATATCTTCAGTACCTGACTGTTGTGGGTCCCCACAGTTTTGTTTACTGGAGTAAAAGACAAAACAAAACAAAACACCCTGAGTTTACACAACACTAGAGAAGATAGAGGGCAGACAATTGCTGTCCTGTGTGTGAAGTGCTATTATAAGACAAAGCATAGTTTTCTGAGGAAGCCTGTTAGAATTGGTGAAGAGAATTTCCAAAAGGAGATTTAGGCAAATAGTTCAATAGAGACAGCGCAAAAATAAACTTCTTAGTCCTGTGCAAAAATGCTAGTAGTAGACAGAATGTTCTTTTTTTTTTTTGCTGGTCGTGGGGCCTGAACTCTGGGCCTGGGCGCTGTCCCTCAGCTCTTCAGCTCAAGGCTATCGTTCTACCACTTGAGCCACAGTGTCACTTTCAGCTTTTTCTGCTTAGGTGGTGCTGAGGAATGGAACCCAGGGCCTCAGGCATGCAAGGCGAGCGCTCTACCACTGAGCCACCTTCCCAGCTCTGAGGAAGTCATTCTATTGCTAGTGGATGGGATGTTCCAGAGGATCCTCTGTTCCAAATGGTCCTGTGTTCTTTGGGAGCAATGTGCAGATTAGGATGCTGCCCCACATACAGAGAAAGAACCACAGAGAGTAGGACACTACAAGGATTTATCAAGGTAGAAGTACAACACCTGAAGCACAAGGTGGGCAATTGGGATAAAGACCCTTTCTTCCCCTGTTGATCCTCTCCAAATAGTTTGATGACGGAAGTGCCTGCCTGGGTGAGGACAGTCATCTGCCTGTGCTTTTGAGAGAGTGAAGATGGGCTTTCAATCCTGTTCACCCTTCCAGGTGAAGTCAATGGTGGGCCATATAGTGGTCCTTACTGCTCAAGGTACTTGGTTTGACCTTGATATCAAGAGTGCTCCATAAGAGGCTGTAAAGGCTACTGTTTTAATCATCAGTCTAGAGTGTGGGCCATCTGGGATTTTCTAGTTTCACTTTTGTGAAGGAGAATGGACTCTGGTAGCATTGTTTTTGTTCCTACTCTTGACTGTGTAATATCTTTAGTTTTTTTTTTTTTTTCTGGAATGTTAGGGTGTAGTTATGTAGGGTTGGAGTCCAAGGGGGCAGGGATGTCAGTGAGTCAGTGGGGCAGTAGCCAGGCTATGGTTTTGTTAGGTGACTGTCTTTATTAGGACCAGTGGGAAGCTAATGAAAGGTTTTTTTTTTGGGGGGGGGGTCCGGTTGTGGGGCCTGAACTCTGGGCCTGGGTGCTGTCCCTCACCTCTTCAGCTCAAGGCTAGCGCTCTACCTCTTGAGCCACAGCGCCACTTCCGGCTTTTTTCTTTTTGCTTATGTGCTTGAGGAATCCTACCCAGGGCCTCAGGCATGCAAGACAAGCGCTCTACCACTGAGCCACCTTCCCAGCCCCGCTAATGAAAGTTTTAACCAAAGATGCAACCAAGATGAGATTTTCCCAAGACAATATAATTTTAAATTTTATTTGATGCTCTTAATGTTTTACATTTTCAGGTATCTACTAAATATTGTCCCCAAATTAACATTTTGAAAATTTTTAATGGGCTGTGTGTGGTGGTTCACGCACCTACAATTCTCATCTACTCTAGCCTAGCTCTGATGAACCTACAATTCTCATCTACTCTAGCCTAGCTCTGATGAATTGTGGTTGGCGGCAAGCCTGGGGGAAGATTTAGCAAGTTCCTATCTCAACCTATAAACTGGGCTTAGTAGATAGGCTGTGACCTCAGCCAGTTGAGAGGTGTAAGAAGGAGGAATGAAGTCCAAGGTCAGTAAAGAATAGGAGACCTTACCCAAAAATAAAGCTAGAGGGGCTGGGGCATAACTTAAATGGTAGAATGCCTATCAAGCAAGAAGAAGGCCCTGTACTTAAACCTCAGTAATTCTCCTAAAACAAACAAACAAACAAAAAACCCAGAAAGCAAGGCTGGGAAGGTGGCTCAGTGGTAGAGTGCTTGCCTTGCATGCATGAGGCCCTGGGTTCCATTCCTCGGCACCACCTAAGCAGAAAAAGCTGGAAGTGGTGTTGTGGCTCAAGTGGTAGAGCGCTAGCCTTGAGCTGAAGAGCTGAGGGACAGCACCCAGGCCCAGAGTTCGGGTCCCACAGCCAACAAAATAAAAACAAAAACAAAACACCAAAAACAAAACCAAAACAAAAAACTAAAATTCAAACCCACCAAAAATTTGAATATTAGAAGCAACACCTATTAGATCCACCAGTTTTATGTTTCTAATATATATATTGTATGAGGCAGGATGCATAGATAATTATATAGATATATTATTTTTAATATCAAAAGGGCCAGATTCAGAAGTTAAAGCCAGGAAATAAACTGAAAAAGTGGTTAAGCTCTTGTTGCTCTTTGCAACCTGGAACAGTTTGATGGGATACAGGAGCCAAAGAAATGAGAATAGACATAAACAGAGTAAGTAGACCAAGTGGGGCCAGGGGACTCAAAGCACAAGAATCCTGAGTTCATGTAAGCAAGCTTATTTATTTAGTTTAGTACAGGGTGCATAAAACAAGGTTTCAACATATTTTGTCGTTACATTAACAAGAAATAGAGCTTGTATACATAGTGATAACTGACTCCCTTACTGTCAGGGGGCAGAGAGAAGTAGTGACTGTAATGCAGATGTTTATCCTACTTCCTTTGTTGCAACCTTCATAGTCCAGTTCTCAGCCTTCTCAGCACTAGTGAGGTAGCATTCCAACCTCTTAACCCTTTCCAGATCTTATAGCTCAGCTTCAGAATTCCCAAAAAGCTCTTCTCGCTCTTCTCTCACCAGCTTTTTTGAGGTTAAGTTATAAGATTAGTATAAGAGGGCTGGGAAGGTGGCGTAGTGATAGAGCCCCTGCCTTGCATGTATGAGGCCCTGGGTTCAATTCCTCAGCACCACATAAGCAGAAAAAAAAAAAAAGCCAAAGTGGCGCTGTGGCTCAAGTGGTAAAGTGCTGAAGAGCTGAGGGACAGTGCCCAGACCCAGAGTTCAGGCCCTATGACCAGACCTTCCCCCCCCCCCCCAATTGGACCCTCCCCCTAAAAAAAAGATTAGTATAAGATTTGTTATAATATTATTATTAGATTAGTTATGATTAGGTTAGAGGGGCTGTCTAAATCTTTCTCTATTGAAATATTAAAAATATAGTACTTGTTCCTGAATGGATAGATACAGAAAGAATTAAAAGTATATCTAGTAAAAGGAAGTCTGAAAGGTAACCTGGGTTTTTGTAGTCCTCACCAATTTTATCCATCTAGAACCATTGTCTACTAAAGATTAGGAGTTGCTACACTGACATGACCAGGTATATTCACCTAGCTCAATAAGTATAAAAGCTACAGACAGGAACCACAATAAAATATAATTAAAATATTTTGATCCAGGACTACTCTAGGATGAAGTATTATATTAAAAGCCAGCTAGTGCTGGGGGTGTGGCTCAGAGGTAGAGTGCTTACCTAATATGAATGAAGTCCTGGATTCGATTCCTCATCACCCCATAAATAGAAAAAGCAGGAAGTGGTGTTGTGATTCAAGTGGTAGAGTGCTAGACTTGAGCGAAAAGAAGCTCAGGGACAGTGCCCAAGCTGAGTTCAAGCCCCAGGACTGGCAAAAATACCCCCAGCCAGGTAGAAGGACTAAATAAATTCAAATATGAAGACATGGGGGTCTTTCCCCAGAGTGGTTGTAGAAAGGTGAGGCCAATATTAAAAGAAAGTAGGGGAAGTAGAAGTGTGGCTCAAATGGTAGAGCTGCAGCCTTGAGTCATAAAGTTAAGGGACAGTGTCTAAGCCCTGAGTTCAAACCCCAGTACCAGCACAAAACCAAAACCAAACCACAAAACACAAAGAGTAAGCTGGGCACTGGTGGCTCATGCCTATAAGCCTAGATACTCAGGAAGCTGAGATCTGAGGATCACAGTTCAAAGCCAGCTGGGGCGGAAAGTGCGTGAGACTCTTATCTCCAACAAACCACTCCCCAAACTGGTGCTGTGGCTCAAATGGTAGAGTGTTAGCCTTGAGCTGAAGAGCTGAGGGACAGCGCCCAGGCCCAGAGTTCAAGCCACACAACCGACAAAAAAAAAAAAACAAAACAAAAAAACCCCCCCAAAAACAAACAAACAAACAAAAAAAGAGGCAATGACCTGCAGGTCTTTATTCCAGAATACGAAGGGCCATGTTGTATCCACCCACCCCCAAAGTGCTTCATTTTTTATATTCTCAGTTTATCTGTGAGGTAGACAGATGTCCTTGGTAGGTAGGCTCCACCACAGATAGGATTTATCAAATAGTAAATTTAATATAATCTCTTTCTTTTATCCCTTTTCTTAGCACTGGGTACTGAAATGGAGGAAAAGAGAGACTACTGGACAGACTAATCTCTATAGATAACTAATATTAACTAATTGAACTTCAGATTTCACCAGGCTTTATTTTCTAGTGTCATCTAATCACAGACGTTTTGGGTTAATCTCCATCAGTATTCCCATTGCACAATATCACACCCAATAAATGCTGGTTGGATAAATGCCTGGAAAAAAAAGAGAACATTAGAAAACAACTCAAAGAATGTAATCTTATTCTTTTTTGTATCAGCATTCTGCCTTCGGTCCCTACAGAATTACTAAGGAAAAGTTAAAAACAGTGTGGGGAATGTAGAATGCCTATGGTTGAGACTTTAAGTAGGAAGAAACAAGAAATTTCTGGAGGGGTGTGTGTGTGCCCACACCTGAACTTGAATTCAGGGATTTATGCTTAACTTCCTCCCTCTCACCCCACTCAAGGCTTGCCTTCTATCATTTGAACCACACCTCCGCTTGCAGCATTTTGCTGATTAATTGGAGTCCACTCTCAGATTTGTCTGTCCTGGCAGGCTTTAAACCTCGATCTTCAGATCTCAGCCTCCGGAGTAGCTAGGATTACAGATCTGTGAGCCCAGGGCAAGGGCTGGAGAGATTTAAGGGAGAGGGTGTGTGTGGGTAGAGGTTCTCACTAGCCTTTAGAGTCTGGAGGCGAAATTCCCCCCTTGGGGGCTGGTGCTAAAATCTGAGGAAGGGATATTTCAGCAGACAAAGTATATTAAGTAACTAACCAGTTTAGTAGCTTCTGGCTTTGGTATCTGGAAATTTGTTAGTGCTAATCTCGGATGCAAGAGTGAAGAGGGTGGAGGGCTTTTGCATGATTTACATTAGAATGCTTAAGAAGCTTGTTGATAGCTGTGCTAGCAGAGTCCAACAGTCAACAAATTTGGATGTTAGTTGTCAGTGGGTAAGTTGCTTAGGGAGGTGTGAAGAGGTGGGGATAAAAGGACAGCATTCATCTGGGATCAGGATTTAGGGGTGGGCAGATTAATAGCAGAATTAAATAAACGCAGGTGGGAAAAAAAAAACAGGATGACATTTTAAAAGTCGAGGGAGCTGGGGCTGGGAAGGTGGCTCAATGATAGAGTGCTTGCTTGTATGCTTGAAGCCCTGGGTTCGATTCCTCAGCACCACATAAGCAGAAAAAACTGGAAGTGGCGCTGTGGCTCAAGTGGTAGAGTGTTAGCCTTGAGCTGAGGAGCTGAGGGACAGCGCCCAGGCCCGGAGTTCAAGCCCCACGACCGACTAGAAGACAAAAACTAAAACAAAAAAGTCAAGGGAGCTCGTGAGGAGGTAACAGATGCCGCCTGGAGATTGAGACGATGGAAGAATCACTGCTAGCTGTGTATCTAACGATTCCCGTGAGCACTAGAAGGTGGGGGTGCGGCGGAGCCAGCGACTCAGTTGCGGATAATCACGCAGCCTTGCAATATTTTTTTTTTAACGGGGGGATCTGGCTGTGATATGACAGAAAAGCTGAGCTAGGGCTCAAGGAGATAACCAACTGCAGAAGGGAAGTGGTCATCCAGCTACTTGAGACCTGTAGTCTTTATGATCCTCCTTTGGATTTTTCTGCTTTAAGATGGAGACAAGTACCCTTCTGAGGCACTACAAATTGACACTCAGTAAAAGTGTTTGTGTGTTTATTTGTTTTAAAGAAACGTTTCTCTTTAAGAATTCTTCATGCAAATGAGGAGCTTTAAGGTGGCTTTCAGCGATTGGTGAGAACTTTTAAGATGCGTCATTTCCGGGTACCGCAGGATGCAAGCGGGAGGGGGGGGTCACCTTCCTTCCTGCTTTTCTATTGGCTGGCCCTACTCCTCTTCTAGCCAATTAGACGTCTCCCCTTCACCCCTCCTGGTAGCTCTTATAAATTACATCAAATTGGTTACCCTTTGCACACCCTTCTCCTTGGAAAAAGCTGTTACAGCATTTCCCCCCCCTTTTTGCTATGTCAGGGCGCGGGAAACAAGGAGGCAAGGCCCGCGCCAAGGCCAAGTCGCGGTCTTCCCGCGCCGGCCTGCAGTTCCCGGTGGGGCGCGTGCACCGCCTGCTGCGCAAGGGCAACTACGCGGAGCGGGTGGGGGCCGGCGCGCCGGTGTACATGGCGGCGGTGCTGGAGTACCTGACGGCCGAGATCCTGGAGCTGGCGGGCAACGCGGCCCGCGACAACAAGAAGACCCGCATCATCCCGCGCCATTTGCAGCTAGCAGTAAGAAATGACGAGGAGCTCAACAAGTTACTCGGAGGTGTCACCATTGCCCAAGGCGGCGTCTTGCCTAATATCCAGGCGGTCTTGTTGCCTAAGAAAACGGAGAGTCACAAGCCGGGCAAGAACAAGTAATTAGGCTCGGCACTACCTGTATTTACTCAAAAGGCTCTTTTAAGAGCCACCAAAGCTTCGGATGAAGGGCTGATCACAATAGCGTATTAGCTCTTTTTTGAAGACTTGGGTGGCTCTAAAAAGAGCCTTTGGTCTTTGGTTTATTTTGGCATCAGGATCACTTGCTTTTGGCCTTATGGCTTTCGGTTTTCTTTGGTAACAGAACGGCCTGGATGTTGGGCAGCACGCCGCCCTGGGCGATGGTCACTTTGCCCAGCAGCTTGTTGAGCTCCTCGTCGTTGCGGATGGCCAGCTGCAGGTGGCGCGGGATGATGCGGGTCTTCTTGTTGTCGCGGGCCGCGTTGCCCGCCAGCTCCAGGATCTCGGCCGTCAGGTACTCCAGCACCGCCGCCATGTACACCGGCGCGCCGGCCCCCACCCGCTCCGCGTAGTTGCCCTTGCGCAGCAGGCGGTGCACGCGCCCCACCGGGAACTGCAGGCCGGCGCGGGAAGACCGCGACTTGGCCTTGGCGCGGGCCTTGCCTCCTTGTTTACCCCGGCCAGACATGACAGAAGTCAACAACTCAAAACGGCAGGTCACAATTTTACAGCAAAATAGGATTTAGAGAAAGCCAAGCCTTTATAAGCTTTCCCAGGGGTGGGGTTAGGAACCGGCTTTTCATTGGTCTCAATATGATTGCAGAAACGGCCAATAATGTCCAGAGTCGTCCTTGTTACGTAAGTTTAGTGGGGGCGGGGGGAAGAGCAACGTTTCTACAATAACCAATAGAAACGAAAGACTTTTTGAAGCCTGATTTACATAAGGTAGTTATAAAAGGATCAAGCCCGCCCATCCTCATACTTCTTTTCCCCTCGCTAACCTGCGTTAGTGTTGTTTTTGCTTTTTGTCTGTCTTATTTCTTAAACCATGCCTGAGCCGGCCAAGTCCGCTCCGGCTCCCAAGAAAGGATCCAAAAAAGCCGTCACCAAGGCGCAGAAGAAGGACGGCAAGAAGCGCAAGCGCAGCCGCAAGGAGAGCTACTCCATCTACGTGTACAAGGTGCTGAAGCAGGTGCACCCCGACACCGGCATCTCGTCCAAGGCCATGGGCATCATGAACTCGTTCGTGAACGACATCTTCGAGCGCATCGCGGGCGAGGCGTCGCGCCTGGCGCACTACAACAAGCGCTCGACCATCACGTCGCGGGAGATCCAGACGGCCGTGCGCCTGCTGCTGCCCGGGGAGCTGGCCAAGCACGCCGTGTCCGAGGGCACCAAGGCCGTCACCAAGTACACCAGCTCCAAGTGAGTCCCTCCGGGGCTCGGCGCGCAGCAGTCGCTTTTTCCTAAAGGCTCTTTTCAGAGCCACCCACCTATTCACCAGAAAAGAGCTTTACTCACTTGTATTTCCTTAACGTGCTTTTTGCGAAGTAAGTTGTTTTCGTGTAAGGGCCCTGCCTGACAGCACACATAGCCTAAGACATGAGAAAATCGAGAACCCCTGGCGCTGGACTGGGTCTCCCTTTTAATCTACAGCGCGTCTTTATTTTCTTGTGCTGCTTAGCTTTCTTGTCGGAATCTTGGATGCTGTGTGTTCACTTCTCTTCCCTTCCACTCCCCCATCGCAAGACTGGTGACCAGGAGGCTTTGTTGGGGTGTGTTTTATCACCATCAAATGAGATACTGGGTTCTTGGGCCACGATTTACAGATCCTGGGACAAATGAGACTGTGGGACAGCGCTGTGCCATTAAAGCTTGGCAGTCGGTTGGGTGCTCCCTGGCTCCTGGGCCCGCGGTTTTGGGTTCTTGGGGGCAGAGCCCGCCCGGGGCGGGGGGTGCCAGTCCTTTCCTGATTGGGTTACATGAAATATTTAAAAATCCGCGCCTCCGTGAGTGTGTAGACTGGGTACCGCTCTCATTGGGGCGTTGAAATTCTTGACTCTTCCACTTCATGTTCTGAAATGTGGCGCCAGATGACTGCAAAGCACTGGTCCAAAGTCATGTCCAAGAGACCTTGCCTGTCCAAGCCTTCCGTTCAGGAATTCACATTTCTTTTCTGTCTTGTCTTTCTAGCAGCAGCTGTCTGAAAAGTGGTTCATTTGCTTTCTCGTTCCTCAGGGTTTTTCTGTTCAAGCCTTTTTTAAGGCTTTGCTGGACTGTTTATTCTTTGTATCTTTAGTGCCAACGAGTGCATAGTGGACACATAGTACTTATTGAATGTTTGCTGAATTAATTTTTCTGCCCATTCCTTTCATAATTGCTTGTGGATTGAGGGTCACTGTTCAATTCCATTAGATGTATGTGAAGACATGAAAAATGGAAATGTTTTTGGAGCTCCTAAAAAAATCTGTCCTTAATCACCTTTTTGCAGTAGTTAGGGTGGAGGAGCTGTATTGATTTTTTATTTTTATAAAAATAAAAAGAGATGGAAATAGGTCCTCCTTTTATTTTTCTCGTCTAGAATTTAGGGTATTTTTTTTTTTTTTTTGTATTTTCATTATATTGGCCACTGGAAAGAACCTTCTTTTATAACTTTCCCTCCTCTTGATTTTCTTTTCTCCACTCAGATAAGCTTTTGAATTACAATCACCACCTCATTTGTTTTTCAAAGAGTCTGCAAAATAGGCGGGAAGTCGGCCTGGGCACTGTCCTGGAGCTTCTTTTGCTCAAGCCTAACACTCTACCACTTCAGCCACCATGCCACTTCTGGCCTTTTCTGTTTATGTGGTACTGAGGACTCCAACCCAGGGCATCATGCATGCTAGGCAAACACTTTACCACTAAGCCACATTCCCAGACTGGAGCTAATATCTTAGAGATATTGAGAAAAAGTATGTGGTTGGTTGGTAGTCTGGTTCTGCAGCCAACATGTAACAAAGTAATTGTCCTACTTTTTATATCTCATGCGAGGACAATTATGTGTGTGTGTGGGGGGGGGGCTTGGAATTGAATCCAGGCTCTGTATATGCTCTACCACTTGACCCACATCCTACAGGTTTTATTTATTTATTTATTTTTTATTTTGGGTCCGGTCGTGGGCCTGAACTCTGAGCCTGGGCGATGCCTCTCAGCTCTTCAGCTCAAGGCTAGCGCTCTATCACTTGAGCTACACAGCGCCACTTCAGGCTTTTTTTTTTTTTTTTTTTTTTGCTTATGGGTGCTGAGGAATCAAACCCAGGGCTGCAAGCATGCAAGGCAAGCGCTCTACCACTGAGCCACCTTCCTAGCCCCATCCTACAGATTTTTCAGGAAAGGAATTTCTGTCCAAGCCTTGCTTTCTATCTCTGCTCAGCTGTTCAACTCAGCTTTGGCTCAGGGCTTTTATAGTTGATTACAGGGGGTTTCATGAATCCAAAGCCATTGTCACAGACTGAGTAAATCGTGTTTATTACACATGTATTTTCTTTTCTCTCTCTCTTTTTTGGTTGGTCACGGGGCTTGAACTCAGGACCTAGGCGCGGTCCCTGAGCTTTTTCACGCAAAGCTGTGCTCTACCACTTTGAGCCACAGTGCTATTTCTGGTTTTCTGGTTATTTCTATGCAGGTAAAAGTCTTAATGGAATTTCCTGCCTGGGCTGGCTTTTAACCATGATCCTTAGATCTTAACCTCCTTAAGTAACTAGGATTACAGTCATGAGCCACTGATGCTATTATTTATTTTGTTGGTTATGGGGCCTGAACTCTAGGCCTGGGCACTGTCCCTCAGCTCTTCAGCTCTAGGCTAGCACTCTGTTACCACAGCGCCACTTCCATCTTTTTCTGCTTATGTGGTGCTGAGGAACGGAACCCAAGGCCTCATGGATGCAAGGCAAGCGCTCTACCACTGACCCACCTTCCCAGACCCTGCACTTTATTTTATTTTAGATTTTTCAATAAATGAAATGAGCAGCTTGGCACTGGTGGCTCACCCCTGTAATCTAGCTACTCAAGAGATTGAGGATGGAGGTTTGAAGCTAGTCTGAGCATAAACGTCTGTGAGACTCTTTCTCCAATTAACCAGCAAAGAGCTGGAAGTGGAGCTGTGCTCAAGTGGTAGAACACCAGCCTTGGGCAAAAAGCTAAATGGGACAGCACCCCTTTATACTGGCGCCAAAAAAATGGTAACATATACAGCCACCTATGGTTGGGTCTTGTCTTTGGAAAAGCTGTAGGATGAATATTTGTAAGCCATCAATCCTGAGTTTGATGAGAGGACAGGGCTATTTCAGGGATTTAAGTGATTTGTTTAGGATTTTCATCAAGAGGCAGAACTGCAGTTTAAAGCACACTCTGTGTGTGTGTGTGTGTGTGTGTGTGTGTGTGTGTGTGTGTGTGTGTGTGTGTGTGTGTGTGTGTGTGTGTGTGTGTGTGTGTGTGTGTGTGTGTGTGTGTGTGTATGCCACTAATGAGGCTTAAGCTTTAAACTCCAGCTTGGGTGCTGTCTAGGTCTCTTTTGCTTAAGACTAGCACTCTACCATTTGAGCCACACCTCCAGTTCCAGCTTTTTGTGATAAATTAGAGATGAATCTTTGATTTTTCCTGCCCAGGATTGCTTTGAATTTCAATCCTCAGATCTCAGCCTCCTGAGTAGTTAGATTATAGATGTGAGCCACCAGCGCCTGGCTAAAGTCCACTATTAATTATTTATTATTATTTTTTTGGTCCGGTCGTGGGGCCTGAACTCTGGGCCTGGGCACTGTCCCTCAGCTCTTCAGCTCAAGCTAGCGCTCTACCGCTTGAGCCACAGCGCCACTTCTGGCTTTTTTCTTTTTGCTTATGTGGTGCTGAGGAATCGAACCCAGGGCCTCATGCATGCAAGGCAAGCGCTCTACCACTGAGCCATCTTCCTAGCCCTAAAGTCCACTTTTTTTTTTTTGTTGGTCCTGGGGCTTGAACTCTCGGCGTGGGTGCTGTCCCTGTGCTTTTCAGCTCAAGGCGAGTGCTCTACCGCTTGAGCCACAGCGCCACTTCCTAAAGTCCACTTTTTAAACCTGGATACTCTAAGCCCTTCCACAGTCTCCTTTTTTTTTGAGGGAAAAAGCGGCTCTCAGTGCCTTCAGCAGCGGTGCTGTAACCCATCCCCCAGGGCTTGCTTAGCATCCCAGAGAGCTCACTGTCTTCCCTCCCACCAGCCTCCTCAGCAGACAGCTGGGAGGCTCCACACTACTTCCTTAGCAGCACTTCTGGATACTGACCTTTTCCTTCCTAGTCTCCTGTTCCTGGAAAATCACCCAAACCACTCCTGTCTAGTGGAGCTCCTCATGCCTTTAAATCAAACTGACCAATACGTCCTGAGGGTGGACTAAACTCAGGGGCAAAGGAGATAAGAGGAGACAATCCCACCCCTGACAGGCAAAATGGACTGATTCCTGGGTCCTGCAGTTCTATTCTGGGTGACCTTTCTCTTACTTTGCAATAAACTTTTTGTCCTCAAGTTCCTGCCTTTATTTCTACATGCTCCAGAGAACAAAGATGTACCACCCATTTGTGTATCATTTTCCGTATAAGTATTCTACTGTATAGATTTTCTGCTGTAGTCAAAATGGTTAGTTTCCCCCCTCCCTCTAAATCCATATTCTTTTCCTAAAGACTGGGCTGAATTTCCCCTCCCTTTTGGCATGTCCAGAGCTTTCTTTTAATCCAAGGGCATCTTTTCAGAGTAGTACAGCTTAAATGCTATATCTTTATTTCTCATTTCTCCATATAATTAAAAACAAAACACAACTTTACATATACTTGGTATACAATAAATCACACATATTTAAACTATAATTGGCTGTTTACACATACATACACACACACACTACAATAAAAATAAGGAGCTCTTCAGTATTCATAGTGCTTCTCCAATAATCTTTCTTTCTGACCCCAAGTTCTCAGGCAATGATTGATTTATGTAGTTGTATTTCTAATTTTCTTTTTTTTTTTGGGGGGGGGGGGTCCGGTCGTGGGGCCTGAACTCTGGGCCTGGGCACTGTCCCTCAGCATTTCAGCTCAAGGCTAGCACTCTACCACTTGAGCCACAGCACCACTTCTGGCTTTTTTTTTTTCCTGCCTATGTGGTACTGAGGAATCGAACCCAGGGCCTCATGTATGCAAGGCAAGTGCTCTACCACTGAGCCACCTTCCCAGTCCCCAGTGGTACTTTTTAATACATTCCAATTTGGTATTATATAATTCCATGGAGGAACACAATAAACTTCCCTTTTTCTTTTTTTTCTTTCCCTCCCTCCCTCCCTCCCTCCCTCCCTCCCTCCCTCCCTCCCTCCCTCCCTCCCTTCCTTCCTTCTGTCTGAACTCAGGGCCTGAGTGCTATTCCTGAGCTTTTTCTGCTCAAGCTTGGTGCTCTGGGACTGGGAAGGTGGCTCAGTGGTAGAGCACTTGCCTTGCACGCATGACGCCCTGGGTTTGATTCCTCAGCACCACATAAGCAGAAAAAAAAGCCGAAGTGGTGCTGTGGCTCAAGTGGTAGAGTGCTAGCCTTGAGGTGAAGAGCTGAGGGACAGTGCCCAGGCCCAGAGTTCAGGCCCATGATGGGACCCAAAATTTTTTTAAAAAAAAGGTTGTTGCTCTGCCATTTGAGTCACAGCTGCATTTCAGTTTTTTGCTGGTCAACTGGAGATAAGAGTCTCATGGACTTTCCTGTCCATGCTGGCTTCCTACTGCAATCCTTAGATCTCAGCCTCCTGAGTAGATAGGGTTATAGGCATGAGCCACCAGCACCCATCCTGATTATGATTCTAAATCATAGCAGCAAAATACTTTTACCTTTGTCCCATTTTCTTTTCTTTTTTTTCCATTTTTTTGGCCAGTCATAAACCATGAACTCAGGGCCTGGGTACTGCCCCTGAGCTTTTTCTGCTCAAGGCTAGAGCTCTACCACTTGAGCCACAGTGCCACTTCCAGCCTTTTCTAAGTATTTTATTTGAGATGAGAGACTCTTGGATTTTCTTGGCTGAGCTGGGCTTCAAACCGATTATCTTCAGATCTCAGCCTCTTGAGTAGCTGGGATTACAGTTACAGTTATGAGCTCCTGAGCCCAGCCTCTGTCCCGTTTTCTGGATTAAAAGCCAGTTCTAGGTTCTGGTTCTACTCGAAGGGAAGGGATTAAATAAGGATACCACAGGCCATTTTAGAATTTGGCCTATCACAGAAACATAAAGGGATTAAGGGCTGAAGTCAGATATTTTTCTGTGATTTTTATTACCTTTTTTATTTTTATTTTTTAAAAGAACGAAGAGGAAAAATCCCAGGAAATAAATGCTTGCAACGTGTCAGTATTACAAACACAATTTCAAATCCTGCAAGGTCAATGTTATGGTTTTTATTTAACAGAGGAGGAAATTGAAGCTCAGACAGTTCAAATAACTTGGCATTTTTCTTCCAGCATGACATATTGTTTCTGAACCAGCCCCTAAATTTAAATTCTCTCTTTTACAAAGGAAGATGCTAATATTTATACTGTTGGAATAACTTGACATTATTGAGCATACTCCAATACTGCTGACTTTTACTAAAATATTTGTCTACAATTTGCAGATTATGTCAGGTGTGGTGGCACCTATCTTTAATCTCAGCACTTGGGAGGTGGAGGCAGGAGAATCCTGAGTTGGAGGTCAGCCTGGATTACCAGCTATTACCCAATAGCTGGTAAAGTACTTGCCTAGCAAGTACAAGGTCTTGGTTTAATCCCCGTCACTGAAAAAACAGTTATAAATTACAAATAATCTGAAGATCTGTTAATACATTGGCCTTTATGCATTTCATAGAACTACAGACTATTATTGCCATACAGTACACAAAAATTATAGAGTCCAATTTCCTTATTACATTTTCCTCCCCTCTGGTTTGAGATAAAATGCTCTGCCTATTGTTCCAAGAGAACTGTTTCTGGGCAGCCTCTACTTCCTCTGGGCAGGTGAGAGAACCAGTTAAGTCTTCAGCTCTACCTCCAGCATGTCCTGGAGTGGCCTGAAATGAGCGTTTCAGCAGCTCCTCCTCCCAGACCCCTGTCCCCATGGAGGTGGCACCCCCCTCCCAGACACCCAGACAGGAAGTTCCAGAGTCATCTTTGATTGCTTTTTGCCTCAACAGCTCTGCTCTGCCTTACCATCCAGGTTCAAACAAGCTCTATGTACAACAGTCAGTTGTTCCCCTCCTGCCTGTTTGCTGTGGCTGGTTCCCAGCTCTCATTCTTAGTGCCCTTATCTTTGTCACCAAGGCTAGTTACTTGGCTTTTGAGGCCTTGGATGCCTACTTGATTCCTTTTGCCCCTCCACTGCAGGTTAACTTACATATTTTGCCAACTACCTGTTTAGAATCTTGGCTACTCCATGTCTCTTGATATTTTCTCCTTTTTCATTTGGAAATAGTTTTTGTAGATGTAATTAGTTAATGACTTTGTGTGTGTGTATGTGTGCATACATGTGTGCGCAAGTATGCAAGTCCTGGGGCTTGAACTCAGGGCCTGAGTGCTACCCTTGAGGCAAGTGTACTACCACTTTTGACTTTTTTGGTGGTTAGAGAGAAGAGTCTCACGAACTTTCCTCTCTGGATTGTCTTTGAATTGTGATCCTCAGATCTTAGCCTCCTAAATAGGTAAGATTATAGTCATGAGCTGCTGGCACCCAGCAATCAAGGACTTTTAAAATGAAACCATCCTGACTTTAGGGTGGCCTTTACATTCAATAACTAATGCCCTTAGAAGGGAGAAGGAATTTGGACCACAGAGACATAGGGAAGAAATCAGTGTAGAGAGATGGTAGCACACTGGATTTGTGCCACCACAAGCCAAGGAATCCTAGGAGTCACCAGGCACTGAAAGGGACAAGCAAGGATAATCCCTTAGCCTTTGGATGGAGCATTTTAATTTGATTTCAGACTTCTGAGCTCCAAGTCTGAGAAAATAACTCCGGGACTCTGTTGGACAGCCCTAGGAAATTAATCCAGCATCCTTGTAGCTGCACAGAAATGACTTTTCCTTAAGAGCAAGCAGAGGCTGCCACTGCTGCTCCAAGCTCACAGTGAAGCCAATCTGTGGTTTTTCTGCCTGGGATGGTCTGAATAACCCTACAGGTCCACAGCTGGAGTAGACCCACCATTGTCAAGGAGAGCTTAGTACCACTTGCAAAGAAAGGAGATGCTTTTTAGGAAATTCTAAGGTAAGTTAGACAGGTTTTTCAGGCCCATGAAGGAGCTGCTCTGCAGCCAGAAAAGGATCACCATAGATAGCAAGTCTTCTAGTTCCCATCCCTCTTTTCTTTTTTCCCTGCCTCCCTCTTGCCTTTTAACTACACTTTATACTCTGCCCAAAGCAGTCTTTTGTGTCAGAATGGCATATTAATTCCTATCACTACTTTAATCAATTACCACAGTGATTTAAAACATAAATTTATTCCTTTGTGCTTTGGGAGGTCAGAAGTCAATATGAGTCATATATGCCTAAAATGTGTAGCTGAAAGACTGGTTCCTTCTGGAGGTCCCAAGGAGAGTCAGTTCCTTGACTCTTCAGCTTCTGGAAACTGAAGTCAGGTTTTGGCTCTTGGAAATATCACTCCGATCACTTTTTTTTTTTGGTTTGTCGTGGGGCTAGAACTCTGGGCCTGAGCGCTGCCCCTCAGCTCTTCAGCTCAAGGAGAGCGCTCTACCGCTTGAGCCACAGCGCCACTTTTGGTTTTCTAGTGGTTTTATTGGAGATAGAGAGTCTCATGGACTTTCCTTGCCCGGGCTGGCTTTGAACGGTGATCCTCAGATCTCAGCTTCCTCAGTAGCTAGGATTACAGGCGTGAGCCACTGGCGCCTGGCTTCTAATCACCCTTTCTAACTGGATGTCCTTTCTTTCACAAGACCCCAAATTGCTGGATATTCTTGCTCATACCTGTAATTAATCCAAGCTACTCAGGAGTCTGAGATCTGGGGATTGTGGCAGAAAAGTCCTTGAGATTCTTATCTCTGATAAGCAGCAAAATGCTGGAAGTAGTGGTATGACTCCAGTGGTAGAGTGCAAGCTGTGATCCAAATAGCCAAGCAAGAGCCTGTGGCCCTGAGTTCAAGCCCCAGGACCAGCACATGCACACAAATTTAATTCATGCAAGCTCTATAGTAGATGTCTGCAGAAGCATGTCTGACCATTCTTCAATGGTCAAAGTCCAGAGGCTTGTCTGTATAGTAGCCTTGTAAAAGGGAACAAGAGGCAGGCAAGGTCTTTCCCTGCTCAGATGGAGAAACTTTTTTCTGCCAAGGGCCATTTGGATATTGACATTATTTGTATAGGGCATATGAGATTACCAATACAGGCAGCCAGGTAGAGCAGAAATGTTCCATCATTACTAAATCAATTCCCCAGGGCTACATGTTCTCTACTTTTGTCTGAAAGATTCACCTTTAACTAGAAACTAGAGAGACAAATTAGGGAGGCTGTTCTACAGCCAAGAGGGACCAGGCCCTGGATCACCCAAAGTTCCTCCTTTTGAGTTCACACTTTCTTCCTTAGAAGTGAGTTTTGGTGAATAAGCACTTCAATCATAGCAAGGGACAGAAAGGTAAGGGACAGAAAGGACCGGAAGGAGGAAGATTAAGACTAAAATAGAGGCCCTTGATTACCTCAGCCATGGTACATACAAGTTGCTCTCAAAAACCCCAAGGCCACAGGAAGGTGTTCAGTTGTTTGCCATCTTGCTTTGAAATTTGCCTTAGTATTCCCTCCCCCCTTTTTTTGTTATTATAAAATACTAAGCCCGGTGCCAGTGGCTCAAGCCTGTAACCCTAGCTACTCAGGAGTCTGAGATCTGAGGATCACGATTCAAAGCCATCCTGGGCAGGAAAGTCTGGTACTTACCTCCAATTAACCCCCAGAAAACTGGAAGTAGCATTGTAGCTCAAGTGGCAGAGCACTAGCTTTGAGCTGAAGAGCTGAAGGACAGCGCCTAGGCCCAGAGTTCAATCCCCAAGATTGGAAAACAACAACAAACACACACACAAAGATAAAATACTGGAAGCTAGATACTTTATAAAGATGTGTATTTGGTTCAGGATTCTGGTGGTGGGAGGGTCCACACATCGTGGTATGTGCCGACATCCTGGAAAGTTGGCTCCTGGCTATTACAATACAGTGGAGAAATGGAAAGGTCTTAGGTCTTGGGCACAAGGGGCTGCCCCACTTTCTAGCTCTTGGTAGAATGAAATCACTTAAAAGAAGTCACAAGAATAAATGGTGTTAATAACGTGTGAACAAGCTCAGATACAATTGGTAGAAATGACCAAAGGCAGAGATGAGAGGCACTGGGGATAACTGAGACATACTTAACATTGGCACCTGAAAAACAACCAGGATCAGAAGACGACTTCCCTACGCAGACCGAAGTGGAAGTCTAGGGAAGCCGCCTTGGGTGGGGTCTACATCCTGGGTACAAGCCCTAAGAACCTCCTTGTAGAAGGCAGAACAAGAGCCAACAAGCCCAAAGCTGCTCACAGCGTCTGGAAGCAGGCTTTACAAGTCGCCTGTCAGTTGGGAGCGCCTCCTCCCTCCCCTTTGGCCCTCATTCCTCAGCGCTCTAGTTTCGAGGTGGCCGGCCCTAAATGGGCTCCACTGAAAAAGCTGTTTGGATTACCGACACCGTGCAAACGGTGAGACCCGTACACACCCAAACTCGACAGACAGACAGACACGATCTCCCAAGAGCGAGACAACCCATCGAGGCACAGTTAAAACTGACATTTTTTTTTAAAAATTTACACCAGAAAGGGGGCCTGCGACTCCCTTGTCCTGGGCTAGATAACCGAGAACCAAGATGAGCCTCGACGGCCAAACCTTCAAAGCGGAAGGCTTGTCCTTTTCCGCCCTCCTCTGCAGGCCTAGACACAGGCCCCAAATAGCCTCTGGAGGCTGGCCCTGCTCTCGTCAGGCCTGCTGTACTTACTCCGGCAAACTCCGCAACTCTCAACTCCGTCTTTCTCTATCCCACGGCCCTCAGGACTGAGACCCCGCAGCCTGTACGTGGCCTGCGCCCGTTCTCTCGTCGGCGGACTGGCCTGAGGGCGGTAACGTCAGCCTGCGAGGCTCCACCCCATCCGGTGGCACGGATCTGTGGAACCCTGAGGCTTGGCCCTAGGTGTCCGGCCCCTCCAGCAGGCCCGGCATAGGGGGAGAATTATCCGGGCCTGAGGGGTTATGGCTGCAGCAGGCAGGGAGAAGGCACGACCCCTTTACTTGTCTGCAGGAACCATCACAGAGAAAACACAGCTTAACTGCGAATACAATGTTATATGGGGGGGGGGGGGGGGGGGAGGGAGATACACACTAACAAGCAAGGCCACAGCTCCTTCCGAGGACGCAGTGGGTGGCTCTGAAAAGAGCCTTTGGATGCGATGGAACTTGCCGAGGGCCGCCGGGTGAGCTTAAGCGCGCTCCCCGCGGATGCGGCGGGCCAGCTGGATGTCCTTGGGCATGATGGTGACGCGCTTGGCGTGGATGGCGCACAGGTTGGTGTCCTCGAAGAGCCCCACCAGGTAGGCCTCGCTCGCCTCCTGCAGCGCCATCACGGCCGAGCTCTGGAAGCGCAGGTCCGTCTTGAAGTCCTGCGCGATCTCGCGCACCAGCCGCTGGAACGGCAGCTTGCGGATCAGCAGCTCCGTCGACTTCTGGTAGCGCCGGATCTCGCGCAGCGCCACGGTGCCCGGCCGGTAGCGGTGCGGCTTCTTCACGCCGCCCGTGGCCGGCGCGCTCTTGCGGGCCGCCTTGGTGGCCAGCTGCTTGCGCGGGGCCTTGCCGCCGGTCGACTTGCGCGCCGTCTGCTTCGTGCGGGCCATGACGACGGCGACGGTCTCAGAAACACACGGCACAAGCGCGCAGACAGAAACGGGCGGAAGGCCACCCCCGCTACACACTTTATAGGCGACGTCTTTTTCCGATTGGGCGCAGGGGATTTGAAAGGCCCGCGCTGGCCGCCCATTGGCCGTGACGTCACCCGCCCCAGCGCTCCCGGTTGGCTCTGGCAGAACGCGGACCGCCCCGTCCCGCCCCCCCGCGGCACTTCCTGCTCTCCACTCGGCCAGTACTTCCCCCTACCCCCTAACGCACCTTGTTTTCTACGGTTGTCCCGATCCGAGTCCTCTGGAACCACCCACCGTCTGTAGCTGGGGTGATCTTCAGCCCGCCCTCCACTCCCCTGACAGCTCCGCCCCGCCTTCTGCCGGCCTACGCTCCTGTAGCCCGAGTCCTCTGCGACCACCGTCTGTAGCTGGGGTGGTCCTCAGCCCGCCCTCCACTGCCTTCCAGCAGCCCCGCCCTCTGCCGGCCGACGCTCCCGTGCCCCAGCCCGGAGACCTTGAGTGGAGGGGGCCCCCTCGGGGAGTGTGTTGTTGTCGAGGGGCCGCGGCGCTCCCAAGACTAAGCCAGGGCGGGCGATGCGAGCCCAGCTCGCGCCAACCCACGAGGCCCACGGTGGCCCCGGCACTAGGTTCAAGTGTGGGACAGGAGGTCGGGAAGAGCAGGGCGGGCCTGGAGGGAGACCAACGAGGGACCACACAGTCGGCACGGACGCCCGCGGCGCGGCCCGCGGCCAACTTTCCCGGGAGTCGGACAGGAGGGGCCGTTGGGACGAGGAAGCGATCGGACGCTCCGCACCCGCCTCCCTCCCGCTCGCCCGGCCCCGCACGCACAGGCG